>NC_091983.1:93181123-93781123 GCF_044704955.1 Pristiophorus japonicus | reverse complement strand
GCATTGTAACCCATGTATAAACTAACCTAAGTTGTACACCGTGAGAACACTGACCACTAGGTGGGAGACACTCCTAACCTGGACCTTCAGGTATAAAAGGGGAAGCTCCACCCACCTTCATCACTTGAGTGCTAAGGAATAAAGGACAGGTCACAGACTGACCTTCTCTCAAGCATGGGCCTCGTGTGCATTTATACTGTGTAGTAAGGACGTATCAACTAAGGTGCCCGCATCAGCAGGGTCAAGACCAGGGCGAGGACACGCTATACTGGGAGCCCTACCACAGGCTCACAGGGAGCTGGTGGAACTTTGGAGGTGAGTACAGTAAATGAGAAGAGCCATACTGGTCTCTTGAAGTGGGCCCCACTGTGCCAGAAAACCAACCTGGACCTCCAAAGATGTGCAAGGTGGCCATTGTTTTAAAAAAAATTATAAAGGGAACCTCTTGGGACTGATTTTCAGTGTTTTCAGGGGGGCTTAACAAAGGAATGGCATGAACAATCAAAGGGGTTTCAACCCATCTAGTTCATCCTGGTGTATTGGTCCATATACCGGACCTGCTTAGTAATTAGAAGACTGTTTACTACATTTTCCTTTAAATTAGAAAACACAGAGTTCTGATTTTTGATTTTTTTTTCACCTTATGCTTGTCCTTTCTCATGTACCTCCTGAACCTTAAAAAGTGGGAGAGGCACTCTTAGGATAATGCGAATGCTACTGCTAGCTAGGTGTAAGAGGCCCGGCAGTCGGTCCCCATCTCATTTTCCCACTCCTCTGCGGGGAGGAGCCTGGCCTTGACTGAGCAGCTTCCTGCAGAAGAGCAACTGAGATCAGTAACTTAGTACAGTAAAGAATCAAACCTACATCCCACCATGTGTTAGTGTTCTACTACACTTCCACATATACATTGTTCTTATGTTTCAATTTAATTGAGAAAACACATATTGTACATGCCCATACTTCCTATTCTATCGGCTTTACTTATTGCATTGACAAACAATTTGCGGGTGCACTCAGGGTTCCACTTGACTTTGCAGCAATGCGGGACTTAAATGTTTAGAGAACAGTGATGCTCCCCTCCACACTCAGATATTTATATTTTTAAATACCAAGAGAGGGTTCTATGCAGAGCTCGCTCCTTGGCAAGATGATGAGAGTTCTAGCCATGCAGGAATCAAGCAATGTAAAGAAGGCACTACCTGAACAATATACTGGTGTCAACTGTGGCTCAGTTGGTAGCATGTTCGCCTCTGAGTCAAAAAGGTTGTGGATTCATGCCCCCACTCCAGAGACTGGTGCACAACAAATCGAGCAGACTCTCCAGTGCAGTACTTTTGGGTGAGATGTTAAACCGAGACAGTCGACCCTCCAGGTGGATGTAAAAGATCCCTGGCACTATTTCGAAGAAAACAAAATAATTCCCCTGGTGTCCAGGTCACTATTTATCGCTAATCCAACATCACTAAAACAGTAACAGTAAATCTGGTCATTGTCACATTGCAGTTTGGGGACCTTGTGTGGAAATTGCCTGCCGTGTTTCCTATATTACAACAGTGATTACACTTCATAAGTACTTCATTGGCTGTAAAATGCTTTTGGATATTGTGAAAGGCTCTATATAAATGAAAGTTAATTCTTTCTTACCTAGAAGTCTCAGACTGGTCTCAGCTGTAGTGGAAATACACTCACAGATTTTATATTACTGCTCAGGATTGCATAATCAGAGTGAGAATATGTAACCATTTAAAAATAATAACTAGATTCCCTTTTTTTATAGTCTGGATAATGTACATTATTGCATATTAATAACATTTCTGCGTACTTCGGTGATTTTCATTTTATTGACAGATTTAATAAAACATTGATTTATATTCCTGGCCAGCACAAACAGAAAACAAATTAGTACTGCAAGCCAGGAATTAACATTAATTTTACCACCAAGTATTCCAATCCTCTGCTAAATCAGAGGTGAAGTGAGGAGATTTTTTTTTACGCAGCAGGTTGTTATGATGTAGAATACACTGCCTGAAAGGGTGGTGGAAGAAGATTAATTAATAACTTTCAAAATGGAATTGGATAAGTACTTGAAGGGGAAATTTTGCAGTGCTATGAGGAAAGGACAGGGGAGTGGGGCTAATTGGATAGCTCTTTCAAAGAGTCTGCACAGGCAATGAGACCTGAATGGCCTCCTTCTGTGCTGTATGATTCTCTGATTCTAACTCGATAGCATTTAACAAAATTACTCACTGTTTGTTCAGGATTTAAAACAATAAAGGCAGCGGGAAAGGATTTTGTTTCTTTTCAAACCCAGTAGTCCTGTTGATAGGAAGAATCACAAGAGCTGCAAAATTTACTGGCCTCGAAATTTGTCTGCCTCCGGAAATGTGCGCGGGGATCACAATGTACTAGCAGCCTGCATCCGTTCAGAAGACTGCAGGCAGCACGCAAATTTTGTGTCATCTGCTCATTTCCATGATTGTGATGTTCAGTCATATGCTGAGCATGATGCTGAGTGACTGAACACTCAGCAGGGGACCAAAGTTTATACAAGGCCAGCACCAATTAAGCCAGCCTGCACTACTTAAAGGCAGTCTGCATCTCTTAAAGGAGGGTGTATTCTATCTGCAGCAGATCATTGAACTGGCTGATGATGAGAGTGGAAAAAAATCAATTAATGATGGCACAACAGGGCAGAGAGCATGCACCAAGATTCTCCAATGCAGCACTGGAGGTTTTGGTGCAGGAGGTCAATAGGAGGTGAGAGATCCACTTTCCACAGGATGCCAGGAGGCCCTCCAGGCAAAAGAGCAAAGTACAGTGGGAGCAGATAGCTACTGTGGTCAATGCCAGCATTGTAACCCCAAGGACGTGGACGCACTGCAGAAGAGGTTTATTGACCTCACACGAGTGGTTAAGGTCAGGGAATCCCACAAACTTCACCACTAGCCTCACACACTGTTCAATTCACCACTCCCACATTAGTCACCTACCAACAATCTCTATTAATCACGACTCATATGCACATTCACATGCTCCATCTCACCATCACACACTTACTGCTGCAAGCCTCACGCCCACATATCACAGCTTGCACACACTGTCAGCTATTCAACCATGACAGGCGCATCATCCAAACACATTTCACCACACTCACTGACACACTTCCCTCTCCCTTCAGGAAAAGGTGGCACATAACTGGCGCCAGCAGAGGCTAACCAGCGGGCGACATACTCGCCTGCATTACCTCACCCCCTTGGAGGAGACAGTGCTGGCCATTCTTGGGAGGGGCATGGCTGAGCCCATGGCCAGCGGTGGTGTTGAAAGAGTACAAAATGCCGGTATCCTCATACGTCATCCTCCTTCTCGCATCCCACTTGCCTCCCACCCCACAATCTCTTCTCATTTACAAGCTGCACATAGTGTAAGCATGCGCCACTTACTTTCCTCCCACCTCTATCGTTGTGTCTCAGAGACCCAAGAAATCTAGCCTGCCCAGCCAGTGTTGCAAGAAGAGGGAGAGGAGAGTGATGAAGAGGAAGAAGAAACACCATCACTTGATTTGACAATCACAGCCACATACTGGCACTGCGCGGAGTTTAGAGGGTAGTTTATAAGCGTAATCTGCACGTGGTGAATCACTGGGCAAGAGTGGGCTACAGCTCGGGCAGGGGGAAAGGTGAGATGCCAGTTCTGCTGCAGGGGACTTAGATGAGGCCTCCAGAAGATCGCTGATTGGTATGCACAACAAAATTCTTGGTGCATTGGCAGGCCTGCCAGAAAGCCTGAATGCAATGCCAATGAGCATGGAGAAGTCTGGCACCAACCTTGCACAGGGTTTTGCACAGAGCTTGGAGCCCATCCTTTCCAGCATGGAATGGGTGGGCAGATCCATTGGAGCACATGTGGACCCAGCCATCATGCAGCATCTGATGGCAGGTGTCCCAGCTTCCATTGCAGCACAAGCACTAGCCACCCTACATCTGAGTGACGCAGTAGAAGCTCAGACTGCTGCCATCATGGCTGGGTTTACCAGTGTGGAAAAGGGCTTGCAGGATGTCATAGCATTCCATCAATCTGTCCTCCAACAGATGGCTAGGAATGCTGAGGTGCCGCCCCGGGGGAATGGCTCCAGGGAGCATGAACCTGCTGTCCTCTATCAGGATGACAGCAGTCGTCTTCCCACCACTGCTCCTCCACCAGCGGCCTTGCTGTTGCCTGTCAGCCAGCCAGCTCAGACTGCTGCCGCCCATGCTGAAATGGTGCTGTCCTTCTAGGCCCAGAGCTGCTCGAGGTCGTCCTTCTAGGCCACCCACTAAGCCATGCTGCAGCCACTGGGGGAGCATTGCGTAGGAGCGCTAGGACAGGCAAATGCACACTAAAGACAGACACTAAAGGAATGCACAAAGGTGATTAGTTGACTTTGTTAGGTTATATTCAATGGATTGATGGATAAAGTTCAATTGGAATGTTTCTTTTGTGGTAGCTTTTATTTCAGCACTGTGACCAAGAGGACGCTGTGGTGGCCAGTAACAGAGGTAAGATAAGGTGTGGGACTACCATTGAATGGGGAATTGGGGATGTGTTCACTCGTACCGTAGTCGGATGAGTCGATCACAGACAGACGGGGCAGAAAGGGGCTGTCTGCGTTGCCTCCTACCTTCCGCTTTTTCCTCTTCCATTCCTCCTCCTGCTCTTCCTCCTCGTCTTCCTCTTCCTCCTCTTCCATAGCTGGTCACCGACTGTGTCCTCACGATGGCGAGGTTGTAGAGCATGCAGCAGACCACAACGAATCTTGAGACGTGCACTGGTGAGTACTGCAGGGCTCCAGGCAGCGAAAGCATTGTTTAAGGACACCAATGGTCTGCTCTATGTGGCAGCTTGGTTCTCATTGTATGTATGCTGCCCACATGTGGTTGGATTGCGGAGCGGATTCATGAGCCAGGTGTTTGCCACCTTCTGGTTTGGCTTGGTGGCTCAAACATAGGGAATATAGGACTGGTGCAGCATGAAAGCTTAATGACTGCTGCCAGGATACCGGACATTCACCATCACGATGTGCACACCAACTGCACATTCAATGAATGGTAACCTTTGTGGTACATCTCAGCATTTAGATGTGGTGCCTACAAAGCCAAATGTGAGCTGTTGATTGTGTCTTGCACCATGTGGCAGCCCTATATCCTGACATATCCTGCTTCTGTCTGGTCAGAGAGAAGACAATGAAGTCCCCTCTTGGCATAAAGAGCTTCTGTCACTTCTCTTATGCAGCAGTGGACGTAAACTGGGTGATGCTACAGATGTCGCCTGCTCCAGCCTGGAAGAATCCCAGCACAAGGTAATACAGGACCACGGTCACCTTCAGAGCAACTGGCATCACTGTCCTTGCCCTAGGGTGAGGCTGCAGGTCTGGTTGCAAGAGGTGGCAGAGTTCTATGAACACCTCCTTTATAAAGCACAGATGCCTCACACACTGCTCCTGGCTCAGGTTGAGGTAAGAGAATTGCTCTCAGAAGACCCTTGGTGGGTATGGCCTCTACTAAGAGCCCGTCTTCTCCCCTTCCTCATCCTCCCTCTGTGAGCAGCTTGTCCTCTTCTTCACTGCCTCTTCTCCATCTGCCTGTCATGCTGCAGGCCAAGGGAGATGACAATTAGAGCTCCCATAACTGGGAGCAAGTGGTCTGACCAGAATCCTTGAAGTCAGAAAGAAGACCACTTACAGCATCAAAAATATTTGCGCGTGGCTCAGATGGCATTTTCGACCCAAAATGGTACCCCAAGTGCACAAAGAGGCGTTATGCAATCGAATTTTTACCCCACTAGCCGTTGAAAAAAATTTTCTCAGAAGAATCTTTATTTAAACTGAATCTTATGGTGGTAAATATGCTAGATTTATTACAGATATACAAAGATCTAACATGCCTATAAGGCAGTACATTTACAATAAGTTCCAAATCCAAACTTGTTATCGAGAGCAGATTGCTATGAGAACATTCCTCATGTTGCCCTAAGTACAGCTGTTTAATTTCAAATGTTGTGTTAGCCAAAGAACAGCAGCCAAAGCAAGTCTCTGAATTTTTAGTAAGGCTCATGATTTATGGGAAATTCTCAAAATCGCACAGGAAATATCTAAATGTTGATGAATGTACTGTGTGAATGTGGCTATTTGTGTTCTCACTGCATATTTTCTATACTGTATGTCTTATCGTAAAATGTTCTGGAATTTCATTTCTGAGATCCACCAAAGCAGCACATTAGCAGCTAGTTACAGCTTGAACATTTATTGTGGGGGAGTGTGAGGAGGGTTTTATCCTCTTGGCCAACGATCAGCCTAAAAGCATTTCTGGAACGTGGCATCTCTGCAATCCCTCATATTTATTCACAAAACCTGAGCCTCTGGAGAAAGATTTCTGACATATCAGATTCAAATGCAAAGAATTTTCTTTTTTTTGGTCCCTGTGCTTAAGTTTGAATTTGAGTATTGTAACGTGCAAGTATTTTTTACATGATTTTTTTTCAGATAATTTAAAGTTGGCATTTAAAGGTCCAAAGAAATGATGAATAAATGTAATTTTCTAGTTAATGCAAATTTTTTTTATTTCATTGTCAATTTGAAAATTCCGGCTTCACCGGGTCTGTACGAAGTGCACACACAACCGATGAGGCCTCACAAATGCTGAGTCTTGGAGCGCGATGCACATGCGCCGAAAACCGGCTTTTCCGAATGTCCTTCAAACTCTTACGCCTGGTAAAAGCAGGCGCATAGTCTACTTTTACCAGCATAGCACTTTAAAAACATATAAAAATTAAATTTAATCATCCATTTTTATATTAAAAACCCTGTCCATTAAGATAAATTTACTTTTAAACCCATTGAAACACATTAAAAAACTGTCCAAAAAATATTTTTTTTTCTAAAACATTTCGTTACATTAATTTCAATTAATTTTAAATATGTGAGGTGTTTTTTAAAATTTATTATGGTGTGTTTCTTGTTTTAGGAGGGTTTTCTCATTGATAGTAATGGGAACTCGCACAAACGGAGTGATCCAGGCCCACATGACTCCAGCATTTCCGTACATACGGGGAAGTCATCTTCCCATATGCTGTGTAGTAAATGAAGGCCTCCGACTGGAATCCCACATTCCTCCCAGACCACCAGGTATTTTCGTAAAATTCTTTTGGGTCGGAGGCATTCGTCTGAAGGAAGCCTCCAACCGCAATTTTCCACCCAATCTATTGTTTTGAAATGTAGTGAAATGATTTTAAGCAAATACACTTCCTACACGCCAGCATATCATTGTATTATATCAGACGACCAATGAAGTTCCTGATGGTTTTGGGTCCGCCAGAAAAACTCATCCGCTGCGCCAGAAAACAAGCCCTGGTATTTTAACTCCCTGGTCTCACATAAACGGGTTGACACACCACGAAACCTGCCCACTTTCGGAGCACAATTTCCAGAGGCTCAGCCACAGGCCTATTTAAGGTGACATTATGGAAAATAAATGCTACACTTACAGGAAGTGTGAACTATATCAATAAATATATTTTTATTCTCCTACTCAGTATCTTGTGATTGAAGATGAGGGTGGGTTAACTGGTTATTTGTGCAGGAGGGTTAGGTAGGAGTTTTGCTTAGTTGGTTCACTGGAAATTGAATTGGGACATTTATGGTAATTCGTCACCAATTTCTAATTTAAAAAAAAATACCCATCAAGGTGGAGATCTGGTCTCGGATGCAATAGGCTAATCTTTTTTTCACTACAGTATTTCCGGAATATGATGGACTTTTCATGTATAGTATGAGGTTTTGTGTGTTTCCTTTTGTGCTTCTTCTATTACGCACAGAGATTTTGTAATCATTGTGGATTTTCTCCAAGATTCTCAAAAACAGTAAGCATAGCAACAAACATTTCATTATCATTCAGGGCTTCTATTTCCCTGGCTTTATCTGTACTTTACCGAGATCCATGTTATGAAGCCACATAGTTCTGGGAGAGATAATACATTGTACCAATTACATTGCACTCTTAAATTAAACCAATCTGAAATGATCAGAATCAGTCCAGGGATATAAACAAGAACAAAAGCTAGAAGTCCACTATCATTAATCTATTATGCACCACAGTGAAGTAATTTAAAGAGAGATTGATTTGACTGAAATGATTCAAATTGGTTTACATAAATCTTCTTTCACTTTATTTCATCATCATCATCATATTTAGTCCCTTGAAATCGAGGAAGACTTGCTTCCACTCCTGAAGTGAGTTCTTTGGTGGTTGAACAGTCCAATACGAGAGCCACAGACCCTGTCACAGGTGGGGCAGACATTCGTCGAGGGAAGGGGTGGGTGGGATTGGTTTGCCGCACGCTCCTTCCGCTGCATGCGCTTGACCTATTCAGGCTTTCGGCGCCGAGCCTCGAAGAGCTCACCGCCCTCCCAGATGCACTTTCTCCACCTAGGGCGGTCTTCGTCCTGGGACTCGCAGGTGTCAGTAGTGGTGTCACACTTTATCAGAGAGGCTTTGAGGGTGTCCTTGTAACGTTTCTGCTGCCCACCTTTGGCTCGTTTGCCGTGAAGGAGCTTCGCATAGAGCATTTGCTTAGGGAGTCTCGTGTTTTGCATGCGAACTATGTGGCCTGCCCAGCGAAGCTGATCGAGTGTGGTCAGTGCTTCAATAATGGGGATATTAGCCTGGACGAGGACACTGATGTTGGTGCACCTGTCTTCCCAGGGGATTTGCAGGATCTTGCGGAGACATCGTTGGTGATATATCTCCAGCGACTTGAGGTGTCTTCTGTACATCGTCCATGCCTCTGATCCATACAGGAGGGCGGGTATTACTGCAGCTCTGTAGACCATGAGCTTGGCGGTAGATTCTTTTCTTCAGGTGGCCGAAGATTGCACTGGCACACTGGAGGTGATGTTGAATCTCCACATCAATGTCTGCTTTTGTTGATAAGAGGATTCCGAGATATGGGAAATGGTCCAGGTTTACGAGAGCCGCGCCGTGAATCTTGATGAATGGGGGACAATGCTGTGCGGCGAGGACAGGCTGGTGGAGGACCTCTGTCTTACGGATGTTAAGCATAAGGTCCATGCTTTCATATGCCTCAGTGAATACATTGACTATATCCTGGAGTTCAGCCTCAGAATGTGCGCAGACGCAGGTGTCGTCCGCATACTGTAGCTCAACGACAGAGGTTGGAGTGATCTTGGATCTGGCCTGGAGGCGGGGTAGGTTAAACAGCTTCCCACTGGTTCTGTATTTTAGTTCCACTCCAGCGGGGAGCTTGTTGATTGTGAGGTGGAGCATGGCAGCGAGGAAGATTGAGAAGAGGGTTGGAGCGATTACGCAGCCACGTTTGACCCTGGTCTGGACATGGATTGGGTCTGTAACGGATCCATTGTAAGGATCACGGCCTGCATATCATCGTGGAGCAGGCGAAGGATGTTGACAAACTTTTGGGGGCATCCGAAACGGAGGAGGACACTCCATAGACCTTCACAGTTGACAGTGTCAAAGGCCTTTGTAAGATCGAAAAAGGCCATGTAGAAGGGCTGGCGCTGCTCCCTGCATTTTTCCTGCAGCTGTCGCGCTGCAAACATAGAAACATAGAAAATAGGTGCAGGAGTAGGCCATTCGGCCCTTCGAGCCTGCACCACCATTCAATGAGTTCATGGCTGAACATGCACCTTCAGTACCCCATTCCTGCTTTCTCGCCATACCCCTTGATTCCCCTAGTAGTAAGGACTACATCTAACTCCTTTTTGAATATATTTAGTGAATTGGCCTCAAAGATTATGTCCGTTGTGCCCTGTAGGGGATGAAATCCGCACTGTGATTCTGGGAGGAGCTCCTCAGCCACAGGGAGAAGACGGTTGAGGAGAATTCTAGCGACAACTTTCCCAGTGGCTGATAGCAGGGAGAGTCCCCTGTAGTTGCCGCAGTCGGACTTGTCCTCTTCTTCAAAGATGGTCACGATCACTGCATCTCTGAGATCTCCCGGCATGCTCTCCTCCCTCCAGATGAGAGAGATGAGGTCGTGTATCTGCGCCAACAGTGCCTCTCCACCATACTTCAGCGCCTCAGCAGGGATTCCATCCGCACTCGTAGACTTGCTATTCTTGAGCTGTTTTATGGCTTTGCCTACCTCGTGCAATGTTGGGGTTTCACCGAGATGATGGCGGGTCACGTGCCGTGGGATGGAGTCCAGAACGCTCGAGTCAAAGGCAGAGTCTCAATTGAGGAGATCTTCAAAGTGCTCTATTAAATATAGAAGAACTCCACAAGACTGAGTACTGTGAGCTAAAACTGATGTGACCTTAGTCTCTTTAATACAACTCCAGAGTACCTAAGCAGCATGGCAGACAACCTTTTATACTTCCTTGCACGAGGTGTGCAGGTGACCCTTGGGCTTCCAACAGTTGCGCCCTCTGGTGGCAAGTCTTACACAGTTACAATGTTTACAAACGTAACATCACTCCCCCTCCCCGCCAAAGTCTTTGATACAAATTATTTACAAGTTGAGACAATCCGGGGCCCGACGCTCCCTGGTTGATTGTCTGAGTTCAAACTCTGGCATGGATGAGTTGGTCGGACCATTGCTGCACTGCGGCGCGGCTGGTCTGACAGGATTGTTGGGAATGGTGGGTTCATCCTCTTGATTGACAGCGAGGTCGATTGCTGGTTGGGTGTGTGTTGGTGGATCGATGATGGTGATGTCCTCTTCAGGTTGTTCCTGGTTGTCGGTGAACCGCAGTTTGGTCTGATCCAAATGCTTTCTGCACGTTTGTCCATTCAATAGTTTGACTATAAACACTCCATTCTCCTCCTTGGCCAAGACAGTGCCAGCAACCCAGTTAGGACCATGACCGTAATTCAGGACAAACACAGGATCGTTAACAGCAATGTCACGCGATACAGCCGCGCGATCGTGGTACATGTTTTGCCGGTGACACCAGGTTTCCACGTGATCATTTAGATCCGGGTGGACTAGGGAGAACCTGGTTTTGAGTGCTCTCTTCATTAACAATTCTGCAGGGGGAACCCCAGTGAGCGAGTGGGGTCGCGTCCGGTAGCGGAGCAGAACCCGAGATAAGCGGGTCTGCAAGGAGCCTTCTGTCACGCGTTTCAAGCTCTGCTTGATGGTTTGGACTGCCCGTTCTGCTTGACCGTTGGATGCGGTCTTAAATGGGGCAGACCTGACATGCTTGATGCCATTGCGGGTCATAAACTCGCTGAATTCCGAGCTGGTGAAACACGGTCCATTGTCACTGACAAGGACGTCGGGCAAGCCATGGGTGGCGAACAAAGCCCGGAGGCTTACAATGGTGGCAGTGGATGTGCTGAATGACATGATTACTCATTCAATCCATTTAGAGTAAGCGTCCACTACAACTAAAAACATCTTTCCGAGAAAGGGGCCAGCAAAATCTATGCGGATCCTGGACCACGGTTTGGAAAGCCATGACCACAACTCAATGGAGCCTCCCTTGGTGCGTTGCTCAGTTGTGAGCACGTGTTGCACTGGTGTACGTATGACTCTAAGTCCGAGTCAATGCCGGGCCACCAAACATGCTAACTGGCTATAGCCTTCATCATGACTATGCCTGAGTGGGTATTGTGTAGGTCACGTATAAATGTTTCCCTGCCTTTTTTTGGCAAAACCATGCGATTACCCCATAAGAGACAATCCGACTGGATGGACATTTCATCTTTGCGTCGGTGAAACAGCTTAATTTCATCTTGCCTTTCCCCCAGAACGGCCGACCAGCTCCCATTGAGGACGCAACTTTTTACAAGTGATTGCACAAGATCCTGGCTGGGCCAGGTCCTGATCTGGTGAGCAGTGACGGGT
This sequence comes from Pristiophorus japonicus, assembly GCF_044704955.1. Classification (NCBI taxonomy): domain Eukaryota; kingdom Metazoa; phylum Chordata; class Chondrichthyes; family Pristiophoridae; genus Pristiophorus; species Pristiophorus japonicus. The sequence goes on along the minus strand of NC_091983.1, from coordinate 93,769,261 downwards.
GACCCCTCGCTCTCAAAAGCATCCATGACCAGAAACAAGTCTGCGGGCTGTGCCATTTCCACCCCTGTAGTGGGCAATGGTAGCTGACTGAGGGCATCAACACAGTTCTCCGTGCCTGGTCTGTGGCGGATAACATGGACAATGGGTGGATAATGTTAGTGCCCATCTTTGGATGTGGGACGAAACATTGGTGTTTATACCTTTGCTTTCTGAAAACAGCGAAATGAGCGGTTTGTGGTTGGTTTCAAGCTCAAACCGAAATCCAAATAAGTATTGGTGCATTTTCTTAACCCCATATACACATGCTAACGCCTCTTTCTCGACCATACTGTAGGCTCTTTCAGCCTTAGACAGACTTCTAGACGTGTATGCAACCGGTCGAAGTTTGCCCGATACATTGGTTTGTTGTAACACACAGCCAACCCCATACGAAGATGCATCACAAGTTAGCACTAATCGTTTACACGGGTCATACAGTACAAGTAACTTATTAGAACAAAGTACGTTTCTGGCCTTCTCAAAAGCTGTTTCTTGAGATTTACCCCAAACTCAGTCGTCACCCTTACGTAGCAACATGTGTAACAGTTCCAACAAAGTGCTTAACCCGGGTAGAAAGTTACCAAAATAGTTGAGGAGTCCCAGGAACGAACGCAGCTCCGTCACATTATGTAGTCTGTGTGCATTCTTAATGGCCTCTGTCTTTGAGTCTGTTATGTTCAGAATAACTCCACAAGACTGTATGCTGTAGGCTCAAACTGGTGTGACCTTGGTCTCTTTAATGTAACTCCAGAGTGAGGAAGCAGAATGGTAGACTGCCTTTTATACCTGCTTGCCCAGGGTGTGCAGGTGACCCTTGGGTCTCCCACAGGTGCACCCCTGGTGGCAAGTCTTACACATTGGTAAAGTTTACATACATAACATCACTCCCCCCAAAGTCTTAGATACAAGTTATTTACAAGTTGAGGTGATCCGGAGCTCTGCAAACCCGAGTTGTTTGCCTGAGTTGAAGTCCTGGCATGGGTGAGTCGGTCAGATCATTGCTGCACTGTGGTGCGGCTGATCTGATCGGACTGTCGGGCATGGTGGGTTCATCCTCGTGGTTGACCGTGAGATCGATTGCTGGTTGGGTGTGTGTAGGTGGATCAATGATGGTAATGTCCTCTTCAAACTGTTCTTGGTTGTCAGTGAATCGCAGTTGGGTCTGATCCACGTGCTTTTTGCACGTTTGTCCATTCAAAAGTTTGACAACAAATACTCTATTCCCCTCCTTGGCTAAAACAGTGCCAGCAACCCATTTAGGACCATGGCCATAATTAAGAACAAACACAGGTTCATTGACCTCAATGTCACACGATACAGCTGCGCGATCATGGTACACATTATGCCGGTGACGCCGGGTTTCTACATGATCATTGAGATCCGGGTTGACTAAGGAGAGCCTGATTTTGAGTGCTCATTTCATTAGCAATTCTGCAGGGGGAATCCCAGTAAGCGAGTGGGGTCGCGTACAGTAGCTGAGCAGAATCCGAGATAACCGGGTCTGCAGGGAACCATCCATCAAGCGTTTCAAGTTCTGCTTGATAGTTTGGATTGCCTGTTCCGCTTGACCATTGGATACGGGCTTAAATGGGGCAGACCTGACATGCTTGATGCCATTGAGGGTCATGAACTCGTTGAATTCCGAGCTGGTGAAACGTGGTCCATTGTCACTAACAAGGACGTTGGGTAAAACATGGGTGGTGAACACGGCCCAGAGGCTTTCAATGGTGGCAGTCGACGTACATGACAACATTATTGTACATTCAATCCATTTAGATTACGCGTCCGCTGCTACTAGGAACATCTTTCCTAGAAAGGGGCCAGCGAAATCTACGTGGACCCTGGACCACGTTTTGGAGGGCCATGACCACAGATCCCGTGGGGCCTCCCTTGGTGCATTGCTCAACTGTGAGCAAGTGTTACATTGGTGTACGCATGACTCCAATTCCAAGTCAATGCCGAGCCTTCATCATGACCCCTCGCTCTCAAAAGCATCCATTACAAGAAGCAAGTCTGCGGGTTGTGCCATTTCCATCCCGGTGGTAGGCAATGGTAGCCGACTGAGGGCATCGGCACAGTTCTCAGTGCCTGGTCTGTGGCGGATTACATAATCATATGCAGATAACGTTAGTGCCCATCTTTGGATACGGGACGAAGCATTGGTGTTAATACCTTTGCTTTCTGAGAACAGCGAAATGAGCGGCTTGTGGTCGGTTTCGAACTCGAACCGGAGTCCAAATAGGTATGGGTGCATTTTCTTAACCCCGTATACACATGCTAATGCTTCTTTCTCAATCATACTGTAGGCTCTTTCAGCCTTAGATAAACTTCTGGGCGCATAGGCAACTGGTTGCAGTTTGCCTGACCCATTTGCTTGCTGTGACACACAAGTGACCCCTTACAAAAATGCATCACAAGCTAGTACTAAACGTTTACACGGGTCATACAATACAAGTAACTTATTAGAACACAGCAGGTTTCTGGCCTTATTAAAGGCTGTCTCTTGAGATTTACCCCAAACCCAGTCGTCACTTTTGCGTAGCAATAAATGCAAAGATTCCAGCAAAGTGCTCAACCCCGGTAGAAAGTTACCAAAATAGTTGAGGAGTCCCAGGAACGAACACAGCTCCATCACATTCTGTGACCTGTGTGCATTCTTGATGGCCTCCGTCTTGGAGTCCGTGGGTCTGATGCCATCCACCGCAATCTTTTTCCCCAGAAATTCGACCTCTGGTGCCAGGAAAACACACTTGGAGCGTTTCAACCTGAGTCCCACTCTGTCCAGTCGTTTTAGAACCTCTTCCAGGTTGTGCAATTGTTCAGTGGTGTTGCGGCCAGTGATCAGAATGTCGTCTTGAAACACCACGGTGCACAGAACTGATTTCAGCAGACTCTCCATGTTCCTCTGGAAGATGGCCACAGCCGAGCAATTCCTAAAGGGACATCTGTGGTATATGAACAGTCCTTTGTGCGTGTTGATGCACGGCAATTTTTTTGACGTTTCAGCCAGCTCTTGTGTCATGTAAGCAGAGGTTACATCCAGCTTGGCGATCAACTTCCCCCCTGCTAGCGTTGCGAACAGGTCATCCACTTTGGGTAGTGGGTACTGGTCCTGTAACGAGATTCAGTTGATCGTTACCTTGTAGTCCCCGCAGATTCTGACCGTCCCATTGCTTTTCAGCACCGGAACAATTGGACTGGCTCACTCGTTGAACTCGACTGGTGATATGATCCCCTCTCATTGAAGTCTGTCCAGCTTGATCTCGACTTTCTCTCGCATCATGTATGGAACCGCTCGGGCCTTGTGATGAACGGGTTCTGCATCAGGGATTAGATGGATCTGCACTTTGGCACCTGTGAAGTTGTCGATGCCTGGCTCGAATAACAATGGGAATTTGTTTAGCACTTGGGCGCACGAGGCGTCATCCACTGAAGACAGTGCTTTGATGTCGTCCCAGTTCCATCGGATCTTTCCTAGCCAGCTTCTGCCGAACAGCGTTGGGCCATCGCCTAGTACAATCCACAGTGGTAAATCATGCACAGCTCCATCGTACGATACCTTCACTGCCAATGACTGGTATGAGCTCTTTGGTGTAAGTGCGCAGCTTGGTGTGGATCGATCTTAGTTTTGGCCTTTGTGCCTTGTTGCCCCACAGTTTCTCAAAAGCCTTCTGGCTCATAATTGACTGACTCGCCCCCATGTCCAATTCCATGGAAACGGAATGCCGTTTAATTTGACTTTTAACATTATCGGAGGGCTTTTGGTGGTGAAGGTGTGTATCCCATACACTTCGTCTTCAGTCTCGGGTTGAGTTGCCTCTTTTACTCGTTCAGCATGATCCACGTCGGATCGGTCATCTTCTGCCGACTCTGCCACGTGGTGAGTTGCAGCACGTCTGCACATTCGCTGGAAGTGCCTCTTGTTCCGCAGCCTTTGCACACGTAGTGCTTGAATCGACATTGATGGGCTCGATGATTACCCCCGCAGCACCAACATGGTGCTAATGGGTTCGCATTCATGCCCCATGATGAACTCTGAGTCACCCTAGGTCTGGCCTCTGCAAGTGTGTAGGCCCTGCCATGTACAGTTCTGCCTGCTGAAGGAGTTATTTTATGCACAGTACTTGCAGGTGAGCTTCGATGGTGCAAAGATATTTGTTTAGTGTTATCGTTCGTGGACATGAAAGCCTGCACTATCGTGATGGCCTTGCTCAGATCTAGGGATTCGGCAGACAGCAGTTTGCGAAGAATGACCTCGTGGCCGATTCCAAGCACGAAAAAGTCCTGCAACATTTCCCCCAAAAATCCAGCAAATACGCATGGTCCTGCAAGGCGTCTTAGGTCGGTGACATAGCTCGCCACAAGCGATACCTGGCCATTAAGATGCTCTTCTTCGGCTTGAGGTGTTCCCGAACCAGCGTGCACAACTCTTCACGTGTCTTCTCCGTTGGTTTCGTTGGTGCTAGCAGATTTTTGATGAGGCCATATATCGTGGACCCGCAAACAGTGAGGAGAATTGCCCTGCGCTTGACCGCAGTCTCTTCCATATCCAGCTCGTTGGCCACGAAGTATTGGTCAAGACGCTCAACGAAGGCTTCCCAATCATCACCCTCAACAAATCTCTCAAGAATACCAAGCGGCAGCCATAACCACGTGAAAGTTTGTGATCTGTTACTCGTCACCAATAGTTATGTTCAGAATAACTCCACAAGACTGTATGCTGTAAGCTCAAACTGTTGTGACCTTGGTCTCTTTAATGTAACTCCAGAGTTAGGAGGCAGCATGGTAGACTGCCTTTTATACCTGCTTGCCCAGGGTGTGCAGCTGACCCTTGGGTCTCCCACAGGTGCGCTCCCTGGTGGCAAGTCTTACACATTGGTCAAGTTTACATACATAACTGAGTCCGTGGGTCTGATGCCTTCTGATGCAATCTTTCTCCCTGAAAATGCGTCCTCTCGCGCCAGGAAAACATACTTGGAGCATTTCAGCCTAAGTCCCACTCTGTCTAGTCGACTTAGAACCTCGTCCAGGTTGTGCAGGTGTTCGGTGGTGTCACTACCGGTGATCAGGATGTCGTCTTGAAACACAGCGGTGCGTGGAACTGATTTCAGCAGACTCTCCATGTTCCTCTGGAAGATGGCAGCAGCCGAGCGAATCCCAAAAGGGTACCTGTGGTATATAAACAGTCCTTTGTCCAGTGTTGATGCACGTCAATCTTTTTGAAGATTCAGCCAGCTCCTGTGTCATGTAGGTGGAGGTTAGGTCCAACTTGGTGAACGACTTCCCCCCTAACGTTGCGAACAGGTCATCCGCCTTGGGTAGCGGGTACTGGTCCTGTAACAAGACTCTGTTGATCGTTACCTTGTAGTCTTCGCAGATTCCGTGCCATCGCTTTTCAACACCGGAACAATCGGACTGGCCCACTCGTTGAACTCGACTGGCAATATGATTCCCTCTCATTGAAGTCAGGCCTTTTATTCTTGGACTGCATACACGTGCGTGCAGCCCAATGGCCTCCAACAGTGACACCATCTAGTGGCTAGTGATCCCAAAAGTACATACATGACAGAGGAGTCCGCCTCTTGCATTGTAGACAGCTCTGCGCACACCATGGTGTCCATCATTGCTAGGATGCAGACGATGGTGGATTCACAGACAGACCGTGCAGATCCAGACCTCATGACCCGTGTCATGGGTGATGTGGTAGCTTTCACTGTGGCACAGGTGGAAACAACGCAATGTCTTGCTGCTGCAATAGAATCAATTATTGCTCGCATGGATGCTCAGACTGCTTTCATGCAGTGTCAGCTACATGCCACGCAACATCTTGGTGCTGTCATACAGTCTCAGCTGCATGCCATGCAAGCCTTGACTGCTGCCATCACTGCTCGGTCCACCACAGTCGACTGGGGATCACATGGTGTCGCAGCAGCCCAGCAGTCTCTGCTCCATCAGATTGATGGGAATGCTGAGGTGCTGCCCTGGGGGAGTGGCAGTGAGTCGGTGGAGCAGGAACCTGCTGTCCTCTCTCGGGATGACAGCATTCCTGATCCCACCATTGCCACTCCGCCATTGCACCTGTCCATGCCTGTCACTCAGCCAGCCCAGACTGCCCGCCCAGCCTGAGGTGGTGCAGTCTGCAGCCGAGCCTTCCAGGCCCAGAGCTGGTGGAGGGCGTCCTACAAGGCCATCTGTAGTTGCTGGCCCTGACACACAGCAGTCTTCCACCAGCCATGCTGCAGCCACAGGGGACACACTGCGGCGAAGTAGCAGAATAGGAAATGCACAAGGGTGATAAGTAAAGACATAGTTATACATTTTATTGCTTTTTGATAAATGTTGATTGGAATGGGGAGATTGTCCTATGAAGAATGATTGCGTAGACTAGGCCTATATTCTCTAGAGTTTAGAAGAATGAGAGGTGATCTCATTGAAGCATACAAAATTCTTACAGGGCTTGATAGGGTAGATGCAGGGAGGATGTTTCCTCTGGCCAGGGAGTCTAGAACCAGGGGTCACAGTCTCAGAATAAGGGATTGGCCATTAGGATTGAGATGAGGAGAAACTTCTTCACTCAGTGTGGTGAATCTTTGGAATTCTCTACCCCAGAGAACTGTCGAGGCTCAGTCTTTGAGTATTTTCAAGACCGAGATCGATAGATTTTTGGATACTAAGAAAATCAAGGGATATTGGGATAGTGTAGGAAAGTGGAGTTGAGGCATAGGATCACCCATGATTTCAATGAATGGCGGAGCAGGCTCGAGTAGCCAAACGACCTACTCCTCTTCCTAATTCTTATGTTATGAATGTTTAATGTTGTTGTTGTCTCTCATTTCAGTGTTGGGGATTTGCTATGGAACGGCAAATTGATGTGGTGATGGGGACGTCCACAGGAACTGGGAAGTGAGATGGAAATCAGTGGAAACGAGCTCCGATGAAATGGTCACGGATCACCCTTGCAGGATCGCGATGGAGTCGCTGCCTCCTCCGTTGCGGCTGTTGCTGCTTTTTGTCCTCCTGCTCTTGCTCCTTCTCCTGGTCCTTCTCCTTCTCCTGAGGTGGTACGGCTATGCCTGGTGGCAATGGCTGTGCCCTCATGATGGCCAGGTTATGCAGCATGCAGCTGACAACGACGAATGGGAACGCCCACTCAGGCAAGTACTGCAGGACTCCTCCTGAACGGTCAAGGCTTAAGCACTCCGATGGTCTGTTCCTGGTGGAAGTACAGCTTGCATTGTACGAGTGCTGGCCGGGAATATTGGGGTTGTGGAGGGGAGTCATGAGCTAGGTGCATAGCAGATAGCCTTTGTCTCCGAGCATCTAGCCATGAGCTTCATTTGGGGGCTGGGACAGAGCTGGCACACCGGTCTGGCGCATGATGAAGGCATCGTGGCTGCTGCCAGGATAGTGGGCGTTGACCGTCATTATTCTGCATGTGTGGTCGCGCAGCAACTGTACATGCAGTGAGTGGTAGCCTTTGTGATTACAGAAGATCTCTGGATTGTGCTGCAGTGCCCTCAAAGCGACGTAGGTGCAGTCACTGGCACCCTGCACCATGGGGAAGCCCGCTATCCTGGCAAAGCCACATGCACCCTCGAGCTGCTTCTCTCTGGTCATGGAGAAGTAGGTGTAATTCCACCTCCTTCTGTACAGAGCATCTGTGACTTCATGGATGGAGCAATGGATGCCAAACTGGGATGTTGGAGATGACTCCTGTTGCTCCCTGGAAAGATCCATTGGTGTAGAAATTGAGAGCGATTGTGACCTTGACTGCCACTGAAAGAACCGTCCTCACCTTGGTCTGAAGCTCGAGGTCTGGTTGCAGGAGGTGGCAGAGCTCTGTGACCACGTCCTTCCTGAAAAACAATCTTTGCACACACTGCTCCTCAGTGAAATTGATGTAGGAAAATCACTGATGGAAAACCTTCTGTGGCCATCCCTGTGGTGCCTTCTTCCTCTGGCAACATCTTCAGGTGCTTCTCCCTGTAGTGTTGCATGTGCTTCTCTGTACCTGACCCCTTCCCTCTCCCTCTCCCTGTGCCCTACTCCATGGGTGTCTCCATGGTTCTCTCCCTGCACTGCCTCATGGGCCTCTCCCTGTGCTATTCCCTCTCTTAGTTGTAGCCTTTCTCTCTCCCTCTCTTGTTGCCCTTCCCTCTGCAATTGCCAGCACCGTTGTCGTCGGTGAAGCGTCCTCTGATGGTGAAGTCAGAGCAGCCGGTCGACTGCCAGCACAGACCTCATGAAGGGACACAAATGGTACAATGTCTAATGTGCTGTGAGTAATACTGGGGGAAAGGTTGGAGTCAGAGAAATGGTCCAGCAAGAAATCGCTGAGATCGGTCCAGCAGCCACACTAACTAAAAGTTGCAAATGAGAAATAGGTAATGGCCGTCAAAAAAATAAATTGCAAGATGGCGAATTTAAATAGCACTGGCGCATCCAGTGCCCGACTGGAACTTGACATCTCAAGCTGTCGTCGTCATCGCCAGGTGCTGAGATCACCTGCAGGGGGCAATTTAACTTCTGGAGCAGTAAGGGGGCGATGCGCATGACAATGACGTTATCATCACTGTGCGCCGCCAAGCGGGGTGCTACTTTGTGGTGTCTCCGCAAAACCATTGGCCAATTCCATGGCAGGCGATTTTCTCGTCGTGCCTGGCCAAAATCTATTTTGCGACCCACTAGGTGCTAAAAGGGGCGATTTTGGCCCCTATGTGTATTAGTTCAGGGAAATGTTTTGCAAAAAAAGACAGACAAACATGTTTAGCTCTAAAGTAAGCTCTTTTGCTTCACTAGTAATCGTCATTGACATCAAAAGACATAAATTAGTTAATGAGCCATTTGTCCAACATCTCATTGTAGCCATGAAGGGTAGCAGCATATTTGCATGAAAGAGAAAACGTGAGAAAAACAATTTGTTACAGTGGCAGGCAACTGTGACACCTACATGGTTACTAAACTAAGGGGCCAATTTTCCACATTGCCGATTTTTTGCGCAGTTGTAGAGCTACATCCCATTTTTTTTAGTGGCCGACTGCGCCAAAAAAAAAGTTGCAAGTTTCACCTGAATAAACTTTCATTTTGGAGCGGTGCAGATTGTCCTTGAGCTCTGTGGGTGGAGCTTAAGGTCTGCGCCAAAAAACTGAGGTTGTCAGGGTAACGAGGGATGCTGTATTTATCCTGTAGTTTCATTGCTGATTTTTATCACCCCAAGAACTTCCATTTTCATAACAGGTGTAAGTATTCCAAGAGCCTAATTTTTAAAAATTGATTTGTCTCTTTGTAAACTCAACCATGACTCCGTGATGTGAATACAATGTAGAGGATGTAGTGGGCCAGAAAGATATGGCAGAAAGACTGGTTGTGACATCACAAAAGCATCGCAGAGGTTCTCTTAATTACACCTGTAGTGTACCTAATAGTTTTCCTCAGTGGCTTATATGAATTTACAGTCAGAGCCATTGGTGCCACTGCTATCCCGGGCCGAATGACCCCCCGCCCCCTGTGCCGGTGCTGCTGCTATCCCGGGCCAAAAGTTCCCCCGCACCCGGTGCCATGTCTTCTGCTCCACTAAAACAATGGCGTCTTCTCTGCGTCGATTTTCTTAAGTTCAGGTAAGGTTTTTCAGAATGGTGTACTGTGGTGTTTTTGAAAAAATCCTAGTTGGCCAAACTCACTTTAATGGCAGAAATGGCACAACCAGCACCCCAAGTGACATTAAAAAATCGTGAACTAAAAAAATCGTCTGTAAGTACTTTAGGATGGCACAGAAACTTTGGCAAAACTTGTAGATTTTAGTCTGCTCCAAAAAAAAACAGCGTTCGCCAAAAATACAGCACAGATTGGTGGCGAAAATTCAGCCTTATGGGTCCAAGTTTCGGGACGCGCCTAAAACGGCGCAGCCCGGACCTGGACGCCCGTTTTTCATGCCAGAAAGTGCGTTTAAAAAATCTTCCAGATTCTCCGGCTCCCTGCAGGTCTTCTGCAGCCAGGCGCAGCGCAGCATGAGCAGTAGGGGGCGGAGCTAGGTCCCTGTGCCGAAAACAGTGCCGGGACCTCTGCACATGCGCGCTACAGTGGGCACGCGTGTACAGTAGCTCCAGGCTCCCAAAACTGTGTGGGAGGGGCCCGAAGCACGCAGCCCCTAGCCCTGGCCGAATGGCCTCACTGGGGCTGCGTGAATAAGGCTGCCTCCCACGGCCAGCTCCTGCTTCCTCCTGACCCGACTCGACTCCCGCTCCCCCCCCTCCCGGCAACCCGACCCTCTCTCCCCCACCCCCCCCGGACCTCCGCGACTCTCTCACCCCCACCCCGGACCTCCGGGACTCTCTCTCTCCCCCCCCCGCGGACCTCTGGGACCCCCCCCCCCCCGAGACCCGACGCCACCTACTTGTAAATCTAGCCCGAGGTCATGGGCCCGGCCGTTCAGCCTCATTCTCTCCCCCCTCTCCCACCCCTCCCTCCCCCCTCTCTCCTTCCCTCCCTCCCCCCCTCTCCTTTCCTCCCTCCCCCTCCCCCGCTCTCCTTCCCTCCCTCCCCTCTCTCCTTCCCTCCCTCCTCTCTCCCTCCCTCCCTCCTCTCTCCCTCCCACCCTCCTCCCCTCCCTCCTCTCTCCTTCCCTCCCTCCTCTCTCCTTCCCTCCCTCCCTACTTCCTCTCTCCTTCTCCCCCTCTCCCCCCTCCCCCCCACTCTCCCCCCCTCCCTTCCCCCCCTCCCCCTCCCACCCCCCTTCTCCCCCTCCCCCCCTTCCCCTCGCTGTCAGAAACACAGACATGACAGACAGAGAGTGAGAGACACACACACAGACAGACAGATAGAGACACTGACAGAGACACACTGGGGGACCGTCCCAGCATGCTGTTGGAGGACTCCCGGTGCTGCAGTCGGTAAGTAGAAAATGTTTAATTTATTGATTTTTTTCCATTTTTTTAATTTTTTATTAATTTTTTTGGATTTATTTATTGGTTGATTTATTGATGTATTTATCATTTATTAGTGATGATGGCTCTTTATTTGTAAAACTGAAGTATTTAATGTTTGTAAACTTCCCTTTAAACCCTCCCCCCCCACCATTCCCTACGCCTAATTTGTAACCTACGCCTGATTTTCTAAAGTGTAGACAAGGTTTTTTCGAACGTACAAAAATCTTCACTTACTCCATTCTAAGTTAGTATGGAGTAAGTTTTCACTGCCGAAACTTTGAAAACAGGCGTAAGTGGCCGGACACTCCCCCTTTTGAAAAAAAAATTCTGTTCCAAAGTGAAACTGTTCTAACTGACTAGAACTGGAGCAAACTAAATGCCGAGAATTTGAATTTCTAAGATACTCCGTTCTACACCAGTTGCTCCAAAAAATCAGGAGCAACTGAGGCTGAAACTTGGGCCCTATAGTACTAACAGTTCCCTGTGTGTCAGCTGTGGCTCTTTTTATCTGTGATGATACAGGAGGCTGGACACCACTATAAGTCTTCTAAAATGTTTCACTGCTTTATATAGAATATTTCTAAAGTCAAATTTGTTTGAAATTCAAATTACAACGTTTCACTGAACTTCTCCTTGGGGGTGAGATACCATAGCAGTTATCAGTCTCAATGAAACACACACAAATTGTGCTGCAGGAGTGAGTCTTTATAGTCTCATTCACAAAGGACCTTTGATTCGTCACTTAAGTTAATGCACACTATAGCTGTCAAATGCTGTAAATGGCACACCATTCCAGATCTTGAGTTATATCCCGGGTTGGAAACAGTAAGAAAATTCAATTCTATATGCAGTGAAGAGACTGCAGCAGCAATGAAACAAGCACATCCACAAGTAAACAGCAGCAACATGCAATACTTCATGTAAGGTCATACATTTCAGGAAGATTAATGTGGTTTGGTGAATTATTATCCACTTATGCAAAAATTACTAAAGACCTTTTTCCCAAAATGATAATTTTTGTTCCTGGCAGATTGGCTTTCTAGTGTAATAACTCTTAAGTATTATAAATGAAGGAATGTTAAGTGCTAAGCTCTAGGAAGGTGTAAAAATGTTTCTGAATTAATGCCGTGTTATTTTAAGTGTTTGCTACTTCCAACATTTAACCCTGAGGAGTGGCAAGTAACATTGGCGCCACACAAGTGCCAGGCAATGACTATCTCCAACAAGCGAGGGTCTAACCACCTCCCTTTGATATTTAACAGCATTACCATCACCAAATCCCCCACCATCAACATCCTGGGAGTCACCTTTGACCAGAAACTTAACTGGACCAGCCACATAAATACCGCGCAACAAGAGCAGGTCAGAGGCTAGCTATTCTGCGCTGAGTGTCTCACCTGCAAAACCTTTCCACCATCTACAAGGCACAAGTTAGGAGTGTGATGGAATGCTCTCCACTTGCCTAGATGAGTCATCATCATAGGCGGTCCCTCGTATCGAGGATGACTTGCTTCCACACCAAAAAGGGATGAGTTCAATGAGTACACAGGTGCTTCAATGAAGGATCTAATATTCCAGGTCCTGAACTGCATGTTGAAGGGTGAAAGATGCCTGTGTGTGGATTTTTTAAATGTGTGGTGGCCGTTGCACACCAGCCACCACATGGGCTTGACAGAGCTAGGTCTTGGTCCAGTGACAAGGATGACTGGAAACCAGTTCTGCTGCACGAACCTAGTGCACACACATATTGCAGTGCTGCTCCAACAACACTCAAGAAGCTCGACACCATCCAGGACAAAGCAACCCACATGATTGGCACCCCATCCACCACCTTCAACATTCACTTCCTCCACTACTGGCGTACCATGGTTACAGTGTGTACCATGTACAAGATGCACTGCAGCAACTCACCAAGGCTTCTTCGGCAGCATCTTCTAAACCCGCGATTTGTACCACCTAGAAGGACAAGGACAGCAAGCGCATGGGAACACCATCACCTGCAAGTTCCCCTCCAAGTCACACACCGTCCTGACTTGGAAATAGATCGCTGTTCTTTATCGTCGCTGGGTCAAAATCCTACAACTCCCTCCCTAACAGCACTGTGGTTCAAGAAGGTGGCTCACTACCACCTTCCCAAGGGCAATTAGGGATGGGCAATAAATGCTGGCTTTGCCAGTGACGCCCACATCCCGGAACGAATAAAACAAATTCTTACCCTGCCAATGCTTTATATCATATTGGCTTAATTTTGTGCTATTTGTATGCCTAGTAATTTGCTTTCTTAATTACATCTTTCATTAGCTTGAATATTTAATCATGAGAGATTAGGTTTTCGGGTGGGACATGGAATATCATGACCTGAACAAATCCAGGGCCTACTTGAGATCTATATAAATACTGGAACTTAATGGACACCACCGTGAATTATCTATAAGGAGATAAAGGGAACAAGCAGATTAATAAAATTAACCAAAAGGGTCAAATGATACCCAACACATTTGTTATAGCTATTTATAACACTAAAGTCATGTTCTAGAAACAAGAGATGTTCAAACATAGTGAAAAATGGTTATATAATTAGATTTTATAAAGGGTAGTGAAATAATACAATTAACTGAGTATATGTAGTATGTACAATGATGTCATGTAAAGGTATGTTTGATGGAACCCATCACTGCAACTATTGCTGAAAGGATAGATTTATGAAAGAAACGAACAATTAAGGGTATACTAAAACCCAGTAGGCTTACACTTAAATCAAATCCCAGAAAGCTGTTGGCAAACCCAGCATAAGTCACTGCATTCAGGAGAGGAAGAAAACGGAGACGATTAGGGAAATAAATACAGGATTTTGTCGGGGCCTATTTCTTGATATCTTGTCGAGTGAATTGAATTGGCTGTAGACTGGCTTCTGTGATAGTGGGGACCTCAGGAGGAGGCCGATATGGATCATCCACTCGGCACTTCTGTCTGAAGATGTTGCAAAAGCTTCAGCCTTGTCTTTTGCATTCAAATGCTGGGCTCCGCCATCATTGAGGATGGGGATATTCATGGAGCCTCCTCCTCCCATTAGTTGTTTAATTGTCCACCATCATTCACGAGTGGATGTGGCAGGACTGCAGAGCTTTGATCTGATCCATTGATTGTGGGATCACTTAGCTCTGTCTATAGTATGTGCTTCCATGGTTTATCCTGTGTTGCAGCTTCCCCAGGTTGGCACCTCATTTTAGGTACACCTGGTGTTGCTTCTGGCTTGCTCTTCTGCACGCCTCATTGAAACAGGATTAGTGCCCCGGCTTGATGGTAATGATAGAGAGAGGGATATGCTGGGTCATGAGGTTACAGATTGTGGTGGAATACAATTCTGCTGCTGCTGATGGTCCACAACATCTCATGGAAGCCCAGTTTTGAGCTGCTTGATTTGTTCTGAATCTATCCCATTTAGCATTATGGTACTGCCACACAACACAATGGAAGGTGTCATCAATGTGACGACAGGACTTCATCTCCACAAGGTCACTGCTACCAATACAGTCATGGACAGATGCATCTACGACAGGTAGATTGGTGAGGACGAGGTCAAGTATGTTTTTCCTCATGTTGGTTCTCTTACCACCTGCTGCAGGCCCAGTCAGGCAGCTATGTCCTTCAGGACATGGCCAGCTCGGTCAAATGAGCCACACTTGGTGAGTCTCATTCCTTCAGATTTTAATTATTGTTAGAGATTTTAAAATATAATTTTTTTAATACATTTTTTAAAACTTTTCTTTCTGTCTCTTATCTCTCTCTTAATCCAATCTTTCTTTCCCTCTCTTTATTTCTCTTTCTGCACCTGATTTGACATTGAATTAAATATTCTAACTAATACTTCCTGGTTCAGACTTTCTGCTGCTCATTAACAATCCTTCAATTTAATTGGTTAAGGAGTTACACAGCTGCTTGCCCTGTTCACACAGGTCCCAGATGCCCTGCAGAGGGCGCTGCGCTTTTTGGCTCTCCAATTTACAGTACGTTCCAGTGCAAAATCCCCTTGAAAGTCTTTGGGCAAGTGTAAAGAACGACTGCCACCTGAGAGCATAATCCAGTCAGTTATCTTTTTCTCTTCAAGTGCTTCCAATTCTCATCATATAGGAGCTCATGGATAGATTGGTAATAAAACTTTTGCTGGCAAAAGTTACAAGAATTTTGGACTGCACTGGTCTCTTGATGTTTCATCGTTTTTTTTGGCCATTCCACATAGCTGTTCAAGAGAAAATAGCAGACTCAATTATATGACTGTGCCAAAATGGACACACTATCATTGCATATGTATGGGGCCAGGCGCTCTCTAAGGTGCTGTCACTGAAACCTATCAAAATTTGGTGCCGGCATCCCAACCTTGTGCTGAGTGCCAAACTTCCACTGATGCTCAGGAAATGATTTAATTGGAGTTACTATTTTTATTTTATTGGTGTAGCAACTGGCTATAAATGAGCCTAGAGCCAATTTGTTTCTTGGCCATTTCTCTTTCATCACTTACAGGTACCATTAAAGATTCTGTGAATATAAAAACAAGAACGTTCACCTAACTGACTGTCACATTGGCATTGACATAGACTGCACTGAGTGGTCAATTTCTTGTCCCCACAATGGCCCCAAGTTTCCGGCCACGCCGAAAACGGCGCAGCCCTGAGCTGCACGCCTGTTCTTCGCGCCAAAAAGTGCACAGGAAAAAAACTGTTTAATTCTCCGGCTCCTTGGAGCTCGAACTCAGCTTGGCGCGGCGCGCACTTCACAGCGGGGGGCGGAGCCAAACACTCGCGCCGATTCTCTAAGCTTTGGGGGGGCGGGTCTAATTTAAATGAGCCAACGTCGTGCCGGCAACCTTGTGCGCGTGCGCGTTGGAGCGTGCACGCAAGCGCAGTGTCAAACAAACATTGGCACTCGACCATTTTTAAAGGGACTCGGCTGCCGTCGAGCCACTGACGCCGCTCCTATCCCATGGCCGAATGGCCTCAACCCCCTTGGAAAGCTGCGTGTGTGGGTGTTGATCCTTCGGCTGCCGGCCAGCCACTGACGCCGCTCCTATCCCATGGCCGAATGGCCTCAACCCCCTTGGAAAGCTGCGTGTGTGGGTGTTGATTCTTCGGCTGCCGGCCAGCCACTGACGCCGCTCCTATCCCATGGCCGAATGGCCTCAACCCCCTTGGAAAGCTGCGTGTGTGGGTGTTGATCCTTCGGCTGCCGGCCAGCCACTGACGCCGCTCCTATCCCATGGCCGAATGGCCTCAACCCCCTTGGAAAGCTGCGTGTGTGGGTGTTGATCCTTCGGCTGCCGGCCAGCCACTGACGCCGCTCCTATCCCATGGCCGAATGGCCTCAACCCCCTTGGAAAGCTGCGTGTGTGGGTGTTGATCCTTCGGCTGCCGGCCAGCCACTAACAGAATGAAGGCCTGCCTGCAGCACAGCAGCTCAGCTCGAAGGCTGCTTGTTGCCGCTGTTGGGACTGCCATCGAGACACTGATGCCACACCCCTGCCTGTCTCCAACATGAAAGGCCTGCCTGAAGCACAGCAGCTCGAAGGCTGCTGCTGTTTCACACAGGTAGGAACATGGTTTATTTAATCTTTTCTTTGCTTATACATTTTTATTCAGGTTGGATTTATTTGTATAATATTTGTATAAGTATAACTAAGGATTGATTGTAGAATTTAATGACTTCTCTTCTACCCACCCCCCACCCCCTCTCGTTCCCTACGCCTAATTTGTAACCTACGCCTGATTTTCTAAAGTGTAGACAAGGTTTTTTTGAACGTACAAAAATCTTCACTTACTCCATTCTAAGTTAGTTTGGAGTAAGTTTTCACTGCCTAAACTTTGAAAAAAGGTGTAAGTGGCCGGACACGCCCCCTTTTGAAAAAGAAATTCTGTTCCAAAGTGAAACTGTTCTAACTGACTAGAACTGGAGCAAATTAAATGCCGAGAATTCAAATTTCTAAGATACTCCATTCTAAACCAGCTGCTCCAAAAAAAAGGAGCAACTCAGGCCGAAACTTGGCCCCATTGTGTCTGCAGCGTGTTACTGTTGACACAGATGGTCACTTTTGCAGGTTTCTGGCAGTGTTGGCTTTGATCATATAATCTTGTAGGATTGTGCATAGCAAAATATTAGATGGAATTACTGTTTGGCAATGGATGCTATCAAAATATTTAAAAAAAAATTAATTTATATATCAGCTTATCAAGTAAAAGCATCTCATAGCATTTCACACCATTAATTACTTTTTAGTGTTGAAGTGTTATGATTATCGTTATATAGACAAGGCTCTGCTTTCCATGGAAATGAGGATGAAACACAGCCTTATAATGGTTTTACTAACACAATGGTGTCTGTACCGTAGTGCTTAATGCAAAATGAATTACAGCTAGCAATCTCAGAGCAAGTTTGTTTATTCTAAGACATTTGTGAGTTGGTTTTGAAATACTGTATATAGTAGTTCTGCACTCTCCAGTGATAAGTATCTGCTGCGCGGTTGCATATTTACTCAATATATTCCTCCTGAGTTTATGGGCTAGATTTTTCATTATTTTGCATGCATAATGCCCACTTAACATCCATTTTAACGCTGAAATGAGGTCTAACGCCCAGATATTGCCTATTTAGCCACAAAATGGAAACTGATGCCCATTTTTCGGACACTTATCACCGAGCGTTACTTTTGCCATGTGCGTAACGCCAGGAAAAAATAATACCGCCCGCCCACTTTTTTGGGGCGGAATCATCAGAATGGGCGAAACCAGTGCCCATAATATTGGCCAGCGTTACTTTCAGCACGTAATTAATGCCGAGATGTAATAATACCAACTGCCCACTGTTTTTTGTCGTAAAGATCACATTTGCCGAAACTAACGCCCAGGTATATCGCCCATCCTTACTTTCGGCACCTCGCACACATCTCGCCGACAATTTCGCTCGCCGAAAAAAACGCTGGGGAAAAGTTGAACTAACCGGAACTACTCACAGCGGTATGGACACCATGTTCTAAATAACAGGTCACATCATTTAAAAAAACTGCTCTGCTTCAACCTCGGAGGAGTTCGGATGTACTCTGGAGGTGTTTGGAGGTGATGTGAACATCTGAGCAAACATCTTATCATACTGTGGATGATTGGAATTTACTAGGTGTCTTAATGGGGACATTCATTCTTTGTGAACAATTGGTGGGAAACAGATAGCTGTTGGAATGGGGCCTGTCATTTCTCACCCTCACTTGATGACCACTCACAGGCTGCAGACTTGAGTTGGCAGAAGGTACACTCGACAGCATCACGTACCCAATGTAAGACGTGATAGACCGATGAGGAGGACCAGACGTTACACCACCCCGCAAGTACAGGGAGAAGCGGTCTTACCTCAACTTGTCCGACACCAACTGCCTTCTGAGACTGCGCTTCCAGAAAGAGGTTATCAGTGAGATATGCCAGCTCATCGGGGAGATCTGCAGCCTGCCAGCACCATCAGGTCTGCACATGTCTGTCGAGGTTAAGGTCACCGCGGCACTGTCGTTCTACGCATCGGGTTCCTTTCAGGCCTCAGCTGGCGACATTTGCGGTATATCTCAGCATGCCACACGTTGCTGCATTAGACAGGTCACTGAAGCCCTGTACGCATGCAGGATGGACTTTATCAGCTTCCCTATGACCAGGGAGGCTCAGAGTGAGAGGGCTCTAGGATTCTACTGAATTGCTAACTTCCCCAAGGTGCAGGGAGCAATAGACTGTGCGCACATCATGATGCGGGCACCTTTTCAGGATGCAGAGGTTTTCAGGAACCGCAAGAGATCCCACGCCCTGAATATGCAACTCATTGTCGACCACCAGCATATTATTATGGCAGTGAATGCTAAATTTCTGGGCAGCATCCATGATGCTCATATCCTGCATGAGAGCACTGTATCTGACTTGTTTGCCAATCATCCACAAGGTCAATGCTGGATGCTTGGTGACAAAGGATATGGCCTCGCCACCTGGCTGATGAAACCCCTGCGTGACACCCACACTGAAGCTGAGAAGTGATACAACGAGAGCCACAGAGCCACTCGCAATATCGTCGAGAAAAGCATTAGAGTGCTTAAGCAGTGCTTTAGATGCCTGGACCACTCAGGAGGCGACCTCTAATACCACCCTGAGCAGGTCGCTCAATTCGTGGTGGTGTGCTCAATGCTGCACAACTTGGCTATCAGGAGGGGACAAAAATTGCCAGAAGGGTCTGATGGTCCACTTCAGGCGAGAGGAAAAGGAGAACGAGGAGGTGGATGCTGACATTGGGCCACACAATCAGGCTGACACCGAAGCCATGCCCCCGCCCCCCTGAAGACCACAGGAAAGGGCCCGTGGTGGCTACATAGCTGCAAGACTCTTACATCAATAGCTCATAAATGAGTGCTTTGTCTGAAAGAACGTTGGATGTATTTACAAAGCTGACACACTGCTGGGTGTGCAAGTCATACTTCAATGGTGGGCATCACCTTGGTGATAGTTAAAGTTTAAGTTGATTCAAGTTAAGTTAATTATATCCTTTCATGTTAAGGAATCACCAGTGTGTAACGGTGCAGCTATCTGAGCCAATTCGCAACAAGGTTATGTTAAATAAAAAACATTTAATCCGACCATTTGTCTGAAATCATAAGTAAATCTGTAAAAACCAACCCACCCCACCCCCACCCCAGCCCACAACAAATTTATCTCATTTACATCATTACAATGGTCTCCATTTCTCGCAAAACAGAACATAAATGCAAAACAAGGTAGCCCCCTTGCCCCTTGCTCCGACCCTCCCACCAAAATAGCAGCAGCAACCTAAACATATGCCCCAGACAACACCTGCGGCAATGCACCTCACTTTCCTTCCCCTCCCTGCTGCTTCTCCTCCCCACCTCTACCCCTTCCCCTGCCCCTCCTAACTCCAAGCCACCTGGTCGAGGAGCTCCTCAGGTGATGCTTCATTGGGGGGGGATGACGGCAGAAATGCTGCTTGGACGGATACGGGAGAGGACGGTCCCGAGGTGGGAACATGCTCTGAGCCAGAAGCAAGATGTTGCTCCTGGCTCTCGTGTCGTTGGCAATGGGGATGCGGCACCTTGGGGTGCTGTGCCGTGCTCTGGGACCACTGGGAGCCCTCTGCCACCAGTGTTCCTGGCTACCAGCTCCAGGGCCTTCTCCATCCATTCCATGTTATATATTATTTGTTGGACAAAAACTCGGTGCCAACTATGTTCTTGCTGCTTAGTAGGCTTTTTGCTGCTGGTGAATCTCCCTCCTGCCTCCCACAACAGCCAAACAAGCACATACCACACCCACACACGCTTTTAGTCCCTCTCTGCTCCCTCTCTCCCTGTCTCCTCTTCTGCGCATGTAATGATGACCCCTGACCCCCTGAATCGCAGGAATCATGTGCTGCCACGCAGTTGCTAAGGACGGCGACACTTTACGGCAGAAGGTCAGAGAGATTTAACGCTAACGCCCATTTCAGATCGCTCGTGGTAACGCCCAATTTCAAAAATGGAGACTAGGATCTTTGAGAATGGGTGACAAGCCGGCGATATGAAAACCCATTTTTACCGCCCACGACGGAAATAACGTCCATTTTTGGGTGATCTGCACAAAAGTGTAAAACCTAGCCCTATATATTTAATGAGACGGCCCTTATCTGTTATTTTTACCAAGTTTTTGTTTTTTCCTAATAGTGTGACAATTATGAAGCGGTTCTGTCTTGTTTCAGTTTTGTAGAGATTATTTTAATTCAGTCACTAGGGCGTTTAAAAAATACAGCCAGAATCTAGTCCCAAGCTTAACTGGAGATAAATGTTCCAAGTTTCTTCAGTTATCTGCAAAGCTGGAAGGAGGAGCCAAGCTACTCAAACACAGGCTGTGTGACGTATTCAGACATAATGGCATGTAGTCAACGGCGAAGTGACAGTGCTCACTGCTGACCTTGAAGACAGATGCCTACAAAGTTTTAGTGGGATCCGTGGTGTCGATTTCACCTTTTACATCTGGTGCCATTAATAGGGGATCTGTGGCATCCAGCAACACTGATATCATCAAACAGGCTAAGCAGCCAATCACATTGAGGAATTCCCACAGACAGCAAACCAGGTTTTATCATTTACTTTTTCATAATTTTACAGAAAGTGAGATAAAGATTGGGACATCACATGGGATTAAGATAGAAACTGAAATATAATTTAAAAAAATTACAACAATTATAAAAATTCATTTTTATTATTATAGAAATCTATGGAATTTTTATCATGAAATGATACTCTACAATATAAAATTAGTTTTCAGTGATCAGGGAGGTTGCTCAACAGTAATTATGACTTAGTACACCATTAGAAACTCAGTTACACCTCATCCAATAAGGCTTAACTTCTTTAATGGTTTTTACAGTGAGAATAGTGCATAAAAAGTTTAAGTTCACCTTAAATCACTGATTCTGTGTTGATCGCATTTACGAAGAATGTAACAACGCACCCTGTGTAAAAGCAGGGTATCACTTACAGCAACTTCCAGATTTCAGTGTTTAACTGCGCATGTGCAGAAGCCAGAAGTTGCTGTCAGTTTTACACAGTAATGACGGTAAACAGCTGAGAGTCTCGCCGTCAATACAACCGCAAATTCTGGGCCAATATATGACAGCCAGATAAAGATGTTTTTGAAGGCATAGGGAGTTGGGATTCACCTAAGAGAGTTACCTACAATACTGAAGCTGACCACCAGATAATTATGACTGTGACACTATTCTTTAGTTCAATTAGGGCTGATGCAATTTTGAGACATGTATCCATACACCCGGGGAAGAAATTAGCAATTTAAGAGTCATCCATAGATTGCATGTGGTATATGAAGTACCAGTGCAGCGAGCTCCTCATCTCATTTACGTGATATTGAATGGAGAACTGGTGCTTCCATAAATAGAATGTGAAAAAATAATGGAGCATAAGTTCTATCAGCAGTTGAAGAAGTATGGCACTGCCTTGAGGATAATGTCCTTGCTTATCCTTTCAGTCAGATAATGGCATGTTGCATTGGAAGATGGGGGGGGGGCACGTGGGGGGCAGAGGAGTGAGGAGAGAAAGAGATTAAACACAAATTATTTATGAATTACTGCACACACAATCTTATTAGATTATTGTACATGGTTTGAGTCAAACTTTAAGAAATGTAGTCTTATGGAACAGAAGTGATGTACTTATGATGAAAATGTGCACAGTAGGAAGCTTGCTCTCCACTTAATTTTCTTAGTCATGCCTCAAAATCTGCCCGTCCTTCCTGAATCATTTTTGAATGAAAAAAAGCCATTAGCCTGCTACCCATCTGAAAGAAAATGAGATTTATCAATAAGCAGCTTGATGCAAATGTTGCCAGAGCAGCAAAGCATTCAGAGTCGTGCAATACCATTTGGAAGTTGTCTTATATCCAAACAAAGACTAACACATTTACTAGTTGCAATTGGCTCTAGCCTCTATTCACACTTTCCACAATATCATTTAAAATTGTGAAACTTGACTAAAGGAAATGAATATACTATATAGGCCAAGATTTTGCTTGCTATCTTCAGCAGTTAAGCCATTATTGTCCTAAAAATGATTGAGGAAACTCGTGCTTAGTGCATTTCACTTTTGTGCTAGACGCGAATTTCCTTGATCTTATTGGCGACTTTGATGATCTGCCCGCACAAGCTCCACGGGGCTCATTTGCATTGGAGTGCCACTCACATAGTGGTGCTGTACCCAGGACTTTCCTCTTTATACTCCACTACTGCACTGTGGGAAAGTTAGATTCATATAAAACAGGCACAGCTGCTCACCCAGTCACTGATTCAGGTGGAAGTGAGGAGTTTCAGAATTTTGAACAGTGCCCAAACTTTGCTCATTGATTTCTGGCTTCACAAATGAATTTCCAACCCATTTCTTTTCACAGTTTTGCTCACTGATACTTGCACCTGACCTCCTCCCAATAGTACCCCACCCCTATATTTTCGTCCCTCCACTTTCTGACCCCTTATTTACTCACATTGACTCTAGAGAAGTCTTCTCCATAAGTATACGTATCTGTCATCATTATGGAGCAGGAGGAGGAACAGCAGCATGTGCAGACAAGGAGAATAAGGCAGCATGCCAGAAAACACCAGCCCCACAGGTACTACCCACCATAGCGAGTCAACGGGCAGCATAGGTGCTTTGAGAACCAAATTGGAAAAAGTGTAGCAACAGGCTTCATGTATTCTAAAAGCACTGCATGCTCCAGCAGCATTTATAATCCTGTGTTTTATACTTTAAAATCACAGATCAGAATCAGTCTGTAAGCAAAATCCATTCCAGTGTGTGTGTTCATGTGTGTTCTTATGTGTTCATGTGTGATCCATCTTATCCCTCTTGGGTAAACTGCCCAAACCTGTACTCTCAGCTGAAGGAAGCTGATGGTCAGCATCCATGTGGCAAGAGAATGGGAATGGAATAGAAAATAAATGATCCTGCCAGTAATCTGGAAAAGATCCCTCATTATGCTCAATAAAAGACATGAAGTTGAAGTACAGTAACACAGTTATTCTAATTAATATTGTTTGTGAAACACGCTATCATCCTCCCATTTCCATTCTGCTTCTTCTCATACATAGGAAACTTCCTAAGTAACAGCTCATTCCTAGACCTGCCAGCAAAGTGCTTTCATATTAGTGCAGCTCTCCTTAGGGTGCTGTTACATATCCACCCAGGTCCCAGGAGGAGGCAGTTAGCTCCTGGCATGGCTGTCAGATTTAAACACATGATGCTCTAGAGCTTGTTTCATTTATGTATATTCTATTTCTTTTATTACAATATTGGGCTAGAATTTGCTGGAAAAATAACAGCAAGTTTAATGGCAGCCGCTGTTATTAATATGAAAATTGTCCAGCAACTTGTGACGCGTTGCGAATCACCACAAGTTTCTGGATGATTTGCACTGTCCGAGCGTTAGCTTTGTGAAAACGACAGCTCTCCTTAACCTCCCCATGAGTTTCAAAAATTGCTGCATGTGCGTATTAATTTACAAATTAAACCCACCATAGAAAGTTGGGACCCTTTTAATTATGAGATTTATTTTTCTGCAATGCCGCTCAACCTCTCCAACCCAGAAAGGGAACAAATGAAACTGTGGAATCTCATTCCTGCAGGTTCTTAGAGATTTAGAAAAATGTCAAATGTTAAAAAAAAATTCTTATTTTTCCTTTCTGTCTCTTTTTTCTCTCTCTTAATCCAAACTTTATTTCCCTCTCTTTATTGCTCTTTCTGTACCGAATTTGTCTCTAATTCATTGGCTAGGCCACTGTTGCCCCCAGTACAGGAAGGAGATTAGAGCCTTGCAAAGAGTAAAGACTCATTAAAATGCTACCAGGAATGAGCGGTTACAGAAACAACTGGTAATTCTTTCACTAGAACAGAGATTATTAAGGCAGGTTTTCAAGATTATGAAAAGTTTTGAGAGGTGAGAGACTGTTCCTACTGACTAGCAAATCAGTAACAAGGCTTAGGGCGGGGGGCACAGTCTAAAGATTATCCCTCGAATAATGAAGGTTGAAGTTAGAAGACATTTTTCACACAGACTATTATTAGAACATAGAATGCTTAATCAAAAGTGGCTACTGAGGCAGACTAACATCACTTGATAGGAATTGGATAAGTATTTGAAAAAGAATATAAAAGGATATGGGAAAAGGCCAGGGAAATGGGATTAGATTTGACAGCTCCATTTTAAGAACTAGCATCAGCACAGCATGACAGGCCGAATGGCTCCCTTCAGTGCTGCAATATCTATGATTCTAATATTCAGTATTGTATCTGATCCACAGTTTACATCATCCAGGAGCCATTTCTTAAATTGCTTAGTAGTTCCATTAAATCAAGTTTTATAAAGTCAATAAATGACTTGTGGGCAATGACATATTAAAATATAATCCATTTTGTCACATCTGGCATGCATAACCAACAAGCCTGAAAGACCAAGGGTTATATTATGTAGTCTTCTCACAAAGTAGTTTATTTTCCAGTACAGTACTGCTCCAAAGTCATTTATTGGTTTTGTTAATATGTTTTAGTGTAACTAATCAGGAGTGTTAGTGAGAGTTCCTGAGAGAAATAAACTGTGGTTTATGTGGTAAAGAATACTATCAATGATTTTATATAATGTGAGGGAATACTGAACTAATTTTCTAACACACTGTAACACTATAAAATTATATTCTTTAAATGTTTGGAATAAATATATTATAAAGTTATTTTAAAATAGAGGAATATAGAAAATGTTCTCAATCATTGAGAATACCGTGAAAAACTACTCGCATATTTATTTTATACAAATTTATGCAACATTGAGCTTTCAAGTTTAAAGGGAGTCTGATAACAGGAGAAGCTTAATTGTAGACATTTTTTATTCTGATGGTGGAGCAACTGATTTATTTCTCTAGACAATAAATCGGATTACACTTTCTTCCATTAGTAGTTCTGTACATGCAAATCTGTATCACAACTGTTTTTAACCATAAAATGTGCCAATTTTAGCTTTAACAGAGGACTAGAATCAAGAAGATAGCAATTTAAGCCATCATCCCCTCCCTATGACAGAGTAACTTTCCAATAGCGCCCTTCAATTCAGCACCTCCTCGGAGACACTGTGCGTTTTGGCTGCACAAGCTCCGATACAGAAAAAAATCAGGGAAATCAAAGGGTTAAATCTATCAGCTATAATAACTCATACTTCTCTGCAAGCCTTTCTGGTACACACCATCCCAAATAATAATGATTAAAATAAAACAGACATCTAAATTATAGACTAAGAAATCACTTTAAAATATTTTATCGTCAGTCTTAAGAAAACTGTATTTCAGCATTTGAAAATAATATGCTGTGTCTTTAAAAAAAATCTAGACTGTTAAACTGTACAGTAGAATCAGTTTCATTCAGTAGCACTGAACCATATTGGAGCACCAAAATGTAGAATTATAGATGGACGGAAGCAGTTTCAGACCTCCACTTTGTCAACTTCCTCATCCCAGCTATGCTGCCTGGCTTCCGATTGGATGCCAACTGGTGGGGTGGGGGCGGTGGGAGGGGGGGGGGAGGAGTAGGCTGGAGTGAGAGTGAGAGAAAGACTTTTATTATAAAGGACCTTTCACAGCCTCAGGACTTCCGAAAGCACTTTACAGTCAATGGACTCAATTTTCCCCGGTGATTTGCGCCGTTTTTTGGCACGCACCGCTTTTTTTGGTGTAAGTTTTTAAATTAAAGTTTCCCCAAGGAATCTGCGCCAGCGTAACTGAGTTAGTTATGATTTTTATCAGTTCCTTTTTTGTTTCGTCATAGGGGGTGTAACCTGATGTCTGCGTCAGTTTTTGTCAATTATGGAAGTTTGCCCCCCAAAAAATCACTCCTAGGTCGGCATATGTGACCACTCCCAATAAACCTTCTGGTGAGTTATGAAAAAGCAGTGCATATTGAAAAATCGGCGCAGAACGATGCCATTGTTTTTCAGCGAAGTTTTGGAGGGAATCAATAAGACTAAAATATACATAATAAAGATTTTATTTTACCTTATAAAGCACTAAATGGAAGTTTAATGAAATTCTGTGACTTTTCATATTCTTTCAACTGACACGCCACCACTGAACATCTGCAAACAGGGCTGGAGGGTCGGAGCATCAGTCGGCAGAATCAGTCCTGCGCACGGGCACAGGGGCTCGGTTCAGCTGCAAAAGAAGCCCAGTGGGGCGGGAGATGGGGGGCTGTGGAAGGCGATCGGAAGGCATCAGAAGCCTGCAGTATGTACCAAATGTAGCCCGGTGGGTTGGCTGGGGCGGGGTGGGGTGTTCCTGATCACTGCGCCTGCTCAGACCTGGGTGGGTGATCCATACAGATCTGTGGGGGGAGAGAACAAAGAACCTTGTCCTGCCTGCCTGCTGTTTTGAGCTTCTGGCAAAGGTAAAATTTAAGCATGGGGGCAATACTGACAATGCCATACCTTGTGCAAGCCTTTTGCATCATGCTGCTGCGAAGGAGAAGACTGATTCAATGTCATCGCATGAGGAACCTCCGAACCCATAGGATGATGGGAAGGAGGCCTTACCCACCTCGGGTATGTTGAGACAGGCATTTGTACCTGCACCTGAGTGATGTAGACTGTGTCAGAAGGCTGCGTTTCGGCAAAGAAGTTATAACTGAGATATGCGAGTTGGTAAAAGTAGACCTGCAACATAGAAGCATCAGGAGGACTGTTTTGTCAGTTGAAGTGAAGGTTACAGTGGCACTTTCATTCTACGCACCCGGATCCTTCCAAGCTACAACTGGGGATGTGTGCGCCATTTCTCAACATGCAACACATGTCTGCATTTGGCAGGTGACTGCTGCACTATATGCCTGGAGGAATGACTACATAAAGTTCCCCAGTTGATGCCAGTTCGTTGGATATATTCAAGAGGGAGTTAGATATGGCCCTTATGGCTAAGGGGATCAAGGGGTATGGAGAGAAAGCAGGAAAGGGGTACTGAGGGAATGATCAGCCATGATCTTATTAAATGGCGTGCAGGCTCGAAGGGCCGAATGGCCTACTCCTTCACCTATTTTCTATGTTTCTATGGCAGCCCATGCAATGCTTGACAGGGCTGTGGGCTTCTCCAGGATCGCTGGCTTCCCAAAAGTACAAACTACATTGATTGTACCCACATCGCCTTGCGAGTACCTTTGGAGGATTCCGAGATACACAGGAACAGAAAAGGCTTCCACTCCATTAATGTGCAGCTCGTGTGTGACGACATGCATCGCAAGATGTCAGTTGATGCGAGATACCCTGGGAGCACCCATGATGCGTTCATCCTATGCGAGAGCGCTATATCTGCCATGTTTCAGCAGCAGCTAGAAGGGCAGCGCTGGCTCCTGGGAGGCAAAGGGTACGGACTCACCACCTGGCTCATGACACCCCTACTCGTAACCCGGACGGAAGCTGAGCGGCAATACAACATGTCGCACATTGCAATGCGCAGCATCATAGAGAGGTCCATTGGCATCTTGAAACAGCGTTTCCAATGCCTGGACCATTCCGGAGGCTACTTGCAATACTCCCCTGAGATTGTCGGTTAGTTCACTGTTGTGTGCTGCATGCTGTATAACTTAGCCATCATGAGCCAGCAGCAGATGGTAGTAGGTGACCCACCTGAGGTGAGAGTGGCTGATGAAAATGATGAGGAAGATGCAGAGGACAAGGACGTGAAAGCCATGCAACTACCTCAACCCAGAGCACGACGGCAAGGAGGACGATTGCTCGAGCCTTGCGCCAGCAGCTCATCCGTGAACGCTTTGCTGTCTGAAGGCTCAGCGGCAACTATTCCACATGGACCATGTTTACTGTTTGGACCTGTGTTGTAATGTTGTGTTGTGTTAATGGAACAAATGATGAAAATGATTCTTGATTACTTCAAAAGTTGTGTTAATAATCAAACAAATAATGGAAATGATTCTTCTTGAGTTCCAAAAGCTGTGTTAATAATGGAACAAATAATGGAAATGATTCAGTTATAATTTAAAACATATTTTATTCAAAAGTTTAACACTTGTTTGTACTTAACTTTAATTGAAATATTTTTGTATCAAACTTTAAAGTTTTCAGTTAAGATCACTTACAAACTTTAAGATCACTTAAAAACTTTAAGATCACTTATTAACTTTTAAACGTGTAAATGTACATAACTTACAAAAAACTTTTAATTTGAGAACAGTTACAACAGTAACAATATTAACGACAACAACAGCAGCAAAGAAAGGCTGCACCCATTTCTCCTCCACCTTATTCTAAGACCACCCGCTGCACTTGGTCTTGTTGACCCCACCCCTGCCCGCAGGCGGGGGCAGCAGTGTTTCTGGGATTGTTACCAAGCGTATTCTTTCTAACATCTCGGGTAATGCGCACCTGTTGATGGGGGGGGGGGGCGGATGGCGGCGGTGGGGCAGCCGGTAATGTGGAGGGTCCGGCTTGGGGCTCCTCAGAGGCTGGTCTGGGGATTGCAGTGGGAGTGGCAGTTGATTCTGTCAATGAGCATGGGGTCTGGGCATGTTCCCTTATTGCAGCAGCTAACTCCAAAATTCCCTTCCTCATGTGCTCTGAAAGTGCCTCAGCTACCTCCAGCATTCCTTCCCTCATGTTCGCTGACAGTGTCTCAAGCTACCTGTCACATGCCCTCCCTTATGTTGAGGAAAAGCATGTCAACTATCTCCAACATTCCTCCCTCATGTTGACTGAGAGTGTTTGAACTACCTTCAACATTCCCTCCCGCATGTTCTCTGACAGCGCATCAGCTATCTGCGATATTCCCTCCCGCATGTTCATTGACAGCGCATCAGCTACCTGCGACATTCCCTCCCTAATGTGCACTGACATGGTTTCAGCTGACTGAGACAGTCCCTCCCTCATGTTCCCGGACAGTGTTTCCATTTCTCGTGAGAATATTGTTACTTCTCCCGACAGTCCCGATACCTCATCATCCACCCCACTGATGGTGTCCAGGAATGATCAGGTAAGGTCAATGCTCTCCGCACTCATTGCCATCATCTGAACCACATCTGTTAGATCCTGCACCTCAGGAGAGTACGATTGAGCTCTCCTTCTCCTTCTCACCCTGGGTGTGGCTTGCAGCATCCCCGTGGGACCTGCAGCCTGGGATGGTGGGGCCCTGGGTGTGCCTTGCTGCACCCCACTGGGACCCGCAGCCTGGGATGGTGGGGCCCTGGGTGCACCTCACCAGTGGGACTCGCAGCCTCGAACGGTGGGGCCCTGGGTGTGCCTCGCTGCACCCCACCACTGGGACCCGTAGCCTCGGACGGTGGGGCCTTGGGTGTGCCTCGTGCGCCCCACTGGAATCCCCAGCCTTGGACAGTGGGAAACCATGGAATGTCCCACCAACACTCAAACCACTAGTCACGGAAGGGGCTGGCACCTCAATGGGTGGCACCTGCACCTCCGCAAAAGTGAGTACAACAGTGGGGGCTTCATCCATCCCCTCCCCCTCACTCTCATCCCCATGCTCTTGGTCTGGAAGGTGGGATTGGAAAATGATCTCCTCTTCAGGCTCGTCCTCATCTGAATCATCTTCTGCATCATCAGGGCTGGCCTCAAGTTCTGAAAAATATAACAGAACAGACAAATGTTTAGCAGCAGAGGACGGGGCAGAGTGGCATGAGTAGGCTCACACAGCGCAGGCAGCAGGCTCATTTGAAGTATCACGATGAATGATAGCACGTTGCAGCAACCGAAGCGTAGCTGATGGAGACATCCCCATTGACCAAAGCATGGCTAACCCGTGCAGTACTTAACATTTAGCAAAGCCAGACTATGGAATTTGCAGGACTTACCCTCTCCCTCGATGTGGGCCCAGCTTGGTGGTTGCTTTTCTCCAGGCAGGATCCATCAAAGCAGCGACCCTCTCTTCTAAGGGTATCAGTGGGTGCAGATTTACCAGGCCTCCTCCTGTTCGAGTTCTTTCCCTTTTGTTATGTGCCACTTTCCTCTGCAAAGATGAAAATACAACATTTTAGAGAGGGTGTCTTTCTGCTGGTTGGGACATATACAGCTGGTCACATTTACATTATAATTGCAATTGCATTGAATAAATTAAAACATTACTTACACTAGCTACTTGACCAAGTTCCTGCCACTTCTTTTTGCACTGGATTCCAGATCTCGGGGCGGTCACCATTGCTCAGTAATCTTCTGCAAGTTGGTTCCAGCTTTTCTTCATTTCTTTGGGTAATATTTTTATGTGACCTCTGATGGTGTCCAGCTCGTGCCATCTAGCCTCAATTACAGTAACCAGTGCCTCCACTTCATCCTGTAAGATATTCTTGGTCCTGGTGCCACGTTGCATCTTGTATTGTAGCTCCGATTTTTCCAATGATAACTACAATTCTCACACAGCACTCAACGCTCTCTCACACACAACTGGCTCTTTAAAAATAGCCGATTACAGACCAGGAGCTGTACTGTGCATGCGCGCCCACAGGAATCACGTCAAAAACATCCGTTTTTTTTGTGCATGCGCAGAAGGGACCGCATCGTTTTTCTGGCACTGTCAGTAGGCTCCACTCCCCGAAGCTACAAGACAGGCTGCATGGCGCCAAATTTGAAAAATACAGTGGGGGAACTTGCCACATTTATTTTTGTAGTAATTCTGACCTAGAAAAACGGGCGTAACTCTAGCAATACGCCAGAAAACGGCATTGGGCAAAGTTGAACCCATAGAAGTACTTTGGAAGGGTATTCACTGTTGTAATGTAGGAAATACGGCAGCCAATTGCGCACAGCAAGCTCCCACAAACAGCAACGTGATAATGACCAGATAATCTGTTTTAGGTGTTGGTTGAGGGATAAATATTGGCCAGGACACTGAGGAGAAATCCCCTGCTCTTCTTTGAACAGTGCCATGGGATTTTTTACGTCCATCTGAAAGAGAGAGATCTGATGAAAGTGTGCACGGGACCACTATCACACATCTGGTGGCTGGCAGGAAGCAGGCTGTCTTCTCACATGATCTATCTCATATCCAGAATGTATATGGACTGTGAGAAGGGAGACAATGAGAGGCAACTGATAGACCCACTTGCTTCCCTCCAAACTGTAGGATTGAGTGGGAGGAAGCATGAGGGTCATTTTAACCGAAACTGTTTGACGGGAGACTGACAAAATCAGATGAACCATCCGTTCTACACCCCATTGATTTACTTTCCATCGACATCAATAGAACGGGTTGTACAACTGGCCTCTGATCCCATTAGATTGCTGTTAAGCAGGTTAAGTTAAAATTACCCCCAAAGTGTTTTTGTTTTCAAGCTTCAAACATCATTTGACACTGATGTTTCTAGTGCTTTCCTTTTTCATGCAAGATTCCACAACCAAAACAGATCCACAATCCAAATCCAGATAATGAGAACATGGGTGATTGTAGAAACAGAACTTCGAATACAAGAATCAAATATAAGGTCTGGATACCAATTTCTAATAATGTCACCAAGAAAAAACAAAAGTAAAAAAAATCAGTGTTTTGAAGGATCAAAACTATTTATTCTGTTGTGAATAAAAGAAACCGTTTACCTTTATCATGAATACCATGACAACAAGGGTTACAACATTTTTTTAGCACTACAGTAAGAAGTGTAGCTAGATCTCAAATTCCCAAATGGAGTAAATGTTGGATGAGACTGAATTATAACCACTCCCTTATAGAGAACTACCCAGTGGATTCTTTTCTTCAGTATGCTTGACAACAGGCTCAAATTGGTCTAGTAAAGTTATGCTACAGTTGCGTTATTTACATAAATGGAACCTGTGGAGGATAGGCAGTGAGTAGCGCACAGCGCTTCGTAACAGATGATTCAACCCACCAAAAAAGGTACAAAATATACGTCTATTACAAAAATGGACAAATACACAACTTCATTCCTATGAAGTAGTGAAGAACTTTTGACACAGCTTAAACCGGTGACCGTCAACTGGCTAAGTAGAAGCTTTGCTTCATGAACACTGCTCAAGGAAAGGAACAGGTCAAGGTTATTTGCCCGTGACCTTCTGTGAAGCATTCAGCTGTGGAAAGTTTTATAAATTATAAATTGCTTTAATATTACATTTCAGAAATAATTTTGATGGTATGCATTAAAATTGTTGTGTATTAAGCAGACGTTTACAGATGAAACATTGCTACAATTTATGAGGATGGGCAGTAAGTTATGATGTTCGTTAACACACAGCTAGATTTTGTTTTTAAAAAGAGGCAAATAACTGAAAGAATAAAATACTATTGGTTTAGAATGTTAACAATATAGTGCCAAAATTGTATGACGTGGTTTTGCGCTCATTATGGTAATGCTGAAGATATATCACTAACGATGTCTCCGCAAGATCCTGCAAATCTCCTGGGAGGACAGGCGCACCAACATCAGTGTCCTCGACCAGGCTAACATTCCAGTATTGAAGCACAGACCACACTCGATCAGTTTCGCTGGGCAGGCCACATAGTACGCATGCTAGACACGAAACTCCTTAAGCAAATGCTTTATGCGGAGCTCCTTCATGGTAAACGAGCCAAAGGAGGACAGCAGAAACGTTATAAGAACACTCTCAAAGCCTCCCTGGTAAAGTGAGGCATCACCACTGACACCTGGGAGACCCTGGCCGCAGACCGCCCGAGATGGAGAAAGTCCATCCGGGAGAGCGTTTAGCTCTTTGAGGCTCGACGCAAGCAGCATGTAGAGGCCAGGCACAGGCAGCGGAAGGAGCGCGCGGCAAATCAGCCCCACCGACCCCTTCCCCCGACGAATGTCTGTCCCACCTGTAACAGGGTCTGTGGCTCTCGTATCGGACTGTTCAGCCATCAAAGAACTCACTTTGGGAGTGGAAGTAAGTCCTCCTTGATTCCGAGGGACTGCCTATGATGATGATGAGGTAACTTTCTCATTTCAGTGATACTATTGGCAATGGAATGGCGGATTGAAAGCAGAAATTTCCTACTCGAGATCGAGGGAGGCTAGAAGGCAAGACATGTGAGCCTATCTTGAAAATTTCCCAGTGGGAAGCTCAATGATGAGACTGAGGGGTCAAAATTGTCCTGTTTAGTGATGCCATTTAATATGTCCTTACTATACAGTACAAATGCACACGAGGCCCATACTTGAGAGAAGGTCACTCTGCGACCAGTAACCTTTATAGCCAGCACTGAAGTGCAGACAGTGGGTGGAGCTTCCCCTTTTATACCTGAAAGTCCAGGTTAGGAGTGTCTCCCACAAGTTCACCACCGAGTGGTCAGTGTTCTCACGGTGTACAACTTAGGTCAGTTTACACATGGGTTACAATGACAGTTGAATACATGACATTCCCTCCCTCACCAAAGTCTTATTGGGATCACAGGTTAAGTCTCTCTGGTGGTTTACGCTCCCTTGTAGAGCGCCCGAGTTGGAGCTCCGGTTGTTGGGCGCTGGCCTGAGTGTCTGCTGTTTGCAGTGCCTCAGGCCTGTCCGGACTGCCCACAGTGACTGGGCTCTCCTCCACTTGGTTCCGGTGTTCGGTCACCTGTGGTGGAGTGAACTCTACATCGTGTTCTTCCTCTGCTTCTTCTATGGAGTTGCTGAACCTCCTTTTTGTTTGATCCACATGTTTGCGGCAGATTTGTCCATTGGTAAGTTTAACTATCAGAATCCTATTCCCCTCTTTAGCAATCGCAGTGCCTGCGAGCCATTTGGGCCCTGCAGCGTAGTTGAGGACAAAGACAGGGGCATTGACATCAATACATCGCGCCTTCGCATTCCTGTC
This sequence comes from Pristiophorus japonicus, assembly GCF_044704955.1. Classification (NCBI taxonomy): domain Eukaryota; kingdom Metazoa; phylum Chordata; class Chondrichthyes; family Pristiophoridae; genus Pristiophorus; species Pristiophorus japonicus. Next base: position 93,734,937 of record NC_091983.1, on the reverse strand, counting down.
AGCGTAGACACATTGTGACCGGCGTCTGCTCTCAACAATTTCTTTCATGGTGGGGTGCATAAGGGATAATCTAGTTTTAAGCGTCCTTTTCATCAGCAGCTCTGCGGGTGGAACCCCTGTGAGTGAGTGTGATCGGGATCTATTGGCCAACAGGAGGCGTGATAAGCGGCTTTGTAGGGAACCCCCTTGGATTCTGAGCATCCCCTGTTTGATTATCTGCACTGCTCGTTCCGCCTGGCCGTTTGAGGCCGGCTTGAACAGTGCCGTTCTGACATGGTTCATACCATTTCCTGCCATGAAGTCCTGGAATTCAATGCTTGTAAAGCACGGGCCATTGTCGCTGACCAAGACGTCGGTAGACCATGGGCGGCGAACATTGCCCGTAGACTTTCTACCGTGGCAGAGGATGTGCTTGAATTGAGAATGTCACACTCGATCCATTTGGAGTAGGCGTCTACTACAACCAAAAACATTTTTCCCATGAAAGGACCTGCGTAGTCCACATGGATGCGTGACCATGGCTTGGTGGGCCAGGACCAGGGGCTAAGGGAGGCTTTCCTGGGTGCGTTGCCCAGCTGAGCACACGTGTTTCACCTGCAAACACAAAGTTCCAGGTCTGCATCTATCCCTGGCCACCAAACGTGTGACCTGGCAAATGCCTTCATCATGACAATGCCCGGGTGCTCATTGTGGAGTTCTCTGATGAACACCTCTCTGCCCATCTGGGGCATGACTACGTGGTTTCCCCACAGTAGGCAATCGGTCTGAATCGAGAGTTCATCCTTGCGCCTGTGAAATGGTTTAAATTCCTCAGGGCATGCCCCGTACGTGGCTACCCAGTCCCCATTCAGGACACATTTCTTGACTAAAGACAGTAGCGGGTCTCTATTTGTCCAGACTTTGATCTGACGGGCTGTCACGGGTGAGCCTATGCTTTAGAAAGCTTCAACAGCCATGACCATCTCAGCAGCATGCTCGGTTGCCCCCTCGGTGGTGGCTAGTGGGAGCCTGCTCAGTGTATCGGCGCAGTTTTCAGTGCCCAGTCTATGCCGAATTGTATAGTCATAGGCGGCTAATGTGAGTGCCCACCTCTGTATGCGGGCCGCGCATTTGCATTTATGGCTCTAACATCGTGCTCAATTTGGGAAGAAAGTTACCAAAATAGTTCAGGAGCCGCAGGAACGAACGCAGCTCCGTCGTGTTATGGGGTCTGGGTGCTCTCTGGATTGCTTCCATTTTGGACGCAGTGGATCTGATCCCGTCTGCTGCTACCCTCATCTCCAGGAATTCTACCTCTGGAGCTAAGAAGACGCACTTCGCCTTTTTCAGTCGCAGCTCTACCCGATCCAGTCTGCGTAGCACCTCCTCAAGGTTGTGGCGGTGTTCTTCAGTATCGCAACCCATGATGAGGATGTCGTCTTGAAAAACCACTGTCCTTGGAATCGACTTGAGGAGGCTTTCCATGTTTCGTTGAAAATCACGGCGGTCGAGCGAATCCCGAACGGACATCTGTTGTACTCAAAACAACCCCTTGTGTGTCGTGATGGTGGTCAGCTTCTTCGACTCACTCGCCAGCTCCTGGATCATGTATGTTGAAGTCAGGTCCAATTTTGAAAAAAGTTTGCCACCGGATAGCGTCGCAAAGAGGTCCTCCGCTCTCGGTAGCGGGTACTGGCCTTGGAGTGACACCCGATTGATGGTGGCCTTATAATCACGACATATCCTGACCGACCCATCCGCCTTGAGCACCAGCACAAATGGGCTCACCCAGTCACTGAATTCGACTGGTGAGGTGATGCCTTCCCTCAGCGGGCGGTCCAATTCGCCTTCTATCTTTTCCCGCATCACGTACGGCACCGCTCTGGCCTTGTGGTGTACTGGCCTGGTGTCCAGGTTTATGTCAATCACTACCTTGGTCCCGATGAAAGTGCCAACGCCGGGTTGAAATAGTGAGTCAAATTTGTACAGGACCTGTGAGAATGATATTCGCTCCACAGAAGAAATTGCATTGACATCGCTCCATTTCCAGTTCATGACAGCAAGCCAACTCCTTGCCAGCAGTGCGGGACCGTCCCCCGGGACAATCCAGAATGGCAACCTATTCTCCGAATCTTTGAGGGTCACGATTACCGTGGCGCTGCCTAGCACCGGAATGATCTCCTTTGTATTGTCCATGGTTGTGCATCAATCGGCACTAATTTTGGCCTCCTGGCCTTGGACGCCCACAACTTATCGAACTGTTTGACACTCATCAGGAACTGGCTGGCCCTCGTGTCTAGCTCCATTGATACTGGAATGCCATTGAGGAGCACTTTCATCATTATCGGTGGCGTCCTGGTGTATGAACTGTATATGTGCTCCACATGAACTCGCTGAACTTCAGCTTCCAGCGATTTCCCCCAGTGTCCATTTGGCCTCGTTGGGCTTACATCGGGCCCGGCCTCCTCGTACATCAACCTGGCTGCAGGCTTCCTGCACATATGCGCCAAGTGACCGCTGGCGTTGCAGTTTCTGCAGGTATATTGCTGATACCTGCAAGCTCTGGCTGTGGGTTTGCCTCCACACCTCCAACATGAGCCATTGTTGGAAACAACAGGTCCATTACCAGTCGTTCGTCTCTGACTGTCTCTGTAACTGTCCTAAAGCGTACCATTGACAAGAGTTGATGGCCGCATTACTGGCCACATTGTCCCTTGCGATGGCATGAATCGCCATTCAGCTAGCCATTGTCTCTGTTGAATTCCCCCTTTGGGTTCGACTACATGCTCGGGCATGTCCGATTGCCCCTGTCTGCCTGGAGAACTGTGTGCCATGTTAACAATGTTGACTACCTGTCCATTTGCTGTATTTAAACCAAGATTTTTGTCAAACATCATTCTGGTCTCTTCCTCCCCTGAGATAAATGTCTGGGCCATCAAAGCCGCCGTTTTCAGGGTAAAGTCTTTGGTCTCAATCAGTTTCCTGAAAACCCCAGCGTGCCCGATGCCCTCAATTAAAAAAAGTCTCGCAGCATCTCCGCTCTGCATGCATCTGGGAACTTACATAGGCTCGCCAGTTGTCCGAGGTCTGCCACGAAGTCTGGAACGCTTTGCCCTTCTCGCCGCCGGTGCGTGTAAAACCGGTGTCTCGCCATGTGCCTGCTGGTCGCCGGTTTAAGGTGTTCCTCGATCAACTTACTGAGCTCTTCAAAAGTCCACCGGCTTCTCTGGCACTAGAAGGTCCTTCATCAGGGAATACGTCCTGGATCCACAAAGCGTCAGGAGATGAGCCCTGCATTTGTCGGCCGAATCCTGTCCCAGCCATTCCTTAGTGCCGAAACTTTGCCGTAGTCTCTCAATAAAATCGTCCCAATCATCACCAACATAGTACCTCTCGTCTGTACTCGCGTGGTTTCTCGTCGCCAATAATATACAGTACAAATGCACATGAGGCCCATACTTGAGAGAAGGTCACTCTGTGACCAGTAACCTTTATTTGCCAGCACTGAAGTGCAGACGGTGGGTGGAGCTTCCCCTTTTATACCTGAAAGTCCAGGTTAGGAGTGTCTCCCACAAGTTCACCACCTAGTGGTCAGTGTTCTCACGGTGTACAACTTAGGTCAGTTTATACATGGGTTACAATGACAGTTGAATACATGACACCATTAGTGCCTCCGGGGGCGCTAATGCGGCGCGAAACTGTTTTCGCCCGGGGATGCGAAATTGCGCAGGAGTTAGTGGAGGTGCTGCCACAATATCACCGCGAGCACCGATAGCGCCCCGGACCGCCACTCAACCGGCAATGATGTCATTGTGTGCACGTCGATCCCTTAGCATCGCGTACCATCCCCTTTCCGCCCTGCATCGGACGTTGGCCAGTGCCCTGTGAGGCTGCTGCGAACGGTGTCAGCACCAGCCTCGCGGGTCGCGAACCGAGCCAACATCCGGTCATGGGGCTGAAGTTAAAGGGGAGGTTGGGAGCGCCCCACGCGCCATCTTGCTGGTTTTGCCGACTCACCGGTCGGCCCGACTTATTCCTCTGTTGCGTGTGATCTTGTAGCCCGGCACTCCATTTCGGGTGCTGGGCTGTGACCTCGGCACCACGCCACCCATCAGAGGCCTGGCAGAGTGCGCAGTGGCCCTCTCCTTTAACTGAAGGGGAGGGGCATTGAAACGCGTCAGTGCTACACGGAGCAGCCACGTAGTGCTGACGAACGCGTCCTGGAATCCACGCCAACAGGAAGTGGAGCGTGCGAGATTCCGCACCGCGGTGGGATTTCCACGCCGGGCGCAAGAAGTCCTGCCCCAAATCGGTTTCCACTCTCAATAGGGGCGCTGGGGAATTTCGCCCCCTGAGAAACTTGGGAGCACAGCACTTGGCTGCCCTCTTGGATGGTAAGAGCTCGATGTGGAAGAAGGAGAAGGGCAAACAGAAATGAACTCTAAAAGTGGGGTGGGAGTGTACTTGCTGTTATTTGAAAGCAAGTACTACCACTGTAGAACTGAAGTTAGGAATTTCCTTTACAATAGTTATAAATGGTGTTAAGTCTCTGCAATATTACAGTCTTTCATGTGGTATAAATTGGAACTGGAGCATATCACTAAGTGTGTATTGTGAGCCCATAAAAATTATAGGCTGTTATGATTCAAATACTTGCTATTATATCAATGATGCATTGACTAGCTTGTGCAGAAAGTGAAAAAGCATGCATTGAATAATTGGTGATCATTAAAATCAGCTGTTACTGATTTCCACTGAGAAATTCTCAGGTGAGTTAAAAAAAAACGATTTCCCTTGAATTTAAAAACTTACCCCCAAAATGTCCCATTATTTTCTTACCAAACTTCAGGTGTGGAGAGGCCTGCACATGGTACCCATGGTGTCGGCACACACACTGCGTGTTGTACATGCCATGCTAGCGTCATGGATGCAGTGCATGTACATCTCCGGAGCTGACTTTAGCAGGAGAGAATGGAGGCTGTGCAATCTGGATTTCATTTGAAGAGGACCTGGATACTCCTGAGGTATTGCTGTGAGGGGCTAGTTCTTAATGCTGCAGTAAATGTCGGTATTTCATTCCAAGGTTGGTATGGAGCAAGGATGGCAGTGTATTGACATAATCCCTGAAAACTAAAGCCATCAACCACTGACTGACTCAGGCCACACATCAAGGCATTTGTTTTTTCACTAAAAGCAAGATCACGACAGTTCCTTGACAAATCTTCTACAATTTTTTGAGGATGCAACCAGTAGAGTGGACAAGGGAGAACCAGTGGATGTGGTGTATTTGGACTTTCAAAAGACTTTTGACAAGGTCCCACACAAGAGATTAGTGTGAAAAATTAAAGCACATGGTATTGGGGTTAATGTATTGACGTGGATAGAGAACTGATTGACAGATAGGAAGCAAAGAGTGGGAATAAACAGGTCCTTTTCAGAATGGCAGGCAGTGACTGGTGGGGTGCCGCAGGGCTCAGTGCTGTGACCCCAGCTATTTACAATATACATCAATAATTTAGATGAAGGAATTGAATGTAATATCTCCAAGTTTGCAGATGACACTAATCTGGGTGGCAGTGTGAGCTGTGAGGAGGATGCTGAGAGGCTGCAGGGTGACTTGGACAGGTTAGGTGAGTGGGCAAATGCATGGCAGATGCAGTATAATGTAAATAAATGTGAGGTTATCCACTTTGGTGGCAAAAACAGGAAGGCAGAATATTATCTGAATGGTGACAGATTAGGAAACGGGGAGGTGCAATGAGACCTGGGTGTCATGGTACATCAGTCATTGTCAGTAGGCATGCAGGTACAGCAGGCGGTTAAGAAAGCAAATGGCATGATGGCCTTCATAGCGAGAGGATTTGAATATAGGAGCAGGGAGGTCTTACTGCAGTTGTACAGGGCCTTGGTGAGGCCACACCTTGAATATTGTGTACAGTTTTGGTCTCCTAATCTGAGGAAGGACATTCTTGCTATTGAGGGGTGCAGCGAAGGTTCACCGGACTGATTCCCGGGATGGCAGGACTGACATATGAAGAAAGACTGGATCGACTAGGCTTATATTCACTGGAATTTAGAAGAATGAAAGGGGATCTCATAGAAACATATAAAATTCTGACAGGATTGGACAGGCTAGATGCAGGAAGAATGTTCCCGATGTTGGGGAAGTTCAGAACCAGGGGACACAGTCTAAGGATAAGGGGTAAGCCATTTAGGACCGAGATGAGGAGAAACTTCTTCACTCAGAGAGTTGTTAACCTGTGGAATTCTCTACCACAGACAGTTGTTGAGGCCAGTTTGTTAGATATATTCAAAAGGGAGTTAGATATGGCCCTTATAGCTAAAGGGATCAAGGAGTATGGAAATAAAGCAGGAATGGGGTACTAAAGTTGCATGATCAGCCATGATCATATTGAATGGGGGTGCAGGCTCGAACGGCCGAATGGCCTACTCCTGCACCTACTTTCTAAGTTTCTATGTTTGCTCCTTTCTCTGCCATTTGCCTTCTTCACCACCTGGTGCACCGCATGCCAACTTTCAATGACTGATGAACCATGACACCAGGGTCTCGTTGCATCTCCCCTTTTCCTAATCTGCTGCCATTCAGATAATATTCTGCCTTCATGTTTTTGCCATTTACCACATTATACTGCATCTGCCATGCATTTGCCCACTCACCTAGCCTGTCCAAGTCACCCTGCAGCCTGTTAGCATCCTCCTCACAGCTCACACCGCCACCCAGCTTAGTGTCATCTGCAAACTTGGAGATATTGCACTCAATTCCTTAATCTAAATCATTGATGTATATTGTAAAGAGCTGGGGTCCCAGCACTGAGCCCTGCGGCACCCCACTAGTCACTGCCTGCCATTCTGAAAAGGACCCATTTATTCCGACTCTCTGCTTCCTGTCTGCCAACCAGTTCTCTATCCACGTCAATACATTACCCCCAATACCATGTGCTTTAATTTAGCACACCAATCTCTTGTGTGGGACCTTGTCAAAAGCCTTTTGAAAGTCCAAATACACCACATCCACTGGTTCTCCCTTGTCCACTCTACTGGTTGCATCCTCAAAAAATTCTAGAAGATTTGTCAAACATGATTTCCGTTTCATAAATCCATGCTGACTTGGACCGATCCTGTCTCTGCTTTCCAAATGCGCTACTATTTCATCCTTAATGATTGATTCCAACATTTTCCCCACTACTGATGTCAGGCTAACCGGTCTATAATTCCCTGTTTTCTCTCTCCCTCATTTTTTAAAAAGTAGTGTTACATTAGCTACTCTCCAGTCCATAGGAACTGATCCAGAGTTGATAGAATGTTGGAAAATGATCACCAATGCATCCACTATTTCTAGGGCCACTTCCTTAAATACTCTGGGGTGCAGACTATCAGGCCCCGGGGATTTATCAGCCTTCAATCCCATCAATTTCCCTAACATAATTTCCTGACTCAATATTGGAAAAAAAACTATTTTGAGACTAAGTGAGAATCCGATGGTAAACCCTATGAAGTTGTGTTCATGAACTGTGTAAATAATTGGGAGGTTTCAATTAGTTTAACAGTATCTTTCCAATTCCCTTGCTCGTTTTTGAGTTTTTAGAGGTGTTCAAAATAGAAACAGTGTTTTTACTGATTTTCTCCAAATTTACCTGGGTTTTTTGGAGTCAAAGTTTGATGTTAAAAATAAATTCTGAAAAAGGACTGGATTCTCAAAAACTTAAAAGATCATTTTGCTTAACTATATAAATGTACAGTATGCAGCACATAGTGCCACTTATTTTATCATAATACAGTCTTCATTCTTTTCTGCTAAAAGTCAGCTCCCAATAGTAAAGCACTTGTATTTATTTAGCTACTAAGATTTAGATACTGTCTTATCAAACTAGTTCTATTTCCTACTTCTGCACATTAGGTGGTAGGGTCTGAAATTTGTCATATAGCTAGCAGCTAAGAATAAGAGGCATAATAAGTTGTGTAGATGGGAGAGGGAAATTACAAAGGCTGTGTACTTTTAAAATAAACTGTTCCCCCATCTGTGTCATTTTTAAAAAGTGGGAAGCTTGTGGTTTTGGCTGATGTGTTCAATTCAATCACTCACTTTCTGTCCTTTGAAGATTCACCCACTTGGGTCGCAACCTGTATTCAAAGCTGCTGTAATGTAGTTACAGGGATGGTCTGCAGAAATCCTGGAAAGACTTCTTTCACTATTAGAGTCAGCACTTTAGATCTTTTCAAGCCAATCTAGAGGCGAGAAGCCAACATAAGTTCGTCCTGGCTGCACATTGTCAGTGTTACATTTTTCAGCTTGCATACCTCTGGATTTGAATCTGCATCCAGGCAGATCCTTGGCATCAATTTCCAGGCAAATAAGTGGAGTTCCTCTGGACACATTTGTAACTCACACCATCAGGATGACTCAATGTGAATAACCAAATGGCAATGACTTACTAAACTCCCCCTGCCACGTAGGACATATGCTACTCAATTAACAAATATATACAGGAATATTTAGCAGTAAAAGCATTCTTACTAGATTTTCCTTTAAAATAATAAACTGTATTGTAGTGGGGTATTATAAGTAGTTCAGTCAATCTGAAGAATCACACAGTGGCTAGTGCCTACCTAAATATTCCACAGTACAGTACAAACAGTGAGCCATTGTTACTATTCAGTCGTAATTAGCTATGAGTGGAACCATTATCTTGTTTTATTGTGTGTTTTCTGGATTCAGTTGGTTGCACTATTACCTCTGAGTTACAGGGTTATGGGCTCAGGGCCTACTCCAGGATTTGAGCACTTAATCTAGGCTGACACTTCATGCAGTGCTGAGGAAGTACTGCATTGCCAAAATTCCAATCTTGCAGATGAGACGTTAACATGGACTATCTGCCTTTTCTGGTGGACGTAAAAGATCTTGTGTTACTATTTAAAAAAGAGTAGAGAGTTCGCCTAGTGCCTGCCCTCAGCCAACATCACCAAAACAGGTTAACTGGTCACTTATCTCATTTGCTGTTTGTGACACTTTGCAATGTGAAAAGTTGTCTGCTGCAATTTGCTACAAGACAACAGTGAGTATACTTCAAAATAATTTACTGGCTGTGAAGTGCTTTGGGATAAGGCTATAAATGCTAGTTCTTTCTTTTTTGATCCTTTCCATCTTTAACTTTCTGACTGGTTTTAAACAATAGCAGAGAACTTCCTACTGTTCGTAGAGTAAAGGATGTGATTTGTTGACATTCCATCATGAGTTGCATGAAGGGGCCTCATTTCAACTCAATCGAGTTTCTACGCGTTGTCTTTAGATAATCAGCACAAGTTATTTTCAACCTTTTAACCAAATAGCATTTGTAGTTCACATTTGTAGATACTATTATTCTACGGTTCTTTGTATTCTGAATTTCTCAGGTAGAACCCACAATTTCACATGTGGTTAGTTAATTATCTCCAACATGCCATTGCAGGAGACACTGAAAATAACCTTTACAGGGAAATTCAGAAGGTGGTCACATGATATGGGCTGCTTGACCACCCAGAAATTGGTCCAGTCCAGGCACTGGTAAAGAGTCAGCTGCAAAATATATTGAGAATTGTATGGAATTGCAGACCATTTTCTGTGCACTGTATTATCTGAATAAACAGAGACACAAGATTAAAACACAGGAGTTAACATGCTTCACCGTGCTCGATACATGAATCTCTCTCGGGAATATTCTTGGTAGACTTATAATACAGCGTTGTTCTAATCATGGAATTCACATGGATACTGAATTCTATCACACAGTCTCATTTATCATTGGCATTTTCTGCCTAGTTTGCATCTTTATATCACATCCAAAACATTTACATACTTTAAAGTGCGGAGTGAATTGCAAACACCTGCCTTTCATCATTAATGAGGTAGGGGACAGTGACCTGTGTGTGTAATTATCTGTGGAAGTGAGACTGAGGAAAGCTGGAAATTCTTACCTGCACAATTTATATAGTGAATTGATACACAAGCAGAAATTGTTATAATTTCAAAACAATTAAGATAACATTCTTACAATTCTCTCTGCCTCTGCCTATTGGGTTGTTTGACCTATTTACTTCAATACATAAATTTTCTGCTGGCAAAAATCTATTAATTTCCCAAACCATGCTTCTCATGGTTATAAGAATGGAGACATCAAGATCAGGGTGGAAAATTTTGCCCAATTTTTAAAAATTAAGGGGTCACAATTTGGTACCGCCATTTTTGAGGCGGTGTCACCAGCTGAGAGAAACTTTTAACAGCAGGTGTTAGGCGCAGACCCCAAAGGCGAAACTAAGTTTTGTCGCCTAAAGAGTGGATAGCAGCATTAAATCATGATGTTGCGCACTTACCTGGAGGCGCTACACAGCGCTAAGTGGGCCGTTAAGCGTGGGCTCAACATCTGGGAGTTAGGCAGCATTTGGCGCTGTGCCACAGACATAGTGGTGCCACCTGGATTCCACTGAGGTGTTGATTGGGCACCTCAACACCTCGTGGGTATATTCTCTTCCTACGCACTCACTCACAAGTGAGCATGGTAGACCCAGCATCAGTTCTCGGACGCCGCAGTGGATTCACTCCTTGATGTCCTGGCGAGGCGGCGGGGACCAACTCACAGAGGCCTATGGAGGGAAATCTCAGAACTAGTTTCTGCGATTGACACAGTGGCCAGGACAGCCACTGAATGCCTACAAAAGTGGAATGAGATGATGGAGCTGGTGAGGGTGAGTATCTTAAGTTTGAACCGTCACCATGCTAAGCTCTCAATGTACATTCTCTGCTCAATGTTGTGTTTTGGATTCCATGCTCTACGTGGGTGAGGTCAGATGCAAGGTTCCCATTTGAAGCCTCACCTACTGCATGCGCTGTTAACCTTGCTACTCAGTTCTGCAGACCCACCCCTGATGTTGTAAACTCCTCAGTCTTCATGTGCGTCTTGAAGACGGTAGCCTCCCTGTTACTGTTAGGTCCTGGCCTCCAAATTCAAGCATTCCCACAACAAGTCCACACAGCGACTGGAAATTATATCGAACTGTGAAGACTCTCATACAGTTACATCTACTAAACTATGTAAGGCACTTGGGACACAGTGATAGAAGGGCTCTAACTCAGACGTTCTCTTTAATCTCACAGGACAAGCTCACCCACAACCACAGGGAGCAGATGCGGACTGCAGGAGGTGATTCTGAATTCCAGGACCTGACTCCGTTCAAGTAACGTGCCTCGACCCTGATGGGCATTCAAGTTGGTGCCATGGCGATAAGTGAGGCCGACCGCCCCGGGGACAGTGATGGTTTGTCGAGTTCCTTTGCAGCATCCAGTAGGACACTTCAGCCTGACACCACAATCCTTCAGCTCTTTCCATTAGACTGACATTCTCAAATGCATTTGCCACTCCTGGCCCCCTCCCCTGCACTCTTCTCTGGCTTTGTGATTTCAGATGATGACTCAGATGGCCAGGGGCCTGCATGTCAGCCTTCCACTGACGGTGATGGTGGAGAGGACAAGGAGGCAGAGGACACCTCTCTGGACATGACAGATGACCCAGCGTCCTCACAGAGCGGGGCCAGCAGCTTTTTGTTGGAAGGCGTGGTCGGGGAGATGGAGGTGGGTGATGCTCCGGGGCCCAGTGGCCTGCAGCAATCACTCAGGCATGCACTCACCCTCCGGGGGAGGGGAGATCAGGAGGCCTGCCCCCGGAGGGTGAGTGCATGCCTGAGTGATGCTCAACAGCACTCTGATGGTGAGGCTGACTTCGAGGATCTCACAAGACAGTTATTGCAGATGCACAGCGATCTGCTGGGTGTTTTGTCAAGGGTGCCCGAGAGTGTCGAAGCACTTGCTTTGAGTGTGATGGAGGCCGCCTCAACGATTGCATTCGTGTCTCAGCAGTCCATCGAGCCCATCCTTGTTAGATACCGTGGGGTCCCAGACATAGTGGCACGGGCTACGGCTGACGTGGCAGTAGCCATTGAGCACCAGGCCGACGGTATGGTAGGCCTGCAGACTGTCATGTCGTCAGTGCGTGGTGGCATCACTCAGCTCTGTGGTGTGCTGCAGTCGCAGTCTTCCCTGATGCAGAGCCAACTTGAATCTACGCAGGCACTGACCGCTGCCATCGTGTCTGGGGCCCAATCAGTTGCACAGGGAACTAACGTTGGCAAAGCACGGCAGCAATCTGTGCTCAGCCAGATTGCTCCAGATGATGAGGCTCTGCCCTGGGGGAGTAGCAGTGTGTTGGGCCTGTTGGAGCGTGATGTCCTCTCTCAGGATGACATAATTCCGCCTTTGCTCCTGTCGCTGTCTGCAACCCATCCACCACAGAGTGCTGCCACCCATGGTGAGGTGATGCAGTCTGCAGCCGACTCTTCCAGGGACCGAGGTGGCGTGGAACGTCCTGCTAGGCAGCGGGGCCAACACAGCGACCTTCTGCCAGCCTTGCTGCAGGCAATGAGACTCCATTGAGGAGCAGCAGTGGGCCTGGGAGGGGGAGAATGAAAGGGGTGGGAAAGCATTCAGAAAGAACTGGTAAATATGTGTGTGCTAGTGGCCAGAAATGGTGACCTTGCTCGAATGTGAACTAATGTAAATAGTTGCTGTTGGATGAGCCAATAAAGAATTGTGTGATGCTGACCAGAGATGCTGTCCTTGTTCCATGATGAAGTAATGTGAATAGTTGCATGTGGATGTGGGTGATAATGTTTCAAGGGGACTGGTTTCAATTATTGTTTGCTGAGGATGATGGCGTCCTTTAGTGCTTCTTTACTGCACACTATGGTGTTTTCTGTCAATAAAAATTTGTTTCATTTGTCACAATCTTGTGTTGCCATTTGTATGCTCGGAGGCTTTAAGTGTGGGGCGCGATGTCTTCAGCAGATGGCCAGGTGAAGAGGCTAGTCAGGTGAGGCGGGGCCCGCAATGCCAGATGAGTACAATTGATGGCTCCCTGAACCATGGGGAAGCATGCCATCCTGGCGAAGTCACGGGAGTGCTCATCCCTAGAAATGCTGAACTTGATCTAGTCCATTCGTTTGCAATGTACTGCTAACTGCGAGATATTGTATATATCGCCTACAGGAGACTGAATGGAGCCGATAGCATAGAAGGTTGCTGGCTGCTGTCACTTTCACTGCCACTAACAGCGAGGCCCTGGTGCCGATGTCAGCTGCCAGGTATGTCTGCAGAAAGTTGCAAGGCTCCAAGACCAATTCCTTGTGGAACCTCGGCCTCCTTAAGCAGTGCTCCTCGGATATCTCAAGATAAGAGTAATGCGCACGGTAAACCCTGCGTCTCTACGGGATCCTGTCCCGCCGTCTGGGGTGTCTCCTCTGGGGAGAATCCTCATTTGCCCGAAGCTGTCTCTGCAGCCGGCGCCTTTCAAGTCGTTGCTGCAGGACAACATGGTGTGTGATCACTGAGTCCATAACTTGGGAGAGGTCACAATGAAATGTAACTTTCACATTTTTCCGACATCAAACCCAGCAATGTATCCAAGATACTAGTACTCAATCTGACGAGTCACCAGCAGTACAACACCAACACCCTGCTCTCTGTGCGAGCATGAGACCTCTGAGCCCCGGCTGCAACTCACTTTAAATAACGCCCCAGATTCGTTTCTCCGCCTTGTGCAATACAACTTTTTCAAGTGCCATTGACGCCAGCGGTTAAGTAAGGCGGCAAAAGTGAATGTGGTGAGAAGGGCACCAAGCAGGTATTGTATGCATACTGATGTCATGATTTCCATGGCGTTAGCTGCTGGTACGTTACATTTTAACACCCTTAAAAAATGACCACCAAATTTCACAGCAGGCGTCAACAGCACCCAGCGCCAGTCCGAACCACCTTACTCCCATTTAACACCTAACATTATCAGCAGACGTTAGCAACCAAATTTTGACCCCTAAATCTTTTCCCCAATTGTGACAGACTCCTGCCACTGTAAACAATATTTTGGTCAGTTTCAATTTGAAACTATTTGTTGTGCACTTGGAGCACTGTTGTGTGAGTTATCTTCAGCACCATCTTGTAAATTAATACAGAGGCCTAGAAATTGAGAATGATTCCTGCGCTGGAACGTGTCGGCCCAAGGCAAACCCAACATTGGGCCTCAGATCTCATTTACAGGAGACTGGGGAGCTGAGGATGCTGCGAACCAAGTTTGAATTTCAGGCCACTGCATCTCTGGCAGCAGCCCTCAGGTAAGTTTTGGGAGAGGGAAGGGGAGGTCCTTGTGAAAGCTGCGGTGGTCTTCTTGGCTCCATAATCAGGTAAGTATTACGTTACAAACCTTACCTTTTGTGGCAACCTCCAGCGGTCCCTTTAAGGCCCACTGTTAGACCACATGCAGACCTCGTTTTCCTGAGCGCAGTCAGCCCGCGTTTCACATCTGTACTGCCCTTTGTGTGAAAAAGTGCGTCCTGATTTCCCTCCTGAATGACCTAGTTCTAACTTTAAGATTATGACCTGTTATTATGTTTCGTTATTAATTCCCCTGCCAGAGGAAATAATTTCTCCATGTGAACCCCTTTAACATTTTAAACAGACCTCCTGCCACCTGAAATTCGCTCCCACCCGCTGGCCAGATTCTGCTTTCTCCCAGTTTCGGGCTGGAGCTGACCGGCGGCATGCAGATGCTGCTTGGGAGTTTAAAGTACCTGGGCCTCACACTATCGAGGTTGGTGATGTTTTTCACTCACCTGCCCAATTTCTGCTCCCAATGGGGGAAAATTCCCATCGGAGGCTTCCTTCGGATGAACGCCTCCAATCTGAAAACATTTCGCGAAAGTATCTTGGCGGTCACGGAGGCGCCTTCGATTGCAGTCGGAGGCCTTCATTCGATGCGCAGCGTACAGGGAGATGACTTCCCCATATGTACGAAAAACCTGGAGTCACGTGGGCCTGGACCAGCAATCACTCTGCAGTATTCTCATTGATAATAATGGGAACTCCGGTTTTAAGAATTCCCATTACTATCAATGAGAATAATCCCCTAAAACAAGAGACATCACATAAAAAAAACACCTTACATATTTAAAATTAATTGAAATTAAAGTTAATTAGATATTTTAGAAAAAATATTTTTTTGGGGGAATTTTTTTTTAATGTGTTTTAATGGGGTTTAAAATAAACACCTTAATGGACAGGGTTTTTAAACATAAAATTGTATGATTAAATTTAATTTTTATATGTTTTAAAACTCTTATGCTGGCAAAAGTAAGCCTGCTTTTACCAGGCGGTAAAAGTTTGAAGGACATTCGCTGGGCATGAGTTGGTCAAAGAGCCCAATCTCTTCCACACAGATGTCCTTCTCCCGGGGATGCAGAGGATCTGTCAAGACGGAAAAGCCAGTTTTTCGGCCCATGCACAACCCGAAAATCGGCTTTTGAGAGGTCTCACCGGGTCCCTGCGCACTTCATACGGACCACCCAGCGAGGCCAGAACTTTCGGCACATTGTTTTTGCTTGTGTTTATTGTCAAGGTTGATATGGCTGTGAGGAAACACTCCAGAGCCTCAAGCTTTTGTTCCAACAAAATTAGCCATGCCTATCTCTGCATAACAGTGTTAAATCTTGTGAGCATCAGACAAAATTGATGGCCACTTACCACAAATGAGGTAGGACCTCAACCCTTACTTGAAAATTAGCCATTGAAATGTGAGTAAATTCACATACATTGATTTTCTGACCTCAGAGGCAAAATAGTTACAACAAATTTGAAAATGCAACCCTTATGATGTTGTTTGTGTAATGGAGAATGCGATCACTAAAGACCAGCAACATACACAAAACCAACAATCCAAATGTTTTGAAAGCTACCAACCTAGAACCAGCTCTGTCATAGATGTTTCACCCACCTGGCCTGGCCTGGCTCAGCACCATGTGCTTTCCAGCCTGTGCTTGTCCCACATTGGGTGCTCCAGCTCTGTACGCAAGCAGGCTGAGGTCTAAACTACATACAACCCACCAAACAACAGAAAATATCAGCCGTTTGTAACTCTGGTGCTCTCCATTCCACAGCCTGCTGGTTTCTAATAGGTTTTTTTGTGGGTATTTGAGGAGGATTTGTCAGGCATGGGAGGGAAAGGGAAGAGGGATAATGGCTCTTATGCCTTTTCACACTGGACGGTATCCAGATGGCAGCAGTCAGTGTGGAAAGAGCGAGAAGATAACAGCAGTTTACATATAAAAATGATATAATGCCACACTCTACTCTCATTCTCACACCTATTCATGCCTTACACCGTTCATGAATTATGACACAGTAATTTGGTTTGCAATTTCTTCAAGACTTTAAACTCCACTGAATCCAGCTTTCAATATAAATACTTGACACATCCCTCATTATTAACCAAATACACTGTAATGAATCACATGACTACTGATAACTCATCACCCAACAAAAATCTCATTACTATGGAACTAATATCAGTCAACATCCATCATAATCAGCCTGGCAAAAAATGTCACAATTCCTCACCACTGCACCGGAATCTTCTGCCAGCTCCTGCAGCTACCTGCTTGTTCTCATTCTTCACTACAGGATGAAAGTAATATGTTATAAAGCCTTAATTCTTTATCCACTGGGGCAGATAGTGTATGACTTGTCCATTTGCACAATGGCCTTCATAATTTTAGAGAGGCAGTTTCCCCTTTAAAATCAAAGCACGAGAATTAACTTTAACATTATTTTACAATCTCTTTCTATTTTCTAGTGCTGATAGCATTATTTTAAAGTCTGGCTTTTAAAGATTACAGAGCCCAACAGCGTGAGGATTAACATACATATTAAGGAGCTAGATTTTCCTTTGTGGAATAAAGAGGAATAATTTTTTTGCTATTTTCACACCACATAAACACATGGGACCTGAAATTGGTCTTGAAATGGGCTGTTCCTGACAATATGATTTCTAGATTGGAAAACAGAAGAACAATAATTGATATGCTGGTAGTAATGATCTTTGAACACTTCTCAAGCAGCTGAAGAGTTACAGCTTAAATGTAGGAAAATTCACTAATCAATCTGTGACGTGTGCAACTTTTGTGTTTAATGGCAATTGAAGAAATCCCAATTTTCCTTGTATTTCCAATTGAGAAAATTTCAATCTGACCTGTATGGCCCTGTACACATCTCTTCCTAAAGGATTCAAATGTGAATGTTCACAGCTCTCTCTCTCTCTCAATGAAGAATGCATTCCTCCGAATCCTTACAAGCTCATTCAGTACAGAACGAACTGTAAAATAGGCCAATTTTAAGAAAAATGTTTTGCTGTATTTGCACATTCCCATGATTTCCCCCCTAAATTAATGTTTGATTTAGTGTTTTATCTCTTTCAAGCTGTAACTCTCTTTCCCAATCAGTTGCATGTGTCCAATGTCAGCAATCTGTCTTTCCCCAGCCACCTGAGCATGAAGGATGTTCTCAGCTGGTATAGCATGCAGTTGGTCATAGAGTCAACACACGTTCTGCTGAGCTCTGCTCATTGGCATACTTCCTTTAGGAGCTAACAACCGGTACAGTAATCAGCTAGTTTTACAGCCCTGCTCAGCTCTGCTATCATTTGAAGTGTGTCAGTGAGCAAAGTAGAGAAAGTGAGAATAATAGCAGCTGGCTACTGTAGTCCCTGATAAATTCATCTATGCTCAGGTGGCTAGGGAAAAGGAGAGCACCGGCATGATACGCACACTGCTGATTTACGTTAAAGTACAGGAAATAATGAGTGGAAAATCGTGGGGAATGTGCTACCAATTTCCTGATGTGCATTCCCAGTAGGCGAAGCACCGTGGCAGAAATGTGCGTTCTGAAAATTTGCCTTTTAGGAATGCTTATCCTGTTTTATAGATGGTATGTAAAATCCATTACCCACCTACAGGAAGACCATGACAAGAATAGATGAGAAGAAGATCTAGGTGTTACTGTGCACAGATTACTGGCGGTTCATGACCAATATAGAGAAACCAAAAAGGGCTGGCTTTTCCTGTCCTTTGCGACCTGGGTTTCACCGTGAAAGGCGGCAGTGAGGTCACCAGTGCCCACCGCGGTCCTCGGCTCCGGTTTTGCGGTGGAGCTGAGCAGCACCGCCGGGAAGAGCTGCACCCGGTGTGCAACGCCCCTGGTTGCGACACCGGCGCGAGTTTTGAGTCTTGCCCAACCCGTCTGCCAGGAAATGTGCCCGCAATGACCGCCTGGAAAATCAGAGCAGACCCACGATTTTTGTGCGATTTGTGTTGAGGTGGCGTGGACAATGTTTTAGGAATGTTTTTATGGGTTTTTTTTAGTTCCCCCCCACCCACTCCAGGCCTCTCTCTCACTGCTCCTGGGCCAGCTCTTTAGCTCAGGAGTTTCCCTGCCTTGCGCCAAGAGAGGTGTACAACGCCTCCCTTAGTGCTGCGCTCCATGACGGAGGGCCTAGCTGCCCAACTTTAAATACTAAAGCGCAAACTATTCCCGGACGCTAACTTTCCCACCCCCAAAACAGAAAAGCTAAAAATCCAGCCCAAAAGCTATAGCTAAGGGAGTATTGGATTGTATTAATAGAACTATTCAGTGTATAGATCAAAGGACACCATTTTGAAATTAAACCATTCGCTCTTCAGACCACATCTGGACTCCTGTGCCCAGTTTTTTTCCCCTCACATGGTGGGTGACATAGCGGCCTTGGAAAAGGTCCAGAGGAGAGCTACAAGAATGATTCCGAGTTTAAAGAACCTCAGGTATTCAGGTAGGCTCAACAACCTTGGTCTGTTTACTTTAAGCAGCAAAGACACTTACCTTCTATGCATGATGTGATCTCTGCTCCAGTCAAAACTGGCTCAGCTCCCTCATGAAGGCATGAAGCTGAGTCAGCATCTACCACCTGAGACCTGATAGAGATCTATAAAATAATTACAGGGCTGGATAGCGTGCCTATTGATACATTATTCCAGTTTACCAGATTGGGCAGGACGAAGGGACAAGAGTTTAAACTATGCAAGAGTAGGAATAGACTGGATATTAGGCAGTGTTACTTTTCCCAGAACAGTGAGCCTCTGGAATACATGGCCTGCTGTGGTGGGTGCTGACTCTCTGCATGCCTTCAAGAAGGAGCTGACCAGTTCTTGCATCATACAGAAGGTAAGAGTCTTCATAGATAAAGCATGGTCTATGTGATCTCCTGGACTGGTTCTGATCGTCTGAGGGAGTCTGAGAGGAATTTTCCTCTCAGTGTTTCTTCACTTATTGGCCCTGGGTATTTTCTCTGTTTTGTTTTGTGAATCCCAGGAGATTACACGGTGGGGGAGAGAAGGACACTAATTGCTGTTGCTGGAAGTATGGCAATCTCAGCCGACACTCTTAACTTTATATCAGTTTTTAAACTTTTCATCCAGGTTTGCTTTTTTCTTTCTTGCCTGTAGACATGATCTTTGCACTGGGCACGCGAAAAAGTACCTAAAATACACCTGAATCATGGCAATGCTGTTCTGCTCCATGGGCCTTGAGCCCTTCACCTCGGCTTTATAAAAGCCAAAAGGATATCACATATTAACCTTTACCATTCCTATTGTTTTGCTCTTCCTCTTGTACATTCACCTACATGCACACATGTGGGAGACTTTTCTTCCAGAAATATTCTAAATGTTCCCCTGCAGCATCCAATCGGTTCTTAAATGGTTGCTGGAGGTTTGCCTCCATAATTCTACCTGGATGTCCATTCCATGTATTAATCACTTTTTCTGAGAACAACAACTTCCTGTTATGTGCTAATGTACCTTTCACTAACATAAACTAACTGTGTCTGTTTGTCCCACTCATGTAATTTATTTTGAAGTAATATTCTGCACTTCCTTTTTCCATCATGTTAACTGTCTAGTGTATCTGAACCTACGTATAATAATGTCTCTGCCAAATCATCTCCATAATCTCTTAGTTATTCTTCCTTCTATATTAACGACTTGGAGGAAGGGACTGAGTGTAACGTAGCCAAGTTTGCTGATGATACAAAGATGGGAGGAAAAGCAATGAGTGAGGAGGACACAAAAAATCTGAAAAAGGACATAGACAGGCTAAGTGAGTGGGCAAACATTTGGCAGATGGAGTATAATGTTGCAAAGTGTGAGATCATGCACTTTGGCAGAAAAAAAATCAAAGAGCAAGTTATTATTTAAATGGAGAAAGATTGCAAAGTGCTGCAGTACAGCGGGACCTGGGGGTACTTGTGCATGAAACACAAAAGGATAGTATGCAGGTACAGCAAGTGATCAGGAAGGCCAATGGTATCTTGGCCTTTATTGCAAACGGGATGGAGTATAAAAGCAGGGAAGTCTTACTACATCTATATAAGGTATTGGTGAGGCCACACCTGGAATACTGCGTGCAGTTTTGGTTTCCAATATTTACGAAAGGATATACTTGCTTTGGAGGCAGTTCAGAGAAGGTTCACTAGGTTGATTCCTGGGATGAGGGGGTTGACTTATGAGGAAAGGTTGAGTAGGTTGGGCCTCTACTCATTGGAATTCAGAAGAATGAGAGGCGATTTTATCGAGACATATAAGATTATGAGGGGGCTTGACAGGGTGGATGCAGAGAGGATGTTCCACTGATGGGGGAGACTAGAACTAGAGGGCACAATCTTAGAATAAGGGGCCGCCCATTTAAAACTGAGATGAGGAGAAATTTCTTCTCTCAGAGGGTTGTGAATCTGTGGAATTCGTTGCCTTAGAGAGCTGTGGAAGCTGGGACATTGAATAAATTTAAGACAGAAATAGACGGTTTCTCAATCGATAAGGGGATAAGAGGTTATGGGAAGCGGTCAGGGAAATGGAGTTGAGTCCATGATCAGATCAGCCATGATCTTATTGAATGGCGGAGCAGGCTCGAGGGGCCAGACGGCCTACTTCTGTTCCTATTTTTTATGTTCTTATGTTCTTGAAGGTAGCATGGATTTCCAATTCCTGGTCTTCCTTTCCATCCTTGAAACATTCACTTTCATCTGCAATAAATGTTTACTCAAACTAAGAAGGCAAGTGGCGACTTACAAAATATTACTCTCTGCATGCGCTGAGGAGATTTTGTGCACAAACTAACTGAGCAGATTTTGTGCAGTTTAGAGATTCTCCATCATGGTCTCTGAATTCTAACTGAAAGAGAGTAAAAGTCAGAAGACTACTCACTTTTCCCCTCTGCTTTACCACATGACTATTTAGTAAAGGGTGTTTGTTTGAACTACTATTGTATGGGCTTACACTATTCGCATCTGTCATTGTTGTGGTACGTTGACATTTTTCCCTTCATTCAGCACAGGTCTGAGCCTGGAGTAAAATATTTCATTGTGCAGCTGTGAAACGCTGCAGTAGTTCATCATTAATGATTAACAGGCACAAATCCGAGCTGTTTAAATTTTTTTGCTAATGTTCACACATCCATTTTTCCAAAGGTAGGAATCCTCAAAGCAGCACAAAACATGTGTGAACAATCTGTTAGCATCTTCTACCAAATACCTCATTTGCATCCACTTTATGCCTTACATTAGTAAGCCGAGCAAAATATGGACCAAGAACTTGGGTTGATGATTATATCTACTCCTGTTAATTATTCTCCTGGATACTGGCTGGGTAAGTTACTTAGTGACAGGCTGAGGGAGCAGAATGGACATCACCATTGACTCCAGGCTGTTCTTGTATTATGCAACTAACTGATTGGCATCAAGTCTGAGATTAGTCAGAATTTCCAACAGCTCAATGTTGGCAAAACTGAAGCCATTTTGTTTGGCTCTCACCAGCAGCTAATACATATGGCTTTGATTGGTTGAGCTTCCTGGCTTCTCACTCAAGCTGAACCTGGTGATATGCAATCTTGACATTCTGTTCAACCTTAGGTGAACATTTTGACCCAGATCCAATCTATCACTAAGACTGTCTTCCTTCAGCTCTGGAGCATGATACTGCTTATCTCAACTATCAATTGGGTGGGCGGGGAGAAGAGTGGACAAGGTGGGAGGAAAGCCCCCATAATGCATTCAGTGTGAGGCCAGGACCACTTTAACTCTCGGACCTTATTAACATTTGAAGGAAAGATTTCCCCCTGATCGCCTGTAGAATCTGGCAGCCCGCCCACATGATCTGCACAATTTCCACCGTGTTTCCCGACTGTGCTTAAAGTGGGGATAGAAACTATGGGCCCAAGTTTTGGCATCAGGTGAAAACGGCGCACCTCCGAGACTTACGTGACCTGCCTGGGCTCGAAGGTGCGCCGGAATATTTTGCTGCAATTCACCAGTCCTCCTGGACCATGGCGTGGCGCAGCGTGGCGCAGCGCAGTCTTCCTGGGGCGGAGCAAGCTGCAGGTGGGCGGGGCTAAGCCCCTGCGTGTCTGCCGGCTTCGTTGCGCGTGCGCGTTGCAACGTGCGCGCCTGCGCAATGGCTCAGCAGGGCGTTTTTCCCCAGTCTGTTTCAGAATGGTGTGGGTACCGGGAAGGGATGGCGGAGCATAGAAAGAGGGCACTGGGAAGGTGATCGGTGGGAGAGAAACATGGGGAGGTGATCGGTGGGGGAGAAACATGAGAAGAGCTGGAGAAGCATGGGAAGGGATGGAGAAGCATGGGAAGGGATGGAGGAGCGAGGCAAGGGATGGAGGAGCGTGGCAAGGGATGGAGGAGCAAGGCAAGGGATGGAGGAGTGTGGGTTGGGGGGCACTCGAAATGATTGAAGGGCCGGAGGAGAGAGCAGGGGTGCCTCCGTCCAGCCTCCCCCCACCCCCCGCGTTCAGCCCCCCACACACCCACCCACGTTCCACCCCACAGCCGCCCCCCGCGTTCAGCCACACCCCTCCGCCACATCCCCTCCCCACACACCGCCCCCCCACACACCCCCACCACACCCCCCCATCTCACACCATCCCCGCCACCACACCCCCACCCCCCCACACTCCCACCCTCCCCACACACACACCCCGACACCCCCCACACACACACACCTCCCCCACACACACAAACACACCACCCCCCACAACCTCAACACCACCCCCAACCCACACCACCCCCCCCAATGCCCCCACACACCCCCCACCCCTCACTATCAGATACAGAGAGAGAGAGACACTGACAGAAACACCTTCCCTTCACATAAAGGTAGGACTTCTATTTTTTTTTTATTGATTGGTTGCTTATTAATTTGGTCTTGGAGCTTTAGGTGCAGGGTTCCTTCTATTTTTTATTAATTAATTGCTTATTACTTTTTGTGCTTCGTAAATGTACTGCTTTGTTTTGTGCTTACTGCTTTATATGTATTTTGCTTCTTTAATGTTGTTATGAAGGTGTTTATGGAAAATCCTCTAACTTCCCTCCCCCCCTGTTGTGATGTTGATGTGTCCTTTGTGTTTAATGCTTCCCACCGCCCCCCGGTCTCTGGCTGTGCCTGCACTAAATTTAACTCTAGGTAAGGTTTTCAGAACTTACAAAAGTGGATACTTACTCCATCCTAAGTTAGTTTGTAGTAAGTTTTCACTGCCGAAATTTGCAAAACAGGCCTGAGTGGCTGGACACACCCACTTTTGAAAAAAAAATACCTTACCTAAAGCCAACCTAAACTAACTCACTTGAACTGGAGCAAATTATTATCTGAGAATTGCAATTTCTAACATACTCCAAACTAAACTAGTTGCTCCAAAAAACTAGGAGCAACTCCACCCAAAACTTGGGCCCATAGAAAATAGGTGCAAGAGTAGGCCATTCGGCCCTTCGAGCCTGCACCACCATTCAATATGATCATGGCTGATCATGCAATTTCAGTACCCCATTCCTGCTTTCTCTCCATACCCCTGATCCCTTTAGCCATAAGGGCCACATCTAACTCTCTTTTGAATATATTTAACGAACTGGCCTCAATAATTTTCTGTGGTAGAGAATTCCACAGGTTCACAATTCTCTGAGTGAAGAAGTTTCTCCTCATCTTGGTCCTAAATGGCTTACCCATTATCCTTAGACTGTGTCCCCTGGTTCTGGACTTCCCCAACATCGAGAACATTCTTCCTGCATCTAACCTATCCAATCCTGTCAGAATTTTATATGTTTCTATGAGATCCCCTCTCATTCTTCTAAATTCCAGTGAATATAAGCCTAGTCGATCCAGTCTCTCCTCATATGTCAATCCTGCCATCCCGGGAATGAGTCTGGTGAATCTTCGCTGCACTCCCTCAATAGCAAGAATGTCCTTCCTCATTTGAAGGAAAGATTTCCTCCCGAACGCCTGTAGAATCTGGCAGCCTGCCCACATGATCTGCACAATTTCCACCGTGTTTCCCGATTGTGCTTAAAGTGGGGATGCTCCTCTTTGATTAGAAGTAGAGAAGGAACTTACAATAAATCAAAAAAAACTTTAACTTTATGAAACCTGTGGCCTATAATTATTGCAAAACATCAAATTAACAAATTATATAATTTTCATATTATTTATGATTGTTATAAACTTTCATTTGATCTCAAATACCATAAATGGCAGTTGCATGAGCATCGTATCTCAGTATAGCTAGGTTCTGTATAAATATTTGTTTAAATATAATGCCTCCCTTCACCATTTTGCAGCATTTGTAACTGTAAGCCCATTCTGTCAATATATATGGTTAATGGTGAATTCCGTTTCTAATTGTTAGACAGCTCTGAAGCATTATAGAGCACAGGAGAAGACCTGATAGTAAAGGTAGTGTGAAGAGGAAGCTATTAACGCAAAGTCAGCTTCAAAGTGATCAGATAGTTTCCATAGAAACCACTGACAAGGAAAACTGTGAAGAACAGCTTTGTATAGAGCAAAGGTATGTAGAGATTTGCTTCATGGTGTCAAAGTTAGTGCAACTGTGTGACAGTTCTGGGGAAGGTTCTATGGGGGCAGATAAATGAAGCTGGAGGGCATTCCTCTTAACAGTTTAGATAAGAATCTCCAAATGTTTGCCTGACAGATAATGAAACCCTTCATCTAACCCAGTGACCCATGAAGGAGAGGGAAAGTAGTTATTTGGTAACACCAACAATTTTATCTCAGCATCCAGTTCTATTTTTACAATAGCAAATTCTTCCAGTGTGTTGCACAGGAGTTATTCTAACTTTCAGACGAATCTGTTGACGTGACAGTACAACAGACAGTTCAACGTCAAACAAAGAATAAATGGCAGGATTCCAATTATATTTTCTCAACTTCTGCCTTTATTTATTTGTTTTTAGGGATATTTAGCATTAGAGAGTAATACAGAATGATACAATATTGTAAGGAAAGGTACAAATTACAAATCTATTTGAATGCCTGACTATCCTGTGGTGATTCCACAGGATAAAGTTAAAAGGAGGGCGGTAGTACGGGCCTGAAATGGCGTTGGGTCACTTACCGCCCCACTTATACTGATGCTCTGACCAAGGCCACCTTGGTAGTGCATTTAGATGGTGGCTGCCCTCAAACAAAACAAAATGCTCGTTAGACACATTCACTCTACAATGAGTTCAAAGTTTTCCCTTATCCCTTCATCTCCGTGGTTATTCTATCAGTGTAGGTTACATTCTTAAATTGTATATTTAGGTGATTTTTTTTGTGCCGAGTAGTTTTTCTCTTTAGGAACCTAGACCGGGATTTGGAGGTGGGTCCATTGGCAAATAGCAGTGATTGACAGCGAGGCGGAAGTCCGCTCCGAACCCGCCTCCTTGTTAATTTCCAAAGTGCCGGCTCTGTCTGGTTTGCACACACAATACCAAGCAGCGGGTCAGGCAATTGAGATAGTTAAGAAGCTGCTTAAAGCTTTTTAAGCAGTATCTCACCAAGTTCTAACGATTTGCCCAAATTTTTTTTACGAGGTTTCTGGCACTCGGGGATCACATCAGGTAAGTGTGTCTGGTTCTCAATTACTCTCCATTTCTGTGAATAGTTGACAGCTGCAAAAGTGGTATAAAAGCTACCATTTCATAGCTGTTCAATTTCCAATCTTAGAAACTGGAGTCTTCAGGATTTGGAATACACTTTTCAGCTTTATGGAGGTTTGAAGTGTTTGCAGTGAATTCTCTATCCAGTGCCACCTTCTTGGAGCAACCTCTCACACCATTGACAGATCATTTCTGTCATCTCAACCTCACCTGCCATCTATTCCATCAGCATCGGTGCTCTTGAAAAAATCTCACCTTGGTCCTCAGAATCCCACCACGATCAGCCCCAACACCAACATCACCAGGCACACCAGCAGCACCAACACCAGCACCAACCTCTCCACAATCACCTGATGCCGCACAGGACACAGGGCATCAGCACCCGACCACATTGTTGCTGGGGAGGCAGGCCAGGGATTGCTTCACCCTGGTTGACTTCAGCTGATGCTGTATACTCTGGCTGCCACATGATGCGCCAGGTTGGCACCACCCCACACCAACACCATAAAGCATCCCTAGAATGCCCAAGCCATTCCTTTTACACTCTAGCGGGGAGGGGAGGAGGGGGGGGGGGTGTAAGGCAGGCATTATGCCTCACCATTCACTGCAATTCACTAAACCGCTTCCAGAGGTGCACACAGATCTGTCCAAGGAGGCAAAGTGTTGAAAATAAAGATTTCAATGTTTGACAACACATTAACAGAAGCTTTACATGAACATTGGCGATAACACTCAAGTGCCTACCCTTGTATGTTGTTAGTTGGTATGATTGGACAAGGATGAGGGTAAGTGCGAGGGGTGGATAGTGAGATGGGGATGTGATAACGTAGATAGAGAGAAAGGGATGGGTGGAGGTGCAAGGTAAGTTTGTGTGAGTAAGGATATGCAGGAGTAGGGCCGGGAAGACAGAGTGATGGGGGTGTGATGAGTGGCAGAGCAGGATGAGCTTAAGTGTGGGTTTGCAGTAACGTTTTGAGATCCACTGTGATCATTGTAAGGTTTGCACCATTGCAGTCAGGTCATCCTGACCACATCCCTCCTTGTTTCTTCCTGTATATTGTGCAACCAGGCTGCGTTGGTGTCCTGGGGAGGTCTCTTCCGTCCATCGGAAGGGAAGAGAACCTCTCTGCGTGTTGTGACTCCTTCCATAACTATCTGGAGGGAGTAATGGGAGTGCCTAGGTGCAACCGTGCACCTTTGTGCAGTTCTTGTCAGTGTTTGTAGCACCTCAATGCGGCAGAACACTGACAGCACAACTGTCAAAATCAATGTGGACATGGTCTCTTTTAAGGAAACCGGCTGATGACGCGTCATTAAGTGACGTCATCAGACCCGCTTCCTTTTAATTGGCTGGGAACCTCGCAGGGCGGGCTTAACAAGTCCCGTCAGCATAAAATTACTTGGACAGAGGCGGATGATGAAGGCAGCAAGGTTCCAGCTCGCACACAAAATCGCTCACCACGCCCCCGACCCGATAGGAAAAATCGCGGCCCTAGTGTCAGAATCAAGCATTCCCAGGTCAGATACAACACGGTAAGATGCAGAGCAATGTTCCATCTATGAACAATATTCCCTAAATCTAACCTCAGAAGAACATCCCTTACTGCAACAATGTGAATATTTCCTTTTCCCACATCAGTTGTTCTTGTGGCCAATGTGAGATGTCAATTTAGTGTTTGTCTCATGGGCATCCACTCAATAAAATCATTTATAGGATCCTTACAATTATCAGCAAAATGATATTTTCAATGCTTTAGCTGCACTGGATTCAGATCTCTGTCTTAGCTGAAAGGGCAGGTTTGTATTTCACTGTGTCAGCTAGACCCAGACCCCATCAGTGATAGATTTTCATTCAGTCAGTATGGATTCACTGGTTTTGTATAATGAGGATGGGGGGAAATTCTCGTTCAATAAGTTAGCAACGCTACCAAAAGGAAATGTGGGAATCTCTTGAATTGAAAATAAAATATAACTTGCATATTTGTATACTCCTGTTGAAAGTCAGGCATTTTAGATTTATACATTTAAAAATCCTGCCTATCTGCAATACTTTGCATTACTGGCTTTTAACTAAACACATCTAGAATACAACAGAAGTTATGTCATGAGATTTTTTGTTGTCATGTTCAGCAGAGGAATAGTCATGGTAGGCTGAGGGAGAGGGTTATGTGGTAAAATGTACCTGGCTGAGGAGTTTTGTTTTAAATTGTTTTGTAGTTGAACATATGGGCATTCATGAAAGTGAAGACCAATCACCCAAAACAAGAAAAATGTATGATTAATGATTGCTCCAACTCCCAGCATCCGCTCGACTGCCAGAGATCAGCTGCAAACTCCCTATGAGACTGCCGGAGATCAGCTGCAAACTCCCTATGAGACTGCCGGAGATCAGCTGCAAACTCCCTATGAGACTGCTGGAGCTTGAACTCAAAACTCACTCCGAAACTATACCCAGGAAATTATTATTGGTGATGTTATTGTACAAATGCTTCATGTCCTTATACAGGTTGAACCTCCCTAATCCGGTACCCTTGGGACCTGGCCTGTCCCGAATGAGGGATTTTGCCGGACATGGGGAGGTCACGTGTTTGGGTGGACTGCGCTTTTAAGTGCTGTTGCTAGGAAAAGTGTGTGTGCACGCTGATTGGCTACTGTCAGTCAGTCAGTGAGCCAATCAGTGTGCAGGGGGCCTCGAAGAGTTGGCGGGCCTCGAAGAGCCGGCGGGCCCAGAAGAATCGGCCCGACCCCCTGGAGGGAATGCTGTGGGAAGGAGCGGCCGGACTGAGGACTGTGGCTGCAGGAGTTCCAGCAGGGCGATGAGGAGGAGGCAGCCGATTGAGGAGAAAGATTATATTGGTGAGTAGGATTTTGATGGTTGCGTTCTGTACATGCGCCACTCGGCGGCGGGAAA
The DNA here is from genome assembly GCF_044704955.1 of Pristiophorus japonicus. Taxonomy (NCBI): domain Eukaryota; kingdom Metazoa; phylum Chordata; class Chondrichthyes; family Pristiophoridae; genus Pristiophorus; species Pristiophorus japonicus. The sequence continues at coordinate 93,706,158 of NC_091983.1, read as the reverse complement.
TGGTTCCGAAAGAGGGCTTGTGCTAGATAAGGGAGTCACAGATAAGAGAGGTTCAACCTGTATTACATTTCTCTTTCCACTATTTTAACAAAGATGTTAACCTGTTTTTTCCATACAGATTAGTACCTGTATTAAATTAGTAGAAAGAGGAACTTGATAGGAATGCTAATACAATGACATCGGTGACAGTAACTGTTACCCTCCAGAGTAAACAGACATGCCTATTCACCATTGGACTGTCAGGCAACAAGGACATATTACCACCCCAACCTACTTGTTCCCCTCCAAATAACTGCCAGAAATCAGGTAACCTAAAAATTGTTCACTTTGTTGTGTTAGTTCCAACTTCAGATGCTATCTGCCCACCTGCTAGCTGCTATTATGGCAGATACTCAAAACAGTTGTACCTATGCAGGTACTGATGGTAGTTTTATTTTTTTTCCCAACAGCTAATAGTTGAAATATTTGAACTAGATTATAGTATCGTAAGCCACATTATTGCACTGAATACAATAGAATTTCCTATTTTATAATTACATTTTTGTTTAAAACTATAACCAACTGAGGAAGAGTTGTACAGTAACTATTGAAATAGGAATATTTTCATGGCGCTAGTTCATCCTTAAACAAAGTGGTGCAATAGCTACATCATAGCACTCTCCAAATCTCTGTATAATAGAAGATTGTATCTGTAGTGCACAGTATTGACTAATGCTCCTTCTTTCTCATTTGAACAAAGATAACAACCCATATCCACCCAACTATTTATCTCTAAAAATAAAATTTAGCACATAATAGACACAGTAGTTCACAGTGCTACAAAAAGGATATTGAAGCACTGGAGAAAGTGCAGACAAGATTCAAAAGGAAGTTATAGAGATTTTGGAGGATGCAAATATCAGGCAAGATTGAGGCTGGGGCTCTCTTCTCCGGAAAAGAGACTAAAATTATGAAGGGGTTTAATAGGGTGCATGTAGAGAAACTGGCCATGATATTAACAGGGAGGGAGCAGGGTGGGGGGAGTGGTCAGATTTGTGGTCAGGAAACCCAGAAGAACGGGTTTCTCTCAGGTCCTGCCGAATTTAATGATTACCATTTTTGGAATCCGTTCCCAGTGGGCAGGTTGGGATCGGTTTTGAGACTTTTTTTAGATTGTTACTTAGCATCCGATCTGAACCCACCTGTTTTTGGGAGTTAAAACTCTCTCGCTCTTTTCAGAACAAGGGGACAGAAATACAAGATAAGCACTAACAGGTCAAATAAAGAATGTGGAAGGCATTTCTTTACATAGAGAGTTTGGAACTCGCTGCCACGTGTAATGGTTGAAGCAGATAGCATTGATGCATTTATTGGAAGGTTTGATGTATACATGAGGGAGAAGGGAATAATAGCAGGATATGGGGACTGGGTGGAAACGGTAAATTGAATGGGAAGTGTCTTGTGTAGACTATAAACACTGGTGTAGACCATTTGCGTCAACTGGCCTGTTTCTGTGCTATAGATTCTGTTTAAAAAATCACAAACTTACTTATAAATGCAGCTTTGCATTACTTCATTTTCATCCCCTTGTTCTATGTAAGGCCAGACTTGCCCGTCCCAACAACACCAACACTGCAGTACACCAAAGGCCAAGCCCAACACAGCTCTCAGTTCCTGAGGCCTGATGAAGAATGCCCGCACAGTCACAGATCAAAAAAATGCATAACTGAACAAAACCACACGCATGTTGATGACAAATAAACATTTTCACAAAGTGCCACACTCCTCAACCTCTCTACACCATTCCAAACTTGATGTTGCTGCAACCTCTGCTCACCATCCACCAGACACAAAGTTGATCTACCCCACCTGAAGCAGAGCCTCAGGCTGGGCGGAAGCATTTCCCTAAGATTGAAAAAAAACGAACTTGGCCCTGCAAGACTCCAAGTGACAGCCCAACTCATATATTTATTTTTAAACACTCAGCAGTAGCCTGAGTGCCTCTGACCATCAACCCGTGAGTGCTCGCAGGTTTGCCTGCTTGCTCTCATGCACTGTCCCAGTCCCAGGCTGCCTACTGACTCTCAAGTCACCTTCACTTGCTCCCTTGCAAGCTCCACCCTAGGCCCCCACTTTTTTTTCGACACGTGTTTCCTCAGCCCTTCGTGATCTTTCACGGTTCCAGCTCCCCTCACCCAAGTGTGTTGCAGTGGGTGCCATCTTGCTGTGTATCCTTGGCTATAGAAAGATAAAGGCTAAAAATTAAATACGTAGGTAAAGGAAAGTATAATATATATTTAGACATACGAACATTAGTTGAACTCCCATGCCATTGCACTCGAGGAGTCAGGACCAAATGTAGTATTCAGATGAAGTGGGTTAGAGGGTGGTGTTAATTGGACCAGGGGGTGCTGACATAATTCCGTCCCAATTTATCATACATTCTGTCCTTATTTTTAAAGTTCCCTTATAAATTCCTATGTGTATATTTGTAATTGAAACTGCCTACCCAAACTGAACACTTGACAGGAAGTACATGCAAACAAATAATTTTTTAATATATTATATTTATATATTAAAGGACACTCATATATTGTTTTCACAGAATTATGGGCAGAGGTGCAAAATTTAACGTAAGTATGAAAAAAATCCCAGAATACAATTAATAAATACAGGGCTTATGATACGTTGTGCATTATGACATTTCAGCTTTATTGTTATAAAGCAGCATATCTTTCCGACACACCGTGAGCAGCACCACGGGAGCTCCGCTGCAGTAAATGATTAAAAGTCAGGATCGCGCAAGTCACGATATTTTTCAACTTTCTCTTTCTGTTAATTAATCCTGCAATTAGACCCACTGTGATTCTATTAAAACAGATGTATTATGTCATTGCGGAGATAATCCATACTTTAAATTCTAATTACAATTTGACAGAACTGCTAAATGTCAAGTGGATTAATGATAATAAAAATAATTATTAAACAGTGAAAAACATTGGTACAACAGTGAGTTTGGTAAACTGATTATAGTATTGTCACTTCATAGAGGGTAGTTGTAAAAGTGCTTTATTTTGACACAATACATAGTACGCTGCTGAAAATATTTTTTTTCTTCTTTTTCTTTACTCAATGAATGTGTCCCTCTGTCGTCTATTTGCCACAACGAGTGGTATAGAAACTTTGGCTTAGAAATTCGATCATGCCCGAAAAAAGGTGTGCAGGCGTCATAACTGCATGCATTTGTTCACCTTGTTACAGGGACCATGTGAAATTGGTGCTGCCAGTTCATTATCATCGAATCAGAGGCCCCGAACTTGGTGAACTCACTGTCCACTGCTGCCGACTGCCGCTGAGTTTTTTGGGCGGTCTGCCCTCGGTGCCAGTTTCCTCTAGGCCTCTCGCTGGAGGGAGAGGAGGACCGCTGGGAACCGCCCGCTGACGGCCGCTAGCACGCAAGGCGCGTAAGTGTCCTCCCGCCCGCCGAGCTGGCAGATTCCTCCGGGCAGGAATCGGCAGCAGCAGGGGGAAGGACCTCTGCGTGGAGGCAGGTCTAACCCCAACAGTAAGTATGAAAACCTGCAAAAAAAGGTTAGTAAACTTCTTTTATTTTTTTTTCAGCGATTTATGTGGATGAGGTCCCCTGAAGGTCTTCCAGTGTTTTTTTTTGTGTAAATTTTTATTTTTATGTGCTCCCCCCTCAATGGGCCCGACTCAATCCTTGCCGGCACTTTGCCGAAGATTGCATTTGCTGCTGAGATTGGGAGCTCCCACCCGCTGCCGCCCAGATTCACGGCATAACTCCCTTTTTTGCCGCCGGCCGGTCTTTCAAGGACTTTTTTATGAAACTCTCGCCAAAAGTATCTCAGTGGTCCTTTGGGCAGCACTTGGGCAGGCCTTAGCATTGACCAATTTTGGGCCCATAGAAATTTACACCACGGTAGAGGGCCATTTCGGCCCATCATGTCCACACCGGCCAACAAAGAGCTATCTAGCCTAATCCCACTTTCCAGCTCTTGGTCCATAGCCTTGTAAGTGCACATCCAAGTATTTTTTCAATACGATGCGGGTTTCTGCCTCTACCACCCTTTCAGGCAGTGAGTTCCAGACCCCCACCATCCTTTGGGTGAAAGAATTTTCTCTCAAATCCCTTCTAAACCTTCTACCAATTACTTTAAATCTATGCCCCCTGGTTATTGACTCCTCTGCTAAAGGAAATAGATGCTTCCTATATCTAGGCCCCATAATTTTATACACCTCAATAAGGTTTCCCCTCAGCCTCCTCTGTTCCAAACCCAGTCTATCCAATCTTTCCTCATAGCTAAAAATCTCTAGTCCAGGCAACATCCTCATAAATCTCCTCTGACCCTCTCTAATGCAATCACATATTTACTGTAATGAGGTGACCAGAACTGCACGCAGTACTCTAGCTGTGGCCTAACTAGTGTTTTATACAGTTCAAGCATAACCTCCCTGCTCTTATATTCTATGCCTTGGCTAATAAAGGCAAGCATTCCGTATGCCTTCTTAATCACCTTATCTACCTGGCCTGCTACCTTTAGGGATCTGTGGACATGCACTCCAAGGTCCCTTTGTTCCTCTACACTTCTCAGTGTCCTACCATTTAATGCATATTCCCTTGCCTTGTTCGCCCTCCCCAAATGCATTACCTCACACTTCTCCCAATTGAATTCCATTTGCCACTGTTCTGCCCACCTGGACCAGTTCATTGATATCTTCCTGCAGTCTATAGTCTAAAACTTTCTACTTCATTATTATCAGGTGGCAGCCAGCGCTATTTCTTGGCTAGACCACCTCTGCAGCTGTGCACGGGATCCTGATCAGAATCACGAGCCATTTCTGAAGGGATACCCCTTGTCGCTCAGTAGCCAGCCTGTCACTTAAAGGCCTGGTTAGAATAAAGGTGGCACAGAGGTCTGGCACAGGACGAATAAATCATGACTGCTGCCAGGAAACTGGGCATAGACCTGTATGATGTGCAAACAAGCTGGATAATGAGGGGGTGGAATCCCTTTCTATTCAGAAAGATGTCAACATGGTGATGAGATGCACGCAAGGCAATATGGGTGTGCAGTCTATGGCACCGCGCGCCCAGGGGAAGCCTGCAATACGAGCTCAGCCTGGTCCTCTCTCCTCCTGCTTCAATCTGTCCATTGAGTCGGCAATGTAGGTGTTACTCCAAGCATAAAGAGCCTCTGTGACATGCAGGACAAAGTCATCTGCACATTAAGGGACTGAGAGCCCTTTTGATTTATATATGAGTAACTGTGCACTGACATGGGCACAATCGATTATTCCTTGAAGCACAAGAAACCATGCAAGCTGGTTGACTGTCCTTGCAGTTTATTCTTCAGGAGGAAACACCTCCCTAAACAGCCTCAGCCTTTGCAAGCAATGCTACTCCATTAGTGACTGATGGCTGTTTCCTACCTCTACATACTGCCCTGGGAGAGTAGGTGAGAGTCGTCACAAAGGTTCTTTGAGACCGTTACTCTGGTGCTGCCCAATCTCCTATGGTGATGCAGGACAGCACCTATGGTAGCTGTAGTGCCCGCCAACATGTTTGCTTATTCTGGAGAAACAAAGGCATAGAAATTTGTTGGCCCCAGAAAACGGGCACGGGGATAGCGATGCGTGATCACCCCGCACCCGCTTAAAGGAATGCACGCAGCACACGAACTTCATGCTGCCGCTGATTAGCATAATTGTGGCATTCAGCCCAGCACTGAACGTACTTCTGAGTGGCTGAACACTCAGCAGGAGCCCAAGTTCATAAGAGGCTAGCATCAATTAAAGCTCGCCTGCAGCTCTTAAAGGCAGTCTGCATCTCTTAAAGGGAAGATACATTCTGCCGCAACAGTTCAGACCATGCAAGCTCACATGCTCCAATGGAAGCTCAGACTGCTGCCATCATGGCTGCATTTACCACCTTTCAAGCTGTCACAGCAGTCCAGCAATCTGTCCTCCAACAAATGGCTCGGAATGCTGAGGCGCCAATCCAGGGGAGTGGCAGTGGCTCCGTGGAGCACAAGTCTGCTGTCCTCTCTCAGGATGACAGCATTCCTCTTCCCACCATTGCCACACCGCCAGTGCCCTTGCTGCTGCCTATCAGACAGACAGCCCAGACTGATGTCGCCCATGCCGAGGTGGTTCAGTCCCCACCTGGGCCTTCCATAGCCAGAGGTGCTCAAGGTTGTCCTGCAAGGCCCTCTGCAGTCTCCCCCATTGAAAGTCAGCAGCCTTCCAACAGCCATACTGCAGCCACTGAGGTAGCACTTTGTCGGAGTACTAGGATAGGCAAAGAAACACTGAACACAAGCACTAAGAGAATGCACAAGGGTGATTAGTTGACATTGTTATGGAATATTGAATAGATAGATGTATAAAGTTGGATTGGAATGTTTCTTTTGTGGTGGCTTTTATTTCAGCATTGTGGCCAAGAGGATGCTGTGATAGTCAGTAACAGAGGGAAGGTAAGGTGTTGGACTATTTTTGAATGGGTAATAAAGGTTGCGTTCACTGGTACCGTAGTCGGATGAGTCAGACAGAAAGGGGCTGTCTGAGTTGCCTCTTCCCTTCAGCTTCCTCCTCTTTTGCTTCTTCCTCCTCCTCAGCTGGTTGCTGTATGCCCTCATGATGGCGAGGTTGTGGAGCAGGCAGCAGACCACAACAAATTTTGAGTTGTGCTCTGGTGAGTACTACAGGGCTCCTCCAAAGCATTTCAGGCAGTGGAAACATTGTTTAAGGATGCCAATGGTCTGCTCTATCAGATTCCGTGCGGCAGCATGGCTCTCATTGTATGCATGCTCCACACATGTGGTTGGGTTGTGAAGTGGAGTCATGAGCCAACTACACATTCAGCGAGTGGTAACCTTTGCAGTTGTGGTACATCTCAGCATTTAGATGTGGCACCCCATGTGCGTGCAGTCAATGGCATCCTGCGCCATGGAGAAGCCCGCTACCCTGGCAAAGCCACGTGCACGCTTCGCCAGCTGCTGCTGAGTCAGACAACGACAATGAAGTCCCCACTCCTGGCATAAAGAGTATCTGTCACCTCTCTTATGAGCAGTGGATGGTTAACTGGGGGATGTTACAGATGTTGCCTGCTCCAGGGTCACGGTCACCTTCACAGCCACTGGCAGCGCTGTCCTTGCCCTGACGCGAGGCTGCAGGTCTGGTTGCAAGAGGTAGCAGACCTCAGTGAGTGTCATGTATGTATGCTTGGAGTTACTAGCCACTAGGTGGCGCGGCTGTCGGAGGTCATTGGGCTGTACGCAAGTGTGTGCAGCCCAGGTATGAAAGGCAAGGAACAAAAAGGGCCACACTACATCATAATTCTAAAAGGACAAAGGGTGTTAAAAAAACAAGCCTGAAGGCTTTGTGTCTTAATGCAAGGAGTATCCGTAATAAGGTGGATGAATTAACTGTGCAAATAGATGTTAACAGATATGATGTGATTGGGATTACGGAGACGTGGCTCCAGGATGATCAGGGCTGGGAAATCAACATCCAAGGGTATTCAACATTCAGGAAGGATAGAATAAAAGGAAAAGGAGGTGGGGTAGCATTGCTGGTTAAGGAGGAGATTAATGCAATAGTTAGGAAGGACATTAGCTTGGATGATGTGGAATCTATATGGGTAGAGCTGCAGAACACCAAAGGGCAAAAAACGTTAGTGGGAGTTGTGTACAGACCTCCAAACAGTAATCGTGATGTTGGGGAGGGCATCAAACAGGAAATTAGGGGTGCATGCAATAAAGGTGCAGCAGTTATCATGGGTGACTTTAATATGCATATAGATTGGACTAACCAAACTGGAAGCAATACGGTGGAGGAGGATTTCCTGGAGTGCATAAGGGATGGTTTTCTAGACCAATATGTCGAGGAACTAACTCGTGGGGAGGCCATCTTAGACTGGGTGTTGTGTAATGAGAGAGGATTAATTAGCAATCTCGTTGTGCGAGGCCCCTTGGGGAAGCGTGACCATCATGTGGTGGAATTCTAAATTAGGATGGAGAATGAAACAGTTAATTCAGAGACCATGGTCCAGAACTTAAAGGGTAACTTTGAAGGTATGAGGTGTGAATTGGCTAGGATAGATTGGCGAATGATACTTAAGGGGTTGACTGTGGATGGGCAATGGCAGATGTTTGGAGACCGCATGGATGAACTACAACACTTGTACATCCCTGTCTGGCGTAAAAATAAAAAAGGGAAGGTGGCTCAACCATGGCTATCAAGGGAAATCAGGGATAGTATTAAAGCCAAGGAAGTGGCATACAAATTGGCCAGAAATAGCAACGAACCCGGGGACTGGGAGAAATTTAGAACTCAGCAGAGGAGGACAAAGGGTTTGATTAGGGCAGGGAAAATAGAGTACAAGAGGAAGCTTGCAGGGAACATTAAGATGGACTGCAAAAGCTTCTATAGATATGTAAAGAGAAAAAGGTTAGTAAAGACAAACGTAGGTCCCCTGCAGCCAGAATCAGGAGAAGTCATAACTGGGAACAAAGAAATGGCAGACCAATTGAACAAGTACTTTGGTTCGGTATTCACTAAGGAGGACACAAACAACCTTCTGGATATAAAAGAGGTCAGAGGGTCTAGTAAGAAGGAGGAACTGAGGGAAATCCTTATTAGTCGGGAAATTGTGTTGGGGAAATTGATGGGATTGAAGGCCGATAAATTCCCAGGGTCTGATGTTCTGCATCCCAGAGTACTTAAGGAGGTGGCCTTGGAAATAGCGGATGCATTGACAGTCATTTTCCAACATTCCATTGACTCTGGATCAGTTCCTATGGAGTGGAGGGTAGCCAATGTAACCCCACTTTTTAAAAAAGGAGGGAGAGAGAAAACAGGGAATTATACACGGGTCAGCCTGACATCGGTAGTGGGTAAAATGATGGAATCAATTATTAAGGATGTCATAGCAGCGCATTTGGAAAGAGGTGACATGATAGGTCCAAGTCAGCATGGATTTGTGAAAAGGAAATCATGCTTGACAAATCTTCTGGAATTTTTTGAGGATGTTTCCAGTAGAGTGGACAAGGGAGAACCAGTTGATGTGGTGCATTTGGACTTTCAGAAGGCTTTCGACAAGGTCCCACACAAGAGATTAATGTGCAAAGTTAAAGCACATGGGATTGGGGGTAGTGTGCTGACGTGGATTGAGAACTGGTTGGCAGGCAGGAAGCAAAGAGTAGGAGTAAATGGGTACTTTTCAGAATGGCAGGCAGTGACTAGTGGGGTACCGCAAGGTTCTGTGCTGGGGCCCCAGCTGTTTACATTGTACATTAATGATTTAGACGAGGGGATTAAATGTAGTATCTCCAAATTTGCGGATGACACTAAGTTGGGTGGCAGTGTGAGCTGCGAGGAGGATGCTATGAGGCTGCAGAGTGACTTGGATAGGTTAGGTGAGTGGGCAAATGCATGGCAGATGAAGTGTAATGTGGATAAATGTGAGGTTGTCTACTTTGGTGGTAAAAACAGAGAGACAGACTATTATCTGAATGGTGACAGATTAGGAAAAGGGGAGGTGCAACAAGACCTGGGTGTCATGGTACATCAATCATTGAAGGTTGGAATGCAGGTACAGCAGGCGGTTAAGAAAGCAAATGGCATGTTGGCCTTCATAGCAAGGGGATTTGAGTACAGGGGGCAGGGAGGTGTTACTACAGTTGTGCAGGGCCTTGGTGAGGCCACACCTGGAGTATTGTGTACAGTTCTGGTCTCCTAACTTGAGGAAGGATATTCTTGCTATTGAGGGAGTGCAGCGAAGGTTCACCAGACTGATTTCCGGGATGGCGGGACTGACATATCAAGAAAGACTGGATCAACTGGGCTTGTATTCACTGGAGTTCAGAAGAATGAGAGGGGATCTCATAGAAACGTTTAAAATTCTGACGGGTTTAGACAGGTTAGATGCAGGAAGAATGTTCCCAATGTTGGGGAAGTCCAGAACCAGGGGTCACAGTCCAAGGATAAGGTGTAAGCCATTTAGGACCGAGATGAGGAGAAACTTCTTCACCCAGAGAGTGATGAGCCTGTGGAATTCTCTACCACAGAAAGTTGTTGAGGCCAATTCACTAAATATATTCAAAAAGGAGTTAGATGTAGTCCTTACTACTAGGAGGATCAAGGGGTATGGCGAGAAAGCAGGAATGGGGTACTGAAGTTGCATGTTCAGCCATGAACTCATTGAATGGCGGTGCAGGCTCGAAGGGCCGAATGGCCTACTCCTGCACCTATTTTCTATGTTTCTATGTTTCTATCTTGTAATATAATCACTTTGGGCCCTAGTTAAGCAGAGCCAGGTTTGTACCTGTGTTAGTTTACAGTATTCAGTCTATCGAGTTATTACATACATAACATTTGGTGACGAGGTAACTTAAGAAGCTTCACATGCAAAAATGAGCACAATTGGAGGGAGAGGACTGGACAGATTTTGTAGCTCGCCTGGACCAGTACTTTGTGGCAAATAAAATGGAGAAACCCACTGACGCAGTTAGGCGCAGGGCGGTCTTCCTCACAGTTTGCAGTCCGAAAATCTATGGACTCATAAAGAATCTTCTCTTTGGCCCACAAGTCCAACGGACAAGGACTATGAGGAATTGTGTGCTCTGATACGTGAACATCTCAAATCAGAAGAAGGCATCATCATCTCACGATATCGATTCTACAAGCACGTTCGTTCTGAGGGCCAGGATGTGTCGGAATTCGTTGCCGACCTAAGACGTCTAGCTGGACCGTGTAAGTTCAAAAACGCGTTGGGAGACATGCTGCGGGACTTATTTGTAATCGGCATCAACCACGAGGTGATCCTGCGTAAGCTACTGTTGGCGGAAACGCTGGACTTGAGTAAGGCCATCACGATTGCCCAGGCATGCATGACGACAGACAAACACTTAAAGCAGATATCATCGGAAAATCGGAACTCGGCAAGTACTGTAAACAAGATTGTATCGTCGTTTGGCAGAGTTGCATATGGAAGGGCCTACTCGACTGCGTATGCGAAACCTGTGGCTGCTCAAAGTCCGCCAAGGGGAATGAATCCGATTTCACCGTGTTAATGTTGTGGGGGCAATCATCGGCCTCATCAGTGTCGGTTTAAACAGTGCATTTGTAAAGGCTGTTTGAGACGGGGGCATCTCCAGCGCATATGTCCGCAACTTAGCAAGCGTGGCTGAACATGGAGGATGATGACTACTATAGCGCGGATCCGGATATGCAATCCGAGATATCAGAGGAGGAAATGTATGGACTGTATTCGTTCCTAACAAAGCCAACCGATAATGATTAATGTGCAACTTAACGTTATGCTGGTACCGATGGAATTGGACATGGGTGCAAGTCAATCAATAATGAGCCAGGGAACATTCGACAAGCTGTGGGATACTAAGGCTGTGAGGCCTAAGCTGAGTCCAGTCAATGCCAAGTTGCGTATGTACACTAAAGAACTCACAACGGTGATTGGCAGTGCAATAGGCAAGGTGTCGTATGATGGTGTGGTTAATGATTTACCGTTATGGATTGTTCCAGGCAATGGTCCAACACTGTTCGGCAGAAATTGGCTAGAAAAAATCAAATAGAATTGGGACGATATCAAAGCGTTGTCATCGGAGGATGATACTCCATGTGCTCAAGTTTCCCTCGCTGTTTGAACCAGGCATTGGCAATTTCATGGGAGCCAAGGTGCGGATCCACGTGGACTTGGATGCAAGACCCGTCCATCACAAAGCTCGGGCGGTTCCGTACATGATGAGGGAGAAGGTCGAAATCGAACTGGACAGACTCCAGCGTGAAGGGGTCATTTCACCAGTCGAATTTAACGAATGGGCCAACCCCATTGTTCCTGTGTTGAAGAATGATGGCAGTGTCAGGATTTGTGGAGACTACAAGGTTACGATCAACCGAGTTTCGGAACAGGATCAATACCCGTTACCGAAGGCTGATGACCTGTTTGCCACGCTAGCCAGGGGGAAGTCGTTCACTAAACTGGATCTGACGTCGGCCTACATGACACAGGAGCTGGTCGAGACATCGAAGAAACTTACGTGCATCAACACTCATAAAGGACTGTTTATCTACAACAGGTGTTCTTTCGGAATTCGCTCGGCTGCAGCCATATTTCAGAGGAACATGGAGACTCTACTGAAGTCCGTCTCTAGAACCGTCATGTTCCAAGATGACATCCTGGTCACAGGTCATGACACCGCCGAATATCTGAACAACCTGGAAGAAGTTCTACATCGTCTGGACAAAGTGGGACTCAGACTGAATTGTTTGAAGTGCGTCTGCATGGCTCCGGAAGTCAAATTCTTGGGGAGGAAAATTGCTGCTGACGGCATCAGGCCTATGGATTCGAAAATAAAGGCCATCAAAAATGCACAAAGCCTCAGAATGTGATGGAGCTGTGTTCATTCCTTGGTCTACTCAACTACTTCAGTAATTTCCTACCTGGATTGAACACTATATTAGAGCCACTGCACATGCTGCTAAGAAAAGGTGACAACTTGGTTTGGGGTGTGTCTCAAGGCAGAGCTTTTGAGAAAGCTACTATTCTACTTTGCTCTAACAAGCTGCTGGTACATTATGATCCGTGTAAACGTCTAGTGATGGCCTGTGATGCTTCATCATATGGAGTTGGTTGCGTGCTCCAACAAGCTAATGAGTCGGGTAAACTACAACCTGTTGCGTATGCTTCTAAAAGTTTGTCAAAGGCGGAAAGAGCCTTCAGCATGGTAGAAAAAGAAGCATTAGCCTGTGTGTATGGGGTTAAAAAGATGCATCAATACCTGTTGGTCTTCGGTTTGAACTGGAAACAGTTCACAAGCCATTCATTTCATTGTTTTCGGAAAACAAAGATATCAATACCGATGCATCGTCCCGCATTCTAATTCTATAAAATCCTAAAAAAAACCCTTTTGAATCAAAAACGTGACTGCAGAAATTCTTCATATGCTGTTGCCATGTATTGCACTATTTTGACCAAAGATTTTAGGCCTGACTACCAACAGGTGAAAACGTTACCTAAAATGACTTTGAAACCTATTTCTAATGAAAGAAAACAGTACTTACCCCACAAATCCAAAGCACGCCCTACCACATCAGCAGACTCAACCCAACTGAAGATTGTTCAGTAAGAAGTCTTCTCCGACATTCAGGGTATGGCAACCAGAACCTACAGAATCCAACGAACTCCGAAACCGCGAACTACCGCTAACTGACCAGAAAGGATTGGTATGAATAGTCCCTGTCTGCCCTGGAGTCTAACCTAGCCGGTATTAGGTATTTGGGAGGTGGGAGGTGTAATTTTCACTGCAACCCCTTTGAATGTGTGATGTACTATTCTTTATTAGTGTAATTATAAGTGTGACATTGTATTTTCTTATCCTTAATAAAATCAAAGTTCTTTTGCACCAAACCAGTGGTCTTTTGCATTTTATCACATCCCCCAAATAAATCCAGTCTAGAACCCAAGAGAGTGGGAGCGATTCGAACCGCTCAAGTAGATCAGAGGTGAACCTGACCCCCGGGACCACCCCTTACCGCTCCTAACGCCTGCTTTAACCAAGAGGTGTGTGTGTGCAGTACAGATATCATTTTTGTCACAAAACACCAAAAAATCAAGCGCGACACAGCCGAATTTCTAGCCCAATTACTTGTGTTCGGAACGACGGGTCCTCGGGCAGAATTTATTGCACTGAATGGAAAACAGCATCAATTGGCTGTAAATGAGCCATCACTCCCTACTGATTGAGCTATGACCTTATCCACACAATATCTGATAATGTAGCATTGCTAAAGTCAAACAGTACATCCTTGTTACTGTAATGCACTCACTGGAAATGACACAAGCCCCCTTGTGTCCTCGTCTTTGGATTATAGAATAATAATCACTCTGTCTGACCATGTGGCTTATTTACAAATCAGGTTTGTTAAAAATAAAAAGTAAAACAATAGCAAATGATCAATACAGCAGATCGCAACATGTAATTTACAATTCCTTGGTTCACAAAATATTTAAAGACCCCCAATGCCTCTCCTCTGTTGTCCAGCTCAGTGGAACTACTTGCTTCTACTCTTGCCTATTAAACTGCAGCACAGCATCTCCAGCAATGGCTTCTCGTCGTACCCCCCTCCATTATCCCCGGAGTCCCTAAGGATCTATCCTTGGCCTCCTTCTCTGTCTAGCTACATGCTGCCTCTAGGTAACATCATCTGACACGGGAAGAAGCTTCCACGTGTAAGCGCTTCCTTTCCGCCACCTTGGGACTGTCAGACTGCTTGTCCAAATTCTAGTCTTGATGAGCCGCAATTTCTTCCATTTAAAGACTGTGAACTCCGTACCCTTGCCACCAATTCCATCCCCCTCCCTGTCCCAGGTTGAACCAAGCTGCAAACTCCGTGTCCTAATCAACCTCAAACTGAACTTATGAACCCATATCCTCTTCATCACAAAGACTCCACTTCAATAACAGCAACTGCCTCCGCCCTGCCTCAGCTCATCTGTTGCTGACACTCTCATCCATGCCTTTGCCACCCCAAGATTCAACTATTGTAATAGTCTCCTGACTGTCCCTCCCATTCTCCATGCTCTGTAAACGTCAGCTGATGAAAACACTTGCAGACCGTATTCTTTCCCGCAGCAAATGCCGCTCATCTATTACGCTTATCTTTGCTGACCGACATTGACTTCTGGTTCTCCAATGTCTCAAATCTACAATTATTATATCCTCATGTTCAAACCCCTTCTTATCTCTGTAACCTCCTCCAGCCCTATAACTGTCCCAGAACTCTGTTTCTCCAACTCGATTGTTTTTAACTCTCTCCTCAAACTGTACCCTTGCCACATATTCCGTTCCCACTCCCCCACCTGTCCCAGGAAGAGCCATTCTGCGTGTAACCTTGGCAGCGTATTTAACCCTGAGCTGAGCTTCCGACCCCATACCTTCTCCACCATAAATTGCTACCTAGCTCCATCTCTGAAACATCACCCACCTCCAGCTCAAGACTCCAGTGCTCTTCTGGCCAGATTCCCATCCTCCATAAACTTCAGCTCATCCAAAACTCTGCTGCCTGCATTTGATCCAGCACCAGGTCCTGCTCACTCATCACCCCAGTCTTCGCTGACCTACACTGGCTCCCAGCCCCCTTGCGTCTGAAATTTCAAATTCTCATCCTCGTGTTTAAATAATTTCATGGCCTTGCCCCTCCCTGTCTTTGTAAGCCTTGCAACCCTTCCCAAACTTTCCGTGCCTGACTCTGACCTCTTCTATATCCTGCCCTTTGCCCCAACATTGGCAGCTGTACCTTCAACTGTCAAGACCCCACACATTGGAATTCCTTCCCTAAACCCCGCTGCTTCTTGACCACCCATTCCTTCTTTAAGACCCTCCTTAAAACCCACCTTTTTAATCAAGTTTTTGCTCACCCCCCCCCCTAATATCTCCTTCTTTGGCTTGGTGTCCATTTTGATTTTGAGTATTTGAATTTGGGCCATCATCCCTTTTGTCTCTCTAATCTCTCCTGTCTTCCAACCTATCACAGACCTTCCCTTTTGTTCTTTCTTCCCCTTACCCTTTCAGTGCTTGTTGAGAATCTGTTCTTTCCAAACACTCTCCAGTTCTGACGAAGGGTCATCGACCCGAAACGTTAACTCTGCTTTCTCTCCACAGATGTTGCCTGACCCACTGAGATTTCCAGCATTTTCTGTTTTTATTCTCGATTCCAGCATCCGCAGTATTTTGCTTTTGTGTCCATTTTGATCTGATTGCTCCTCTGTGAAGCGTCATGGGATGTTTTTCTACGTTTAAAGGCTCCACACACATGTAAGTTGTTCTATGGCAATAAATAGGACAAACTTTTGTTCCATCACAGTCTTATCTCCTCTTTGTCCATTCCTTGGGCCAGCGGGCTAAAATAGCACAGTACATTTCCTGAGTGGTGATCTGGTCTCAAATCCTGAGATGGTGTCATTAACATAAAGGGGGCCCATGCCATTTACGGTGCTCCTTGGGATCTGCCCTGCTGAAGACAGAAATACTAGAACACCTTGCCACTCCATCGAAACAAGTGGGCTGTTGGGTAAGGCAATCAAAGCCTTTCAGAAAACTGCAGATTTTAAACTTGCTACTTTCCTGAAAAATGGAATTTGAACCCTACATCCCACATTTTATGTAAAACCTGCATCATGCAGGTGTACTTTCCCTGGGGTAGAAGAGGCAGCAGAACCAATAACATTTCTGGTAGTATCTCCCTGTCACACCCACTTCCTCTTCTGATGTCAGAACAAAAGGGGATCACGTGCAATAATTGCTCACCCCGCCGCCTCTCCCCCAACCCGAGGGTACCACCATCCCAGCCTCTCTAAAATTAGTAATTCTAGGACCATTATATTTAAATTTCCAGTGTTTGGCAGTTTTTAAATGCCCAATTGTAATGGACCTGGTGTTCTTACAAAGCTAAACAGCAATCATCAATGCTTTATCTTTCTGAAATAAAAAAAGGTAATCCTGTATTCCGATCATGCTGGGGGCAAAGTTCCATGCATTTACAAAATAATACACTTTTGTAGCTGTTCCATTGCTCTAATGTCAGTTCCCATCAATTAGCTTTTTTCTGCAACTGTGGAAATGGAAAATCAGTGAACCCAGCTTATCAGTGCCCCCTACCTCTCTGAATATTTTGCCCTTTTGCACAGTACAGCTGCCAGGAAAATTAAAATATCATCTTTGCTTGTGCTGGGAAAAATGCTGCTTGTTCGTGCACCAGGTCTAAAATGTTAGCCAACATCATTTGTGGCATTGTACCAATGCCAAAAAAATTTCCACCTGTTCTTAGAATCAGATCCAACTGATGGTTTTCTACCGAATCATGATGCATCTATTCAGCAACTGAAATGGATTGGTTTTACCACATTGCTAGATAGTAAGAAATGTCCTGTTCAATTGCTCAAGTAGTAAATAGGAAGTGAAAAGAGAGTCATATTACTTCACAGAGGACAAAAACTGGTCCACGGAAGTTGCACAATGTGTCAGTGTGTTGCTGTTCTGACCTGGTATACCACTGACTGGTATTTTGTGGGTTTTCAACAACTATTTCCCATATGGTGGGTTCTCAAATTCAGCTGTGCCATTGAGAGAGGATTAGGGTGGAGGCCAAATACTTCTCCATACAGAGTGAGGGAAAAACTGGATGGAAAGTTATTCTGGGCCATTCTTGCATGTCATGAATGTAACCACAATGTAACACCACTGTATTACTGTATACACACAACCTAGATGCACACCTTGACCACAAGGGGTGAACTTGTGGGAGACACTCCTTACCTGATCTCCCAGGTATATAAAGGGAGGTCCCACGCAGGGTCATCACTTGTGGAGTGCTGTGAATAAAGAGTTGAGGTCACAGAGTGACCTTGTCCCCAGAATGTGCCTCGTGTGGTTTCATGCTGTAGAGTAAAGACTTTACATTGGCGACGAGAAACGGGAATTCACGACCCACGAGAATGGCCACCGGTAATGCAGAGGAACGGTACTGTGTTGGGGAAGACTGGGAAGATTTTGTCGAGAGGCTTCAGCAAAGCTTCGTTACGAAAGATTGACTAGGGGATGCAGCGGCCGACAAGCGAAGGGCTCAGCTTTTGACCAGCTGCGGACCAAAGACTTACGCGCTAATGAAGGACTTACTAGCACCCGAAAAGCCATCGGACAAAACCTTTGAAGAACTTAGCAAACTGATCGGGGAGCACCTCAAACTGGCGAGTAGCATACATATGGCCCGACACAGATTCTATACCCACCGACATCGTGAAGAACAGAGCATACCAGACTTCGTAGCGGACCTCCGGCGTTTGGCCAGCCTCTGTAAGTTCAAAGACACCTGAAGGGGGGAGATGCTAAGGGACTTCTTTATCGAGGGCATCGGTCATGTGGGAATTTTCCGCAAATTAATTGAGACCAAGGATTTGACCTTGGAAGCGGCGGCGGTGATAGCTCAAACTTTCATGGCGGGGGAGGAAGAGACGAAAATAATATACACGCGCAATTCTGCCTCTGTGGCGATGGATCAGGGAGTCAACATCATCAGAGCCCCGCAGGCAGGCAGGGGCAGTCCGACATATCCCAGGCAGCAATAGATCCCAGAGTAGAACTCCAACAGAGACAATGGCAGGCTGAACGGACATTCACACCATCACAGCGGACAATGCAGTCCGGGATGGGGCCATTGACACCCACTAATAGGGTACTTAAGAGCAGTCAAAGGGACAGTCAGTGCGGAATGCCTGGCCATAGTCCCTTTGTCCCCAACAATGGAAACTTTAACTCATGCTGGAGGTGTGGGGGAAAACACTCAGCCAGATTTTGCAGATTTCAACAGTTTGTCTGCAGAAACTGCAATCTCAGTGGTCATTTAGCTCGAATGTGCAGGAAGCCTGCAACCAGAGTAATATATGAGGCGGATGGACCAGAAGAGGGTCCTTTAAGGCAGCATGATTTTTGGGGCAAATCGATGGACGACGAGGTTCAGTGGGTCCATGCGGTGAACAGTTCATACACCAAAACGCCACCAATGACGATGAGGGTTTTATTAAACGGCATCCCAGTATGCATGGAGCTGGACACTGGGGCCTGCCAGTCACTCATGGGCGTTCAGCAATTTGAGAAGCTATGGCCACTTAAAGCCAGTAGATCCAAATTAGCACGTTTGAGACACAATTAAGTACTTACACTAAAGAAATCATTCCGGTGCTAGGCAGTGCAATGTTAGCTGTCACACACAACGGGTTAGTGAATCGGCTGCCGCTCTGGATTGTCCCGGGTAATGGTCCCGCACTGTTGGGGAGGAGTTGGTTAGCCGAGATGAACTGGAAATGGGGGGATGTTCACGCAATGTCATCTGTGGAGCGAAGTTCGTGCTACATGTCCTACAACAATTCGATTCACTATTCCAACCTGGCGTCGGGACTTTCAAAGGCACCAAAGTAGTAATACACATCACCCCGGACGCCAGGCCAGTGCACCACAAAGCCAGAGCAGTGCCGTATGTGATGCGGGAAAAAATCGAGAGCAAATTGGACCGGCTGTTGAGAGAGAGCATCATCTCGCCTGTTGAATTCAGCGACTGGGCGAGCCCCATCGTTCCCATCCTAAAAGCGGGTGGCTCTGTCAGGATCTGTGGCGACTACAAGGCCACCATCAATCGGGTGTCCCTACAAGATCAATACCCGCTCCCGAGAGGAGGTGCTACGCCGACTGGACCGGGTAGGCCTGCGACTCAAGAAGTCTAAATGTGTGTTTTTAGCTCCTGAGGTTGAGTTTCTGGGCAGGAGGGTTGCTGCAGATGGGATTCGGCCTACCGAATCCAAAACAGAGGCGATTCGACGAGCACCCAGGCCCTGCAACACATCGGATTTGCATTCATTTCTGGGACTGTTGAACTATTTCGGGAACTTTCTGCCGAACTTGAGCACGTTGTTGGAGCCGCTACACGTGCTCCTGCGTAAGGGTTGCGATTGGTTTTGGGGGACTGTCAGGAACAGGCTTTTGATCGGGCGCGAAACCTACTTTGTTCAAACAAATTGTTGACTCTGTATGACCCCGGTAAAAAATTGGTTCTGACATGTGATGCATCGTCCTATGAGGTTGGGTGCGTGTTGCAGCAGGGCAATGCTGAGGGTCAACTACAACCTGTGGCTTATGCCTCTAGGTCGCTCTCTCAAGCAGGACGGGGATATGGGATGGTCGAGAAAGAAGCGCTCGCATGTGTCTATGGTGTAAGAAAAATGCATCAGTACCTCTTTGGTAGGAAGTTTGAATTAGAGACGGACCACTAGCCATTAACATCCCTGTTGTCAGACAGCAAGGCTGTCAATGCCAACACATCAGCCCGCATACAGCAATGGGCTCTCACGCTGGCTGCTTATGACTACTCCATCCGGCACCGACCCGGTACTGAAAATTGCGCTGACGCGCTCAGCAGGCTTCCACTGGTCACCACTGAGGGGGCAGCGGAGCAAAGCGCTGAGATGGTCATGGCTGTCGATGACTTTGACAGCGCAGGCTCTCCCATCACAGCCCGCCAGATCAAAATCTGGACAAACAGAGATCCCCTCCTATCCCTGATTAAGAAATGTGTCCTGACTGGGGATTGGGCGCCCGCATACGGAGCATGCCCTGAGGAGGTCAGGTCGTTCCACAGACGGATGGGTGAGCTCTCCATCCAAGCCTACTGCCTACTATGGGGCAGCCGGGTAGTTATGCCCCAGAAGGAGAGTTCATCAGGGAACGCCACAGTGAGCACCCAGGCATTGTGCTGATGAAGGCCATTGCCCGGTCACACGTTTGGTGGCCTGGAATTGATTCAGACCTGGAACACTGTGTTCGCAGGTGCACGACGTGTGCCCAGCTGAGTAATGCCCCCAGGGAGGCCCCGTTCAGCCCGTGGCCCTGGCCCACCAGGCCATGGTCACGCATTCATGTTGACTATGCGGGCCCGTTCATGGGAAAGATGTTCCTTATTGTAGTAGATGCGTACTCGAAATGGATCGAGTGCATCATTCTGAATTCATGCATGTCATCCATCACCATGGAAAGCCTACGTGCGATCTTTGCAACCCATGGCTTGCCGGACATTCTGGTTAGTAATAATGGCCCATGTTTCACAAGCTACGAATTCTGGAAGTTTATGTCAGGCAATGGCATCAACCACGTCAGGACTGCGACGTTCAAGCCAGCCTCCAATGGCCAGGCGGAACATGCAGTCCAAATCATTAAGCAAGGTATGCTCAGGATTCAAGGACCCTCCCTACAATGCTGCCTATCGCATCTCCTGTTGGCCTATAGATCCCAACCGCACTCGTTCACGGGAGTCCCGCCCGCAGAGCTACTAACGAAATGGACATTCAAAACCCGGTTATCCCTCATTCACCCAGTCCTGACCGACATAGTTGAGGGTAAGCACAAGTCACAAAACGAGTACCATGACCGTAATTCGAGAGGGAGATGTATAGAAATAAATGATCCTGTATTTGTCCTCAATCACGCCATGGGGCCCAAATGGCTTGAGGGTACTGTAATTGACAAAGAGGGGAATAGGGTCCTCGTGGTAAAACTCAACAATGGTCAGATATGCCGTAAGCATCTGGACCAAGTAAAAAAAAGGTTTGGCATCGACATGAAGGAATCTGAAGAAGACCATGAGATGGAGCTCACACCACCATCAGTGAATGAGCAACAAGAGCAATCAGAAGAATGCACAGTCCCTGCGGTCAGCCCGGATAGGCCGGAATCACCACAGGTGACAGACACTCATATCAGTGTCCAACAACCAGAGCCCCAACTGCGGCGCTCCACGAGGGAGTGTAGACCACCTGAAAGACTAAATCTATGATCCTAACAAGACTTTGGGGCGGGTGGGGGAAGGTGATGTCATGTATGTAACCACAATGTAACACCACTGTATTACTGTATACACACAACCTAGATGCACACCTTGACCACAAGGGGTGAACTTGTGGGAGACATTCCTTACCTAATCTCCCAGATATATAGCGGGAGGTTCCACGCAGGGTCATTACTTGTGGAGTGCTGTGAATAAAGAGTTGAGGTCACAGAGTGACCTTGTCCCCAGAATGTGCCTCGTGTGGTTTCATGCTGTAGAGTAAGGACTTTACATTGCACATCTCAGATCAAACAATGAACATTGGCAATCATCTGAAAGCAGGTGGCCAGTCGGTCTTTCAGCTGGAGAATGATTCAAAAGGATCAAAAGAGAGGGAAAAATGGAATTAAAGAGAGAGTTTAAAATTCTTTTAAATTAATTTAAAATATTTGGAAACATAGAAGAAACATAGAAACATAGAAATGTACAGCGCAGAAGGCAGCCATTTCGGCCCATCGTGTCCGCGTCGGCTGACAAAGAGCCACATGGCCCTCGGTCAGCAGCCCTGAAGGTTACATATAAATCTATGAAAATGAACAATAGCAAACAGGAAAACAGCATCCGGCCCAACCAGTCCACCCCACACAACTGCCATACCCCATGTATCGCAACATTTTACACTCCACCCCAACGGAGCCATGTGATCTCCTGGAAGAGGCAAAAAAAAGATTAAAAACCGAGGCCAATTGGGGGATAAATCTGGGAAAATTCCTCCCTGACCCATCCAGGTGATTGAAACTAGCCCTGGAGATCACCCTGGCCATATTAGGTTCCCTAAAGTACTTACCATCGTGTGAAAGCTGTGTGAATGTACTTCCATAGAGAAGAGGAAGGGCAGTGTTGCCCATTTTTCTAAGTTTGGAAAATTGCTATAGTCCCAGGAATATGTGGGAGCTCATTTTTACATTGGAGTGTCTGCACTATATACACATTTATGTACTTTTGCCTGTACTCTTGGAGAAAGTACCCTGAAGACATCAACAGAGCAGGCCAGCTCAAACTGTCTCGACGTTTTCAGGCCCATGTAAAACTGTTAACACTGCTGAACTTCACTTCAATGAATAAGATGACATACACACTGGCGAATAGCATTGATGTATTTTAGGGGAAGCTGGGCAAATACTTAAGGGAGAAAGGAATAGAAGGATACATTGATAGGGTGAGATGAAGTAAAGTGGGAGGATGTTGGGCCAAATGGCCAGTTTCTGTGCTGTAAAATTCTATGTACTATCAGAACAGCCGTAAACATTTAATACTGTGGATGCTGGAAATCTGAACTAAAAACAGACAATGCTGGAAATATTAAGCAGGTCAGGCAGCTGTGCAGAGAAAAACGGAGTTAATGGGCCAAGAATTGCGGTCTGCGGCATACCACCAGAGTACACCACTGACCTGAGAAAAGACTACGCACCTACCTGGGGACCCTCCTGTATAAACATATGCTCTAGCGCTGAGAGTGGGAGGGCAGCGTAATGCTCCACGGACCCTAGGGTCACAGCCTGAGCAGAAGCGTACCTGGGATAACCTGGGCCTGGTCCTCCAATCAGGAAACAGGTTGTCTTTCATTCATTTGAAATGACTACATTATTTCATTACTACAGCCTTTAAAATACGATCAGATTTAGCTTTTATCGTGGGAATCCAATTCATTACTCGTAATTCCAACTTCTAAACAAATACTGTATACTGTGCAGAAAGGTATGAAATATAAACGTTATTCTTTTTAAAAACCTGCACCTTTAACATACACTAGGATTGCTTCTCATTAAAGCTTTTAATGTTCCTGAGTCAGTTAATTTTTATAAAAGCATTTTCTTCAATTCGGGTATCTCTTTACACTGTGAAACTGGCCCTGCACCTGTCTCCACCAGTTGTAAAATTTCCATACGTAATTGCTGGGCAGTTGGTGGGCAAATAGCCCAACTCTGTGCCAGCAATTAGGTTTGCAGAGCGGATGAACTGTCAATGAATATGTCGACGGACCGCAAGTTCAGGATTTAGCACCGAACTTGCGGTGGATTTCAAAGGCGGTTTGATGGCGTACTCTGAGAGTACAGCGTCATACCCACGCAAAATCAAGATCCATATTTCAGGTTGATGACCTTGAGTTCTGATGAAAGGTGGTTGACCTGAAACCTGTTTCTCTCACCACAGATGATGCCTGACCTGTTGAATATTTCCAGCATTTTCTGTTTTTCCAGCTTAGGCTGTAATTTTCTGGGGTGTCAGCGTGCAGGATCAGTGGCGGGTTGAGTGGGAAAACTGATCAATCAGCCGCCATGCACCTTTCCCAATGTCAGGTCTGTCAGTTTTGAGCAGACCCGACAGGCAGTGGCAGGCAACCCAATTAAACTCATTATAATGTACTTCATCAGGCTCTTTTAACATACTTTTTAACTTTAACTTTATGGCCACAGTGACTACGTCTGTCAACCCGAGGCAGGAGTTCAGTGGCCATTGCTCCAGCTGATTACTTGACAGCATGAAATGTACAGTAAAAGCTCCCACCTGACATCACTTTCCTCAGCCATAAGCTGTTTCTCAGTCCATTTCCAGCACAGATTCTGCAGGCTTTCCACTATCCACCCTCACCTCATTGGAAGAACTCTCTCACCATTGATAGAATGCTTCTGTCATCTCTACTTCACCTGCCCTCTATTCCATCAATATGGGTGCCCTTTATACTTTCTCACCTTAGTCCTCAGAATCCCACCACGATCAGCCCCAACAACAACACCAACCTTCTCCACAATCACCTGAGGCTGCACAGGAAACAGGGCGTCAGCACCTGACCACATTGATGCCCGGGAGGCCAGGGATGGCCTCACCATGGCCAGATTTACTTCACTTGATGCTCTGCCCCTGGCTGCCACATGATGCGCCAGGTTGGCACCACCCCACACCAACATCATAAAGCATCCTTACAATGTCCAAGGCATTCCTTTCACACTCAGCACCGTTGCAGGGGATACTGTTATGCCTCACCATTCACTGCAACTCACTAAGCCACTTCCAAAAGTGCACACAATCTGTCCAAGAATGGAAAGTGCTGAAAATAAGGATTTCAATGTTTGACAGCACATTAACAGAAACTTAACATAAATATTGGGTACCCTTCTGTGTTGTTAGTTGGTACAATTGCACTAGGATGAGGGTGAATCAGAGCGATGGTTAGTGAGAAGGGGATGTGATAATGTAGATAGAGAGAGAGGGATGGGTGGAGGTGAAAGGCAAGTTGGTGTGAATAAGAATGTTCAAAAGTAGAGTAGGGAAGGCAGAGTGATGGGGATGTGATGAGAGGCACAACAGAATGAAGGTAAGTGAGGCTTTATATTAATGTTTCATGATCTATTGAGATCATTGAGAGGTTTGTGCCACTACACCCATGTACTCCTGACGACATCATTGCTTGTGTTCTCCTCTACAATGTGCAACCAGGCTGTGTTGGTCTCCTGGGGAGATCTCTTCCGCCCATAGGAAGGGAAGAGGGCCTCCCTGTGTGCTATGACTCCATCCAGAAGCATATGGAGGGAGTCACGGGAGAACCTGGGTGCAGCTCTGCACCTTTGTGCAGTAATTGTCCGTGTTTGCAGCACTTCAATGCTGTAGAACACTGAAAGTACAAACATTGACAGGATGGATGCAGAGAGGATATTTCCACTCATAGGGGAAACTAAAACTAGGGGACATAGTCTCAGAATAAGGGGCCGCCCATGAGATGAGATGAGGAGGAATTTCTTCTCCCAGAGAGTTGTAAATCTATGGAATTCTCTGCCCAGAGAGCTGTGGAGGCTGGGTCATTGAATATATTTAAGGCGGAGATAGACAGATTTTTGAGCAATAAGGGAATAAAGGGTTATGGGGAGCGGGCAGGGAAGTGGAGCTGAGTCCGTGATCAGATCAGCTATGATCTTATTAAATGGCGGAGCAGGCTCGAGGGGCCAAATGGCCGACTCTTGCTCCTATTTCTTATGTTCTTATTAAAAGTAAGGTACCCATGTTTCCTTTAAGGAAACTGGCTGATGACGTATCATCAAGTAACGTCACCAGACCCACTTCCACTAATTGGACCGGGAAACGTGCTGGGTGGGCTTAATAAGCCTTATTAACATAAATTCATTTTAGGCAGTAGGATGGAGCCAGCGGCAGGGCCGTGACCCGCCACCGACATCACCCACACTGGACCCGCCAAGGTGAACAAAATCCCGGACTTAAGGATTTTATGTTCAGTTATTGTGTACTAGCAATATTTCATCATTTAAATTAAAAAAATATTATTCAAAGGTGATTTGAGGATAGAATTCTCTCTGCTTTAAACTGTAACTTTTTCTTAATTAAATAAGATGAAATTGTGCAATTTCTCCATATGAACAATAAAAAAACACTATCTTTATATATGTTACAATAGTGCATCTTTGACCCGATGTCCTGCTTCCTTCCAGGCCTGCTGGAGTGACAGATGCTACAGTGAGCCTATTTCATCTGTCGTTGACCCACACAGTGCCTGTGAATATGTTCTCATGTGGATGGTGGAGAGGAACCCACAGGTACATGCTATTCAATCTATCTACATCAAGCAGAGTAGGAGGCATAAAAACAGAAAATGTTGCAAATCTCAGCGGGTCCGGCAGCATCTGTGGAGAGAGAAATAGAGTTAATGTTTTGGGTCGATGACCCTTCGTTAGACTGGAGAGTGTCCAGAAAGAACAGATTCTTTACAAGTACTAAAAGGGGGAGAGAAAGAAAGAACAAAAGGGAAAGTCTGTGATAGGTTGGAAGACAGGAGAGATTAGAGAGGCAAAAAGGGATGATTGCCCAAATTCAAATGGTAATGCCAGGAGTTAGAAAAACATGAGTCAAGATAGGGTGTGAATGGTGGGATAATGACTAACTGCCATTAGAGACAAGGAGAAGAATAGAAAGAAACAGGCTTGGAGTGGGTGGGGGGGGGGGGGGGGGGGGGCGCGGTGCGGTGAGGGAGCCAAAAATTGGCAGCGGTTACGCACTGAAATTGTTGAACTCAATGTTGAGTCCAGAAGGCTGTAAAGTGCCTAAGCGAAAGATGAGGTGCTGTTCCTCGAGCTTGCGTTGAGCTTCGTTGGAACAATGTAGGAGACTGAGGATGGAGAGGTCAGAGTGGGAATGAAGTGGAGAATTAAAGTGACAGGCGACCGGAAGCTCAGAGTCACATTTGCGGACTGAATGTAGCTACTCCGCAAAGCGGTCACCCAATTACTACTTGAATATGGGCCATCATCCCTTTTGTCTCTCCAATCTCTCTTGTCTTCCACCCTATCACAGACCTTCCCTTTTGTTCTTTCTTCCCCTCTCCCTTTCAATGCTTGTTAAGAATCTGTTCTTTCCGAACACTTTCCAGTTCTGACAAAGGGTCATCGACCCGAAACGTTAACTCTGCTTCTTCTCCACAGATGCTGCCTGACCCCTGAGATTTCCAGCATTTTCTGTTTTTATTCCTTATACTTAGCTAGTTGTTTTTAAGCAATCTCAGGAGGCCAGATCAGCCGAATCTGCTGTGCACTACGGTATTCATTTATTTATTCAATGAAGAGGTCTAGGGAGGGTAAGAGGCCAGAGGGAGGGGTCCAGGTAGAGCGAGAATTCTGAAAACGGGGGAAAGGGTCAGCTGTGCGGGGGGGGGGGGGGGGGGGTGGGGGGGAAGACTCTTGGTGGAAGGAGTGGCCATGGAGGCGAAGGAAAAAGAGCTCAGCATCGTGCCGAGCTCGAAATTCATTGAGGTGGGGGCATAAGGGGCTGAAGCTCAGGCCTTTGCTGAGGACTGATCGTTCGGGGTCAGAGAGGGGAAGGTCAGAGGGGATAGTGAAAACACGGCAGGGGTTGAGATTGGAAGAAGGAATGGGATCAGAGGGAAGTGTGGGAGAAGTAGGTTCCAGAGGGGCGTTGGCGTCCAAGAGTTGTTGAAGTTTACGATCCTTGACACTTGAAAGCAAGGAAAAAAGTTTTTGGTTAAAGCGCAGAATGAGGCGCAGGATGAAATGGAACTGTGGACCAGGACAGCTTAGAGATAGAGTGAGTCGGTGCTGGTGACAAGGGTGGCGCTGTTGTTGTTTGGCGAACCGACCTCTATCTTGCAGAGGCCGATCGGCAACTTTCTGACACCTCCTCCTACCTCCCCCTGGACCATGACCCCACCACTGAACATCAAGCCATCATTTCCCAGATTGTCACTGACCTCATCTCCTCTGGAGATCTTCCCTCCACAGCCATCAAACTCATAATTCCCCAATCCCGCACAGCCTGCTTCTACCTCCTTCCCAAGGTCCACAAACAGGACTGCCCTGGTAGACCCATCTTTTCAGCCTGTCTTGCCCCACAGAACTTATTTTTTCCTATTTTGACTCAATTTTTTTCTCCCCTTGCCCACTCTCATCCCACCTACATCCGCGACTCCTCCGACGCCCTCCGTCACTTTAACAGCTTCCAGTTTCCCAGCCCCAACCGTCTCCTTTTCATCATGGACATCCAATCTCTCTACACTTCCATCCCCCACCAGGATGGCCTGAGGGCGCTCCGCTTCCTCCCCGAGCAGAGACCCACCAGTCCCCATCCACCACCACCTTCCTCCGCCTGACTGAACTTGCTCTCACATTGAACAACTTCTTCTTTAACTCCCCTCACTTCCTCCAAATTAAAGGTGTTACTATGGGAACCCGCACGGGTCCCAGCTATGCCTGCCTTTTCGTGGGATATGTGGAACATTCTTTGTTCCAGTCCGACTCGGGTCCCCTCCCTCACCTCTTTTTCCGGTACATTGATGACTGTATTGGTGCCGTTTCCTGCTCTCGCCCTGAACTTGAAAATTTCATTCACTTTGCATCCAATTTCCATCCTTCCCTCGCCTTTACATGGTCGATCTCCGATTCTTCCCTTCCCTTCCTCGACTTCTCCGTCTCCATTTCTGGAGATAGGCTTTCGACCAGTATCCACTATAAACCCACTGACTCCCACAGCTACCTGGACTACACTTCCTCCCACCCCGCATCCTGTAAGGACTCCATTCCATTCTCCCAGTTTCTCCGTCTCTGTCGCATCTGTTCTGATGACGCCACCTTTCACACTAGTGCCTCTGACATGTCTTCCTTTTTCTTCAACAGAGGATTCCCCTCTGTCATGGTTAACATGGTCCTCGACCGTGTCTGTTCTATTTCCCGCACCTCTGCTCTCACCCCTTCCCCTCCCTCTCAGAACCACGACAGGGTTCCCCTTGTCCTCACCTTTCACCCCACCAGCCTCCACGTTCAACGGATCATCCTCCGTCATTTCCGCCACCTCCAGTGTGATCCCACCACCAATCACATCTTCCCCTCCCCTCCCCTCTCAGCATTCCAAAGGGACTGCTCTCTCCTGACACCCCGGTCCATTCCGCAGTCACCCGCTCCCCTTCCCACAGCACCTTTCCGTGCAAATGCCGGAGATGCAACACCTGCCCTTTTACCTCCTCCCTTCCCACTATCCAGGGCCCCAAATACTCCTTCCAGGTGAACCAGCGATTTACTTGTACTGCTTTCAATTTAATATACTGTATTTCCTGCTCACAATGTGGTCTCCTCTACATTGGGGAGACCAAGCGTAGATTGGGTGACTGCTTTGCGGAGCAGCTCCATTCAGTCCACAAGTGTGACCCTGAGCTTCCAGTCGCCTGTCACTTTAATTCTCCACTCCATTCCCACTCCGACCTCTCCGTCATCGGTCTCCTACACTGTTCCAACGAAGCTCAACGCAAGCTCGAGGAAGAGCACCTCATCTTTCGTTAAGGTACTTTACAGCCTTCTGGACTTAACATCGAGTTCAACAATTTCAGAGTGTAACTGCTGCCAATCTTTGGCTCCCTTCCCTCCCCGCCACCCCACCCCTCCCCCAGAGCCTGTTTCTTTTTTTTCTTCTGGTCTCTAATGGCAGTTAGTCATTATCCTGCCATTCACATGCTATCTTGACTAATGTTTTTCTAACTTCTGGCATACTATTTGAATTTGGACCATCATCCCTTTTGTCTCTCTAATCTCGCCTGTCTTCCAACCTGTCACAGACCTTCCCTTTTGTTCTTTCTTCCCCTCCCCCTTTCAGTGCTTGTTAAGAATCCGTTCTTTCCAGACACTCTCCAGTTTTGACGAAGGGTCATCGACCCGAAACGTTAACTCTGCTTTCTCTCAACAAATACTGCCTGACCTGCTGAGATTTCCAGTATTTTCTGTTTTTATTCCAGATTCCAACATCTGCAGTATTTTGCTTTTGTATTAGAGTAGGAGGGATGCTACATATCTATAAATTTCAAACATGTACTTTTAAAATTACGTTATTACATTTGGCATATTGCAGATGGTAGAATTTCAAGAAATAATCACGCCAATAAAGGCAACCGCTGTAGTTCCTTTAAAAAAACATGTTATCAGCCCACCCCCAAACCAAACTACCATTGATCAACTGATGACCACCTGACATATTATCAACAGCCAAAGTAAGGATTAAAATTAAAGCTTGTGAACTGCAACTGCAATATTAACACTGACAGGGGAAGCTAAAATATATAGCATAGCTGCAAGCGTTTTAGATTGTGCATTTCATACTGCAGCATGGCTCGTTTTGTATGCTGCTGGACTGAATATTCACAATGCTGACTTTTCTCAATTAAAACAGATGTGAAAATGCAGGCATTTATCTGCTCACTCCACTGCAATTTTGCAGGCTGTCATTCCAGAATATTACACAGCTGATCCCCACCACATCAAATCATTTCTAGTTTCTATAGAATTTTTGATCCTTGCAATAAAATATACCCCTAATTCTTCAGTTTTCAATATTCAGCAACACTAAACGTAATGAGCACTTTGGCATATTTCACTGACAGACAGCATCTCATTTAAGAGCTCGAATCATTTTTGTTCAAAGTTTTGTAGTATGCTCAGCTAGTACAGCTTGCGCAACTGTGGATTACGATCCAAACTGGTCCCAAGTACTGATTTCTGGGTTCTTTTGTCCAACTTCTCCTGAATGTACTTCTAATTTGCATCACTGGGGTAGCTCCCTGGTGTGATTAGAAAACCCAAGTGTCTCCACAAGGGGAAATTCAGTAACAAAACTATGGCCAATCCAATACCATAGGAGATCATCGCTTCATTTTTTGATAAGATACAGACAGGGAAAGTATTTTATACTGAAAGCACTCCTTCCTATCCTATCCTTTCCCCTTTGAGAATTTTATGTTCTGTATAGCCTGAGAATGGAAATGGCTGTAAGTTCCCAATTGGCTATTAATAATACTTTTATTTTAAACAATCCTGATCCTAATTCTAACACATTTCTTGATAAAGTGATAATGGCTTAATTAGGATTCATTTGTGTACTGCAAATACAATTGTTTTTAATTTACATTTTAATTATTTTGTGACCTTATATTATAGTAGCTACTGCATAATGTTTACAATGTTATGCCTTAGATTAGTACATGTACTAAGATTATCCGTTACATAACTGCTAACCAGCCCAGAAGAACTCACCATTCTATCAATATACACAATTGTCCCATCTCCTATTTTTTGGATGAATCTACTGATATCCTCGTGCTGACAGAAACCTGGCACATTTCCAATTCCTTCCCCCTCATTAAAGTCTGCCCAACTGGATACAGATTTCATCACCTGTCCTGCCCAAACTGCTGCAGTGTTAATATTGCAGTTGCAGTTCACAAGCTTTAATTTTAATCCTTACTTTGGCTGTTGATAATATGTCAGGTGGTCATCAGTTGATCAATGGTAGTTTGGTTTGGGGATGGGCTGATAACATTTTCTTTTAAAGGAACTACAGCAGTTGCCTTTATTGGCGTGATTATTTCTTGAAATTCTACCATCTGCAATATGCCAAATGTAATAACGTAATTTTAAAAGTACATGTTTGAAATTTATAGATATGTAGCATCCCTCCTACTCTAATACAAAAGCAAAATACTGCAGATGTTGGAATCTGGAATAAAAACAGAAAATACTGGAAATCTCAGCAGGTCAGGCAGTATTTGTGGAGAGAAAGCAGAGTTAACGTTTCGGGTCGATGACCCTTCATCAAAAATGAAGCGATGATCTCCTATGGTATTGGATTGGCCATAGTTTTGTTACTGAATTTCCCCTTGTGGAGACACTTGGGTTTTCTAATCACACCAGGGAGCTACCCCAGTGATGCAAGTTAGAAGTACATTCAGGAGAAGTTGGACAAAAGAACCCAGAAATCAGTACTTGGGACCAGTTTGGATCGTAATCCACAGTTGTGCAAGCTGTACTAGCTGAGCATACTACAAAACTTTGAACAAAAATGATTCGAGCTCTTAAATGAGATGCTGTCTGTCAGTGAAATATGCCAAAGTGCTCATTACGTTTAGTGCTGCTGAATATTGAAAACTGAAGAATTAGGGGTATATTTTATTGCTTGTGTAGTTTGTATCACCAAGTCCCATCTCCCCCATCTACTCTGGAAGCTTCTCGTTCTTTGAGCATCTCGCATTTAAAATCTTCGCCATTTAAAAACATGCTCTCCTAAATCCCATGCTGATTACCTCACGATTAAACTTCCTTTCCTCCCCTCATTAACCACTGCACTGTGACTTCTCCTCCTTGAAACTTCACCTTATGCTTACACACTCCTATCCCGCTCTCTTCCAATCTTTCCACCCTTGTGTCCTCACTCAAACTCACTCACCACATATGCTTCCCACTCTTACCCACATCGTCAAACTCATCATCTCTCATGGCCAATGTGCTGCTGAGCTCTGATCACCTACTCACTTCCTTGTCTCCCTCTCCATCCATAGCTCTGTGGCTTAGAAATTCAGGTTGTTTGCGCTTCCAGCTCGCGCTCCCAGGTGGGGCGAACGGGACGCAAACTACTTCACCTGAGTGCGACGCCACTAACGATTCCTGCTAAATTGTGTGGGAGTCTAGAGGTGGCAGTAACCCGTAGCAACCACTGCGCCGGCAATGACGATGTTATCACCGTGCACAGTGCCATGTTTTCGCCCGGGACAAAAATTGGGGAGCACCCCCTGAAGCTGCACCAGGCGACGCCAGCAACAGCTTCAGGTAACATGAACTGGGCTGCAGGCCACTCACAGGGCGCGACTTAAAGGGAAGGTAGCGGCCATGTTTTTTTTTTTAAATGCCGTTTTTCTTTGGCGCCTTGTTGGTGCCACGATGGTGGGGTAAGTGCCACGATCATTCAGCCCCGCACTCTACTTGAGCGCTGGGCTGTTGGCAAAACACCCCCTCTCTCCGGTGGTCCATGGAGACCCGGTTCTTACCTGCAGAGTTTGCAGCTTGGGCCCTCCCCTTTAATGAAGGGGAGAGGTCCTCCTACGTGGCAGCGCTACGTGGCCCAGTGCCTAGTGCTGCGTCCCGCCTGCTGCACTTCCACCCCACAAAGGAAGCGGCGGCAGTCCGAGGAGCCAGCATCACGAGAGCGGAGCGAGAGGATAGAGGGCAGCGACTGGGAACGACGGCAGTCCGAGGAGCCAGCTGGTGCAGAGGCAGAAAGTAAACAAAGAAGTAAAAAGAAATCAAAGTGTGACATCACAGCCAAGCGGGTAAGTGATTGGCTGGTGGATTGGTGAGTATTTAATCTTTTTCTTTTCTTTTTATTTCCTTATCAGTAGGTAACCTTAGGCATTGTTGCCAAATTAAGTGAACTTAAAGGTTAAGTCATGGCAGGAGAGCCCAGACCCATGTCATGCTCCTTCTGTGCTATGTAGGAAGTCAGGGACGCTTCAAGTGTCCCTGATTGCTATGTGTGCAGGAAGTGTGTCCAGCTGCAGCTCCTGACAGACCGCATTGTGGCACTGGAGCTGCGCATGGACTCACTATGGAGCATCTGCGATGCTGACGATGTCGTGAATAGCACGTTTAGTGAGCTGGTCACACCGCAGGTAAAGGTTACTCAGGCAGATAGGGAATGGGTGACCATCAGGCAGAGATGTGCAAGGAAGCTACTGCAGTACTGCGGTCGTCTCTCTCCTAAACAGATATACCGTTTGGGTACTGTTGGGGGAGATGACTCATCAGGGGAAGGCAGCAGCAGCCAAGTTCATGGCACCATGGTTGGCTCTGCTGCACAGGAGGGAAGGAAAAAGAGTGGGAGACCTATAGTGATAGGGGATTCTATTGTAAGGGGAATAGACAGACGTTTCTGTGGCCGCAATCGAGACTCCAGGATGGTATGTTGCCTCCCTGGTGTAAGGGTCAATGATGTTTTGGAGCAGCTGCAGGGCATTTTGGAGGGGGAGGGTGAACAGCCAGTTGTCGTGGTGCATATAGGTACCAACGATTTTGGTTAAAAAACGGGATGAGGTCCTACAAGCTGAATTTATGGAGCTAGGAGTTAAATTAAAAGTAGGACCTCAAAGGTAGTAATATCAGGATTGCTACCAGTGCCATGTGCTAGTCAGAGTAGAAATAGCAGGATAGTTAAGATGAATACGTGGCTTGTGGAATGGTGCAAGAGGGAGAGATTCAAATTCCTGGGACATTGGAACCAATTCTGGGGGCAGTGGGACCAGTACAAACCGGACAGTCTGCACCTGGGCAGGACCGGACCAATGTCCTGGGGGAGTGTTTCCGAGTGCTCTTGGGGAGGGTTTAAACTAATATAGCAGGGGGATGGGAATCTATGCAGGGAGACAGATGTAAGTAAAATGGGGGCAGAAGCAAAAGATAAAAAGGAGATAAGGAAAGGTGGTGGGCAGAAAAATCAAAGGCAAAAATCAAAAGGGCCACATTACAACATAATTCTAAAAGGACAAAGAGGGCTAAAAAATCAAGCCTGAAGGCTCTGTGCCTCACTGCGAGGTGCATTCGTAATAAGGTGGATGAATTAACTGCGCAGATAGCTATTAACGGAAATGATGTAATTGCGATTACGGAGTCATGGCTCCAGGGTGACCAAGGCTGGGAACTCAACATCCAGGGGTATTTAATATTCAAGAAGGATAGACAGAAAGGAAAGGGACGTGGGGTAGCATTGCTGATTAAAGAGGAGATTAACGCAATAATAAGGAAGGACATTAGCTTGGATGATGTGGAATCTGTATGGGTAGAGCTGCGGAACACCAAAAGGCAGAAAACGCAAGTGGGAGTTGTGTACAGACCACCAAGCAGTGGTAGTGAGGTTGGGGATGGCATCAAACAGGAAATTAGGGATGAGTGCAATAAATGTACAGCAGTTGTCATGGATGACTTTAATCTACATATAGAATGGGCTAACCAAACTGGTAGAAATACGGTGGAGAAGGATTTCCTGGCGTGTATAAAGGATGGTTTTCTCGGTCAATATGTCGAGGAACCAACTAGAGAGCTGGCCATCCTTGACTGGGTCTTGTGTAATGAGAGAGGATTAATTAGCAATCTTGTTGTGCGAGGCCCCTTGGAGAAGAGTGATCATAATATGGTCGAATTCTTCACTAAGATGGAGAGTGACACAGTTAATTTGGAGACTAGGGTCCTGACCTTAAAGAAAGATAACTTTGATGGTATGAGACGTGAATTGGCTAGGATAGACTGGCGAATGATACTGAAAGGGTTGATGGTGGATACGCAATGGCAGACATTTAAAGATCACATGGATCAACTTCAACAATTGTACATCCCAGTCTGGCGTAAAAATAAATCGGGGAAAGTGGCTCAACCATGGCTAACAAGGGAAATTAGGGATAGTGTTAAATCCAAGGAAGAGGCATATAAATTGGCCAGTAAAAGCAGCAAACCTGAGTACTGGGAGAAATTTAGAATTCAGCAGAGGAGGACAAAGGGCTTAATTAGGAGGGGGAAAATACAGTATGAGCGTAAGCTTGCAGGGAACATAAAAACTGACTGCAAAAGCTTCCATAGACATGTGAAGAGAAAACGATTAGTGAAGACAAATGTAGGTGACTTGCAGTCAGAATCAGGTGAATTTGTAATGGAGAACAAAGAAATGGCAGACCAACTGAACAAATACTTAGGTTCTGTCTTCACTAAGGAAGACACAAATAACCTTCCAGAAATTCTAGGGGACCGAGGGTCCAGTGAGAAGGGGGAACTGAAGGAAATATTTATTAGTCAGGAAATTGTATTAGGGAAATTGATGAGATTGAAGGCCGATAAATGTCCAGGGCCTGATAGTCTGCATCCCAGAGTACTTAAGGAAGTGGCCCTAGAAATAGTGGATGCATTGGTGGTCATTTTCCAACATTCTATAGACTCTAGATTAGTTCCTATGGATTGGAGGGTAGCTAATGTAACCCCACTTTTTAAAAAAGGAGGGAGAGAAAACAGGGAATTATAGACCGGTTAGCCTGACATTGGTAGTGGGGAAAATGTTGGAATCAATTATTAAAGGCATAATAGCAGCGCATTTGGAAAGCATTGACAGGATCGGTCCAAGTCAGCATGGATTTATGAAAGGGAAATCATGCTTGGCAAATCTTCTAGAATTTTTTGAGGATGTAACTAGTAGAGTGGACAAGGGAGAACCAGCAGATGTGGTGTATTTGGGCTTTCAAAAGGCTTTTGACAAGGTTCCACACAAGAGATTAGTGTGCAAAATTAAAGCACATAGTATTGGGGGTAATATATTGACATGGATAGAGAACTCGTTGGTAGACAGGAAGCAAAGAGTAGGAATAAACGAGTCCTTTTCAGAATGGCAGGCAGTGACTAGTGGGGTACCGCAAAGTTCAGTGCTGGGACCCCCAGCTATTTACAATATACATTAATGATTTGGACGAAGGAATTGAATATAATATCTCCAAGTTTGCAGAGGACACTAAGCTGGATGGCGGTGTGATCTGTGAGGAGGATGCTAAGAGGCTGAAGGGTGACTTGGACAGGTTAGGTGAGTGGGCAAATGCATAGCAGATGCAGTATAATGTAGATAAATGTGAGGTTATCCACTTTGGTGGTAAAAACAGGGAGGCAGAATATTATCTGAATGATGACAGATTAGGAAAAGGGGAGATGCAACGAGACCTGGGTGTCATGGTACATCAGTCATTGAAAGTTGGCATGCAGATACAGCAGGCGGTGAAGAAGGCAAATGGTATGTTGGCCTTCATAGCGAGAGGATTTGAGTATAGGAGCAGGGAGGTCTTACTGTAGTTGTACAGGGCCTTGGTGAGACCACACCTTGAATATTGTGTACAGTTTTGGTCTCTTAATCTGAGGAAGGACATTCTTGCTTTTGAGGGAGTGCAGCGAAGGTTCACCAGACTGATTCCCAGGATGGCAGGACTAATATATGAAGAAAGACTGGATCGACTAGGCTTATATTCACTGGAATTTAGAAGAATAAAAGGGGATCTCAAAGAAACATATGAAATTCTGACGGGATTGGACAGGTTTGATGCAGGAAGAATGTTCCTGATGTTGCGCAAGTCCAGAACCAGGGGTCCCAGTCTAAGGATGAGGGGTAAGCCATTTAGGACCGAGATGAGGAGAAACTTCTTCACTCAGAGAGTTGGTAACCTGTGGAATTCTCTACCACAGAGAGTTGTTGATGCCAGGCCGTTAGATATATTCAAAGGGGAGTTAGATGTGGCCCTTACAGCTAAAGTGATCAGGGGGTATGGAGAGAAATCAGGAATGGGTACTGAAGTTGCATGATCAGCCATGATCATATTGAATGGCGGTGCAGGCTCGAAGGGCTGAATGGCCAACTCTTGCACCTATTTTCTATGTTTCTATGTAGTACGTTAATTTTGCGCTCCACTTCTGTTTGGGTGCGGTATCCCGAATTTTTCGAGTGGGGCAAGACCTGGTGCAAAATGTTCCGCCCCCCGGATGTTACTGCCCCCAAACGGGGCGCAACGGAATTTCTACCCCTCTACAACCTCTCTCGTGTGTGTCGAATAAAACCGTCGCCCAGCAAATTCACTAATTCACTCTGCCACATACTGAACTACTCTTACCTTCCCCCTTCGATACCCTCATGAATCATTTACCATTCTCCGAACCCTGCTGCGCTTCCGATACAATCCCTGTGCCCTGAATTTCGTGGACTGCAAATCCAAGCATACATGGTACACAACTGGTGTTGCTGGTCAAGCCAGATCTGGCTTAACTATGTCTCGCATACTTTCTGGAGCCAAAGTCTCTCAGTATACCAGAATCATCCTGGAGGATAAGAACAACATTCGGCCCCTCTTCTTCAAAATGAATGTCTGCTCTCCCTCCATTCAAATATCAAGTGCAAAGAGTTCATACATTTCTTTTGTCTCTAAGGTGACACCTCGTGCGATTGTGATGGCGGAACATTAGAAACATAGAAAATAGGTGCAGGAGTAAACAATTCGGCCCTTCGAGCCTGCACCACCATTTAATAAGATAATGGCTGATCATTCACCTCAGTACCCCTTTCCTGCTTTCTCTCCATACCCCTTGATCCCTTTAGCTGTAAGAGCCATATCTAACTTCCTCCTGAATATATCCAATGAACTGGCATCAACAACTCTCTGCGGTAGGGAATTCCATAGGTTAACAACTCTCTGAGTGAAGAGGTTTCTCCTTATCTCAGTCCTATATGGCTTACCCCTTATCCTTAGACTGTGTCCCCTGGTTCTGGACTTCCCCAACATCGGGAACATTCTTCCCGCATCTAACCTGTCCAGTCCCATCAGAATTTTATATGTTTCTATGAGATCCCCTCTCATCCTTCTAAATTCCGTGAATAAAGGCCCAGTCGATCCAGTCTCTCCTCATATGTCAGTCCAGCCATCCCGGGAATTAGTCTGGTGAACCTTCGCTGCACTCCCTCAATAGCAAGATTAGGAGACCAAAACTGAACACAATATTCCAGGTGAGGCCTCACCAAGGCCCTGTACAACTGCAGTAAGACCACCCTGCTCCTATACTCAAAACCCCTAGCTATGAAGGCCAACATACCAGTTGCCTTCTTCACCGCCTGCTGTACCTGCATGCCAACTTTCAATGACTGATGAACCATGACACCCAGGTCTCGTTGCACCTCTCTTTTTCCTAATCTACCGCCATTCAGATAATATTCTGCCTTCGTGTTTTGCCCCTAAAGTGGATACCCTCACATTTATCCACATTATACTGCATCTGCCATGCATTTGCCCATTCACCTAACCTGTTCAAGTTACCCTGCAGCCTCTTA
The DNA here is from genome assembly GCF_044704955.1 of Pristiophorus japonicus. Taxonomy (NCBI): domain Eukaryota; kingdom Metazoa; phylum Chordata; class Chondrichthyes; family Pristiophoridae; genus Pristiophorus; species Pristiophorus japonicus. Next base: position 93,667,548 of record NC_091983.1, on the reverse strand, counting down.
GCATCCTCCACACAGCTCACACCGCCTCCCAGTTTAGTGTCATCTGCAAACTTGGAGATATTATACTCAATTCCTTCATCCAAATCATTGATTTATATTGTAAATAGCTGGGATCCCAGCACTGAGCCCTGCGGTACCCCACTAGTCACTGCCTGCCATTCTGAAAAGGACCCGTTTACCCTTACTCTCTGCTTCCTGTCTGCCAACCAGTTCTCTATCCACGTCAGTACATTACCCCCAATACCATGTGCTTTAATTTTGCAAGCCAATTTCTTGTGTGGGACCTTGTCAAAAGCCTTTTGAAAGTCCAAAAACACCTCATCCACTGGTTCTCCCTTGTCCACTCTACTAGTTACATCCTCAAAAAATTCCAGAAGATTTGTCAAGCATGATTTCTCTTTCATAAATCCATGTTGACTTGGACCGATCCTGTCACTGCTTTCCAAATGCACTGCTATTTCATCTCTTTGTCCTCCTGAATCTCTTGCAGCGTTTGATACAATCGAGCACTGCATTCTATTCTATTACCTCTCCTTCATGTTCTAGCCCTCGCGTAATTTCCCAATGTAGCAAATGCATCCCCAGCAATGGTTTCTCTTCACGCCCCTGCACATCACCCTCAGAAGGTGCCAAGGCTCTATCCTGGCATCTGTCCTCTTCTGGGGTGGGGGCGGCTTCTCTTCCCACACACGCATCGTTACCTCTGGTATCCCACGAAACATCCAAAAACACAGCGTCAGTTTCCACATGTACACTGATGACACCCAGCTCTACCTCACTTCCACTTCTCTCGACCACTCCACGGTCTCTAAATTGTCAAACTGCTTGTTCAACATCCAGTTCTGAATAAGCAGAAATTTTCTCCATTTGAATATTGGGAAGACATTGTTTTCAGTCCCCGCCACAAACTCCGTTCCCTAGCTTCTGTCTGAAGCTGAACCAGGCTGTTCACAACCTTAGTGTCACATTTGTCCTTGAAATGAGCTTTCGACCACATATCCGCAACATAACTAAGATCGTCTATTTCCACCTCCGTAACATCGCCCATCTCTGCCCTTGCCTCAGCTCATCCGCTGCTGAAGCCCTCATCCATGCCTTTGTTAACTCTAGACTTGACTCCTGACTGGCCTCCCACATTCTACCCTACGTAAAGTAGAGGGGATTAAAAATTGGCTGTCCGTGTCCTAACTCGCACTAAGTCCCGCTCGCCCATTGCTGACCTACATTGGCTTGCGGTTAAGCAACGCATCAATTTCAAAATTTCAATCCTTACTTTCAAATCCCTCCATGGCCTTGCCACTCCCTATCTCTGTAATCTCCTCCAGCCCTACAACTTCCCGAGATATCTGCGCTCCTCTAATTCTGCCCTCTTGGGCACCCCTGATTATAACTGCTCAACCATTGATGGCCGTGCCTTCTGTTGCCTCGGCCCCAAGCTCTGGAATTCCCTGGCTAAACCTCTACTCCTCTCTACCTCTCTTTCCTTCTTCAAGACATTCCTTAAAACCTACCTCTTTGACCAAGCTTTTGGTCACCTGCACTAATTTCTACTTATGCGGCTTGGTGTAAAATTTTTATCTCCTAATACTCCTATGAAGTGCCTTGGGACATTTCACCATGTTAAAGGTGCTATATAAATATAAGTTGTTGTTGTTGTTGCTGTTCATGCTGCCCCTTGGTGATGTCACCAGCTGGCATGGGATCAACTTCTTTATTTATGTTGATGACATTTAACTTACTTTTTCACCATGAAATCCTGCTTGCTAATAACTCCTTGTTAAGTTACATTAAGCTCCAAAGCATTAAACTTAAAATCCTTGTCCTCATCTTCAAATCCCTCCATGACCTCGCACTATCCTATCTCTGTAGCCTCCTCCAGTCATGTCACCTCCCACACTTGTAGCTTCACTGCCTCTGGCCTTTTGTGCATCTCCCTGCCCTTCATCCCACAATCGTGGTACAGCTCTACTTTCTGGAACTCCCTCCCTAAATAGCTCTGCCTCTCCATTTCTCAATCCACCTTTAAAGACCTACTCAAAACTAATTTTTTTAAACCAAGCATCAGTCTTCCTACTATCTCCCTTTATGTCTCAGAATCTGTTCCCCTATTTATCTCAATTGTAAAACAACTTAGGCATTTTTGACATTAAAGGCACTACATAAATGCAAATCACTTCTATTGTTTTTATTTTCTCCCCTTTGGGTCCTTAGGTGCCACACAGAAAGGACAATTGCCTCCAGTCCTTTGCTTATGCTGTTCTATAACTGGTTCCTAGAAGCTTCACACGGCTTCTCAGTTGACTCGTGTTGTCCATCTTTCTCCACTACTGACAAAAGCATTTTACCTTTTCAATACTTTCCAGCTGTGATCACTTGCTGTGAGGAAAACCACAACTAGAAATCCAAGCTGCAGCCCTTTGAGGGGCAGACAGCAGTACATCTACACAAAGTGCTATTGGGCTACCTTATTGTAGAATAAGCACTTTTAACTTCACTAACTCACCATACTATTCAATAAACACAAAACTGCAATGACAACTTCCATTTATATAGTGTCTTTTATGTAGAACGACATACCAAGTCACCTCACAAAGGTGTAATCAGATAAAAACAGGCGGCAAGCCAAAGAAGGAGATATTAGGAGGGATGGCCAAAAACTGGGTCAAACAGATGCATTTTAAGGAGGAGAAGCAGGAGGTAAGAGGAGCTTAGGTAGGGAATTCCAGAGTGTGGGTCCTGGACAGCAAAAGGCATGGCTGCCAATGTTGGGATAAAAGGGGGAGATGCACAAGAGGTCTCAGAGGAATGGAGTTTTTGTGGTGTGGGGGTGGGGGGATGCTGGTTGTAGGGCTGGAGGAGATAACAAAGAGAGGGAGGGGGAGGGGGGAGGCATGAAGAAATTTAAACAAGAGGAAGAGAATTTTAAATTTAAGACATTGGGTGATGGTAGCCAATGTAGGTCAGCAGAAATAGGAGTGATGAGTGAGCAGATCGTGGTGTGGGATAGGATGAGAATCAGGCTAGGAGAACACTGGAGTCTGTAGGTGACAGAAGCATGGACAAAGGTTTTAGCAGCAGATGGGCTAAAGTGGGGATGAGGTGAGTGATGTTATAGAGGTAGAACTAGGCGGTCTTTGTGATGGAGAAGATATGGGGTCGGAATCTCAGCTTAGGGTCAAATAGGATGCCAAGGTTGCGAGCAGACCTTATTTCTACAGATGATGTCGCTAGATGAGGAAGAGTGGTGGGAGGCAAGGATATCCTTCGAATACTCTGGAGTTAATGGTGCTCGGGTGAGATGAGAAGCTATTGCTGGAGATACTCTGGCTATGATTGGATAGGTAAGAGTAGAACCAAGTGAGGGCAATCCCATGGAGCTGGACAATGGAGGAGAAGCATTGGAGGAGAATATTGTAGTCGATCGAGTGAAGAAGTCGAGGAGAACAAATGCACCATGGTCACAGCCACAGAGGACGTCATTGTGACATTGAGTAGGGCTCTTTTGGTGGAAACCTGATTGAAGAGATTCAAACCTGGAGTTGCAGGAAAGATAGGCATGAAGATGGGAGCTGACAACATGTTCAAAGACTTTGGAGAGTAAATGGAGGTTGGAGATGGAGTGGTATTTTGAAAGGGACGAGGAGTCCAAGTTTTTTGGGGGGAGTGTTGATGATGGTAGCTTTGAAAGAATGAGAGAATAGTACTCGAGGACAGAAAACCATTTACAATGGCAATTAGTTTTAGGAACTTAAGTTAAACTCCTTTTTAAAAAATCATTCTGCATTTAAGAAGTCATTAAAAATCCAATTATGTAAACTAGATTGCAATTATGCATTTATTCTGTGAAGAAAATTGTCCATTTGTACATCCAATTCATTGACTAATTGGTTCAATTTAGTGCCTCTACTATTTCCAGTATCACAGCAAATTAATAAGATTCAAGATTTAAGATAAATTTCCAAACACAAAGCACTGAACTACAAATTAGTGTATTTTGTCTTCTAATAGGCTGTAATATTAAATTTCTATTTTCTGGGAAACTTTTATAATAGAAGTGACTGTTGTTAATTTAATATAACATAACCATAATTCAATCTAACACAAGGTATCCCAAACAGAAATTAGCCAAGTATATTGCATGTCGTTAGGTCTCTACTTTGGAGAACACTTCTCAGTTTATAAGTAGATACGATCTTTTTAAAAAAATTAGAAAAAAAGCTTACATTAGTTAACCAATATGAGATTTTTAAAACTGTGTTGTAATCTTTAAGTGTCTTTTGCAATTTGGAATTGATCAGTGAAAGCACTTAGATGATACTAGGATATTTAAATATTGCTGTGCTTTCTAACTTTCAAAACAATTGCAAAATATCTTGTCTACTTTTAAAGAAGAGATTATGCATATTTGGGTGATGTTGGTCAGGAAACAGTTAAATAAGGGTAACAGCTATTTTATTCCTGCTGGGACATTGTACTCCCAGTTCTTATGTGGAGAGGGATAAAGTCAGTGGCTAGGGAACGGAGTTTGTGGCGGGGACCCAAAGCAATGGCTTCGGTCTTCCCAATATTTAATTGGAGAAAAATTTTTCTCATCCAGAACTGGATGTCGGACAAGCAGTCTGACAATTTAGAGACCGTGGAGGGGTCAAGAGAAGTGGTAGTGAGGTAGAGCTGGGTGTCATCAGCGTATATGTGGAAATTGATGCTGTATTTCCAGATGATGTCGCCATGGGGAAACATGTAGATGAGAAATCGGTGGGGGCCAAAGATCGATCTTTGGGGGACACCAGAGGTAACGATGCGGGGGCGGAAAGAGACGCCGTAGCAGGTGATTCTCTGGCTATGATTAAATAGAGAAGAATGGAACCAGGCGAATGCAGTCCCACCCAGCTGGATGGTAGTGGAGAGGCATTGGAGAAGGATAGAGTGGTCAGCTGTGTCAAAGGCTGCAGACAAGTCAAGAAGGACAAGGAGGGATAATCTGCCTTTGTCACAGTCACAAAGGATGTCATTTGTGACTTTGATGAGAGCCCTTTCAGTACTGTGGCAGGCGTGGAAACCTGATTGGAGGGATTCTGTTTATGGAGAAAAGTCAGACTGAACACTGTGAGCTCAAAGTAAAGTGTGACCGTAGTCTTTTATTGCAGGTTTCCAGAGTGCCTCTCCAACCTGTGAAGCCTCCTTAAATACCTGTGCTCCTAAGGGATTTTGGGATCCCTTGGGACTCCAGGGGATGAGCCCTCTGGTGGCTGTACAGAGTAAATACAAGTCCACATATATAACAGATTCATACATGGAATTGTGGGAACGATGGGCACGGATTTGGGAGGCGACAACACATTCAAGGACTTTGGAGAGGAAAGGGGGCTTGAAGATGGGGCAGTAATTTGCAAGGATGGAAGGGACGAGATTGATTTTTTAAGGAGAGGGGTGATGAATGCAGATTTGAGGGAGAGGGGGACAGTACCTGAGGAGAGAGAACAGTTAATAATGTCAGCTAATATGGGAGCCAGAAAAAGAAGTTGGGTGGTCAGCAGTTTGGTGGGAATAGAGTCAAGGGAGCAGGAAGTGGGTTTCATGGACAGGATGATCTCGGAAAGATCATGAGGGATGATCGGAGAGAAACTGGAGAAAGATGTGAGGTCAGTGCAAAGGCAGGAGTCTAGGGGAAGGAAGGGTACAAACGAATGGTCTCAATCTTAGAGACAAAAGAGTCCATGAGCTCCTTATTGTCGGAGGTGAAGGTGGAGACTGGGGAGTGGGGTTTAAAAAGACTGTTATCAGAATAGAAGCTGGGGTTTATCTTTACATTCCAGAATGATTCTGGAATAGTGAGCGATTTTGGCAGATGAGAGCAGGACCCGATGCTTTATGTGGTATAGCCAGATCTGGCGATGAATGGCTAAACCAGTTGTCCACCATATCCGTTCAAGTCTGCATCCCTTGGACTTAAGGGAGTGAAGATCAGGGTTGCACCGGGGGAACGGCCAGGGTGAAAGTGAGTAATTGTTTTATCACGGACTAGAGCATCAAACGTGGTGGTGAGGGTGTGATTGAGCCGATCGATAGCTGCAGAAATGTCATGGTGAACGGAGGAACAAAGACTGGACAGTTGAGAGTTGATAAGTGCAGTTGTAAAAGAGTCAGGAGTGTGTTTTTTCCATGGACACAGAAGGAGGTAGGATTGGGGGTGGGAGGGGGATGTGCGTGGAGAGCGATAAGAGGAAGTGGTCAGAGATGGCCTTATCTGTGATTGACACAATGGGAGTAGTGAGGCCATGAGAGATGGCAAGGTCGAGGGGGCGGCCGTGAATATGGGGTGGGGAGTTTACATGGAGGGAGAGATTAAGGGAGGGAAGGAGGCGAGTGAACTCAGAGGAGAGAGAGCATGATGAATTGAAATGGAGGTTGAAATCACCGAGAAGTCGTTCGGTGCAGAGGCCGAGGGAGGAAAGTAGTGAAGATATCTCGGTTGTAACATTTTTATGGTACTTGGGTGGGTGGTCGAGAATGAGAATTTTAAATGAGAGGCGAGAGGGGTGGAATAAGTGCCAGAGGAGTAGAGGGGTCAGACCAAGGTGTGATTTGCTGATGAGAGCCACACCACCACCACGGCGATCGGAGCGGGGAAGATGGTGGAAACATAGAAACATAGAAAATAGGTGCAGGAGTCGGGCATTCGGCCCTTCGAGCCTGCACCACCATTCAATAAGATCATAACTGATCATTCCCTTAGTACCCCTTTCCTGCTTTCTCTCCATAGCCCTTGATCCCCTTACCTGTACGGGCCATTTCTAATGCCCTCTTGAATATATCCAATGAACTGGCATCAACAACTCTCTGCGGCAGGGAATTCCACAGGTTAACAACTCTCTGAGTGAAGAAGTTTCTCCTCATCTCAGTCCTAAATGTTCTACCCCTTATCCCAAGACTGCGTCCCCTGGTTCTGGACTTCCCCAACATCAGGAACATTCTTCCTGCATCTAACTTGTCGAGTCACGTCAGAATCTTATATGTTTCAATGAGATCCCCTCTCATCCTTCTAAACTCCAATGTTTAAAGGCACAGTTGATCCAGTCTCTCCTCATATGTCAGTCCTGCCATCCTGGGAATCAGTCTGGTGAACCTTCGCTGCATTCCCTCAATAGCAAGAACGTCCTTCCTCAGATTAGGAGACCAAAACTGAACACAATATTCCAGGTGAGGCCTCACCAAGGCCCTGTACAACTGCAGTAAGACCTCCCTGCTCCTATACTCAAAACCCCTAGCTATGAAGGCCAACATACCATTTGCCTTCTTCACTGTCTGCTGTACCTGCATGCAAACTTTCAATGACTGATGTACCATGACACCGAGGTCTCGTTGCACCTCTCCTTTTCCTAATCTACCGCCATTCAGATAATAGTCTGCCTTCGTGTTTTTGCACCCAAAGTGGATAACCTCACAGTTATCCACATTATACTGCATCTACCATGCATTTGCCCACTCACCTAACCTGTCCAAGTCACCCTGCAGTCTCTTAGGATCCTCCTCACAGCTCACACCACCACCCAGTTTAGTGTCATCTGCAAATTTGGAGATATTATACTCAATTCCATCATCTAAATCATTAATATATATTGTAAAGAGCTGGGGTCCCAGCACTGAGCCCTGCGGCACTCCACGAGTCATTGTCTGCCATTCTGAAAAAGACCCGTGTATCCCGACTCTCTGCTTCCTGTCTGCCAACCAGTTCTCTATCCATGTCAGTACATTACCCCCAATACCATGTGCTTTGATTTTGCACACCAATCTCTTGTGTAGGACCTTGTCAAAAGCCTTTTGAAAGTCCAAATACACCACATCCACTGGTTCTCCCTTGTCCATTCTACTAGTTACATCCTCAAAAAGTTCCAGAAGATTTGTCAAGCATGATTTCTCTTTCATAAATCCATGCTGACTTGGATCGATCCTGTCACTGCTTTCCAAATGCGCTGCTATTTCATCCTTAATAATTGATTGCAACATTTTCCCCACTACTGATGTCAGGCTAACTGGTCTATAATTACCCGTTTTCTCTGTCCCTCCCTTTTTAAAAAGTGGGGTTACGTTAGCTATCCTCCAGTCCATAGGAACTGATCCAGAGTCTATAGCCTGTTGGAAAATGATCACCAATGCATCCATTATTTCTAGGGCCACTTCCTTAAGTACTCTGGGATGCAGACTATCAGGCCCCGGGGAAACACAATTTCCCGCCTAATAAGGATATCCTTCAGTTCCTCTTTCTCACTAGACCCTCGGTCCCCTCGTATTTCCGGAAGGTTATTTGTGTCTTCCTTCATGAAGACAGAACCAAAGTATTTGTTCAACTGGTCTGCCATTTCTTTGTTCCCCATTATAAATTCACCTGAATCCGACTGCAAGGGACCTACGTTTGTCTTCACTAATCTTTTTCTCTTTACATATCTATAGAAGCTTTTGCTGTCAGTTTTTATGTTCCCAGCAAGCTTCCTCTCCTACTCTATTTTCCCCCTCTTAATTAAACCCTTTGTCCTCCTCTGCTGAATTCTAAATTTCTCCCAGTCCTAAAGTTTGCTGCTTTTTCTGGCCAATTTCTATGCCTCTTCCTTGGATTTAACTCTATCCTTAATTTCCTTTGTCAGCCATGGTTGAGCCACCTTCCCCATTTTATTTTTACTCCAGACAGGGATGTACAATTGTTGAAGTTCATCCATGTGATCTTTAAATGTTTGCCATTGCCTATCCACCATCAACCCTTTAAGTATCATTTGCCAGTCAATTCTAGCCAATTCACACCTCATACCATCGCAGTTACCTTTCCTTAAGTTCAGGACCCTAGTTTCTGAATGAACTGTGTCACTCTCCATCTTAATAAAGTATTCTACCATATTATGGTCACTCTTCCCCAAGGGGCTTCGCACAACAAGATTGCTAATTCGTCCTTTCTCATTACACATCACCCAGTCTAGGATGGCCAGCCCTCTAGTTCGTTCCTCGACATATTGGTCTAGAAAACCATCCCTAATACACTCCAAGAAATCCTCCTCCACCGCATTGCTACCAGTTTGGTTAGCCCAATCAATATGTAGATTAAAGTCACCCATGATAACTGCTGTATCTTTAGTGCACGCATCCCTTATTTCTTGTTTGATGCTGTCCCCAACCTCACTACTACTGTTTGGTGGTCTGTACACAACTCCCACTCGCGTTTTCTGCCCTTTGGTATTCCATAACTCCACCCATACCGATTCTACATCATCCAAGCTAATGTCCTTCCTTACTATTGCATTAATTTCCTCTTTAACCAGCAATGCCACCCCGCCTCCTTTTCCTATCTGTCTATCCTTCCTAAATGTTGAATACCCCTGGATATTGAGTTCCCAGCCTTGGTTACCCTGGAGCCATGTCTATGTGATGCCAATTGCATCATATCCGTTAACTGCTATCTGTGCAATTAATTCCATCCACTTTATTCCGAATACACCTCGCATTGAGGCACAGAGCCTTCAGACTTGTCTTTCTAACACACTTTGCCCCTTTAGAATTTTGCTGTAATGTGGCCCTTTTTGATTTAGGTTTCTTTGCCCCCCACTTTTACTTTTCTTCTTTCTATCTTTTGCTTCTGCCCACATTCTTCTTCCCTCTGTCGCCCTGCATAGGTTCCCATCCCCTTGCCATATTAGTTTAACTCCTCCCCAACGGCACTAGCAAACACTCCCCCTAGGACATTGGTTCCGGTCCTGCCTAGGTGCAGACCGTCTGGTTTGTACTGGTCCCACCTCCCCCAGAACCGATTCCAATGTCCCAGGAATTTGAATCCCTCCCTTCTGCACCACTGCTCAAGCCATGTATTCATCTGAGCTATTCTGCGATTCCTACTCTGACTCGCACGTGGCACTGGTAGCAATCCCGAGATTACTGCTGTTGAGGTCTTACTTTTTAATTTAGCTCCTAGCTCCCTAAATTCGTCTCGTCGGACCTCATCCCGTTTTTTACCTATATTGTTGGTACCTATATGCACCATGACAACTGGCTGTTCACCCTCCCTTTTCAAAATGTCCTGCATCCGCTCCGAGACATCCTTGACCCTTGCACCAGGGAGGCAACGTACCATCCTGGAGTCTCGGTTGCGGCCGCAGAAACGTCTATCTATTCCACTTACAATAGAATTCCCGACCACTATAGCTCTCCCACTCTTTTTCCTGCCCTCCTGTGCAGTAGAGCCACCCACGGTGCCATGACCTTGGCTGCTGCTGCTCTCCCCTGAGGAGTCATCCCCCCAACAGTACCCAATGCGGTGTATCTGTTTTGCAGGGGGATGACCGCAGGGGACCTCTGCACTACCTTCCTTGCACTGCTCTTCCTGTTGGTCATCCATTCCCTATCTGGCTGTGTAAGACCAACTCACTAAACGTGCTATTCACGTCATTCTCAGCATCGTGGATGCTCCAGAGTAAATCCACCCGCAGCTCCAGTGCCGCAATGTGGTCTGTCAGGAGCTGCAGCCGGATACACTTACCGCAAATGTAGTCATCAGGGACACTGGAAGCGTCCCTGACTTCCCACATATTACAGGAGGAGCATAACACATGTGGCGAGCTCTCCTGCCATGACTTAACCTCGAGATTAACTTAATTTGGCAACAATAATGCTTAAGGTTACTTACTGATAGGGAAAAGACAAAGAAAAACTACTCACCAATCACCAGTCAATCACTTACCCTCTTAGCTGTGACGTCACCGTTCGATTTCTTTCTACTTCTTTTTTGCCTTCTTTCCCTGCAGCTGCACCGGCTGGCCTCCTCGATGCCTGCTGGGTCTTAATCGGCCTCCCGAAATCCCCGGACTCACGCGGCTCCCAGCTCCCTCCTCCTCGACGTCTGCTGAGCCTTTATAGGCCTCCCGAAATCCCCGGACACGCGCGGCTCCAAGCTCCCGCCTCCTCGACGTCTGCTGAGCCTTTATAGGCCTCCCGAAATCTCCAGACTCGTGTGGCTCCGAGCTCCCACCTCCTCGACGCCTGCTGGTATAGCCAGGCATGGAGGCTTCATTTAAGGGTAAGGTGTCATTGCCCCTCAACCAGGTTTCCGTCAGGGCTATGATGTTGATGCCATCATCCAGGATAAACTCGTGGATGGGAAGGGCCTTGTTTGCAACTGAACAGATGCTTTGGAGGGGGGATGAGGGGGTTGAGTTAGATTGGGAGAAGAATGGCAAGATTAACCCTTAGTGGGTGTACTGGGTGAGAACGTCGGTGAGAGAGCAGGATGGGACAGTTGGGGTTGCTGCTTGTAAGGAGGCAGCGACGAGTGCCTCAATGGGCACTTCGTAGGATGCTAGGAGAGGCACAGAAGGAAGCTGTAGGCTTAACTAGGAGGGAGTCAAGCCTGGGATGCTGGCAGGAGAGTAAGAAGGTCAAAGAGTAATGAAGGATTGGGGTAGGGATTTGGGAGGGCAGAGTATCTGAGAGAGGAGAGGTGAAAGGAGGAATGTCGACAGGAAGGAACGGTCAGGGAGGGATAATGAGAAAAGCAGAGGGTTAAAAGTGGAAAAGTATTGAATGGCTTGACTCCATCCCTCTCCCCAACTTCTGCCTGAGGCTGAACCAGACAGTTCACAACCTTGGTGTCATATTTGACCCTGAAATGAACGACCACATATCCGCCGCATATTAAGACCACCTACTTCCACCTCCGTAACATTGCCCGTCTCCACCCTTGCCTCAGCTCATCCGCTGCTGAAGCCCTCATTCATGCCTTTACTAATCTAGACTTTACTAATCCAACGCTCTCCTGGCTAGCCTCCCACATTATACCTTATGTAAACTAGAGGTGATCCAAAACTCGGCTGCCCATGTCCAAACTCACACCAAGTCCCGCTCACCCATCACCCCTGTGCTCGCTGAACTATATTGGCTTTCGGTTAAGCAAAGCCTCGATTTCAAAATTCTCATACTTTCAAATCCCTCCATGGCCTCGCCCCTACCTATCTCTGTAATCTCCTCCAACCCCACAACCGCCCGAGATGTCTGCGCTCCTCTAATTCTGCCCTCTTGAGCATCCCTGATTGTAATCACTCAACCATTGGTGGCCGTGCCTTCTGTTGCCTAGGCCCCAAGCTCTGGAACTCCCCGCCTAAACCTCTCCGCTTCGCTACCTCTCTTTCCTCCTTCAAGATACTCTTTAAAACCTACCTCTTTGACCAAGCTTTTGGTCCCCTGCGCTAATTTCGACTTATGCGGCTCGGTCAAATTTTTTATCTCACAATACTTCTGTGAAGTGCCTTGGGACGTTTCACTATGTTAAAGATGCTATATAAATACAAGTTGTTGTTGTTATTGATTGCATTGTGCTATTTATATGTTGAGACTGTACTAAATTCTACATGAAGACCATTTGTGTGACAAAATATAATTTGCTAATATGATTGATGATGTGATCAATAATTTCCTTGCGTCAACAGTTTAACCCATAAACAACGTGATGCTAGACCCTGTTAGACACTCATCCATTGAGCAGCACCCAGTCAAGGTATTAAAAGGGAAGGGAAGCAGTGAAGGAAAAGCAGAGGGCCTTTAAAAGAGTACTTAAATCCTCTTCAAAGCAATGAAGAATTGCTGTAAAGACACAATGATATAGTGTATTGTGCAGCTAGGAGGGTCATTACAGAGATGAAACTTGATCAGTCAGGAACTCCAGTTAGTAATTTTTGTATTGCTGTTTGACCTTCTGCTTCTGTGGCCTCATGAATAAGCTAGACGCTATGGCAAATCTTGAATTTTATAGGGAATGGGTATTCCAGATACACGAATCATGTCAGGGTTGTTATATATGCAGACTATAGATATACTCTCTGTGTCGTCACTGTATAGTTGCATAAGATGGAGACTTGTTACCTGATGTAATATCAATAAGGTTTACACTGTGTATATACTATGCTGGCACCACTAGAGGGTGTAACTGGTGGAGACCAGGGTTTTCTGCCCCTGTGGCAGAGGCTGTCCACCAGAGGGCACTGCTGTGGGAGACCTGAGGGTCACCTGCATAGGTGTGCAGGGCCCAGCATAAAAGGCTGCTCACCAAGCTTGTGCCTCACTCTGGAGTTATAAATAAAGGATCAAGGTCACTACAGTTTGAGTCCAACACAGTGCCTCGTGGAGTCATTCATAAGTGCATTACCGACATAATAACTGGTGACGAGAATACAGACTCTCATGCTATTATGGCTACCTTTGGCACACTAAAAATTATCACAGAGGGTGATGATTGGGATGCCTTCACGGAAAGGCTCAAGCAATATTTCGTGGCAAACGATCTGGCAGGGGAGATGGACACATTGACGGAGAAGCGCAAGGCTATACTGCTGACCAGTTATGGGCCCGAGGTCTACCGTTTTGTTAGGGACTTGTTGGCACCCACGAAGGCCAAGGATAAGATATACGATGAGCTGACTGAACTAATTCGCGACTAACTTAAACCAAAACAGAGCATCCTCACGGCCAGGCACAGATTCTACACTCACCGCAGACCTGAGGGCCAGGAGATTGCAAAATATGCTGCCGACCTTAGGAGACTTGCGGCACCGTGTGATTTCAGCACGCACCTCAACGAAGCATTGCGAGACATCTTCGATGAGAATTGACCACGAGGGCCTCCTTCACAAGCTATTATCTGCCGACACCACAGTCAACCTGCAGAAATCCATCAGCATCAGTCAAGCGTCCTGACCTTGGCCTGCAGCACCAAGCAAATTATTCATCCTATGGACTCAAACCCGGCAAGCACTGTACACAGAAGGGTGCCTTTCACAGGCAAGACTGTAGAATGTGGATCTGCCCAGGGCAGAGAGCACAGACATCAGGTTCCAGAACTCAGAGTCCACCGAGGGGTGTTAATCGAGGAGCACCATGCTGGCATTGCATAGGAAACCATAGGGCTCACCAGTGTCAGTTTGCTGAGTACGTATGCAAAGCCTGTAACACGAAGGGCCACCTCCAGTGTATGTATAAAAGAAATACGACTCACTGTCTAGCAGAGGAGTCGGTAGCTGGCTTTGAATCCAGCGGGAAGTATGATGATTTGGCCAGAGAGGCAGCTCAGCCTCAAGAAGTGTATGGAGTGTATACCTGCACCACCGATTGTCCTCCAGTGAAGATGGAAGTTGGGGCAAACGGCGTTCCAGTCTTCATGGAAGTGGACACGGGAGCGAGCCAGTCAGTGATGAGCCAGGATGCCTTTGAGAGGCTATGGAAAGAAAAACGACCTGAGCTGGTTCCAGTACAGGAAATGTTGTGCACCTACACCCAGGAGCCGATCCCAGTCCTTGGTACTGCGGATGTAAGTGTAATCCATAATGGCGTGGTGCACAAGTTACCTCTGTGGATTGTTGCAGGTGATGGTCCAATGCTACTCGGAAGAAAGTGGATGGGGAAGATCCAGTGGAAATGGGAAGACCTCTTCATTCCAGCAATTGATGTCCTCCGTGCTCAGAGGCAGAGCAAAACCTCACCTTCGCTTGGGACAGGCACCAGAGTACAGACCAGCGCAGCACCTGGGACACAGACCGTCCATAACGACTGCGTGGCAATGATCCGACTGGAACAACTTAAAAGTACCTTCCCGGCTCTAGTGGCAGGACTCCTGGTTTCCACTTCTACACTATGCGACCGTTCCTTTGGTAGGGAAGACTAGGAGAGTCTATCCTTATTATGCCTGTAATGCACTTATGAATGACTCCACGAGGCAATGTGTTGTACTCAAACTGTAGTAACCTTGGTCCTTTATTCGTAACACCAGAGTGAGGCACAAGCATGGTGAGCAGCCTTTATACTGGGCCCTGCACACCTATGTAGGTGACTCTCAGGTCTCCCACTGCAGTGCCCTCTGGTGGACAGCCTCTGCCACAGGGGCAGGAAACCCCGGTCTCCACCAGTTGCACTCTCAAGTGGTGCCAGCATTGTATATACACAGTGTAAACCTTATTGATAGTACATCACGTAACGTCTCCATCTTATGCAACTATACAGTGACTACACAGAGAGTATATCTATAGTCTGCATATATAACATCACTCTCCCCAAAGTCCTTTGTGCTGATTACCTTTGCACTATGTGCTCTGGCTTAGCTCTCCCGAGACTTAAGTGCCAATAGCCCTTGCACCTTGGCTGTGTTTTGGCTTAGCTCTCTCCCTGTTAACCCCCTAGTCCCTTTGCCACAAAGTTGGGTAGTGGTTACCAGTTTGGATGGTTCGATGATGCAGTGGAGTTTCCAGTGGGCTCTGGGTATGATCCATGTGTGTGTCCATGGCTACACACACCCATTTCCCCCCCGCCCCATAGCAGGCCCATCATACTAACATACAGGATCAGACACAGTGCAAGTACAAAGAAAGGAAGTTACAGTTTGTATCGTGACACCTTGGTTCAGTGACTTACATTCGTTACATTTTGCAGTTGTCTGCCAGGATTGGGTAGATTGCATTCATGGTTCAGTCATGGTAAGTACTGAGGTAGCAGTACAGGTATGCTAGGACGCAGGTTCCAGAGCAACCGGATGGGGTCCTAGTCATCTGATAGTGGTGCTGCGTCCCCTGCTAGCAGGGTGGGCTTGGTTCGCTCACCTAGCCAGGACTCAGGGCCTTTGCCATTGCCTAGTGTGTGTGGCCTCCCTGTCCTCCTTTGAGGGCTGCAGGATCTTCTGTCTGCTCTCTAATGGTGTTGGAAACCTGGCTGTTCCAGGTCCCGTTTGGGGAACTCGTTGGTTCTGACCTTTCGCTCCCGGACAAGGCCGAGGTAGCGACTGGGTCTGGGGGCTGCGCCGTCTCCATCCGGGTGGTGGGCAACGGCGGCTGACTGCATGTATTGGCGCCGTTTTCGTTTCCAGGTCCGTGGCGACTAGTGCCATCGGGTGCCTGCAGCGTGGGAGAGACATGGGACAGGGTATCAGGATCAGTGCCTTCACCCTCCTGAGGTCACTGGCCTATAACTTGTGGGGACACCTGGGGCAGGGCATCAGGATCAGTGCCTTTACCTTCCTGAATTCGCTCGCTCGCTACTTTTGGGGACACTTTATTTCCGACATTGCGCAACAACATTTTGTTCTTTACATTAGGAATAGTACCGACATCTCACAATAACATTTTGTTCACAATCTTAATCGGTTCGTTACATTGATTGCCATGCATACAATGTCTCTCTTAAGTTCAGTCAGTTGCAGGTCTCCTTTAAGAGAACCCTGCTGGCTTTACCCCAATCAATTCCTTTGTTAGACACCACGTGTTGGTCCCTCAGCGTTGCACCTCGTGTTTTGGCTACGGTCATCTTTTTTTTCAACCACGCTGCACTTCTTGCCTCTGTCCTCGAGGTCGACTGCCTTGATCCTTTTCTCCCACAATCCTGCCACAAAAGCTGGAAGAGTGCCGACCAAAGGCAGATCTCCAGGCCCAAATTATGAATGCACATTATGGTGGAGTTAAGACTCGCTCAAATTTGACTGGACTTTCAACACCAGCCTCATCAAAGGAAGGAGATAATCATGTTGCACAAAATCAGTATTGCCGACCTGTATCTTTTCTCATGGATCTTGCAGAAACTCCCTTCTGCTGTTTTTTGGGAGATGGGGAAATTGTACATGATTTTCCATTGGTACCAGGGGAACATAATGGCAGCACTATGAAAACGGCACCACACCTGTGCACGATTAAAGATAACAACTTGCATTTAATCCGCTTAATTAATATGGAAAAAAATCATTATAAAATATTTACAATGTAATACTTTAGTTATATACTGCTATAAATAGCTTTGTTCCACCAACTGCTCATCACATAATGCCTTCCTACTGGGTGAGCCGTAATGTTGTAGCTACAATAGTTGCAGCATGGCTAAACCGAAAGGGCAAATAAATAGCTGGATATGCAGTAAATTCTCTTAAAGCAATAGGGTGTGGATCTATAAAACTTGGTCACTGAAATATCAACACAGCAGGAAATCAATTAAAAACAATTTTTAAAAAGTAATCTGTGGAATGCATGCAGTGGAGTAAATGTTAAAATTAAAAGCAACATTTATTAAGCAGGTCATAGTTATACAATGCATAAAAGATCAAATTGGCCATTAGGAGGGTTTAACTTTGCTCCCACAGTTCATGTGCAAACCTTTGATTGTGTTCATGCCTTATAACCTATACAGGCTATGCTATTTCCCTGAAACTTGCAGTGAAACAAAATCCAGTATCACTGTAGCTCCAATCATGTCATGCAACAGCACTTCAGTTTGAATCATACCGTGTGATTGCAGGAGTCTAAAGTCCATCAGTATCCACAATGACATTCAATGTCGACAAAGCACTTACAAAAATGATATAGAACCAATTCTATGAGCTCTAGCTGATTATATTGGGTACCTTTCAATGATGTCCAGACAACATGACAAAGCAATTAAAAAAGCTAATAGAAAATATAGATATATAGCCAGAACAGGAGAATTCAAATCTCCAGAAATAAAAACAGAAAATGCTGGAACAGCAGGTACGTCAGCATTTTTAAAACAAAAAATACAGGTTAATGTTTTGGGTGTAGACCCTTCATCAAAACCAAAGAATCTATGCCCAGAATGTTAATCCATCTTTTATTTTTTAAGGTGCTAAATCAGCTATGTATTTCCAGCATATTTTGTATATATTTCAGATTTTTAGCAATTGCAGATTTTTCTTTTTATCTTTACAGATCTTCAGAAATTATGCTATTTCTTGGCAATATACTGGCAGTCCAAATTTTGAATACTTTGTTCAGTTCTGGTCACTCTGCCACAAATAATGATATACAGGTGTTGAAAAGGGCATGAAGAAAAGCAATAAAACTGATCCCTAGTGTAAAGGGAATTACTTTGAGGATGGATCGGAGAGAGTCAATCTAGAAAGAAGGCAGTTAAATGGGGAAGAATTCTCATCAAAGTAATAGATAAGATAAACCCAGAATATTACTTCAAGTAACCCAAGAAAGTAGGACCAAAGGGTATCAAATAAATGAGTAAATAAGTAAATTTTTAACAGACATGAGGAAGAAAAGCTCTACAACTTATATGTATAAATGACTTGGATGAAGGATAGTGTTGTACTGTATATCCAGGTTTAATAGAATCATACAGCACAGAAGGAGGCCATTCAGACCTTAGAAAGAGCTGTCCAATATATCCCACTCCCTTGTTCTTTCCCCATACTCCTGCAAGTTTGCACCCTTCAAATATTTATCCAAATTCCCTTTTGAAAGTTATTATTGATTCTGCTTCCACCAGTCTTTCAGGCAGTGTATTCCAGATCACAAGAACTTGCCGTGTAAAAATAAATGTTTCCTCACGTCGCTTCTGATTCTTTCACCAATTAACTTAAACTTGTGTCCTCTGTTTACCGATCCTTCTGCCAATGGAAGCAGTTTCTCACTGTTCCTACAGTGATTACACTCGTAAAGGTACGGAAAATGGTCCATGTTGTCCAAGGTTGCACGTGGATTTTGATGACCGGGGGGCAGAGCTGTGTGGTGAGGTTAGGTTGGTGGAGGACCTTACAGATGTTTAGTGTAAAGCCCATGCTTTCGTACGCCTTGGTGAAGATGTCGACGATGGCTTGGAGATCAGTCTCTGAATGTGCGAAGCCGCAAGTGTCGTCCGCGTACTATAGTTCGATGACAGAGGATGGGATAACCTTGGATCTAGCCTGGAGGCGACAAAGGTTGAACAGGTTCCCATTGGTTCTATAGTTTAGTTCCACTCCAGCAGGGAGCTTGTTCGGAGTAAGATGGAGCACTGCAGCGAGGAAGATCGAGAAGAGCGCTGGCATGATGACGCAGCCCTGCTTGACTCCGGTCCGGACATGGATTGGGTCTGTGGTGGATCCATTGGTGAGGATCACATCTTGCATGTCATCGTGGAGCAAGCGGAGGATGGTGACAAACTTTTGGGGACAGCCAAAATGGAGGAGGACGCTCCATAGTCCCTCACGGTTGACAGTGTCAAAGATCTTTGTGAGGTCAAAGAAGGCTGTGTACAAGGGTTGGTGCTGTTCCCTGCATTTCTCTTGTAGTTGTGGCGTGGTGAAGATCGGGAGCCTTCTAT
Source organism: Pristiophorus japonicus (assembly GCF_044704955.1). Lineage (NCBI taxonomy): Eukaryota > Metazoa > Chordata > Chondrichthyes > Pristiophoridae > Pristiophorus > Pristiophorus japonicus. The sequence goes on along the minus strand of NC_091983.1, from coordinate 93,648,441 downwards.
CAGCAAGAGCAGACATCAACGACGAGGTCCAACACTGCCTCCAGTGTGCCAGTGCAGCCTTCGGTCACTTGAGGAAGAGAGTGTTTGAAGACCAAGACCTCAAATCTGGCACCAAGCTTATGGTCTACAGAGCAGTAGTGATATCCGCCCTCCTATATGGTTCAGAGACATGGACCATATACAGTAGACACCTCAAAGCGCTGGAGAAATATCACCAGCACTGCCTCCGCAAGATCCTGCAAATTCCCTGGGAGGATAGACGCACCGATGTCAGTGTTCTTGATCAGGCCAACATCCCCAGCATCAAAACACTGACCACACTCGACCATCTCGTCTGCATGCCTGACACGAGACTCCCAAAGCATGCGCTCTCCTCGGAATTCCTACATGGCAAGTGAGCCCCAGGTGGGCAGAGGAAACGTTTCAAGGACAACCTCAAAGCCTCCTTGATAAAGTGCAACATCCCCATCGACACCAAGGAATCCCTGGTCAAAGACCAAAGTGGAGGAAGAGCATCCGAGAGGGCACTGAGCACCTCATGTCTCGTCACTGAGAGTATGCAGAAACCAAGCGCAGACAGCGGAAGGAATGTGTAGCAAACCAGACTCCCCACCCACCCTGTCCTTCAACAACTATCTGTCCCACTTGTGACAGAGACTGTAATTCCCATATTAGACTGCACAGTCACCTGAGATCTCACTTTTAGAGCGGAAGCAAGTCTTCCTTGATTTCGAGGGACTGCCTATCAGATGATGACACTCTAAAAGTACTTCACTGGCTGTAAAGCGCTTTGAGACATCTGGTGGTCATGAAAGTCGCTATATAAATGCAAGTCTTTCTTCCTAATCACACTATAAAAACCCTTTATGATTTTGAACACTTCTACCAAACCTCCCCTTAACCTTCTCTGCTCTAAGGAGTGCAACCCCTGCTTCTCGAGTATCTCCACATAACTAAATTCTCACATCCCTGGATAACTTCTTCCTTTTGTACTCTATTCCACTATTAATAAAGCCAAGGATAGAAACATAGAAACATAGAAAATAGGTGCAGGAGTAGGCCATTCGGCCCTTCGAGCCTGCACCACCATTCAATAAGATCATGGCTGATCAATCACCTCAGTACCCCTTTCCTGCTTTCTCTCCATACCCCTTGATCTCTTTAGCAGTAAGGGCCATATCCAACTCCCTCTTGAATATATCCAATGAACTGGCATCAACAACTCTCTGCGGCAGGGAATTCCACAGGTTAACAACTTTCTGAATGAAGAAGTTTCTCCTCATCTCAGTCCTAAATGGCTTACCTCTTATCCTGAGACTGTGACCCCTGGTTTTGGACTTCCCCAACATCGGGAACATTCTGCCTGCATCTAACCTGTCCAGTCCTGTCAGAGTTTTATATGTTTCAATGAGATCCCCTCTCATCCTTCTAAACTCCAATAAATAAAGGCCCAGTTGATCCAGTCTCTCCTCATATGTCAGTCCAGCCATCCCGGGAATTAGTCTGGTGAACCTTCGCTGCAATCCCTCAATAGCAAGAACGTCCTTCCTCAGATTAGGAGACCAAAACTGAACACAATATTGCACGTGAGGCCTCACCAAGGCCTTGTACAACTGCAGTAAGACATCCCCGCTCCTATACTCAAAACCCCTAGCTATGAAGGCCAACATACCATTTGCCTTCTTCACCGTCAGCAGTACCTGCATGCAAACTTTCAATCACTGATGTGCCATAACATCCAGGTCTCGTTGAACTTCCCCTTTTCCTAATCTGCCGCCATTCAGATAATATTCTGCTTACGTGTTTTTGCCCCCAAAGTGGATAACCTCACATTTATCCTCATTATACTGCATCTGCCATGCATTTGCCCATTCACCTAACCTGTCCAAGTCACTCTACAGCCTCTTAGCATCCTCCTCACAGCTCACATCGCCACCCAGTTTAGTGTCATCTGCAAACTTGTAGATATTAAACTCAATTCCGTCATCCAAATCATTAATGTATATTGTAAATAGCTGGGGTCCCGGCACTAGCCCTGCGGCACCCCACTCATCACTGCCTGCCATTCTGAAAAGGACCCGTTTATCCCGACTCTCTGCTTCCTGTCTGCCAACCAGTTCCCTATCCATGTCGGTACATTACCCCCAATACCATGTGCTTTAATTTTGCACACCAATCTCTTGTGTGGAACCTTGCAAAAGCCTTTTGAAAGTCCAAATACACCACATCCACTGGTTCTCCCTTGTCCACTCTACTAGTTACAACCTCAAAAAATTCCAGAAGATTTGTCAAGCATGATTTCCCTTTCATAAATCCATGCTGACTTGGACCGATCCTATCACTGCTTTCCAAATATGCTGTTATTTCATCTTTAATAATTGATTCCAACATTTTCCCCACTACTGATGTCAGGCTAACCGGTCTATAATTACCCGTTTTCTCTCTCCCTCCTTTCTGAAAAAGTGGTGTTACATTAGCTACCCTCCAGTCCATAGGAACTGATCCAGAGTCAATAGACTGTTGGAAAATGATCACCAATGCATCCACTATTTCTCGGGTCACTTTCCTAAGTACTCTGGGATGCAGACTATCAGGCTCCAGGGATTTATCGGCCTTCAATCCATCAATTTCCCGAACACAATTTCCCGGCCTAATAAGGATATCCTTCAGTTCCTCCTTCTCACTAGACCTTCAGTCCCCAGTACTTCCGGAAGGTTATTTGTGTCTTCCTTCGTGAAGACAGAACCAAAGTATTTGTTCACTGGTCTGCCATTTCTTTGTTCCCCATTATAAATTCACCTGAATCTGACTGCAAGGGACCTACGTTTGTCTTCACTAATTTTTTTCTCTTCACATATCTATAGAAGCTTTTGCTGCAGTTTTTATGTTCCCGGCAAGCTTCCTCTCATACTCTATTTTCCCCCTCCTAATTAAACCCTTTGTCCTCCTCTGCTGAATTCTAAATTTCTCCCAGTCCTCAGGTATGTTGCTTTTTCTGGCCAATTTATATGCCTCTTCCTAAATTTCCCCTGTTAGCCACAGTTGAGCCACCTTCCCCGTTTTATTTTTACTCCAGGCAGGGATGTACAATTGTTGAAGTTCATCCATGTGATATTTAAATATTTGCCATTGCCTAGCCACTGTCAACCCTTTAAGTATCATTTGCCAGTCCCGTATGTCTTTTTAACAGCCTGCTCAACTTGTCCTTCCACCTTCAAAGATTTCTGTACATACAACCCCCAGGTCTCTCTGTTCCTGCACTGCCTTTAAAATTATACCATTTTGTTTATATTGCTTCTACTCATTCTTCCTACCAAATTGAATCACTTCACATTTTTCTGTGTTAAATTTCATCTGCCTTATGTCTACCGATTTCACCAGTCTATGTCCTCCTGAACCAGTCTGTTACTATCCTCCTCACTGCGAACTACATTTCTGAGTTTCTTGACATCCGCAAATTTTGAAATTATGCCCTGTATACCCAAGTGTAGGTCATTAATATATATCAAAATGAGCAGTTGTCCAACCCCTGGGGAACACCACTGTGTACTTCCCTCAGTCTGAAAAACAACTGTTTACCACTACTCTCTGCTTTCTCTCCCTTTGTTAATTTTGTATCCACGCAACCACTGCCTCTTTAATCCCATGGGCTTCAATTTTGCTAACAATTTTATAGTGTCAAATGCCTTTTCAATGTCCATCTATGCACCATCAACTGCACTACCCTCATCAACCCTCTCCGTTACTTCATCAAAAAACTCAATCAAATTATGAAACCCTATTAGCCTTTAACAAATTTGTTCTGGCTTTAATTTATTAACCCATATTTTTCCAAGTGTCAATTAAATTTATCCTGGATTATTCTCTCTAAAAGCTTCCCCACTACCACCATCAGGCTGACTGGCCTGTAGTTGCAAGGGTTTATCACTCTCCCCTTTTTTAAATGGGGTGTAACATTTGCAATCTCCAATCTTCTGGCACCTCTCCCATATCAGAAACACTGCAATTTCCACCCTTACTTCCCTCGGCAACCGCAATGTATCCCATCTGGACTGGGTGACTTTTCTACTTCGAGCCCTGCTAACCTTTTAAGTACCACCTCTTTATCTATTTTTATCCCATCTAATTTATCTATTACCTCCTCCTTTACTAAGACATTGGCAGCATCCTCTTCTTTAGTGAAGACAGGTACAAAGCACTCATTTAGTATTTCAACCATGCCCACTGCCTCCATAAGATCTCCTTGTTGGTCCCTAATCGGCCCCATCTTTCCTTTGAGTCCCCTATTACTATTTATATGTTTATAAAAGACTTTTGGATTCCCTTTTGTGTTACACACTAATCTATTCTCATAAATTCTGCCCCTCTCATTTCTTATTTCAGTTCTCCGTACTTTCTGTATTCTGCGTGGTTCTCTGCTGTAGATGACACTAAGTAAGGAGGCACAGTCAGTTGTGTGGATGGGAGCAGAATATTACCAAAGGGACATAGATAAAGTCTTCTGCTTGTCTTAATTTTTGATTGTTGATTTCTTCATCATCACCATTTCTTGATTCAACTTTTCTTCTATTTTGTCTCTAATTTATTTATTGAGGCATACATATCCATTGTTGCCGCTCCTATCACCAATTTTAGAATTTTCTATTAGTTTAACTGTTAGAAACCACAGGTAAAATCAATGCTAAACATCACTGCCGACAAAAAAGTAAGCCCCTAAAACAACTTGCTATTGAGGGAGTACAGCAAAGGTTCACCAGACTGATTCCCGGGATGGCAAGACTGACATATGAGGAGAGACTGGATCAACTGGGCCTTTATACACTGGAGTTTAGAAGGATGAGAGGGGATCTCATAGAAACATATAAGATTCTGACGGTACGGGACAGGTTAGATGCGGGTAGAACGTTCCCGATGTTGGGGAAGTCCAGAACCAGGGGACACAGTCTTAGGATAAGAGGAGGTCATTTAGGACTAAGATGAGGAGAAACTTCTTCACTCAGAGAGTTGTTAACCTGTGGAATTCCCTGCCGCAGAGAGTTGTTGATGCCAGTTCATTGGATATATTCAAGAGGGAGTTAGAATTGGCCCTTACGGCTCAAGGGATCAAGGGGTATGGAGAGAAAACAGGAAAGGGGTACTGAGGGAATGATCAGCCATGATCTTATTGAATGGTTGGTACTGCAGGCTCGAAGGGCTGAATGGCCTACTCCTGCACCTATTTTCTATGTTTTCTATGTAATGCTGTGGCAATGAAGATCAATGTAGACCAGAGCTTTATTAGAGGGCTGTTTGTAATCTATATTGCTTCTACCCACTCTATCTTTCACTAATAACACAACCATGCAAGTAATGGGCCCTGAAACAGAAACATTCTACCATGATTCATATTCGACTATAGCAGAATGGAAGTTAATAAGGTATTACTTCAATCATTAACATTTTGTCATGTTCTGATTAAGCTTTCCCCATCAGTATTGTGTAAATTAAGAAATGGCTGAACTGTGAAATGCATGTAAAATTAAAAGGCAAAAATCTGGCTTTTGCATCAAACACATTTAACGAGAGAAAAATGTAGTTTCTCCACATATTGCAGCATGAAATCGTACTGTTTGCAAACAGATTTGTTTGTAAATCCAGATCTATGTAGGACTGAGCTGCTGCAGTCAGCCCCATCCACATCAAACACCATTCAGCATAACTGTCATTTGGCACCAACTGACCCAACAATCAAACACAATTGCTTTGTGTTGCCCCAGTTCAAAAGTGCTAAAGCACAAAAGGTATGTGCTCAACAACCAGATAGAGTATTTTAGTTGTTGCGCGGTGAAGATCATGTCCGTTGTACCCCTTAGTGGACGGAATCCGCATTGCGACTCTGGGAGGAGCACTTCAGCCACAGGGAGAAGATGGTTGAAGAGGATTCTTGCGATGTCTTTCCCAGTGGCCGACAGCAGGGAGATTCCTCTGTAGTTACCGCAGTCGGACTTCTCCCCTTTTTTGAAGATGGTCATGATTACGGCATTACTGAGATCTCCTGGCATGCTCTCCTCCTTCCAGATAAGAGAGATGAGGTCATGCATTCGTGCCAATAGTGCTTCACGGCAATACTTTAGTGCCTTGGCAGGGATTCCATCTGCTCCTGTTGCCTTGTTATTCTTGAGCTGACGGATGGCCTTTTCTACCTCTTGCAGGGCTGGGGTTTTGCTGAAATGGTGGCGGGTAGCATGCTGCGGGATGGAGTCGAGGGCACTCGTGTCAAAGACAGAGTCTCGGTTAAGGAGATCTTTGAAGTGCTCCTTCCAGCGGGCACTGACTGCCTTGGTATCCTTAATGAGTGCCACTCCGTTGTTGGCCAGCAGTGGGGTGGGGCCTTGAGTGCTTGGACCATAGGTGGTCTTCACTGCACTGAAGAATCCTCGCACGTCGTGGTGGTCGGCCAACTGCTGGATCTCCTGTGCTTTCTCCAACCACCATCTTTAGGTTGCGGGTTTTTTGTTGGACCTCGGCCTTCAGCCACCTATAGAGCTGCTTTGCTGCTCCCAAATTGAGTTGCTGCTTTAATTTCAGAAATGCCTTGCGCTTGCCACTTAATAGCTCCTGGAACTCCTGGTCATTCTCGTCAACCCAGTCTTGGTGTTTCCTGGTTGAGTGACCGAGCGACTCTTTGCAGGCGCAACTATAAGTAAACTACATGAGAGATGGAGGGAACAGCATCAACCCTTGTACATGGCCTTCTTTGACCTCATAAAGACCTTTGACACTGTCAACCATGAGGGATTGTGGAACGTCCTCATCCGTTTTGGCTGCCCCAAAAGTTTGTCACCATCCTCCGCCTGCTCCACGATGACATGCAAGCCGTGATCCTGACCAATGGATCCACCATAGATCTATTCCATGTCCGAACCGGGGTCAAGCAAGGCTGCGTCATCGCAACAATGCTCTACTCAATCTTCCTTGCTGCAATGCTTCATCTCACTCTTAACAAGCTCCCCACTGGAATGGAACTAAACTATAGAACCAATGGGAACCTGCTCAACCTTCGCCGCCTCCAGGCTAGATCCAAGGTTGTCCCATCCTCTGTCAGCAAACTACAGTACGCGGATGATGCGCACACTCAGAGACTGAACTCCAAGCCATCATCAACACCATCACCGAGGTAAAAGCTTCTATAGATATGTGAAGAGAAAAAGATTAGTGAAGACAAATGTAGGTCCCTTGCAGTCAGAATCAGGTGAATTTATAATGGGGAACAAAGAAATGGCAGACCAATTGAACACATACTTTGGTTTTGTCTTCACTAAGGAAGACACAAATAACCTTACGGAAATACTAGGGGACCGAGGGTCTATCGAGAAGGAGGAACTGAAGGAAATCCTTATTAGTCAGGAAATTGTATTAGGGAAATTGATGGGACTGAAGGCCGATAAATCCCCAGGGCCAGATAATCTGCATCCCAGAGTACTTAAGGAAGTGGGCCTAGAAATAGTGGATGCATTGGTGGTCATTTTCCAACATTCTATAAATTCTGGATCAGTTCCTATGGATTGGAGGGTAGCTAATGTAACACCACTTTTTAAAAAAGCAGGGAGAGAGAAACAGGGAATTATAGACCGGTTAGCCTGACATCGGTAGTGGGGAAATTGTTGGAATCAATTAGTAAAGATGTAATAGCAGTGCATTTGGAAAGCAGTGACAGTATTGGTCCAAGTCAGCATGGATTTATGAAAGGGAAATCGTGCTTAACAAATCTTCGAGAATTTTTTGAGGATGTAACTAAAGGGGCCCAAGTTTCCACATGATTCGCGCCTGATTTTTAGGAGCAACTGGTGGAGAACGGACTATTTTAGAAATCGCAATTCTCCACATTTTTTTTTCTGCAGTTCTAGTCAGGTAGAACAGTTCTAGTTTAGAACAGAATTTTTTCTTCAAAAGGGGGCGTGTCCGGCCACTGACGCCTGATTTGAAAGTTTCCACAGTGAAAATGTACTCCAAACTAAAGTAGAATGGAGCCAGTGAAGATTTTTGTAGAACTGAAAAAACCTGTTCTACACATTAAAAAATCAGGCGCAGGTTACAAATTAGGCGTCCAGAACGAGGTGGGGGGGAGGGGAGGGGAAGGGAACTCATTAAATTCGACAATAAATCCTTATTTATACTTCTACAAATAAATCCAACCTGAATAAACATTTATAAGCCACGAAAAGATTAAATAAACCATCTTCCTACCTGTGTGAAAGTGCTTCAGGCAGGGAGAATTCTGCAGCCGTTCGTGCCGCTGAGCGGGAGGGGGTGAGAGAGAGAGAGAGAGGGAGGGAGAGAGGGGGGGGAGGGAGAGAGAGAGAGAGGGGGGGGAGAGAGAGAGGGGGGAGAGGGGGGGAGAGAGGGGGGGGAGAGAGGGAGAGAGAGAGAGAGGGGAGGGAGGGAGAGAGAGAGGGGAGAGAGGGAGAGAGAGAGAGGGGAGGGGGAGAGAGAGAGAGGGGAGGGAGAGAGAGAGGGAGGGCGAGAGGGGGGGGCGTCGGGTCGGGGAACAGGAGCGCGGGTCGGGTCAGTGGGGGGGGGGAGCGGGTGTCGGGTCTCGGGTCGTCGGGGGGGGGGAGCGGGTGTCGGGTCGGGTTGGGTCTGGTCGGCGGGGGGGGAGCGAGTGTCGGGTCTGGTCGGGGGCGGGGAGCAGGAGCTGGCCGTGGGAGGAGCCCCAGTGAGGCCATTCAGCCAGGGCTAGGGGCTGCGTGCTTCGGGCCCCTCCCACACAGTTCGGCACCTGGAGCTACTGCACTTGCGTGCCGACTGTAACGCGCATGTGCAGAGGTCCCGGCACTGTTTTCAGCGCCGGGACCTGGCTCCGCCCCCCCACAGCTCGTGCTGACTGCGCTGAGGGCCAGAGGACCTGTAAGTAGGTGCAGACTACCGAGGATTTTTTTAGGCGCCGTTTTAGGCGCGGAAAACGGGCGCCCAGCTTGGAGGGGCGCCCGTTTTTTTTCTTGTGGAAACTTGGGCCCATAGAGTGGACAAGGGAGAACCAGTGGATGTGGTGTATTTGGACTTTCAAAAGGCTTTTGACAAGCTCCCACACAAGAGATTAGTGTGCAAAATTAAAGCACATGGTATTGGGGGTAATGTATTGATGTGGATAGAGAACTAGTTGGCAGACAGGAAGCAAAGAGTAGGAATAAACGGGTCCTTTTCAGAATGGCAGGCAGTGACTAGTGGGGTACCGCAAGGTTCAGTGCTGGGACCCCAACTATTAACAATATACATTAATGATTTAGACAAAGGAATTGAATGTAATATCTCCAAGTTTGCAGATGACACTAAGCTGGGTGGCAGTGTGAGCTGTGAGGATGACGCTAAGAAGCTGCAGGGTGACTTGGACAGGTTAGGTGAGTGGGCAAATGCATAGCAGATGCAGTATAATGTAGATAAATGTGAGGTTATCCACTTTGGTGGCAAAAACACGAAGGCAGAATATTATCTGAATGATGACAGATTAGGAAAAGGGGAGGTGCAGCGAAACCTGGGTGTCATGGTACATCAGTCATTGAAAGTTGGCATGCAGGTACAGCAGGCGGTGAAGAAGGGAAATGGCATGTTGGCCTTCATAGCGAGAGGATTTGAGTATAGGAGCAGGGAGGTCTTACTGTAGTTGTACAGGGCCTTGGTGAGGCCACACCTTGAATATTGTGTACAGTTTTGGTCTCCTAATCTGAGGAAGGACATTCTTGCTATTGAGGGAGTGCAGCGAAGTTTCATCAGACTGATTCCCGGGATGGCAGGACTGACATATGAAGAAAGACTGGGATTTCGACTAGGCTTATATTCACTGGAATTTAGAAGAATGAGGGGATCTCATATAAGATATAAAATTCTGATGGGATTGGACAGGTTAGATGCAGGAAGAATGTTCCCAATGTTGGGGAAGTCCAGAACCAGGGGTCACAGTCTAAGGGTAGGGGGTAAGCCATTTAGGACCGAGATGAGGAGAAGCTTCTTCACCCAGAGAGTGGTGAACCTGTGGAATTCTCTACCACAGAAAGTTGTTGAGGACAGTTCGTTAGATATATTCAAAAGGGAGTTAGATGTGGCCCTTACGGCGAAAGGGATCAAGGGGTATGGAGAGAAAGCAGAAATGGGGTACTAAAGTTGCAAAAATGATCAGTCATGATCATACTGAATGGTGGTGCAGGCTCGAAGGGCCGAATGGCCTACTCCTGCACCTATTTTCTATTTTTCTATGTTTCTATGTGTGAAAGCATGGGCCCTTACACTAAATATCTATAAGACAAAGGTCCTCCACCAACCTGACCCCACCACGCAGCACTGCCCTCTTGTCATCAAAATCCATGGCACGGCCTTGGACAACGTGGACCATTTTCCATACATTGGGAGAATACTTTCAGCAACAGCAGACATCGATGACGAGATCCAACGCTGCCTCCAGTGTGCCAGTACAGCTTTCGGTCATCTGAGGAAAAGAGTGTTTGAAGACCAGGACCCCAAATCTGGCACCAAGCTTATGGTCTGCAAGGCAGTAGTGATACACGCCCTCCAAATGGCTCAGAGACGTGGACTATATACAGCAGACATCTCAAAGTGCCAAGAACATGCAGAAACCAAGCGCAGTGAAAGGAGCGTGTGGCAAACCAGGCTCCCCACCCACCCTTTCCTTCAACCACTGTCTGCCCCACCTGTGACAGAGACTGTAATTCCTGCATTGGACTGTACAGCCACCTGAGAACTCACTTTGAGTGGAAGCAAGTCTGCCTCGATTTCGAGGGACTGCCTATGATGGATGATGATGAGAGTATTTTATTAGTTTTCCTCATATATGATTGTTTTAATAATGTAAAACTGGCCCTGAATTTCAAGCACGATATAACATGTGTGGAGCTTGAAACTTCAACTCCTTTTATAGGAAGAAATGGCTATTAGCATCTACATTTACTTTGCTGCAATTTGCAAAAAATTAAGTGTGTTGATTCATAACATTTTACTAAAAATTGTGGCTTTTCTTGCACAAGACCTAAACCGTGTTAACACTTTGGGCCCGAATTTGGTGGACCGCCCAATTCTCAGCGGTCTCGAGGTGGTCGGTAAATCTTCACCGCCCGGTACCACTGGGGTGCAGTGCTGGCAACATTGGTCCGGACGGTCCTGAGCGGTGCATCAGCGGAGTGCGACGGACGGTCTGCTCCGGCGGTGCAGGGTAAGTTGTCTGAGACTCGGGACTCTTTGGGTCCCGGGTTCTGTGCACGCACGCTCTTCCATCGACCTCCGTCACCCCATCCCCCACCCCACCGCACCCTGAGAAGAGCAGTCCGGAGGCCAGAGACTGCCAACGTCAGATCCCAGACAAGTGTCTCCAGGTACATTTAGATTTTGAATTGTTTTGTGCAGTGTTTTAGATTTATTCATAATACTTATATAGCTATTTATTTAATTAATTATTTTTGCATTTCTTTTTAGTGGGGGCAGAATAGATCTCGGGGGGATTAGATCTCTGGGGGAGAGGACTAGATCGCCGTGGGGATTAGATCTCTCTGGGTTGATTAGATCGCTGGGGGGATTAGATCTTTGGGGAGGATTAGATCTCTGAGGGGGATTAGATTTCTCTGGGGGGGGATTAGATCTCTCTGGGGGAGATTAGATCTCTCTGGGGGAGATTAGATCTCTGGGTGGAAGAGAAATAGATCGCTGGGGGAGGAATAGATCGCTGAGGGGGGCGAGGAACATTGTAGTTTGCATACCGCCGACATACCATCGGCATAAAACCACCTTTTTTCAGACGGTGTGCAGCTCCGGTGGTATATCGGTGGTATGCTACCAATGTTGGACTTTTGGGCGGTCTGTCGGGTGGTCCGTGTGGGCGGACGGTATGCATACCGCCCAGTGGTATGTCGCTGATGAATTTCCAGGTAGGTGGTATGTGGGCGGTAAATTGATATTTTTTGATCAATTTCGCGATTTTGTGCAGTATGTTGGTGGTCCGCGGGTGGTATGCTGCGATATGTCCACCAATTTCGGCCCCTATATAATGCAGTCAAGCACATTTTAGTACAGTGACAAATAATTTTAGTAAATTCTGGTATATTGTGTGCATTTCACATTATGAGCTATTGTAGGCTTTTGATTTGGCAATTAAAAAATGTTAAAACCTCCAAGAATAATTTACTACCTGCAGGAATGAGACACCACAGTTTCAATTGTTCCCTTTCTGGGCCGCAGTGGTTGAGTGACATTGCAAGAACATAAATCTCATTATTAAAAGGGTCCTTGCATCACCACCAGCCCTAACTTTCTGGGATATCTCTTCCTTGCCACAAATTGCTGGCTATTTACACACTCATAACGCATGTGTATTAAACTGATCATTATTTTCCCAGCAGATTCTCGGCCATTGTTTTCCTTTATCTGTTGCTAAATGTCTCCCAGGAGTAATTATTTTTGCAGTTGTTATGCTTTCTATGACAATAGCATATCTTCTTTCTGTTCCACTATATCAATTATCATATGCCTATGTTCAATTAAACCTTTAGGAAAGTAATTTCAAAGCACCTGGCAATAATTTCACTGCTTCATCATATTCGGTTACCTTCTTCAGATTATGCAATTCTTGGATTTGGGTTCAAGAAACATTTTCTGGGTGATGAAGAAGAGCTTTGCAATGCATTTGACCCATGTCATTCCCTCCCTGCTGCTGCTGTGATCACTTGAGTGCAGAGCACAAAAATGTGCTATTTCCTTCCCCTGTTGTCTCTTACATCATGTTGAGTGCACATCAATTTCTAAACATGCCACATTTCTGTAATCCCATTCACTTTTAAATTTGCAGCAACTTCCCCACCCAAGTGCTATTTTGTTTCAATGCTTAGTAGGTTTTTTAAAAAAAAGTGAATTGTAAAATAAGATAAAAGCCAGGAAGGATATTGTAACAATGCATCAATATTGTCATTGTTCTTTCAGTTGTTTATCCAGAATAAAAATAAATAAAAAAATTGAATTGTGAACATTGAATATCTGAATTGTAAATGAAAAATGTTAAAAATACACAGCAGTTTCCATTAGCATCTAATACAGCCAATTTAATGATTTGGATGGAGATGTGTTGCTGGAAAGTTCTAACTGAAGGTCCCCACACTAAACATTAACCATACCTTTCAAGACATACTTTCAGCATTTTTTATTTCTATTTAAGTGAAATAGAGATTTTTGTACAAAATGAATCAGAAAGACATATCCGTTATTGATTTGCACCCTAAACTAGATCAAAAGACATTTGACACAGTGCCACATAATAGACCTGTTAGCAAAATTGAAGCCCATGGGATTAAAGGGACAGTGTGCAGCATGCATATGAAATTGGCTAAAGGACAGAAAGCAGAGAGCAGTGGTGAATGATTGCTTTTCAGACTGGAGGGAGGTACACAGTGGTGTCCCCTAGAGGTCTGTATTAGAACCACTGCTCTTCTTGATATGTATTAATGACTTGGACTTGGGTATACAGGGATGACACAAAACTCGGAAATGTAATAAACAATGAGAATAGTAACAGACTCCAGGAGAACATAGACAGGCTGGTGAAATGGGCAGACACGTGGCAGATGAAATTTAACGCAGCAAAGTGTGAAGTGATACATTTTGTTAGGAAGAATGAGGAGAGGCAGTTTAAACTAAATGATATAATTTTAAAGATGGTGCAGCAACAAAGAGATCTTTGAGGGTGACAGGACAAGTTGAGAAGGCTATTCAAAAAGCATATTTGGCTTTTGTAATAGAGGCATAGAGTACAAAAGCAAGGAAGTTACACTAAGCCTTTATAAAATACTGGTTAGGCCTCAATTGGAGTATTGTGTTCAATTCTGGGCATCACACTTTAATAAGGATGTCAAGGCCTTAGAGAGGGTATAGAAGAGATTTAAAGAAATAGACTTGGATTTATATAGGACCTTTCATGACCACCGGACATCTCAAATCGCTTTACAGTCAATGAAGTACTTTTGGGGTATAGTCACTATTGTAATGTGGGAAACACGGCAGCCAATTTTCACACAGAAAACTCCCACAAACAGCAATGTGATAATGACTAGATAATCTGTTTCTTGTTATGTTGATTGAGGGATAAATATTGGCCACGATACCGGGGATAACTCCCCTGCTCTTCTTCGAAATAGTGCAATGGGATCTTTTACGTCCACCTGAGAGAGCAGACGGGGCCTTGGTTTAACGAGTCATCCAAAAGATGGCACCTCCGACAGTGCAGCATTCCCTCAACACTGCATTGAGTGTCAGCCTAGACTTTTATGTGCTCAAATCCCTGGAGTGGGATTGAACCCACAACCTTCTAACTCAGAGGCGAGTGTGCTACCCACTGAACCACAGCTGACACATTTACTAGAATGCTACCAGGGATGAGGGTCTTCAGTTATGTGGAATAGTTGGGGCTGTTCTCCTTCGAGCAGAGAAGGTTAAGAGGAGATTTGATAGACATGTTCACAATCATGAACGGTTTTGATAGAGTAAATAAGGAGAAACTGTTTCCAGTGGCAGAAGGGTCAGTAATCAGAGGACACAGATTTAAGGTGATTGTCAAACGAACCAGAGGCGACATGAGGAAACATTATTTTTTACATAGCGAGTTGTTGTGATCTGGAATTCACTGCCTGAAAGGGTAGAGGAAGCAGATTCAATAATAACTTTCAAAAAGGAATTGGATAAATACTTGAAGGAAAATAATGTGCAGGATTATGGGGAAAGAGCGGGGGAGGGGGACTCGTTGGACAGCTCTACCAAAGAACTGGCACAGGCACGATGGGCTGAATAGCCTCCTTCTGTGCTCTATCATTCTATGATTCGATAGTGCCAATTAAATTAGGTCCAGAGCACTGCTAGGTTTTGAGAACAGTGATTAAAGGCAATCAACTTGTAAAGAAATAGTAAACAGGTGACCTTTTGCAACTAAAATATCTCTTCTAGAATTCTGTGCTAGGTGAAGATTCTGGGCAGTTTGTTTGAGCTATGGCAATAGAATAGATCTCGGAGATGCGATTAAAATATTCTGCATGAGCTTGTATTTTGAGAACCCAGTAACTGTTCACCTGAGATTTAATGAAATAACACACTACATTGCAGGCTTTCAACCCCAGTCATCTGGTGTACAGTGGTCACAGCCTCATATGGAATTGTAATTCCACAATATGGAACAGACCTAGACATGTAAGTATGTAACTCTGCTCCTGCAAACCCACCTTTAATTATCAGATGCATATATTCAATTAAACATTTGAGAAAGCAATTTGAAACACCTGGCAACAATTTTGCTTGTTTGGCTGCCTTGTTTCAAGAGTGCTTTTCTCAAACTTAGGTTCAGGAAATATTATCTGGACAATTGAAAAGGGCACTGGATTGCATCTGTGGTAATCTCACTTGAAAACCATTATTGTAACTTCTGTGAATTATCTATATCTGCTTACCTTTGGAGTGATGTTTTTTTGCAGACTATGCAAATCAACTGCCAAATCTTCTCCTGCTCTTTATCAAAAATGTTCGTGTCAAAGTCAACCTCCCTCCTGTGTTTCAAATAGACAGTGCTGGTTGTGTACATGCTAATGAAACGTCGAGAGAAAGTGAAAATGTAGCAATATGGTTGCTGGTTCTTAATGGAAAATGGCACTTGAGGAGAATGAATCTTTAAGTACACTACTGTGTAAGATTCCCTATTCTTATAGACATTTTACATAGGATTAGGTTTAATCTCATATGACTAAGATTTTTACTTTCTTTTCATTTATAAATAGCTTGTAGACTTGTACTGTAGCTAGAAATAATGGCCAGTAATTTGCGGTCAACAGTGAAGCGACGGCACTCGCCGCTGACCTCAAAGAAAGCTGCCCACAAAGCAGCCCCTGCGGCATGAATTTCAGCTTTCCCGACCTTAGTTTGAATCTGGGACAAATCAAGCAAATTCAAAGTGTCCAGCAACAGTGATGTCTTCAAGCTGGCTAAACAGCAATCACATTGAAGAATTCTCACAGATAACAAACCAGGAAGTAAAATGCACAGATTCTAATTTACTTTTTTTATACATTTTACAGAGCGCGAAATAAAGATTGGGACATACACATATGATTAAGGTGGAAGCTGAAATATCATAAACTTTCAAAAATATTAATAATGTAATTCATATTAATGGAAAAATTTGACACTCCACAAATATAAAATTTGTTTTTCGGGGTTGTTTAGCAGTTAGTATGCTGTTAAACCCCAGTTACATCTCTTTCAACAAGGCTTAAAGTTTTAGAGGGTTTTTAACAGTGATATTCCATCGTAAAAGGGGAAGTTTTCATCCATATATGTGATTTCATCTGATTGCCGGCTCTGGGGAGTTCCACAGTGCAACCTGTGGTGGAGCATTGAATGACTGATCACAACTTTAGGATTTCTGTGTTTATCTGCGCATGTGCTAAATCCTGAAGTAGCGGTCAGTTTGAGCGAGGTAATGATGGATAACGTTGACAGTTCCGCTGTCATTACCACCGCAAAATACAGGCCAATAAAATGGTAAATTTGCACATTTCCAGAATACTTCAGGGTATGGATGGCATTTAGCAAGAAAAAGCATTTGTCAGCAAGGAGAGGTTTTTTGTTAGTAAGGAATGCTTAATAATGGGCCAATTGTCTTCCAGGTAAGAGGGTAGCCTTTATCACAAACAAGCAAGACAATGATCAACAGAATATAGTTAGGAAAACTGAAAAACAACTCTTATCATGGCATAATGAATCATCAGGGCTACAAGGATGGGTGGGAGTGATTAAATCCTTATAAAGATCTGAGGCATTCCTTCACAATCCGTAGAGAGAGACAAGAGCAAAGGTATCAACTATGGTTACGTTCTCTACCCAGCGCGAAAGCAGATAATATCGTTCATTTCTATGTTGACTATTGCTTAAGATATTGATTGAACTCGCTGAAGATTATTTGTAATCAAGATTGGTGTTGAGTCCAAAATCCTTACACTACATTATTTGAATTATCTTGCAGCACTAATAATAGTGGAAGAGATACTCAGGATAGGCATAATGGTCCATAAGTTTACCCAAAGATCTGTAGTTGGTTGATTAACCTTAGTATGCCTTTCTGATGCCACCAGTAAATGTCTGAGTCCTTCCCTCAAAAAAGTGATCATCAAGACACTAAAATATTTTTAAAAAGCAAAAGTCAATTCTATTAATTGTGTGACACTGTAGCCTAGTCACAAGTAATTTCTCTGAATCTTCAGTGCATTATTTCAGATTATTTTTCAAAATATTTTCCTATTACTATTATTTGATGGCTTGAAAAATAAAATATGGGTGTTACCCTGTAATTGAGAGCTACTTGGCACCTCTGCATTGGAAAAGAGCCATTGTGTCTCCAAGGTCAAGAATGAACTTAGCGACTAGACAATGGCCTACGCATTGGTTTTCATCCTATTGGTTTCCTGGCAAATTGGGTTGGAAATAATCTTGAAGACACACTCTTCTCTGCCCTGTCTACCCACCACCCCCCACCCACCCTTTTCTGATGGCTGGACTCCGTTGCCTAAAATGTACTGGATGCATGTTGCTGCCACGTCTCTTGTCATTTACCCTCCTTGAATGTTTTATACAGAGGAAGGTATATCCCTTGGGGAGCCTAAAGTCATGCCACGCCACCCTTTTAAATGCTTACTACTGGTCCAACTCTGCAGATGAACCGCCAGATTTTGTTGCACAGTTACTTATATGCACCCAATGAGAACCTTCGTCAGTGACTCTGCCAATGTACGTAGCATCATAGGGTTTTTCAATGTAATTATTGCTGGTGGGAATTCATACCACTATGGGTGCAGCTTAAGCAGCGCCAGTAGAAGCAGAAATTTAGTGCTGGAAAGCCACTTGCAGACCTGCGAACATCAATCACCCAAAAGATCTCCCATCAGCTCCGTTTAGAAGGGAACCAAACAAATCTCAAAATGCCGCTTAATCTTCAGGGGTCCAGGTCAAGTCCCAAGTCCAGACACCCCAACTGGGTTTTACTTCTGCTGACTGGCAGGCTGGTAAATCTCTGTCACTCGGCATAACAGATTGCCAGCAGATTCCTCGGACTCGGCCAAGGAAACGCGAAGCCCTAGAGTCCCTTCCCTTCAGCCTCACCGCCCCAAACAAAGCCCTGGGGAAAATTATCCAGGTCCTGGCCTATTTCCTACGACTTGTGCTCCACTTCTACCTAATCTATGGTGGGAATGTGCTGTAAAGGCCACAGAAATTTGGGAGCAGTGGGAACATTTCCTATGTTTGCCGTTTCGAATCATAAAAAAGTTCTAAAAGATTGTACTTGTAATTTTGCCATGTTACGATGTCACTAACACATGGGTTCCATAACTCAGGCGGCATGTACTAAAATGTAGGCCGGGACTCAGATATGCTGGGTTGGAGGTGCCAGAGCTGGGGGACATCGTTGGCAGTGGTAGGCTAAGACCAGATGTACTAGGCCACTGAATGGCCGTTCTGTGACCCATCACATCCAAGGATTTTGCCAGTTCCTGTTTTAAAAGGGAGCTGAGATGGCTCTTGTCCCCACTCCCCCTGAACCAGCAGTTGCACCACAGTATTCAGCCTCTTGTGCAACACAGAGACCAACGTGCACCCCTAGTGCATGTGCGCCTCCCATTTTCATGGTCATTAAGGGACCTCACCCTGATCATGCAAAATTTAACAGGGTCTCAGCCCAGGAGGCCACATCTTGGCAGTTATTGTAGGTTGCACCACCCCACATATTTTTCATCCCATTGTGACCAGAGAAATTCCTTCAACATTGTTAGAGCAGAACAGATGGAGCTGTAATCTAAATCTGCCTCTGCTGCACCTGATCTGCGAGTGTTAAATATTTATACTGAATGTGTGGGAAAGTGTTCTATTCCCTTATATTCCTCATGCTGTAGAGCACAAAAAATCTAAATTAAAAAAAAAACTAGGTTGAGGAAGTGAGTTGTAAAACCCATCAATTGCTCGTTAAGAACTGCAGCTAACTTTCCAGCAATCAGCACAATGGAAAGCTCATGCTGTGAGATTTCAGCTGGGCTAGTAGTTCTTCATGTAAAAATAAATTACAGATCAAGAAAATGTGTGACAAATAGCCACTATCGATGCTAATCTTCTTTGTACATACACCATCTGGAGCCTTGTATCGGAAGAAAGTAATCTGCAAGATTTACAAGCAAAGAAGGTGGAGGTTAAGCATATACATGTCCTGGAATGATTATTCTGCCAGGTTTCTATATATTCTTCTTCTTCGTGGCTTATCACGATATATTACTGCATTAAATTTTTCTTTTCAAAGAGTTACCAGCCACATTCCCTTTAGTTGCTTGTCCTTTGACAGCTTCCACATTCCAGGTCTTGCCACTGACGGTCCACAGTATCCAAGATTCTAACAACCAGCAACAAAATTAGCAGATGTACTATCTGCATAAATGGAATGAATGCCATTTCTTATGGGCTTCCATACGGTTATATCGAATGGGTCTTATTGCCTCAGTGGGGGGTTTATTGAGCAGCCTCAGTGCACGCAGGAGCTCGCTCCAAAATCACAGCAGGCACTACATCTGCTGCAGAGTGTACTTCTGCAATACAAGATGCTTTACCATGACAACATCGCCTTTTATTAAACTCAGTTCATACAGGTACATAGTCACCAAGAAGAGGTGAAATGTATGGTGACTTCTGTCACTGCAGTCTGTGAAAAAAATGAAAAGGGTTGATTTATAAAAGAAGTGAACAGACAAAGGGGCTGAAATTCAGTCTCCTGAAAAGGCCTCTTCCCACCAGAAAGCGCCGGCCAAGCGGCAGCGTCCACTGGCCATCGAATGGCCACCGCTAGAGAAATTCACCTTGGTGGATTTTCCGGTGGTTCCCACTTCCGCCCCGCTGCTGCCGACCGGTCCTAAGTGCGTAATCAAAGCACGCACTGCCGATCTCCCACACCTCCATCGAAATTCAGCTTGAAAAATCCTCGATCTGCCGCGTGCTGCCCCGACAGCTTTTTCTGTCGGTGCACCTAGTGTGGGACATGGCTGCGTGGCGGCCATTAAAGGTGAGGGCCCAATGTCGCAGCCGCCATTTAATTTTTTTGCTGGTCGATTTCCAAATCGGCCGGACAAACATGACCCTGGGTTTGGCCGGGTCGCCAACAGGCAGCCTTGCAACTCCACTTGGGTGCCAGGCCACTGGCCCAGCAGAAACGCTCCCTGGTGGTCCAGTGGGCCGAACTAAAATCTTCGCAGAGTTCGCAGCAGCCCTCTCCTTTAAGTGAAGGGGAGAGACGTGGCGACGCACACGCGTCATAACGTCATCACCGCTCCGCTGATGATTGACAGCAGCGGTGACTCCGTTCCGCCCCTCTTTTTGTCGATCTTCTGCTTACCGCCCCAGTTCCAACCCGTTATTTCCGATTTCCGGTTCTGCTTCAAAAAAAACCGATGAAGAGGTGAATTTCACAAAGGAGGCCACCTCATCCGACGCGGCCTCTTCAGTAGCGGTAGGTGCAACCCATTTCGGGCGGGCTTGAATTTTTACCCCAAGGTGTAAGCCAACTACAAATGTTTCCTTCGTTGATAAGTACCTCTTTCAACTGCTTGTAGGTATGCAACTGGTTTAAACCATACAAATTGCTGAAATCTCAGAAAAGCTCAGCTGTTATTTTTTATTCAAGGGGGAAAAAGAATCAACCTTTTGAGCAGCAAATTGTGATTATGGCTTGATTCATGCAATGTTTTTTCAGGCCTTGCTAACTTTTTTTGGAAGACATTTTATCAAGCCAGTTTATCAAAACTATTAAACTGAGGACAATGGAGGATTTGCAAATGCAGATGCACAAACTTTCACCAGCGAGCAATATTACAGCAAATTGAGGACTGTTGCCAGAGGGTTCACACAAAAAGGTCAACATGTGGCAAGAACACCTGGGTATGACAGTGAAGGCAAAAATCTGCATTCAAAGAAACAGTGGAATGCTGTGATGGAGTGAGGGATGAATGAACTGGAATAGGCTGATGGCCTGCCTTATTTGCATCTATCATCATCTCGTATAGTTACTCTTTTGTAAGGTTCTCATTTATAGAACATAGTTTTGGCGCCACCCGTTTAATACACTATTTCACTATATCTCAAACTCAAAATCATTTACTGACGAGCAGATGAGTTAAAACTCACATTGCCTATTTTTAAAACTTGTTTAAAAACTATAACTTGTAGTGTGAAAAAGCAATTTCTCTGAAAACAATAAAGTTCAGAAAATGACGGCAGTTGTCACCTGGTTTCAAGTTTAAACACACCACACACCTGCGCACTACTATCTGTGTCTAATTTCAGGTTTTCATATTTTAGCAAATTAAATTCCTAACAGCACTGTCTTAAAAAAAATCCTTCAAGACTGAAGCAAACTAGAGAGAATCTTTATTGCTGTTTCTGTAACACAGCAATAAATTAGAATGAGTAAAATACAGCCTAAGCCAAAAACTTGGCGCAGAGGGCCGGGGTGTGGAGGGGGGGGGGGGGGAGGTCACAAAGCCAAGTTCTGCATGAACACTGAACAAATGCTTTGAATGAGAATGTGATTATTCGGCATCCTGGGGCTTTTCTCTGCAGAGCAACAGCATGCAGTATTATTTAGTTTTTTACTTCACAAGTATTTGCATGAGCAGGCACATCGGCATAACCAATACTGACATGCTGTACCCTGTCTGACCTGACACTGTTGCCCTGTCCAGATGTACACCTCATGCTGTTCCCAGCAGCATTAAGGCTAATGAGATTCTGAAGGTCGTAACTTGGTAATGAAAAAGCAAGCACACTGTACCTACTGACTCAGTATTCAGGCAAAATATTGTTCTTTATCGTGCCTTTCAATATAAGCAATACGGAAACCTCCCTTATTGTTCACTCACACTGTCGGTATACAGCCTAAGTATCCTGCTTGATCCCTAGCTGAGTTTCAAACACCAAATCTGGACCCTCATCGAGTGCTTACTTCCACCTCCAGAATATTGCCCACATACAACATACCTCATTCCTACCATCCCTGAAACCTTCAAACACACCTTTGACACCTCAAAGCTCAATTTCTTCAACATTCTTCTCGCCAACCTTACAAGCTGCACCCTACATAAATTTCAATTCATTGAGAACTTTGCTGCTTACATCCTATCCCACACAACGTTTTGAATGCCTATCGCACTGTCTTTGACAACCTCTAATGGCTCCCTGTATCCCAGTATTTTAAATTTATACAATAACATGCATTGATATAGTGCCTTTAAAATAGAAAAATATCCCAAGGTGCCTCACAGAAGCGTTAAAAAAAACTGGATACTGAATTAAAGAATGGGGATATTACGAGGTGACCAAAAATCTGATTAAAAAATTTTTGGGGGTTTTAAGGCAGTTCATAAAAGAGAAGAGGGGGGTGGAGAGGTTTAGGGAGGGGAATTCCAGAGGTGAATACATGGCTGCCAGTGGCCTCATGAGGAGATGCATATGAGGCCAGAGTCAAAGGAACAGATAGTTAAGTGGCAGAGGTGAGAGATTGTGGGGTTGGAGGAGATTACAGAGATAGGGAAGGGTGAGCCCATGAAGGGAATTAAACATGTGGAGGTGAGAATTTTAAATGTGAGCATTGGGGAATTTAGTGCCAATGCAGGTCAGCGATGGGCAAGCAATGATACAAACAGCAGTTTTGGATGAGATGATCTAATATTGACAGAGGGTGAAGGATGGAAGTCTGACCAGGAAAATATTGGAATTGTCATGTCTGGAGGTGCCAAAAGCACGGATGAAGGTTTCAGTGACAGATGGGCTGAAGTAAGGGCAAAGGAAATCGTCAGCTCTCCGTCTCAAGCTGTACTTTCCGCTCCTTTAACTGATCTACTTTGTATTCTGCCCTCTCCCTGCTCGACTTTGGCAACACAACCTTCAACCACCACGCTCCCATTTCCTTCAAT
Organism: Pristiophorus japonicus; assembly: GCF_044704955.1. Lineage (NCBI taxonomy): Eukaryota > Metazoa > Chordata > Chondrichthyes > Pristiophoridae > Pristiophorus > Pristiophorus japonicus. Next base: position 93,625,432 of record NC_091983.1, on the reverse strand, counting down.
TCAGTCATCGTGCATCTGCTCTCTAGAACTCATCCACCACACTCCTGCTCTCTGGAATTCTTTCCCCAAACCCATTAATCTTTCTACATCTCTCCCTTACTTCAAAAATCTCCTCAAAAACAAATATACATGATTTAGATGAAGGAATTGAGTGTAATATCTCCAAGTTCGCAGATGACTCTAAGTTGGGTGGCAGTGTGAGCTGTGAGGAGGACGCTAACAGGCTGCAGGGTGACTTGGACAGGTTAGGTGAGTGGGCAAACGCGTGGCAGATGCAGTATAATGTGGATAAATGTGAGGTTATACACTTTGGTGGCAAAAACACGAAGGCAGAATATTATCTGAATGGCGGCAGATTAGGAAAAGGGGAGGTGCAACGAGACCTGGGTGTCATGGTACATCAGTCATTGAAAGCTGACATGCAGGTTCAGCAGGCAGTGAAGAAGGCACATGGTATGTTGGCCTTCATAGCTAAGGAATTTGAGTATAGGAGCAGGGAGGTCTTACTGCATTTGTACAGGGCCTTAGTGAGGCCTCACCTGGAATATTGTGTTTGGTTTTGGTCTCCTAATCTGAGGAAGGACGTTCTTGCTATTGAGGGAGTGCAGTGAAGGTTCACCAGACTGATTCCCGGGATGGTAGGACTGACATATGAGGAGAGACTGGATCAACTGGGCCTGTATTCACTGGAGTTTAAAAGAGGAGATCTCATAGAAACATATAAAATTCTGACGGGTCTGGACAGGTTAGATGCGGGAAGAATGTTCCTGATGTTGGGGAAGTCCAGAACCAGGGGACACAGTCTAAGGATGAGGGGTAGGCCATTTAGGACTGAGATGAGGAGAAACTTCTTCACTCAGAGAGTTGTTAACCTGTGGAATTCCCTACTGCAGAGAGTTGTTGATGCCAGTTCATTGGATATATTCAAGAGGGAGTTAGATATGGCCCTTACGGCTAAAGGGATCAAGGGTTATGGAGAGAAATCAGAAAAGGGGTACTGAGGTGAATGATCAGCCGTGATCTTATTGAATGGTGGTGCAGGCTCGAAGTGCCGAATGGCCTACTCCTGCACCTATTTTCTATGTGTTTCTAAATCTAACCATGCTTTTCGTCTCTCCCGTTTCTACTGTGTCCATCGTTACTCCATGTAAAGCACATTAGGCTCTTTTGTTTGTATTAAAATATATATTACATTTAAGTTGCTGTGGATGTTAAAGTTTCTGAATTTATGAGTCAATAAATTGCCCTCTCTCTGAATAAATGATAAGGCAACACCAGGCTGAATCATTTATGATCAAATAGGGGTTAGCAACTTGGCAAAATCTATGTATATACTGTAGACATTAAGTGCACTTAACTAATTAGAATGGTTAAAAATGACCAGCTGACATTAAATCACAAGCACACAGTTTTTATTTTAATCTAATACACAATTGAACATTCAAAATCAGAAACAATCGATCAACTGACACCTATCAACCAACCAAAAACAAGCATTCTCTAATCACTTTGTGAGGGCCATGAACAACTTTATTGAACCAGCAAACCAGGGATTAAACTAAAACTCTTGAATCAACCTTTTAATATTAATTATTCTATTGTTTAGAATGTTTAATGTTATAATTTCTTCTCATATCTGGTCCTGACAAAAAATTGCATCCAGAAAAGAAACAGTCAAGCTACAACTGCCAAATTATTGCAGCCTTAAAATTATGCCTTGGAATAATATTGTATAATGGTTTAATAGTTAAAATGGCAGATAAAGGAACTTCATCTTATTTAATGGGCTGGAATTTGGTCATCATTTCCACCAGGTTTTTGGATGGTATTCATATTTTTTGCTGAAATACCACCCTTTGCAATTTTAATCAAAGTGTATCGCTGGCCGTTTTGAAATACCGCTGGGGAGCTGACCACCAGCGTGCAACGCTAAAAAAATCGCTTCCACCCAAGTTTGGTGGTAGCGGTGACCCATAGGTGACGAGAAAAAAACCGCCAGGGGGAAACCAACGGGAGCAGCAGATCGATCGGCGATAAAAATGAAATCCTGCAAGAAAAAGTAAGTTAACGGTTTTTTAAAATTCTTTTGCAGCAGAAGGGGGTCCTGTGAATGTTTTCCTATTTTTTATTTTTGGTTTTTTTCCCCCATCCTAGGCCCAACTCGCAGCCCCGGTCTAAATTTTTTTAGAACCACTGAATTTGACCAGGATTGCGTTTCCTGCCGAAAATCCACGTGGAATACCGATTTTTCCCGCCGGGCGTATTTTAAAAAAATGTGTTGATCAAAATTCCGCCAATCATAATTAAAAAATGATAGCGGTTACTTTCGGTGGTAATCCGGTGGTGGTGGTTTTTCACCAAGATTCAGCCCATTATTTGTTAATATCTCACAGAGTAATTTCAAGACCTTTAAATTTTGAATTTAGAAAAAATGAAGGTGTAGATTGTCATCTATTGCACTTGGGTATGTGTAGCAGTGCATTTGGATGAGAATTGGGCAGGGAAGGTCATACGTCCATAACAGTGCTTGGCCACTTTCAATTTATTCAAATTAATTGACGGAAATACAGGAAGGCTCTGTTATGGGTACGCAATCCTACCTGCCCAGCTTTCATTCTTGTGTTCTGCCCAGGCGATTCTTTAAGCCCAAGCACAGCAGAGGGAATCTGCCCCTAACTTTAACAACTATCTTCCCTACCCAACCCTTTCTCCACTTAGTACAATTGTGATATACATCAGAGACACCGAGAGCTTACTCAAAACCAGCTGCCAGCTGGTCATAAATGACTTGGCCCGGAGCTTTATCATTTCTTTCAGTGTGAAAGCCTTTTATTATCTTGTAAACTTGACAATTCTAATATATCATTTATATTACTTTCCTTACAGAACTCGCATGCCCCATAAAAACATAAACCAAAGTAAGGGGCTGTTGGACAGCAAATAATTTAACAAAAACAAAAGTACTGAAGAAAAACATCTTTAGAAGAGAACAATACCCGACAAAGAAGCTTGCTTCCCTTCAAAAATGTTACAAATTGAGTCCAGAGGGGATCGGAATAGTTCGGCTCACGAAGTCAAGATTGTAATTCTTGTTTAAATAATTTTTAAATTAGATCAGTGCTGAAGCTTAGTCTGGAGGAGTAACAAGAAATTGCACCACTATCATTCAAGATTAGCTGAGCTGAACAAAATTATACATTTTCCATCCTAAATAAGAGCTGCATTTTATATTTAATTTACTGAACAATCTCCCATAGAGATAATTAATTCAACCTTGCCGACTGGAACTGTTTTCCTGCTCGAATATGCCTTCAGGACAACTTTAATCAAAGATCCAAAAATAACATTTTCAGAATCTGTCATAGCTCAAACAATATATTGTCCATATTATTGCTTGGTATCAATTACAGGTTAAACTCCTGTGAAATCTTAGTGATTACACTGCAATTTTAATCACACAGAGGATTTCATCACACAGCAACTGCATGGACCATCATGGTTTCTGGTGTCTGCTAATGACAATCACCACTGGCAAAACAGAACTGCTCCTGTCAGCTTTAAAACAATATATATAATTTCAAAAAGATAGGAGTGGTATTGAATGTTGCAGTTTACAGTATTATCTGACCCTTCAATGAAAAGATTGCCTTGTAATCACTTCTGGGTATCCATTCTTTCTGAGCAGACATAGAGGTTAAAGCTGTCAGGATGGGAAAATAATTTAAGTAGGAATCCATCACTTATCACTTTAATTTGAATAGACTACTGGCCTTGATTATTATTTTATGCGTCTTGAACTATGTAGTTACCTTTGTTAAGTCCAGGATACACATGAAGATGACAGGCAACATGTAATAGATTAGAGATATGTATATGAAGTTTAAGAGTTATTGGAGGGATGTGTAGTGGAGGACTGTGTGGGTTACTGTGAAAGGAGAAGCTGGGATTTGGTAGTATTAGGGATGGAATGTAGGGTTTGGTTTATTAAGGGATTCCTGAGGGCTGGTAGCAGTGGGCAGTTCCAAAATATGGCAGCACTGACGAGCAGACTACTGTGGTGTGGCAGACTTAAAGGGGGTAATGTGGGGTGTGGGAGCAGCAAGTGGGGTGCTGGCCAATGCTTCTGCTAAGCAGTGCAGCGCTCTGTAGGTGCCCAGGCCACACACCGGCTTTTATATAAGAAAAACTGCGAATGCCTGGACATTTGTATGGACCACGCAGCCCGATAAAGGGCCTGCACACCGAAAAAAAAATAAGAGGGAGCATTCGAGGCCTTTTAGAGACCATGAGGGTAATCTTTGTGTGAAGGCGCAAGATTTTGGTAAGATTCTTAACGAATACTTTGCATCTGTTTTCACAAAGGAAAGGAGCAATGCAGATACTGCTATTGAGAAGGAGTGTGAAATTCTGGATGAAATAAATATAGTGAGAGAGGAAGTATTCAGGGGCTTAGCAGCTTTGAAAGTAGATAAGTCCACAGGGCCGGATGAAATGCATCCCAGGCTGTTGAGCGAAGTAATAGAGGAAATAGCAGAGGCCTTGACCATCATTTTCCAGTCCTCTTTGGATCTGGGCATGATGCCGGAGGACTGGAGGACTGCTAATGTAGTACCCTTGTTTAAGAAGGGAGAAAGGGATAGACCGAGTAATTACAGGCCTGTCAGCCTAACCTCAGTGGTGGGAAAATTATTGGAAAAAATCCTGAAAGACAGGATAAATCTATATTTGGAAAGGCAAGGATTAATTAGGGACAGTCAGCACGGATTTGTTAAGGGAAGATCATGTTTGACTAACCTGATTGAATTTTTTGAGGAGGTAACCAAGAGGGTCGATGAGGGTAGTGAGTACGATGTAGTATATATGGACTTTAGCAAGGCTTTTGATAAGGTCCCACATGGTAGACTGGTCATGAAGGTTAAAGCCCATGGGATCCAGGGCAAAGTGGCAAGTTGGATCCAAAATTGACTTGGAGGTAGGAAGCAAAGGGTAATGATTGATGGATGTTTTTTGTGACTGGAAGGATGTTTCCAGTGGGGTTCGGCAGGGCTCAGTACTGGGTCCCTTGCTTTTTGTAGTATATATCAACGATTTAGATTTGAATATAGGGGGTATGATTAAGAAGTTTGCAGGCGACACTAAAATTGGCTGCGTGGTTGATAATGAAGAGGAAAGTCATGGGCTGCAGGAGGATAACAATCTACTGGTCAGGTGGGCAGAGCAGTGGCAAATGGAATTTAATTCCGAGAAGTGTGAGGTGATGCACTTTGGGAAGGTTAATAAGGAACGGGTATACACATTAAGCGATAGGCCACTTAATAGTGTAGATGAACAAAGGGACCTTGGAGTGCTTGTCCACAGATCCCTGAAAGTAGCAGGCCAGGTGGTTAAGATGGTATACGGAATGCTTGCCTTTATTGGCCGAGGCATAGAATATAAGAGCAGGGAGGTTATGTTTAAATTGTATAATACTTTGGTTAGGTCACAGCTGAAGTACTGCGTGCAGTTCTGGTCGCCGTATTATAGGGAGGACGTGATTGCACTAGAGAGGGTGCAGAGGAGATTTATTAGGATGCTGCCTGGAATGGAGAATCTTAGTTATGAGGACAGATTGGATAGGCTGGGTTTGTTCTCATTGGAACAGAGGAGGTTGAGAGGAGACCTCATTGAGATGTACAAAATATTGAGGGGCCTGGACATAGTGGATAGTAATGGCCTATTTCCATTGGTGAAAGGGTCTATTATGAGGGGGCATAGTTTTAGGGTGGTTGGTGGAAGGTTTAAAGGGGATTTGGGGGACGGGGCTTCTTTACGCAGAGGGTTGTGGGGAATCTGGAACTCGCTGCCTGGAAGAGTGATGGATGCAGAAACCCTCACCACTTTTAAGAGATGGTTGGATGGGCACTTGAAGTGCCGTAACCTGCAGGGTTACAGACCTAGAGCTGGTAATTGGGATTAGACTGGATGACCTTTTGTTGGAAGGCGCAGATATAATGGTAAGTACTGCAAGGAATCGAATACGGCAAGGATGATCTCCTGGACTTGTTTCGATCACCTGGATGGGTTGGAGAGGAATTTTCCCAGATTTTTTCTCCCAAAATTGGCCTGGGTTTTTATCTGGATTTTGCCCCTCCCAGGAGATCACATGGCTCTGGTTGGGGTGGAGTGTAGAATGTTTCAGTTTACGGGGTGTCACAGTTGTGTGAAGCGGTCTGGTTGGGATGGGTGCTCTTTGTTTTTCCGTCATTGTTCATAAGTTTATATGTAATCTTTAGGGCTGCTGACCAAGGGCCTTGTTGCTCTTTGTCGGCTGGCGTGGACACGATGGACCGAAATGGCCTCCTTCTGGCTGTAAATTTCTATGTTTCATTGTTGCTGGAATCTGGTAGCATTGGGCTATGGGTTAACTGGGTATCCCAATATTTTCGAGCAATCCTGGATTACTGAGAGAGGTGGGTCAAATATCTGGGAGGATTGGAAGAAGGATCCTGGGATCCATTAGTGGCATAAGCCGGGAATTTCCTCCGAGCTGCTCTCACTCTGCCACCATAACTTTGCTGGAATAACGGCATAAACAGTGTTTCCAGCACATTCCGGTACAGTTACAGCGGCAGAGCAGAAGCAGTACCGAAGACATTCCCGGCCAGAGGGTCTTACACTATTATGTGAAGCTGGTAGTATTTTGGACGATAAAGTATCTGGTAGGATACAAGACAATGGAAGCTCTCAATCTTCATTTATTCTTCCACCAAGAAATTTTAAAATATTTTCAAAGTTGGATTGTGACTTTGAAGCTCAGCTCAGGTTCAAATAGGACAACAAGGTTTCCCATCATCAAGTTCAGGCTGAAAAAGCAGACGCTTACTGATTTATATTACCAGGGGACAAGGAAAAAAATTAGGCCAAAGATGGAACCTTGCAGCTCACCTAAGCTAACTATGGCTGGAACAGATATCATTGCAGGTGACAGACAGGACAGTACCATGGAGGTGGTCCAAAGAGGAGAGATGATGGAGGGGGAGGATGGAGTGTATCAAACACTGCAAAGAGGTTGATGATGAAAAACAGGAATAGCTTATAATAATCACAGTAACACCGAATGTAGTTAATCACTGTGGTCATGGCAGAAACTGAACTGAAGGGATTTGAACAGAGTTTCAGGAGAGATGGGCATGGAGTTGAGTGGCCACAACACGTTCAATGGTCAGAGAGAAAAACGAGGTTGGATATAGGCTGGTAATTGAAAAGGACAGGAAGGCTGAGGGTGGTCTTTTAGAGGAGGAGGTGATGCAGTTTTGAAGGGAAGAGGGACAGACTCTGAAGAAAGGACCTATCAGATTTGTGTTATTCACGTTAAGGTAAATCTTGAAATACTTAGCTTGCAGGGTTAATCTAACCGTTTGTCATACTTTTACTTATTTATGTATATTTAATCCAAAAATGTCATTGTGGGGTAATGAGTCTAAAATGTCAGAATTGATCCTGTGAAAACTATTTGTGTGCAACATCTTGGTGTATTTCTTTGCTATAAGTAGCAACTGCCAAGCAAGATTCTGTCCAGAGAGAAAACCTTGTACCTTTTCTTCTAAAATTGCCTGTAACGTGTGTGGAATACGTGATATTATCTTTTAAAATATTTTGGAAATCCTTATGGAAACTTTATACCACATTTTAGTTGAAGTTCTGGAATGTAAGAAATGCTTGAATGTTTGGAAGACATATTGTTGGCAACTGTATTATTACACCAACGTATTGTGTATTTTCCAACAACTGTACTTTTTCTTAAAACAAGATAGCTGCACACAGTAAATTTAAAGTCAATAATGCTATCAGCCATGCTGCTACCAAGCCATGAACCACCAGTACCCTGCATGTACAGCACACAATACGATCTGACCATTGCACAAGTTAAAGTTCAGTCTTTTAATTGGGAGTTCTGTTCTGGCATGATAAATCTCACCTGCGACAAGCATGTGCACATCCCAGCTGTGCAACCTGTGCTGCTGGCTTATTAGGTTGGCAATCAAGAGCAGGTTTACAAGGAAAAATGCGAAGTGGACTGGAAGAAGTAAAAAGAAAGAGATAAATGAGTTTACTGTGTGCAGGTGGTGACTGTGTCGCTCAGTACATCAGTGGGAAATAACCATTGCTAACTATATTAGAGAGCCATTTTGATAAGCTTCTGTACAGTATATAGCCAGAAGAGGAACATTGTAGTTTATTTTGTGATTTAAACTGTAAAGACTTCTGTGGCTTCTTCAAAAACAAATAGCATTGCATTAAGGGAATACTGTAGGTGAGGATTTGTAAATAGTGCTCTTTAATGTAAATCCATTACCGTGAATAACTGAAATAGGCAATCATGATACACCAGCAACAATAGAAAGAACTTTTATTCACAAAATGCCCTTCATAAGGTCCCAAAGTGCTTCACTATTATAGAATCATCGAAATTTATGGCATCAAAGGAGACCATTCAGCCCATCGTGTCCGTGCCAGCCAAAAAAGAACTATGCTCTTATATGCTATACTTTGGCTAATAAAGGAACGTATCCCATATGCCTTCTTAACCACCTTATCTACCTATACTGCTATCTTCAGGGATATGTAGACATGCATGCCAAGGTCCCCCTGTTCCCCTACACTTCTCAGTACCCTACCATTTATTGTGTATTCCTTTGCCTTGTTAGTCCTCTCCAATTGCATTACTTCACACTTCTCCGGATTGAATTCCATTTGCCCCTTTTCTGCCCATCTGACCAGTCCATTCATGGCCTGCAAATCCCGGGCTCCCCGGGTCCGTACGGACCCCGGAAGGCATCGCAAAAGCCGGTTTTCAGTGCACAATACGAATGCGCTGAAAACCGGCTTTTCCGATCTGTCAAGCTGGAGGTTGACAGAGCGCATGCATCTCGGGAGCGAGAACATTTGCAAGGACAAGACTGCGGTATTTACCCATATCTTTCCCAGCAAATGTCCTCAAAACGCTTGCGCCTGATAAAACAGACGCATAGCCTACTTTTACAGGCGTAAGAGTTTTAAAACATACAAAAATATAATTACATTAAATTTAAAAAACACATTTTATTGTTAAAAACCCTGCCCACTAAGGTAAGTTTATTTTTAACCCTAATTACAAAACTTCTTAAAAAAATCGGAAAAATATATATTTTTCTAATTTCAATTAATTTTAGTTATCAGAGGTGTGTTTTTTATTTTTTATTATGGTGTTTAGCGTGTTTGTTTTTTTTCTCATTAATAGCAATGAGAACTCGTAGATATGGAGTTGTGTTGTGGAATACTGTACCTGATTAGTTGTGCAGTCACACGTGACTGCATCTTCTGCGTCCGAACCTCGAGGACGGGAGCGTGCTTCGCAGCGCGGGAAGAGAAGACTGCCCCAACGTAATCCCATACTCCTCCACGACCACCAGGTAATTTCATTAAAATTCTCTGGTCGGATGCGTTCGTCCGAAAGAAGCCTCCAACCAGAATTTCAGGGCCAATATCTTCCTGCAGTCTACAGCTTTCTTCCTCTCTATCAACCACACAGCCAATTTTTAAAATGATCTACAAATTTATTAATCATGCCCCTACATTAAAGTCTAAATCATTGATATATACCACAAAAAGCAAGGGACCTAGTACTGAGCCCTGCGGAACCCCACTGAAAATAGTCCTCCATTCACAAACATCTGTCAACCATTACCTTTTGCTTCTTGCCACTGAGCCAATTTAGAATCCAACTTGCCATTTTCCCTTGGATCCCAGAGTCTTTTACTTTCCTGACCAACCTGCTATGTGGGACCTTGTCAAAAGCCTTGTTAAAATCCATGTAAGTTACATTAAATGTGCTACCCTCATCGACCCTACTTGTTACCTCCTCAAAAAATTAAATTAAGTTAGTCAGATACGACCTTCCCGTAACAAATTCATGCCGACTGTCCTTGATTAATCCGTGCCTTTCGAAATGACGATTAATACTGTCCCTCGCAAATTTTTCCAATAATTTGCCCACCACTGAGGATTGGCTGACTGGCCTGTAATTTCTTGATCTATCTGTATCTTCCTTTTTAAAACAACGGTACAACATTAGCAGTCCTCCACCACCACACCTATAGCCAGAGAGGATTGGAATATGATGGTCATGAATATAATACCTTGCTTCTCTTAACAACCTGGGAAACATTTCATCTGGACTTGGCGGTTTACCTACTTTCAAAGAAGCTAAACCCCATAAAATTTCCACTCACTATGTTTAGCCCAGCTATATTTCACACTCCTCCTCAACTACGATGTCTGCTTCGTCCCTCTCTTTTGTGAAGACAGACACAAAGTATTCATTAAGAACTATAGCCACATCTTCTGCCTCCACACATAGCTTATCTTTTAGGTTTCTAATAGGCCCTATTATTTCCTTAGTTATACTCTTGCTCTTTATGTATTTATAAAATATCTTTGGGTTTTTCCTTGATTTTACTTGCTAATATATTTTCACACCCTCTCTTAGCATTCCTAATTTCCTTTTTAATTTCACCCCTGCACTTTCTATACTCCTCCAGGCTTTCTGCTGTATTGAGCTCTCGGTATCTGACATAAGTGTCCCTTTTTTGCCTCATCCTACCCTGTATGCTCCTTGATGTCCAGAGGACTCTAGATTTGGGAGTCCCATCCTTTTTCTTTGTGGGAACATATTTGCTCTGAGCCCTCATTATCTCCTCCTTGAATGCCTCCGACTGCTCTGACACTGACTTACCTTCAAGTCCAGTCCAATTTTTCGAAATCACATCTCAGATTAGTATAATTGGCTTTTCTCCAATTGTGAACTTTTACACCTGGTCTATCTTTGTCCTTTTCCATAACTGCACTAAATCTAACTGAACTTTAATCACTACCACCAAAATGCTCTCCCATGATACCCCTTTGTAATCTATTTGCTTCGTGGGTTCTTTACTTAAGAATTTATAGCAACACATTGCTATTAAGAACTAGTCATTATATTAACAACGGTTTAACAGTCACACTACACATTATCAGTTCATCCATTAGGCGCACAATCGCATGCCTCATCGTGGATCCCCTAAACCCAATTGACTGGGGTTTTATTGAGTCTTGTGAACATCATGTGACTGGCTAAGCCACTCACAATTCAACAGCTCTCTACTATTTTTGTAAAGTCATTATTCAAGTGCCCCCTTATCAAGGGGCGTAAGCTGACAATTTAAACAAATTAAACTTTAACATTAATGGATCAAATTAAAATTTGGTTGCCGGGGGTGATAATGCACTCTAGTCCCTCCGGCGCCCACCTCTCGCAGAAGGCCGCGAGTGTACCAGTGGACACCACGTGCCCCATCTCCACGGACACCCTGGTTCGAACGTAACCACAGAAGAGAGGCAGGCAGTCGGGCTGAACGACCCCCTCGACCGCCCGCTGCCTGGACTGGCTGATGGCCTCCTTGGCCATGTCCAGAAGCAGTCCTACAAGGAGGCCTTCTGACCTGCCTATTCCCCTCCGCACAGGATGTCCAAAGCTCAGGAGCATGGGACTGAAGTGCAATCAGAATTTGAGGAGCAGTCCCGTCAAACATTGGAACAGAAGCCGCAACTTTACACACTCCACATAAACATGGAACACGGACTCTTCCAAACTGCAGAAATTACAGGTGACCTGGGTGTCCGTGAACCGACTAAAAAACTGATTGCATGGGACTGCACTGTGCAACACCCTCCAGGCCAAGTTCCCAATAAATAAAGGGAGGACTCCTGCGTAGAGAGCACTCCACTGGGGACCCCTGCCTCCTCCGGACGGCAAGATGGTGCGCCATGGCGTGTCCAGATGGCAGACGAGGATGGCAAAGTGGAGAGTGTGCAAGAGCAACCCGTACAGTAATCCCCTCTGCGCAGAACTGAAAGACATGGAAGGGATTTCCCGGAGGAGGCTGAAGTTGTGAGGCGCTGGCTCCCGAGGAAGGTTTCGAGGCTTGGTGCCGATGAGGAATTCTGTCTGGACGAGGGTCAGTTCGAAAGGGATCGCCCCATGTGCCTGACAGCCTCCTCGACGCACCTAGTGGAGTCAGGGCCCAGTGCCGTTTTTAGCGACTCGATGGCATTGGCTGCGAGCTGGACGTCGGCCCAGGATAGGCACCATGCCAGCTCTTCCGGCGCCATCCAGCCCGCTCTTCTGCCATCCAGTCGGTCCCTGAACCTGGTCACCTTGCCAAACACAGCCCTCTTGTCTGCCTGCCACCTAAAACCGCGCTCGTGGTGACATGGATTCCTGAGCAGCGACTTCCGAAGGACAGCCACGACTCCAGATGGGGGAGAACTGCGCTTGGTGGCGACTCTATTCCAAACCCTGATAAGTTCCTCGTAAAAGACAGGCAGTCCTCGCATGGTGATCCGGACGCCTCCCAGGTTTACAAACAGGAGCTGCGTGTCATAATTGAGGCAGTACTGCTTCAACAGCTCTACAAACCTGTGAGCATACTCACAGGTACATACATTGCACCCTTCTACCTGCCCAGCTTAATTCTCTAAGTCTAGAATTGCCACCTTTCTTGTTGGGTTTGCTATGTACTAACTAAAAAAGTTCTCCTAAATGCATTTTAAGAATGCTGCGCCCTCTATACCTTTTACACTGATTCTATTCCAGTTAATATTAAAGGTAGTTGAAATCCACTACTATTACTGTCCTATTGTTTTTGCACTTCTCAGAAATTTACCTACATATTTGTTCTTCTATCGTCCCTCGACTGTTTGGGGGTCTATAGTACACTCCCAGCAGTGTGTTTGCCCCTTTTGTGTTCTTCAGTTCAACCCATATGGCCTTATTTGATGATTCTTCTAACATATCATCCCTCCTCACAGCTGTAATTGTTTCTTTAACCAATATTGCTTTGTTGTCTATTTTCTAGCCTTTGTTTTCTCTGCCTTCCAAACTTGATTACTAATTTTCTGACTTTAATTTCCAGCCTTTCTTCTCTCCCTTCTGAATCTACGCAGGTTCCCATCGATGAAGTACTTTATTTTTAAAGTGCAGTCACTGTTATAATGTAGGGAAACGCAGCAGCCAATTAACACACTGTGAGGTCCCAAAAACAGCTTTAAGATAAATGACCAGGTAATCTGTTTTAGTGATGTTCCTTGCAGAACAAATATTGGCCAGTACACCAGGAGAACTTTCCTGCTTTTGGAATCATGCCATGGTATCTTTTATGTCCACAAGAGCAGATGGGGCCTCAGTTTGACATCTCATCCGGCCCTTCCTCAGTACTGCACTGAAGTGTCAGCCTTGATTATGTGCTCAAATCTCTGGAGTGGAGGTTGACCCCACAACCTTCTGACTCAGCTACAAGAGTATTACCACTGAGCCAAAGCTGACACAATGATCCTTTAAACAAGCAGTCAGAGTCACTTACTCAAGAGACACTGAATTTCCTGACATATACCTGCTGCCTTTTTAAAGGAGTCAGATGTGATTGCTCTGCGGTCCCCAACATAAACAACGCACGTCTAAATTCCCACAGATTCACTTGCTGGATAAAAGAATGATTAGTTTTAAAAGTGATGTCAGCATAAAATGTTGCACGTGAAAGCGTTCCTTTAAAGGAAAGTGGCATCACTCCTAAATGGATTTCCCTCCTAAATGGCCTAGCTCTAATTTAAGATTATGTCCCTTCATTCTTGATTCCCCCATTAGAATAAATAGATTCTCTGTATTTACCCTGTCGAATCCTTTTAATATTTTAAACAACTTGATCAAATCACCCCTCCACCTTCGATATTCAAGGGAATACAAGCCAAGTGATAAATGCATCTGCTGTAGGTGCACTATTTAGTCATATGCAAAGATGTTAAACCCTGATTGCAAAATTGCATTGAATTATTCATTGTGACATCATACTTGTACACATCCTTCCAAAAATGTCTTTTTTGCTATTAAGAATGTTTATGTAGTTTTATGAATGGTTTGGAAATTACACTGATCATTTATGCTACTGCAGCAGGAGGACCACGCAAACAATTCAGAAAATTCCAGAAAATTAGGAGCTGGGTGGATACACTGAACCTATGTCCAATAACATATCTGTGCTTAAACAACTGCAAATGTCTTGGTTATCATTCATTATGCAGTTTGCATTTCCTTGCCTCCTGACCTTTAAATGCTCATTTTTATCTTACTTAAGCCTCCTCCACCCCCCACCCCAACAAACAAAATCTATAATAAGCATTCACCCAGTCTAACAATTTAAATGCTGCCTTGCAAAGTATTCCCCCATAAATGCTCACTTCCTGTTGGTGAGATCCCAACTGAATGCTCAGAACTGTTCACATTGTAGAGCTGCTCTGCACTGGATAAGGATACTAATTGAAAAATAAATAGAAGTTCTGGATCTCCTACTGATTCCCTCTCTCCTGGTATTATCTTCTTCTACTTCTGCATGAGTTTAATTTAGGGGTTTGTTTGAACCATTTAATCTCCCTCACTGCTGTGGTGATATTCTCCTATTCTTTGAACTCACTAATGGAGTTCAATTTTCAGTAATTGCCCTCATCTCCCTGCCCTGCCATTATAATTTGCATGAATTATTTATGACGGGACGTTAACAAGGCCTTAACAAGCAAATACTTTTTTTCACGAACTTTTCTGAATGCATTTATGGATAAGAGCAGTCTAACATTAAAGACAGATGCATAGTGCATTATTGTTTCCTACTATGTTGAATCACTGTTTATACACAGCTACCATCATTAAAATTAGTGACCTGGGGAAAATATAACCCACTGTTTCTTCATTCATTTTATTTCCCAGCACTAGTGAGGAATAGTTGCCATGCATCTGCACCCCAGATTTGGAAACAACAAGAACATTGTATTATCAACCAGAAAATCAGGTATTTAAAAAAAAATCTTTTAACTTAAAACTCCTTAAAAATAATTTACTCGGACGTACGAACGTATGAAAAATGAGACAGGAAAAGACCCTCCGATCTATCCAGCCTGTCCCACACAATTGCAATATTTACTCTCCACCCTACCCAAAAACCATATGATCTCCTGGGAGAGGCGTAAAACCAGATAGAAACCCAGGAAAATTCAGGGGGAAAAATCTGGAAAATTCATCCCTGACCCTGCCTCCACCCCCCCCTGGCGATCGTAACTAGTACAGGAGATGACTCTGGTCCTAATAACGTCATGCAGTACCTACCTTTTGTAAGAGATAGGTACTGCATGATCTCAGCCCTGGCCAGAAACAAATGCAACTCTTGCTTGAAGGAATTCAGCAAATAATTGTCCACCACACAAGCTGGCAGTCTGTTTCATAGGTCCACTAAGCTCTGGGGAAGGAATCACCTCCTGACATCTAAACTAGATCTGGCCTTAAACAACTTAAAATTGTGAACCCTGGTCCTCCCCAACCTATTTATTTGAAACAAACTGTCAACTTTTGCACGATCTATTCCCTTCATCACCTTATAAACCTCAATCAGATCACCCTTAAGTCTACGCTTTTCTAAAGTTTAGAGGCCCAGCTCTTTTAGCCTATCTTGTTAACAAAGATGCTTTAAATTGGACATTAGTAATTTGGCCATAAATCCTTGTGTATTTCATTAAACTCATAATTCAATTAACATGGAAATCTGATTATTTATTCATATAGATAACAATCTAATAAAAATGCTATATATAGAGATTAATTGAAGATGAATCTTTAATACATAATTTGCCTCATAAGTGAACAGGACCAAGCAATTTAGGAGGAGCGTAATGAAGAATTTTACGAGTCCCGTTGCTGAGTGGCAAAAATGTATTCAAAGATTATTAATGCCAGAAATATGAGTTAGATATAATGGGAGAGAAATTGCGACATTACACCTCCCGTTAGCGCCATCGGGGCGCAAACGACTTCTAGACCGGGAAGCAGGGCTGGTCCCGCCTTCTGCGAAATCCCGCGGGAGTTAGGGGAGGCACAAACTGGTAGCGCCCGCTCCTGCTGGTAGTTCCCTGGGCCACTGCGATCCGTTTTCGACCCAGAGTGCAACTTTGGTAGCGCCCCGTCACGAACCGGACCGCACTCCGCTTGCAGGGCGAAAATTAAAGGAGAGGTGTGGCGTTCAATTTTATTTTACAATGGCCGATTTACCGGTCGTGGCCTTACCTTGTCAAATTCGCGGGGTCCGTGCCGCGATGTTGCAGCCCGGTATTCGGCTTCTGTGCCGGGTTGCTGCCACTCCCTGGTGGTGAAGTGGTGGCCCCTTCTCCCTGTTGCAGAGTTCGCAGTGTGCCCGCCCCTTTAACGGAAGGGGAGGGCCTTGTGCTCCCGCCAGCGCTACACGAATTCCCGCGGCTAGCGCCCTAGTCTCGCCCCCGCTCCACTTATCTCGGGGCAGAGACCCCAATTTCACTGCCGGGGAGGGACTTCCGTGCCTGGAGCAGGAAGTCCTGTCTTGCCTTGGTTACCGCCCCAATCGAATTTCGGCCCCAATATATTTTAAAAATCTATTTAATTTTATTGACATTTAGAATGTCAGTTTGCAAAGTTTGTAGCGCTCTTACCCAGAGTCAGAAGGTTGTGGATTCAAATCTCATTTCAGGACATGAGCACATAATCTAGACTGGCATTCCAGTAATGTAATAAGGCAGTGCTGCACTCTCAGAAGAGATGTTAAACTGAGGCTCTGCCTGCCTGTTCAGGTGTTTCAGCCGAATGTTCAAAGATCCCATGGCACGATTCGAAGAAGAGCAGGAAATTCTTCTAATTGCTAATCACGGAACCTTGCTGCGCATATAGCAATTGCCATGTTTGCCTAGATAACAGTTAGTGCATCATGTCATAGAAATTTATTGTATGTGAAGTACAATGAGATGTTTCCTCTTCTATTTGCGACCATTTTAAGGATGGAGGGTATTTTTAATATTATTACATTGTACTTGTACTAAAGTCTTATCCTCGAGTATTCCTTTCAACAGAAACTATCTTCAAATTCTAATTGTGATAGTTGTATGCATTAAAGATCTCATTCACAATGAATTAGTAGTTTTATTGCAATTAGTCTGCAATTGGCATCAGTACAGCAGATAAATTGGGATTACAGCTAATCCATTATTCAGTGAGTGCCTGCAGACTTTTGTTGCACTTTTACAAATGGTATAATTGGCGTCTTATTATATTCCATGACTATAGCAGCACTTTAAAGTCATGTGTTGTCTTAGAAATCCACAGAATGGCTAATGCAGCCAAGGGGACGGTGACCAGTCAGCTCTGAGGAAACTGCTTCCTGATGAGGTTATAGGTGCAGCGTCCAAAATCCGGAGTTCCGGAATCCGTAAAATGTTCCGGAATCTGGACTGGCCGACGCTGCCGACCTTGGGGCCTCGCTGCTGCCTGATCTCGGGCCTCGCCTTGCCACTGCTCACTTCGCTCACCCCACCGCCCATACTTCTGGGCCTCCTCGTCAGCCCGCCCGAATACGTCCTCGGCAGGGCCCACGCAACCGAACATCTCGGCGGGGCCCCGCCCGAACAGCTCCTCGGCGGCAGGACCAGCGGCCCGAACACCTTCTCGGCGGCAGGACCAGCGGCCCGAACAGCTCCTCGGCGGCAGGACCATCGGCCCGAACACCTTCTCGGCGGCAGGACCAGCGGCCCGAACAGCTCCTCGGCGGCAGGACCAGCGGCCCGAACAGCTCCTCGGCGGCAGGACCAGCGGCCCGAACACCTTCTCGGCGGCAGGACCAGCGGCCCGAACAGCTCCTCGGCGGCAGGACCAGCGGCCCGAACAGCTCCTCGGCGGCAGGACCAGCGGCCCGAACAGCTCCTCGGAGGCAGGACCAGCGGCCCGAACAGCTCCTCGGCGGCAGGACCAGCGGCCCGAACAGCTCCTCGGAGGCAGGACCATCGGCCCGAACACCTTCTCGGCGGCAGGACCATCGGCCCGAACACCTTCTCGGCGGCAGGACCAGCGGCCCGAACACCTTCTCGGCGGCAGGACCAGCGGCCCGAACAGCTCCTCGGCGGCAGGACCAGCGGCCCGAACACCTTCTCGGCGGCAGGACCATCGGCCCGAACACCTTCTCGGCGGCAGGACCATCGGCCCGAACACCTTCTCGGCGGCAGGACCATCGGCCCGAACACCTTCTCGGAGGCAGGACCAGCGGCCCGAACACCTTCTCGGAGGCAGGACCATCGGCCCGAACACCTTCTCGGAGGCAGGACCATCGGCCCGAACACCTTCTCGGAGGCAGGACCAGCGGCCCGAACACTTTCTCGGAGGCGGGGCCCCGCCCGAACAGCTCCTCGGCAGCAGGACCAGCGGCCCGAACACCTTCTCGGAGGCGGGGCCAGCGGCCCAAACACCTTCTCGGAGGCGGGGCCAGCGGCCCGAACACCTTCTCGGAGGCGGGGCCAGCGGCCCGAACACCTTCTCGGAGGCAGGACCAGCGGCCCGAACACCTTCTCGGAGGCGGGGCCAGCGGCCCGAACACCTTCTCGGAGGCGGGGCCAGCGGCCCGAACACCTTCTCGGAGGCGGGGCCAGCGGCCCGAACACCTTCTCGGAGGCAGGGCCAGCGGCCTGAACACCTTCTCGGAGGCAGGGCCAGCGGCCCGAACAGCACCTCGGCGGGGACCCTCCCCCCCTCTCTGACATTCCAAAATCCGGAAATACCCGAACCTGTGCTCGTGTGTTTCCGGATTCGTGACGTCAGAAAGACGATCGAAAGTTCGGAAAAGCCTGGAATCCGGAACAGCTGCTGTCCTGAGGGTTCCTGATTCTCGACGCTACACCTGTACTAGTACTAAAGTGAATTTTCAAATGCACCTAGCTCAGCTTCAAGGGAGAACATGAAAAAATAAAGTGCAGCAAGATCTTTTCCTAAACGTAAAGAAAATCTCTCAAATACTCCATACATCGGGAGAACATGAAATGTTGTGCTGCAGAAACTGTTTTACTTTTTATTCACCTGGATAGCTTTCTGCGCAAGAAAGTTATTTATGCTTTGAATGCTGGGAAAGAAGAATTTATGGTACAGGGTATTCTCTTTTATAGAGGGGAAGAACTGTACAACAGCTTTCAACTTGATTTAACCACATTTAGTGTAGTTTGGCCACATTGTCAGACGTGCGGTCAGTGCTGATATAATTGTGAAACTGATTGAAGACAATCAACTCCACAATTATTTTTACCAGTTTGCCCATCTGCAATTTGGCATAGCTTAGTGATGCTTGCATGGATTCTAATCAGCACTGGCCTTCATTCAAACTGGGGCATTTGCGATGCCATCCATGTTCTACAAATGTGGAGCACATTTGTGAATAATGGGGAGTTTCAGTATGCAGAACCAAGAGTGAGACTTGCACAAAATGGCATAATTGAGCAGCCTGTTTGAGCTCCAGTGCACTGCGCCATAAGTGTTAGAATGGGATTTGCTTTGAGATTCTCTGGCTGCAATAATAACTGCAAGGCGGGAAGGGAGCAGGGGGGAGATTTAGTGGAAGTTTCCCGGCGGTCCTCCTGAATTTAATGGCAGAACCAGATAAAAATTTTTTGCATGGGTTTCCTGGCCACAGCTAGCCAGATTGAGGCTGACTGTCGGACAGGAAGGCAGCAGTGAGACATATCAGAGGTAAGTTGGACATGGTGGGGGTAAGTCAGCCAGCGGGTGGGGGGGAGGGATCAGCCATTGTGAGGGGATCGTACCTCTGGCGGGATGTGGGGAGGGAAGCAGATAAGCTTGGTGGGCCAGAGGCCGGGCGGTGGGGGGGAGTACTCCTGTTCCTTGCCTCCCTTCATCTGCCGAGTTTCCCAAGGCCCTGGAAACCTGGCCTGCAGGTGTTAACAGTAATACTCTTGTTAAATTGGAAGCACGCAGCTGCATTAAAACTTTTTAGTGATGGACCCGCCTCCTGAGAGCAAGTTAGTCACCCATGCCCCAACCCGCCTGCATTAAAATCAGAAATGGGCGCATTGGTGAGGGGCTGGGGCCGGTTCCAGATTTTCGCATTCATAACCCTGTCCCCTCCTGACCTGGAGGTTAAAATTACCCCTCTGTGTGCTGAATTGTTGGTCACACATATATCACCATGGCGAGTGGCAAATGGTAGTCAGTACCTCTTGAAAATAGGAGTGTAGCATAATTTACGAAGTTCTGCATTACTTATAAGGAGTAATTTTCTAACTACACGCTCAGAGTGGGGAGCTTTGCAGCTTGGGAACGCAAATTGAAAATTCAGACAATCACTGAGCGTGATTTTCCAACCACTTAAATTAATTTCCGATATGTGCAGCTGCCAGGCAAGTCTCCCTATATAAACTCAAAGTCTAAAAATGATCTCTTCAGCATTTTCAGAAAGGCAAAAAGGAATATTTATTGTGTGGACAATGCAGTACATGACAAGGTCATGCTCCAGTGCCAATGAAGAACAAGAAGATGGGTGAACAAAACTGGCAATCTTCAAGTGAGACTAGTGGTTAGAATTTTTTCTTCCAACAGTGTTGTCTGTACATGAAATGGATTCCTACCGAAAGCAGCTAATGCTTTTAAAAACATGATGTTTTTTTTAATTCGTTGCTGGGATGTGGGCGTTGCTGGCAAGGCCAGCATTTATTGCCCTTCTCTGGTGTTAGTGATCATAATTCAATTAGATTTAGCATAGTTATGGAAAAGGACAAAGATAGACCAGGTGTAAAAGTTCTCAATTGGGAAAAGGCCAATTTTACTAAGCTAAAATGTGAGCTGGAATTTTCTCCAGGTTGGCGGGTTGGGGGCCTCCGAAGTGGGAGGCTGGGTTTCCTGCAGGCCCTATGACTTCAATGCCTCATGGTGGGGTGGTGGGGATCAGAGCCTTGGGGAGGTGATCGGAGACCTCATGGTGGGGTCTCTGATCGCCGGGATTGGGTTAGTTAGGGACCCTGGATCTAGGAGGTAGGTATAAAGCCACTTACCTCCTGGATGCAGCAGTTCCCGGCTCGGTTTAACTAATAGGTTTCAGTAATTGTGTGAACCTGTCCACATGCAGTTACATTCAAAATGGAGGTTAAAAATGAGGCTTCCAGCCTCATTATGTTTAAATTGACGAACTGCCCCCAGGGAGTAGGTTGGTTGCCCAACCCCAGTCCCGCCTCTGTTAAAACCGGAAGTAGGCAGGTTGGAGGCGGGATCAGATTAGGACTCCCATTTTTAACAATTTAACTGCCCCCACACGCCAAACCCCAACTTTTTTTCGGGGAAAATTCTAGCCATAATTTAGAAAACAGGCTGTTAAGAGAGGCAAGGGAAGAAATAGCAGAGTCTCTGACCATCATTTTCCAATCCTCTCTGGCTACAGGTGTGGTGCTGGAGGTCTGGAGGATTGCTAACATTGTGCCATTGTTTAAAAATGGAGATATACCGTGTATAACGATATATAACGAATATACTGAGTAATTACAGACCAATCAGCCTAACCTTGGTGGTAGGAAAATTATTGGAAAACATTCTAAGGGACAGTATTAATCGTCATTTAAAAAGTCAAAGATTCATCATAGGCGGTCCCTCAAAATGAGAATGACTTGCTTCCACACCAAAAAAGGACGAGTCCACAGGTGTTTCGAATGAAGGACCCGAACTACATCCTCAAGGGTGGAAGATGCCTATGCATGGATTTTTTTTAACGTTTGGTGGCCGTTGCACACCAGCCACCACACGGGCTTGACAGAGCTAGGACTTGGTCCAGTGGCAAGGATTACCCAAGACGACTGGAGACCTGCTCTGCTGCACGGACCTAGTGCGCACACATATCGCAGTGTGGGCTGGCCCGTGCTGCCCCTGGGCCTCTGGCCCCGAACTCACGCCTCCCCTGGGCCCCGATCACGTCCCTCCACAATCTCTCGCCGCTCCTTCGCCCCGACCTCGCTGCTCCTGCTGTATCTGCCCACGCTCCAATCACTGACTTGGATCTTGATGTCACTCTTCGCTGCCGTCGCCCTCCTGCACCAGCTCGCGCTGCTCCCTGAAGTAGTATGCCTCCACGCTGCTCCTGGGCTGCTCACCTCCATTCCTTTTATGGCCCCGACCTGCCGCTGGTGTTCTCACGCAGGTCGGGGCCTCCATGCTGCTCCTGAGCAGCTCACCAAAGATTAATCAAGGACAGTCAACATGGATTTGTTAAGAGAAGGTCTTGTCTGAATAACTTGATTGAACTTTTGAGGTGGTAAGCAGGAGGGTCAATGAGGGCAGTGCATTTGATTTTTAGCAAGGCCTTTGACAAGGTCCCACATGGCAGGTTGGTCAAAAAAGTAAATGCCCATGGGATCCCAGGGAAAGTGGCAAGTTGGATCCAAAATTGGTTCAGTGGCCGGAAGCAAAGGGTAATGGGTCAACGGGTGTTTTTGTGTCTGGGAGGCTGTTTCCAGTGGGGTTCTGCAGGGCTCCGTACTAAGCCCCTTGCTTTTTGTGGTATATATCAATGATTTAGACTTGAACGCAGGGGGCATGATTAAGAAGTTTGTAGATGATACAAAAATTGGCCGTGTAGTTGTTAGTGAGGAAGAAAGCTGAAGACTGCAAAAAGGTATCAATGGACTGGTCAGATGGGCAGAAAAGTGGCAAATGGAATTCAATCCGAAGAGGTGTGAGATGATACATTTGGGGAGGGCTAACAAGACAAGGGAATACACAATAAATGGTAGTATCCTGAGAAAAGCAGAGGAACAGAGAGACTTTTGGAGTGCATGTCCACAGATCATTGAAGGTAGCAGGACAGGTAGATAAGGTGTTTAAGAAGGTGTATGGGATACTTTCCTTTATTGGCCGAAGCATAGAATATAAGAGCAGGGAGGATATGCTAGAACTGTATATATACATTTATATAGCGCCTTTCACGACCACCAGACGTCTCAAAGCACTTTACAGCCAATGAATTACTTTTTGAAGTGTAGTCCTTATTGTAATATGGGAACAGTGACTAGTCAGCTAAAACACTAGTTAGGCCACAGCTAGAGTACTGCATACAGTTCTGGTCACCACATTACAGGAAAGATGTGATTCCACTTGAGAGGGTACAGAGATTTACGAGGATGTTGCCTGAACTGAAGAATTGTAGCTATGAGGAAAGTTTGGATAGGCTGGGGTTGTTTTCTTTAGAACAGAGGAGGCTGAGGGGAGACTTGTTAGAGGTGTATAAAGTTATGAGGGGCCTAGATAGAGTGGATAGAAAGCACCTATTTCCTTTAGCAGAGAGATCAATAACCAGGGGGCACAGATTTAAAGTAATTGGTAGAAGGATTAGATGGAAGTTGAGGAGAAATTATTTCACCCAGAGGGTGGTGGGGGTCTGGAACTCACTGCCTGACAGGGTGGTAGAGGCAGAAACCCTCACAGCATTTTGAAAAGTACTTGGATGTGCACTTGAAGTGCCAGAACCTGCAAGGCTACAGACCAAGAGCTGGAAGGTGGGATTAGGCTGGATAGCTCTTTTTTGACCAGCAGAGACACAATGAGCCGAATGGCCTCCTTCTATGTCGTAAATTTTTATGATTCGTGTTTCCTCACGAGAAAAATTTCCAATGCTGTTAAAGAGTGAGGAAATTCAGCCCCATTGGTTTATACTTTATTTGGTAACAAACTAGCAAATATCAGAAAGATGGAGAAAGATTTTTTTTCTCAACAGAATTAGCTAAGATGAGAAATGCTACAGCAGTTTTGTGTAGGGTTCTATTTTTACCAATAGTGACTCACATTGGAAAAACAAACTCCCTGCATCACCTCAAAATAGTTAGGCCTTTCACTAACCATAAAATGGCACCAACAGAGGTCGTGGAATGTTTCATGCATTGCATGGTCCCACTTCTTGACTGAAGTGTGCACTGCAAAAGGACTTGAGCTGGAAATGGAGGTAAAATATCGGGGAAATGGCCACGATATTTACTCAGTGCCGTGAAGAGAGCCGGGGGGAGGAGGGTTTCTAGAGAGGAAACCTGGAGATATGGATGTCCTGCTGAAATTAACAGCAGGATGTGTTTTACATTTTTCGCAGCACGTTTCCCGCCCGACAGCCAGCCTGATTGAGAGGCTGCCTACCTGGCGGGCAGAAAAGCAGCAGAGGAGTAGATTCCAGATAAGCAGGAACCACCAGGGGCGGGCGGGCCGGGTGGGGCGGGGGGTGGGGTTGTGAAAATCAGCCAAGTGCAGGAGAAGTCGTGGAGGGGTGATGGAGATCGTGGTGGGGGGGGGAAGAGAGTCAGAGATTGGAGGATGGGAGTGGGAGATCGCCGGAAAGTGCTGGGTGGGTGGGGAGCTGGCGGAGCTCGCGGATGGGGGGAGTCAGAGATCGGGGGGGGGGGTCAAAGATCACGGGTTGGGGGGGGGGGAGTCAGAGATTGGTGAGGGGGGATCAGAGATCGGGGGGGGGGTCAGAGATCGGGTGGGAGGGTAGAGTCTGAGATCGGGTGAGGGGGGGAGTCGGAGGTTGGGTGGTGGGAATCAGAGATCGGGGGGGGTCAGAGATCGGGTGGGAGGGCAGAGTCAGAGATCGGGGAGGAGGGGGGAGTCGGAGGTTGGGTGGGGGGAATCAGAGATCGGTGGGGGGGGCAGAGATTGCAAATGGGAAGGGGGAGTCAGAGATGGGAGGGGAAACAGAGATCGCAGGTTGGGGGGAGTCAGAGATCGGGGGGGGGGCCAGAGTTCGGGTGGGAGGGCAGAGTCAGAGATCAGGTAGGAGGGGGGATTCGGAGGTTGGGTGGGGGGAGTCAGAGATCGGGGGGGTCAGAGATCGGGTGAAAGGGCAGAGTCAGAGATCGGGTAGGACGGGGGAGTCGGAGGTCAGGTGGGGGAAATCAGAGAGCGGGGAGGGGTCAGAGATCGGGGGGGATCAGAGATTGGGGGAGGGGGGTCAGAGATTGCAAATGGGAAGGGGGAGTCAGAGATCGCGGGTGGGGAGATTCAGAGATCGGGAGGGGTCAGAGATCGTGGGGGGGGGAGTCAGAGATCGAGGGGGGTCAGAGATCAGGGGGGGGAGTCAGAGATCGGGGGGAATCAGAGATCGGGGGGGGGAGTCAGAGATCGGGGGGGAGTCAGAGATCGGGGGGGGTCAAAGATCAGGGGGGGTCAGAGATCGGAGGGGTCAGAGATCGGGGGGGGAAGTCAGAGATCAGGGGGGGTGTATTGCATAGGGTTAATCACATAGGGTTAATTATGATATTCCGACATTTACAGTGTGTTTTCTGCTTCATGCCTCGTGGAATGTTGTTGATGCAGAGAGAGAGAGAGAGACCTTGATGTGCACACCATCTTGTTTATGGGACGATCGGCGCCTCGAGGTCTCATGCTTTGTGGAAGAACAGCTGGGGCCTTACAGATTAGGAGTTGGCCATAAGCCACATGCACCCATGTTTGTTCAATAGTATAAAGGAACGGAACTGTCCAGTAGCTCTTTGAACTTCACCGTGGACCGTAATTCGCGAGCGGTGCCGGGACCCCCAAGGCTCCTGACCAGCCGTCGTTGCGGAGTTCCCGACGGGCCGAAGGCTGTGAGCTTTGTTGCATCTTATCATACTTCTCTTTTCTTCATAAACTGTATTATGTTTCTTTTCTCTCAGTAAACGGTGTTTTATCTTTACTTCATTTGTCTTGTCTCTTATTTAACATTCATCCAGATCCCGAATTTGGGTCTATTATTATCAATCCAAAACATTTTGGCGTAGTCGGCGGGATCTGGTAAAATGTTTAAGAGAAAAGACAAGAAGCAGTCTCCTCCTGCGAGAGAGAAGGATAGAATACCAGGGTGGAGCACGAGGATGAGGGTTTTGGCTCTCTTGCCAATGTGCTAGCCCGGTTTGGACCCCCGCAACATTGGGATACACAGTTATTGGAACAGAGCAAAGATAGAACCATACCCCATGTGGTACTGTCTCTCCTGGAGGAAGGGGGCTTCCCACAGGAGAAAAGTAGTTCCCCAGAAATGGGATGGATTTTGTTGACAGCATTAAGGGCGATGTGTAAACGACTTAAGGAAAGTGAGGCAGAAAACCTACAGTTAAAAACAGCTGTTAAGGTTTTGGAAAGTCAAAACTCGACTCTGACTGAAGCGGTCCGCACTGCACAAGAACGGGCGGATAAAGTCAATGAACAATCAGAAACTTTAATATGCCGTCTGGCGACAGTACAAAATAAAAAGAAAGCCAGACGACGGAAATTACAGCTAGATCAGTCAAAGGTACGTGCATTAATAGCTGGACCCACTTGGGATCCGGCTCGTTGGGACGGAGACATCTGGTACTGCTCTCACTTAGAATATGAGAGGACAGATGGAGAGGGGGGGAACGGGAGGAAACTAAAGACCCTCCCCCATACGCTCCGAGCACGGAAGCTAGACCCCTTATGACAAATAAGACGCAACAGCAAGCTGGGGAACAGCCGGTAACCACTAGAGGGGTGCGTGACTTCACCACTAGTGAGTTACAAGAAATAGGGTCTCGATTTCGCCAAAAACCCGGGAAATCATTGTCAGAATGGCTAACCCGGATTTGGGACCAGGGAGCATCAGGCGTAATACTTAACCCCGAAAAGTTAACAAAAATAGGGACTATGACTACTGACCATCATATCACAGCAGTGCTATGGAATGTCCAGGGCACAGGTTCGCTATGGGACATGGTTACTATAGGGGTCTGGCAAAAATATCCTTCTAACGTTGATTGGGAAGGGGAGGTAAAACCTTGGAATACTATGGCAGAGGGTGCGATACAGTTGCGCAACATGGCAACACAGGGAGGATTATATCACCAACAATATGGGGGGCCAGATCAGGAGCTCTTTATGGCAGGAATGTGGAGCAGGCTGATGAAGAGGGGTGCGCTACTCGCTTTATTGGGACTAGCCCAAGGGCAGCGGGTGGGACACGCTTGCCTATTGTTAGGACAGTTAGAGGATGTAGAAGATAGTGTGTGAGAGTCGAGAACGGCTAATGTAGAGGGGGCTCGGGACCAGCGACAAGGTTCCACCTCTGGGAAAGGTACAGGGTCAGGAAAGACAAAAAAAAGAATTACGCGGAGGGACATATTTGCGGCTTTACTGAAGGCAGGGGTCCCCAAGGAAAAAATTGATGGAATCCCAACAGGAGCGATGTATTCTATGTGGAAGCAACACTGCGTCCTGGGAACAGAGAAGGGTGAAAGGAGACTAAGTCGGATAGCGATAAGTCTGCGGATGCCGAGAAACCACCTCCCGCTAGCCTATACCCCAACGTAGAAGAGCTGTGGAAGGCTAGTAATCCCCTTGACTAGGGGTGTGGCCAGGATCGGGGAGTACTCCCCGTTAGAACCACATCAACCCAAGCTCCCGGGGACCTGAGGCCACACATTCCGATTACGATACATTGGCGATGGGGGAACATACAAAGAGATGTTGCTTTACTAGACACAGGGGCAGAAGTTACTATTATCCATGGAAATTCTAGGAAACACACAGGGTTTGATGATTAATGGGTTCGGAGGGGCAGAAACGCTCGCTGTCCAAACAACTATCAGAATGGCGTTGGGAAATGGGACTCCGCGCTGGGTAACGGTCTTAATATCAGCAGTAAAGAAACATATTATTGGGATGGACCTTTTAAAGGGAACCATACACAACACCTCGTTTGGGCGATTCTCATTCGGGATACGGGCATTAGCCCTGTTTGGCCTGTGCAGAAACCCGACAAAAGCTGGAGGATGACTGTGGACTACCGACAACTGAACAAATTTGCCCGTCCCCTGGCAACCGCTGTCCCAGATGTAGTAACTATAACAGAGCGGCTGTCTGAAGAAGGTACGGAGTGATATGCGGTAATCGACCTGGCCAATGCCTTTTTCTCCATTCCAATAGCGGAATAATCCCAGGACCAGTTTGCATTCACTTGGGAAGGGAGGCAATACACGTTTAAACGCCTACCTCAAGCCCTACCCTATGCCACGGATTGGTGGCCCAGGACCTGGACATGTGCACGTTGGCTCCTAATGTCTCACTGACACACTACATCGATGATGTACTAATAAGGGGTCCCACCGAGGCAGTGGTATCAGAAGCCCTAGCTACTTTAGTCCAACACATGCGAGACAGGGGCTGGGAGATAAATCCGAAGAAGATGCAGGGCCCTAGCCAGACTGTCCAGTTCCTGGGAATCCAATGGTCTCGGGGTGAGCGCATCATACCCGAGCCTGTGAAGAATAAAATTCAAGAAATGACCACCTCCACGAATAAAACTGAGACACAACGGTTTGTGGGACCACTGGGTTACTGGAGGAGACACATACTCACCTCACGATGTTATTAAAACCGCTGTATGCCGTAACACGAAAAAAGGCCCACTTGGAGTGGGGAAAGGAACAGCAGGTGGCTTTTGCTGCAGCCAAAGAAGCCATGGCTCAAGCTTTACCCCTAGCCCCGCGAGTGCCTGCGCAGCCTTTTGAGCTACAGGTATCCGTTACCAATGATACTGCAGTATGGAGTTTGTGGCAGGTTCAACATGGCACTCGTATACCGTTAGGGTTCTGGTTTAGAAAATTGACAGATGCTGCTACTCGTTACACTCCATTTGAGAAAAAAATATTAGCATGTTATTGGGCCCTAACAGAAACAGAAGGACAGACAGGGGACGACAAAGTCAGTTTAAGACCAGACCTACCCATATTATCCTGGGCTCTCTCAGAAAATGAGACACACAAGGTCGGGCGAGCGCAGCAAAGCTCCATAGTGCACTGGAAATGGTATATCGCAGACAGAGCAAGTAAAGGAAAAGAAGGAATCACCCGACTACATGAGCATGTGGCTGTATACCCACAAACAGCTGAGAGTGAACTTACGCAGTCGTCTGTCAGTTTAACCAAGGAGTCACCGATCTCCTGGGGCGTGTCTTTTGAACAGCTAACACCTGAAGAACATAGCCATGCTTGGTTCACAGATGGCTCAGCGGTCTGGTGAAATGACCTTCAGCAATGGCGAGCCACTGCCTTCAATCCAAAATCCCAGACAATTGTGCATGATGAGGGCGTGGGAGGCTCCAGCCAGCTAGCAGAACTAGCAGCTGTAGTCCTTGCGTTAGAAGAGGAACAGCAACAAGTACACATACAGACTGACTCATGGGCAGCAGCCAATGACATGGCGAGCTGGATGCGAAACTGGCATGAACATAACTGGCAAATAACGGGGAAAAACTTGTGGGGAAAGCACCTATGGGAACAAATATGGTCCAAAGCCCAGAAGATGAAAATAACTGTATATCATGTGGACGCTCACATGAAAAACACTTCAAAGACCTCTGAACATAATAACACCGTTGATAATATAGCCCGGGTACGGGCTGTCAAAGAGGCGGAAGAGGAAGAATATGGCATAGGCAAATGGGCCCACCACAAATCTGGACATTTGGGCATTCAGGGTATGATACAATGGGCAAGAAATAGGGGGTTACATTTGACTACGGACGGTGTTAAACAGATCATAAACACCTGTGAAATTTGTCAAAAGGTGAAGCATTTTCCCCTACAATGACAACCCGGTGCCCATATTAAGAGAGGGACTCAACCAGCACAAATATGGCAAGTTGATTATGTAGGACCTTTACCATTGCAACAACGGTTCCAATATTTGCTCACTGCTGTTGATACCTATTCTGGACTTTTGATAGCTTATCCAGTGACTAAATCGAATCAACAAAGTATGATTAAAGGACTGGAGAATTTAATCACATACTATGGTGAGCCAGCAGAAGTATAGTCGGATAATGGGTCGCACTTCACAGGTCAAAGTGCAACAGTGGGTGGTAGACAATGGGGTCTATTGGATGTTCCACATACCTTACTATCCGCAAGCTGCAGGGTTAATAGAACGCATGACTGGAAAGCAACAGATTAAAATATTAACTCCCACTAACACATTGCAAGGGTGGTTAAAGGTCTTACCACAAGCAGTGTGCAATCTGAATCACCGACCATTGCGGGGGGGAACTCCCATAAGCCACATTTTAGGTAAAGTTAGTGTCCCTACTATTGAAAAAGAAAATCAGACTCAGGACACAGTTTGTGAAGGAGGAAAAGTGTGGGTGCAGTACCCCCAGAAACCCTTACAAGCAGGGGAAATCTTAGCGAAAAGAGAAGGAAACAATTATTAGGTGCTCCTGACTGGTCAAGATATTCCTCTCTGTGTTGACAAGGGTAAATTGACTAAACGGGGCTGAATTAACATAGTTATGCTTCCTCCCACAGGAATTCTGTCCAAAATGGCGACTTACCAACTCGTGCTGGCAAGTCTCTGTGTCTCGTTATCTGTGACTGTGCTACTTCCATCCTCAAACACAGCATGGGATGGCTGTATAGGGTGGCGGTTAGCTAACACTGATCGTACGCAAGACAATTTTACCTGTCCTTCCGGGCAAGCCTGCACTATAGGACACTGGAGCGTCACTTGTGATGCAAGCGGGTATTGGGGAGGCCCAGGACAGGTGATATTAACAGTAAGCACGGGGGCCAACATCATGTTATCAATCAAGTGGCAAAAAGATATGACAATGAAATGCAACATACACATTGTAATGACCAGGGCTGTAAATTTACTATGAGAATAGTCACTATCACAAAAACCAACATTTGGTGCCAGTTTACAGTGCTTCCCCACCTGTATGGCCAAAATCTGTGGGTACCTGAGTTCAAGGGTGGATGGATTGATGCTTGCAATAAAACTCACCAAGCTCAAGATTGTCAAATATGGCCTTTCGGTATGGTGTGTCCTTTGCACACACCTATGTTTGAACCATGCTCCCTGCAGCATACAGCGGGAACATGTATTTGGACACTTGTACCATACAATGATACAATTTTACATGAAATCGGACAGAATCATGTTTGTATTACTAGTGTCTATCCCATTTATCTTGACGGCGCCCATAAAGATCCTCCTCTAAATGCTTGCTTTAAAGATGTGTATACCATATATGACATTCATTCTAATAGGTCATATCGATGTTGAGCGCCATCGCACCGTCCTAGGCATTACTAACCTTCCTCCCACTGTAGACCTAACTCGTTTAGCTCAATTTCTAAAAGATAACCAAAAGGTCACTGACGAATTGAGCAAACGAGGGCGTACTCTTCATACTCTGCAAGTTGCTATGAGTTACAGCGAAGGCGCCTTGGTCAGAGTTGCGACAACGGTCACTGACCTTACGGTACACCATTGGTGGGACATCTTTTACGGATGGTCCCCAAAAACATCCGCCGCTTTGAAGCTGTTAATACATCCTATCGTTGTTTTACTCGTCGCGTTATTACTGATATTACTGCTCGTATGTATTCTTTGGTGTAGATTGCGGGCGGTGCTTGCGCATACTCAACGTGTAACTGATGCCTTACGCCTTCAACTCGATTATATTACTTAGAATGTCTAAATATCAAGCGTGGATTGTATTGTATAGGGTTAATCACATAGGGTTAATTATGATATTCCGACATTTACAGTGTGTTTTCTGCTTCATGCCTCGTGGAATGTTGTTGATGCAGAGAGAGAGAGAGAGAGACCTTGATGCGCACACCATCTTGTTTATGGGACGATCGGCGCCTCGAGGTCTTTGCTTTGTGGAAGAACAGCTGGGGCCTTACAGATTAGGAGTTGGCCATAAGCCACATGCACCCATGTTTGTTCAATGGTATAAAGGAACGGAACTGTCCAGTAGCTCTTTGAACTTCACCTTGGACCGTGATTCGCGAGCGGTGCTGGGACCCCCAAGGCTCCTGACCAGCCGTCGTTGCGGAGTTCCCGATGGGCCGAAGGCTGTGAACTTTGTTGCATCTTATCATACTTCTCTTTTCTTTGTAAATGGTATTATGTTTCTTTTCTCTCAGTAAACGGTGTTTTATCTTTACTTCATTTGTCTTGTCTCTTATTTAACATTCATCCAGATCCCGAAGCTGGGTCAATTACTTTCGATCCAAAATAGGGGGGGGGGTGACTCAGAGATCGGGGGGGGGGGAGGGGTAAGAGATCGGGGGGGGGGGTGGGGGGGGATGTCGGAGATCGGGTGGGAGGGGAGAATCGGAGGTTGGGTGGGGTGGGAGTGGGAGATCCGGGTGGGTGGGGGGCAGGCAGAGATCGCGGGCGGGAGGCGGGGATGGGGTGGGAGCACTCGGCGATCACGGGATTGGGGGGAAGCCAGCTCCTTTAAAAGCTTTTACTGAATGACCCGCCTTCTGAGATCAAATTGGTTGCCCTCCCCACCCACCCCGCTCGCCTCCATCAAAACCAGATGTGAGCGGAGTAGGGTTGTGTTTGAGATTTTAAAATGTTTTACTTCTGACCCACCCCCAATGTGTCTGTCTGTATTTACATTTTATACAACATTCATTCAAGTAAACGCCCATATTACCTGCTTATGAACTCCTGTGGTACAATCTTGGGTGTTCATCACCCAGCAGTTTTGCTAATGAGATTTATAAAATGATAAATGTTTCTGCCTTTTTTCTCGATTCCTCTTCCACCTTTCATCTTCTCCAGCATGCAATCACTCAATGGAAGTATGGTTCCATGGGCAGCAGCAGCACTCCTCCAGTGCCTCATCTATTCTTCCAATACATGGCAAGACAGTGAGCGCCAGCAGATTATTTGACCGTCCAACCGTTTATTACTGAACCGAATTCTGTCCTCACACAACACCTACACTGTTGTGTATCTGTAAAGCATGCACTCCCATGTTCCGCCACCAGGGAGAGCATCCCCTGAAGTCCCAAGGGATCCCAACATCCCTTGGGAGTACTGTATATAAGCCGGCCCATAAGGCCTGTTACTCACTCTGGAGTGTCTTAATAAAGATTGAGGTCACTGTTACTTTAACCTCCCTGTGTGCGGTCTCATCTGTGTTAGGACCACAATAACTGGCGACGAGTACACGAATCCAACGCAAAGATGCAGCAAACTGTGGGCATCCTGGAGAAGTTCTCGGAGGGTGAGGACTGGGAAGCCTATGTCGAACGGTTAGACCAGTATTTTGTAGCCAACGAACTGGATGGAGAAGGAAGCGCTGCAAAAAGGAGAGCGGATCTCCTCACGGTCTGCGGGGCACCGAACTACAGCCTCATGAAGAATCTTCTGGCTCCGGTGAAACCCACAGATAAGTCGTATGAGGAGCTGTGTACACTGGTTCGGGAGCATCTTAACCGGAGGGAGAGCATGCTGATGGCGTGGTATCGGTTCTATAAGTACCAGCGATCTGAAGGTCAGGAAGTGGCGAGCTAAGGCGACTTGCAGGACAATGTGAGTTTGATGGCTACCTGGAGCAAATGCTCAGAGACTTTTTTGTACTGGGCATTGGCCACAAAACCATCCTCCGAAAACTTTTGACTATAGAGACACCGACCCTCAGTAAGGCCATTGCGATAGCACAGGCGTTTATGTTCACCAGTGATAACACCAAACAAATCTCTCAGCACACAAGTGCTCGCAATGTTCATAAATCAACTGGAACTGTGTTTGTGAGCAGAAATGTACAGGGCACAAACCACGAGTCAGCAACTGCCAGCAGGCCTCAGGTGACACAGATGACTCAGAGTCTGCAACAAGGATGAATGCAAGGCAATTCACACCTTGTTGACGAGCTGCAAGCTCTGCAAAACCTGCTAACTACCATGTGGCAGAGGAAGATCAGTCCATGGTGGATCAAAGCAATTTCGAGCCTCAGAGTGAGGAGCAGATGCTGAAGTACACGGGGTGCACACATTTCCGACGAAATGTCCACCTATAATGCTAAACGTAAAATTGAATGGCTTACCCATAGCCATGGAACTGGACACTGTAGCTAGCCAATCCATCATGAGTAAAAAGACGTTTGAGAGGCTGTGGTGCAACAAGGCACTCAGACCAGCCCTGAGCCGCATCGTCACGAAACTGAGAACGTACACCAAAGAGCTTATCAGTGGCCTGGGCAGCGCCATGGTCAAAGTCATCTACGAGGGCACGGTGCACGAACTGCCACTCTGGATTGTCCCGGGTGATGGCCCCACACTGCTTGGAAGAAGCTGGCTGGGCAAAATCCACTGGAACTGGGATGACATCCGAGCGCTATCACATGTCGATGAGGCCTCATGTACCCAGGTTCTTAACAAATTTCCTTCCTTTTTTGAGCAAGGCATTGGAAACTTTTCCAGGGCGAAGGTGCGAATTCACTTGGTCCCAGAGGCACGACCCATTCACCACAAGGCGCGAGCGGTACCGCACATGATGAGGGAGAGAGTGCAAATCGAGCTGGCCAGGCTGCAACGCGAGGGCATCATCTCCCCAGTGGAATTCAGCGAGTGGGCCAGCCCGATTGTTCCAGTACTCAAAAGTGATGGCACGGTCAGGATTTGTGGCGACTATAAAGTAACTATTAATCGTTCCTCGCTACAGGACCAATACCCACTACCTAACCTAAGGCAGACGACCTATTTGTGACGCTGGCAGGAGGCAAGACGTTCACCAAGCTCGACCTGACTTCGGCCTACATGACGCAGGAGCTGGAGGAGTCTTCCAAGGGGCTCACCTGCATCAACACGCACAAGGGACTGTTCACCTACAACAGACACCCATTTAGAATTCGGTCGGCTGCAGCGATCTTCCAGAGAAACATGGAGAGCCAACTCAAGTCGGTACCACGCACGGTGGTTTTTCAGGACGACATATTGGTCACGGGTCGGGGCACCGTCGAGCACCTACAAAACCTGGAAGTGGTCCTCCAGCGACTGGATTGCATAGGGCTGCGGCTGAAGAGGTCGAAATGCGTCTTCATGGCAACAGAAGTGGAGTTTTTGGGGAGAAAGATCGCGGCGGACGGCATTCGGCCCACAGACGCCAAGACAGAGGCTATCAGGAATGCGCCCAGGCCACAGAATGTCATGGAGTTGCAGTCATTCCTGGAACTCCTCAACTATTTTGGTAACTTCCTACCGGGGTAAAGCACCCTCTTAGAGCCCCTACATGTGTTATTGCATAAAGGTGAGAACTGGGTATGGGGAAAAAAACAAGTAATTGCTTTTGAGAAAGCCAGAAACATTTTATGCTACAACAAGCTGCTTGTATTGTATAACCCGTGTAAAAGACTTGTGCTAGCATGTGATGCGTCGTCGTACGGAGTCGGGTGTGTATTACAACAACCTAATGTTGCGGGGAAGTTGCAACCTGTCGCCTATGCTTCCAGGAGCTTGTCTAAGGCCGAGAGGGCCGACAGCATGATTGAGAAAGAGGCATCAGCGTGTGTGTTCGGGGTAAATAAAATGCATCAGTACCTGTTTGGCCTCAAATTTGAGCTGGAAACCGATCACAAGCCCCTCACATCCCTGTTCGCTGAAAACAAGGGGATAAATACCAATGCCTCAGCTCGCATACAAAGGTGGGCACCCGCGCTATCAGCGTATAACTATACCATCCGCCACAGGCCAGGCACCGAGAACTGTGCGGATGCTCTCAGTCGGCTACCATTGCCCACCACGGGGGTGGAAATGGCGCAGTCTGCAAACTTGTTGATGGTGGCGCAGCCCGCAGACTTGTTGATGGTCATGGAAGCATTTGAAAATGATAAATCACCTGTCACGGCCCGCCAGATTCGGACTTGGACCAGCCAAGATCCTCTGCTGTCCCAAGGAAAAAACTGTGTACTGCATGGGAGCTGGGCCAGCATCCCCATTGAAATGCAAGAGCTAATCAAGCTGTTCCAGCGGCGAAAGGACGAGTTGTCTATTCAGGCAGACTGCCTGTTATGGGGTAACCACGTAGTGCTACCCAAAAAGGGCAGGGAGACGTTCATCTCGGATCTCCACAGCACACACCCGGGTACAGTTATGATGAAAGCGATAGCCAGATCCCACGTGTGGTGGCCCGGTATCGACTCTGACTTAGAATCCTGTGTACGGCAATGCAGCGTATGTGCTCAGTTGAGCAACGCGCCAAGAGAGGCACCACTAAGTTTGTGGTCCTGGCCCTCCAGACCATGGTCGAGGATCCATGTCGACTATGTGGGCCCGTTTCTCGATAAAATGTTTCTGGTGGTGGTGGATGCTTTTTCAAAATGGATTGAATGTGAAATAATGTCGGGAAGCACCGCCACCGCCACCATTGAAAGCCTGAGGGCCATGTTTGCCAACCACGGCCTGCCTAACATACTGGTCAGTGACAATGGGCCATGTTTCACCAGTGCCGAATTTAAAGAATTCATGACCCGCAATGGGATCAAACATGTCACCTCGGCCCCGTTTAAACCAGCCTCCAATGGGCAGGCAGAGCGGGCAGTACATACAATCAAACAGAGCCTCAAACGTGTCACAGAAGGCTCACTCCAAACCCGCCTGTCCCGAGTACTGCTCAGCTACCGCACGAGTCCCCACTCACTCACAGGGGTGCCCTCGGCTGAGCTACTCATGAAAAGGACTGTTAAAACCAGACTCTCGCTGGTTCACCCCAACCTGCATGATCAGGTAGAGAGCAGGCGGCAGCAACAAAATGTAAACGATGGTCGCGCCACTGTGTCACGGGAAATTGATCTGAATGACCCTGTGTATTGCTAAACTATGGGCATGGTCCCAAGTGGATCGCGGGCACGGTGATAGCTAAAGAAGGGAGTAGGGTGTTTGTAGTCAAACTAGACAATGGACAAATTTGCAGAATGCACCTGGACCAAACGAGGCTGCGGTTCACAGACTGCCCTGAACAACCCACAGCAGACATCACCTTTTTCGAGCCCACAACGACACCCAAAGGATCAACGACACCACCCCGGACCAGGAAATCGAACCCATCACGCCCAACAGCCCAGCAAGGCCTGGCTCACCTAGCAGCCCCCAACAACACGCCAGCCCAGCGAGGGCACAGCCAACACACCAAAACTGACATTTGTACCGAGGCGGTCCATCAGGGAAAGAAAGGCTCCCGACAGCCTCACCTTGTAAATAGTTTTCACTTTGACTTTGGGGTGGGGGGGGGGGGGGGCGGGGAATGATGTTGTGTATCTGTAAGGCATAAACTCCCATGTTCCGCCACCAGGGAGCGCATCCCCTGAAGTCCCAAGGGATCCCAGCATCCCTTGGGAGCACTGTATATAAGCCGGCCCGAGGCCTGTTCCTCACTCTGGAGTGTCTTAATAAAGACTGAGGTCACTGTTCCTTTAACCTCCCTATGTGCAGTCTCATCTGTGTTAGGAACACAACACACACAAATGTACTTTTCAGTACGGATCACTGAGCAGTCAATCAGACGTAGGAATCCTGGTTGACTTTTTCGTGGGGCAATATTGTTGTAACATTTCCATCAGTGAACTAGCTGGGATCAATCACCTCAGTAAAGCCCACAGATCAAACTTGGGAACTTTGCTAGATATAAGGTCAATAAAACACTCGACAATTCTCTTACACATTGAGTCACATTTTTAAAATTCTTAGATGCATATGGTATAGAATAACGTACAAGAGTCTTTCAAAGTAGCAATGTATCTCAGAGATTCAGGTGGCATTGATAAACAACTTAAGCTAGGCACCCTCAAGCTTTGCACTTTTGATTCATCTATGAAAAACAGAAGTTAACTTCGGAACAAAAGATGAACGAGAGATTATACAATATTAA
The DNA here is from genome assembly GCF_044704955.1 of Pristiophorus japonicus. NCBI lineage: Eukaryota > Metazoa > Chordata > Chondrichthyes > Pristiophoridae > Pristiophorus > Pristiophorus japonicus. The sequence goes on along the minus strand of NC_091983.1, from coordinate 93,587,844 downwards.
AACCAGGCTAAAATGTCACTGATCTTCAGCCTGCTGTAGGAGGAGGGATATGTTTTGGGCTGGCATTCAGAGTGACAGTGAGTTGAAACTCACAGACGGCAACAAACGGGCCTATTTTCTGAATGCAGAGTGCCAATATTTACAGGGAGGTGGGGAGGGAGCAGCCGCGACATTTAGCGGCTGGGAAAGTCCGAAGTATGGGTAATGCATAGTCACGCGCTCCATTTCCTTTCGGGATGGGATCGGCGGCACTATACGGGCACATCGAAGAGCGTTACGTGTCCTCTCCGCGTAGCGCTGACGGGTTTTAATGCCCCTCCCCTTTCGCTGCGACCTCTGCAGGCCGTTTGATGGCCTCCACTGGACCACTAGGGCTAAGGGGTACCGTGGTCACAGCCCGGCACTGAAACGGAGTGCCGGGCTGCACGATCGCAACCCGAACATTTAACATTGTTGTTGCCTATCTAAGGGTCAAGTCATGGCAGGAGAGCTCGGACACGTGTTATGCTCCTCCTGCACTATGTGGGAAGTCAGGGACACCTCTGGTGTCCCTGACGACTACGTGTAAAGGAAGAGTATCCTCCTACAGCTCCTGACGAACCGCATTGTTGAACTGGAGCTGCGGGTGGATTCACTCTGGAACATGCACGATGCTGAGAATGATGTGAATAGCACATTTAGTGAGTTAGTCTTACCGCAGGTGAAGGGTCCGCAGCCAGATAGGGAATGAAAGACCAACAGGAAGAGCAGTGCAAGGAAGGTAGTGCAGGGGTCCCCTGCGGTCATCCCCCTGCAAAACAGATACACCGCTTTGAGTACTGTTGAGGGGGATGACTCATCAGGGGAGAGCAGCAGCAGCTAAGTTCATGGCACCGTGGGTGGCTCTGCTGCACAGGAGGGCAGGAAAAAGAGTGGGAGAGCGATAGTGATAGGGGATTCAATTGGAAGGGGAATAGATAGGCTTTTCTGCGGCCACAACCAAGACTCCAGGATGGTATGTTGCCTCCCTGGTGCAAGGGTCAAGGATGTCTCGAAGCGGGTGCAGGACATTCTGAAAAGGGAGGGTGAACAGCCAGTTGTCGTGGTGCATATAGGTACCAACAACATAGGTAAAAAACGGGATGAGATCCTACGAGACGAATTTAGGAAGCTAGGAGTTAAATTAAAAAGTAGGACCTCAAAAGTAGTAATCTCAGGATTGCTCCCAGTGCCACGTGCTAGTCAGAGTTGAAATCACAGGATAGCTCAGATGAATACGTGGCTTGAGCTGTGGTGCAGAAGGGAGGGATTCAAATTCCTGGGACATTGGAACCGGTTCTGGGGGAGGTGGGACCAGTACAAACCGGACGGTCTGCACTTGGGCAGGACCGGAACCAATGTCCTTGGGGGAGTGTTTGCTAGTGCTGTTGGGGAGGAGTTAAACTAATATGGCAGGGGGATGGGAACTTATGCAGGGAGACAGAGGGAAATAAAATGGAGTCAGAAGCAAAAGATAGAAAGGAGAATAGTAAAAGTGGAGGGCAGAGAAACCTAAGGCAAAAAACAAAAAGGGCTACATTACACCAAAATTCTAAAGGGGCAAAGTGTGTTAAAAAGACAAGCCTGAAGGCTCTGTGCCTCAATGTGAGGAGTATTCGGAATAAGGTTGACAAATTAACTGCGCAGATAGCAGTTAACGGATATGATATAATTGGCATCATGGAGACATGGCTCCAGGGTGACCAAGGCTGGGAACTCAACATCCAAGGGTATTCAGCATTTAGGAAAGATAGACAGAAAGGAAAAGGAGGTGGGCTGGCGTTGCTGGTTAAAGAGGAAATTAATACAATAGTAAGGAGGGACATTAGCCTGGATGATGTGGAATCGGTATGGGTGGAGCTGCAGAATTCCAAAGGGCAGAAAACGCTAGTGGGAGTTGTGTACAGACCACCAATAAGGGATGTGTGCAATAAAGGTACAGCAGTTATCATGGGCGACTTTAATCTACATATTGATTGGGCTAACCAAACTGGTAACAATGCGGTGGAGGAGGATTTCCTGGAGTGCATAAGGGATGGTTTTCTCGACCAATATGTCGAGGAACCAACTAGAGAGCTGGCCATCCTAGACTGGGTGATGTGTATTCAGAAGGGACGAATTAGTAATCTTGTTGTGCGAGGCCCCTTGGGGAAGAGTGACCATAATATGGTAGAATTCTTTATTAAGGAGAGTGACACAGTTAATTCGGAAACTAGGGTCCTGAACTTAAGGAAAGGTAACTTTGACGGTATGAGGCGTGAACTGGCGAGAATAGACTGGCAGAGGATACTTAAAGGGTTGATGGTGGATAAGCATTGGCAAACATTTAAAGATCACATGGATAAACTTCAGCAATTGTACATCCCTGTCTGGAGCAAAAATAAAACGGGGAATGTGGCTCAATCATGGCTAACAAGCGAACTCAAGGATAGTGTTAAAGCCAAGGAAGAGGCATATAAATTGGCCAGAAAAAGCAACAAACCTGAGGACTGGGAGAAATTTAGAATTAAACAGAGGAAGACTAAGGGTTTAATTAAGAGGGAGAAAATAGAGAACGAAAGGAAACTTGCAGGGAACATAAAAACTGACTGCAAAAGCTTCTAAAATATGTGAAGAGAAAAAGATTAGTGAAGGCAAACGTAGGTCCCTTGCTTTCGGACTCAGGTAAATTTATAATGGGGAACAAAGAAATGGCAGACAATTGAACAAATATTTTGGTTCTGTCTTCACGCAGGAAGACACAAATAATCTACCGAATGTACTAGGAGACAGTAGGTCTCGTGAGAAGGAGGAACTGAAGGATATCCTTATTAGGTGGGAAATTGTGTTAGGGAAATTGATGGGATTGAAGGCCGATAAATCGCCGGGGCCTGATAGTCTGCATCCCAGAGTACTTAAGGAAGTGGCCCTAGAAATAGTGGATGCATTGGTGATCATTTTCCAACAGTCTATTGACTCTGGATCAGTTCCTATGGACTGGAGGGTAGCTAATGTAACACCACTTTTTAAAAAAGGAGGGAGAGAAAATGGGTAATTATAGACCGGTTAACCTGACATCAGCAATGGGGAAAATGTTGGAATCAATCATTAAGGATGAAATAGCAGCGCATTTGGACAGCAGTGACAGGATTGGACCAAGTCAGCATGGATTTATGAAAGGGAAATCATGCTTGACGAATCTTCTAGAAATTTTTGAGGATGTAACTAGCAGAGTGGACAAGGGAGAACCAGTGGATGTGGTGTATTTGGACTTTCAAAAGGCTTTTGACAAGGTCCCGCACAAGAGATTGGTGTGCAAAGTCAAAGCGCCTGGTATTGGGGGTAATGTACTGAAGTGGATAGAGAACTGGTTAGCAGACAGGAAGCAGAGAGTCGGGATAAATGGGTCCTTTTCAGAATGGCAGGCAGTGACTAGTGGAGTGCCGCAGGGCTCAGTGCTGGGATCACAACTCTTTACAATATACATTAACGATTTAGATGAGGGAATTGAGTGTAATATCTCCAAGTTTGCGGATGACACTAAACTAGGTGGCGGTGTGAGCTGTGAGGAGGACGCTAAGAGGCTGCAGGGTGACTGGGACAGGTTAGGTGAGTGGGCAAATGCATGGCAGATGCAATATAACGTGGATAAATGTGAGGTTATCCACTTTAGGGGCAAAAACACGAAGGCAGAATATTACTTGGATGCGGCAGATTGGGAAAAGGGGAGGTGCAACGAGACCTGGATGTCATGGTTCATCAGTCACTGAAAGTGGGCATGCAGGTATTTCAGGCTGTGAAGAAGGCAAATGGTATGTTGGCTTTCATAGCTAGGGGATTTAAGTATAGGAGCAGGGAGGTCTTACTGCAATTGTACAGGGCCTTAGTGAGGCCTCACCTGGAATACTGTGTTGAGTTTTGATCTCCTAATCTGAGGAAGGACGTTCTTGCTATTGAGGGAGTGCAGCGAAGGTTCACCAGATTGATTCCAGGGATGGCTGGGCTGTCATATGAGGAGAGATTGGATCAACTGGGCCTTTATTTACTGGAGTTTAGAAGGATGAGAGGGGACCTCATAGAAACGTATAAGATTCTGACGGGACTGGACAGGTTAGATGCGGGAAGAATGTTCCCGATGTTGGGGAAGTCCAGAACCGGGGACATAGTCTTAGGATAAGGGGTAGGCCATTTAGGACTGAGATGAGGAGAAACTTCTTCACTCAGAGAGTTGTTAACCTATGGAATTCCCTCCCACAGAGAGTTGTTAATGCCAGTTCATTGGATATATTCATGAGGGAGTTAGATATGGCCCTTACGGCTAAGGGGATCAAGGGGTATAGAGAGAAAGCAGGAAAGGGGTACTGAAGGAATGATCAGCCATGATCTTATTGAATGGCAGTGCAGGCTTGAAGGGCCGAGTGGCCTACTTCTGCACTGCACCTATTTTCTATGTTTCTATGTCTATGTTTCTATGAACCCTGCGACATCGTTCGACTGCGGCCTGACCAGTAAGGGAGGTTAAAAAAAAAGATGGCGGCACATCGCCGCTCCTCTTTAACTTACGCCCTGCGATGGGTGTGCAGCCTGGTCTGTGACCCACAATGTTGGCATTGGTATAGCCCATGGCAGCCTCATGGGGTGCTGGCCAATTTCTGACACGGGGCAGATAGGGGTCGCCACACATGGCGATGACGTTATAATCACTGGCTCATCGGCCTGGGGTGATACCAGTGGGGTCGGCGCTATTGCAGATGATGTAAAATGTCTACTGGGATGTTATTTTCCTCTTAAAAATGGTTATAATTTTCTTGCAAAAAGACTATGCTGCTTTGGCTCATTGTTAACAAAAAAATCTTGCTTCCTTCTAGCATACAGTCATTATCCCATTGCCAACTGATTAAATTACTATATTCATGAGAATATATTTTGCTTTCTGAGAAGACATAATTATTGCCATAAGATGTTTCCTTCTAACAAGCTGTGCTGCATCTTAAAATACCTCTGACAGCTCATCAGACTCCTCATGCTAGTCTACAACCATAAGCATCCATATGTCTAGCAATCTGCTGTAACCTCGGCTTTAAAGGCGTCCGCGACCAAAGTACTAAAACATATAATGGTCGATTTTGACTATCGGACAGCCAACCCACAGAGTACATCAACTGGCCGCCCAATCCCTTGGTCAGGTCCATTGAGGGCCAGGCCTCAGTACATGTCTATGAGGAGCTGCATGACCCAAATGAACACTCACTGCATCTTGCTGGGTCTAGGCCGGTATAATATCATGCCAAACCAGCTAGCAGAAAAATAGGTCCCGATGGGGGGTAGGAAGGATGATCGCAGAGCAGGGAAGCAACAGCCCACATTATTCTTGTGGAGCCCGGAGGCACACTCCCGCTCCTCTTGGCCCTACAAAATAATTTTATGCTTACCTTTTTAGGGACATTCCTCTCGACCGCCAGGTTTTACTAAGCAGAGAGTCTAGCGGTGCATGGTCTGCCCAGTCGGCTGTCAAAATTGCATTGAGGTGCTATGTACATCATAGGACCCATTTTGCATAGGACCAGAATTTGCATAGATTAAGGGGCTCCTACGAAAGGTCCAATTTTAAATGGTGGCAGAGCAGGAACGGGCCAGTAAATTGACCATCTTGATTTTCACTACTACACTGTTTCCGCCTGAGGGAGTTAAAATCGCCCCCATCACCTTACAGCTTGCTGGAGAGTTTTTGCTTTGCTGGTCCACTTTTCTCTTGATAAAGCAAAGAGTTGCCCATCTATTGGTACATACTTGAAAATCCTACTTATTAGCAACACAAGCACACAGCATATTAAAGCTGCAGTGCCCCATAAAAGATACAATTGAAAATGCAGCCACCTCAAAATATTTCCTATGTTCCATTGTTGTGGAATTTCAAACCAAATTAATAAAGATATCAGTACTGAAGATATTTTGTTGCATTCTGTGAATCTCAGGCACTCACTGCCAATCCGAACACCACTTCAGGACTAATCCCTTTTCCTAGTGAAAACCGAGCAACGATACGTCCTTAAACATTTTTTAAATTCTTATAGGTGACAATAATGCAGATTCCTCATGCTCTCTTAGTATCTGTGCCTCGTTGCTTTGGAAGCGATGCAGCGTAGATTCGCTGGGTTTATCCCTGGGATGGGAGGGTTGTCTTGTGGGGGGAGATCGAGTAGATTGGGCCTATATTCTCTGGATTTTATAAGAATACGAGGTGATCTCATTGATACATTTCAGATTTCGAGGGGGACTGGAGCGGGGTGGATGCTGAGAAGTTGCTTGGCCTGGCTGGAAAGTATAGAACTAGAGAGTATAGGGGCTGGCCACTTAAGACTGAGATGAGGAGGAATTTCTTTAATCAGAAGGCTGTGAATATTTGGAATTCTCTACCCTAAAGGGCAAGGATACTGAGTCGTTGAGTATATTCAAAGCTGAGATAGCTAGATATTTGGACTCTGGGGGAATGAAGAGATATTGGGATCAGGCGAGAAAGTGGTGTTGAGGTCAAAGATCAGCCATGATCCTACTGAATGGCGGAGCAGGCACAAAGGGCCCTATGGCCTACTCCTGCTCCTAATTATTATGTTTTCATGTTCTTATAATAACCAGCTAACCATTAAAAGCCCTTCAATAGAGCTAATGCAAAAATCTTGTTCCAGTGAGATGTAGTCCTGCGTAAGGAATTATTGGCAATCATTTCACTCTGCAATCATTTCATCCAGCCCTGTTAAGTACTATGTGATCATATTGAAATTATCCCAAAATATCAAAGCACTTTTCAATCTTATCAGTCCTATCAGCATTAAATGCTTTATCTCAATTACCAAGTACACATTCATTTCCTTTGAGCCAAATAACACTCAGCACTGTGACAAACTAGGTTTTGCAGAAACCACAAGCCCCAAAGAAATCCTCCCTTACTGATCCCCAACAGTATTACAATGCACAGAGACTGGCCTCCTTCGTTTCAGATACTGGCCTGGAGTTTCCGCTTGATTGTGCTTTTTTTTTGGCACAATTTGCTCGAGATCTGTGTAACTCGCGCAAAAGATCGCGGAATTTTAAGCACAAATTATGTTCAACGCAAATTGAGTTTCCACGATCTTTTGCACTATTTTAAAAAACATTGTGCTAGAAGCCAGCCTCAAATCTGACCATGCCGGCAGGATAAATTAATCATCATTGGAAATTTCCGCTAATTGCGCTTGTTTTCAGGCCCTAAAGCTTGAGCTGGTTCTTTTGGCTGTAAGGACACTGACAGGAATGTTTTAAAAACTTCTGAATGTAATTTTAAAAACATTTACTAAGAAGCTGACCACTGTATCTCAATGTAACTTGCAAATTGTTCTATATATTTTTTTAAGTCATTTTCAGTCATTTAAAATGGGCCGAGTCACAGGTGGTGGATTGACACTGATTTAAATGCTTAATTTTTGTGATAAACCTATTTTCAGCTGTATTAATCAAACTGCACCAAGTTACCACTCTTAAATATATCAAAGAATATTTTTTAAAGCAAAATTTTAAAAAAATGATGTTTTAAAAAACTGCCCTATTGCGTTGGTTCATGGCAGATTTTACATTTGGCGATATTCAAATGAGTTTGAGCGGAAACTTAAAAAAACACGTCTCAAAATGGGCACAATTTGTACCCGAGTCACCGATTGCGCCCAAAGCAGAAATTCTACCAGACTAAGTTTAATTCTTGTATTTATCATTCCATTATCCTTCTCAGATACAATGATGTACAGTCCTGGTAATTCTAGTCAAATTGTGCACTAAAAAAATGGTATTATCCAATGATTTGAATTAAATAAGATAAATAGCACAATTTGGAATTGAATGTAATTTAAATTAAATGACTTTTGAATGAAGAGTAGATTGCATACCCTTTTGTAATGCAAGTTTTCACATCCATTAGTAGCTCACAGGAAGCTCACAACATTTACTCTTCATGCAACTATTTAATTCCCTTTTAAAAATACTTATTTGTTAAAATTACTTGTTCTGTGAATATTGGATTCTGGAGCAGAGAAGTGCAAAACGCACTTTTGATGCTGTTATAGTTTTCATAAATGCTTCTATTAGTTGGAGTGCTGAAAATAATCTTTATGTTATGTGCTTCATTGTCACCTCCTCCGCAACACTGTATACTACTGTTCTGGTCAAAAATCATTATACTGCAACGCTCATGGCATTTGTAATTGCTATCGAAAGACAGTATTTAAAAGGTTGATTGCATTAGTCAAGATTACACTGTCACAGTCAGCACATAGTTTCATTTGGAATTTAAATCAGCCTTCTAATATATTTTGTACTGTATACGCATGCAGCTTATCATGGAATGTTACAGCAGAGGAAAGGTCCATTCAGCCCATCGAGTCTGTTTTTCTCCTTATAAGCCACCTAGCCTAATTCCACTCTCCTGCACACTCACCATATCTTTTAATATTTAATATTTTCTCAAGCAACTATCTAACTCCCTTTTAAAAGTACTTATAGGGGTAGAGTTTCTGCAAAGTTTGAAATCACACAAACCAGCGTAAAAGATCAAGGAATTTCAAGCGCAAGTTATATTCAGAGCGAATTGAGTTTCTGCGATCTTTCATGCCGATGCAAAAAACATCAGGCTGGAAGTCGGTCCTGCCCAAAAAGCTGGCCAGGCCACAGATCGAATTAATGAGCATGGCGAGTTTCCGCCTGTTTGCAGCCCTTCGAAGTGCTCTGCAAATTAAGCTTTTCACTGTGATTATTTGCACGAACACCGTTGCAGCCTTCTGCACATGCGCACGGCATACCGGAACCGCACATACGCACCCGATCCCCATGTGCACATGCACGCTCTATACTGGAGACATGCATGCGCAGTACCCAGTTGGGGGCTGCACCGTGGGCTATGCTTTCCTTGGCTCCGTGGGAGAAGGGTAGAAAATCTGTTTTTGGCTAGTGGGTGGAGGATCGAGGATCAGAAGGGGAGAGAGAGAGAGACTGGGGAGAGAGAGAGACGGGGGAGACAGAGAGAGAGGCTTGTGTGAGAGAGAGAGAGACTGGGAAAAGAGCGAGAGAGAGAGACTGGGGTGAGAAAGTGACTGGGAGAGAGAGAGAGAGAGAGAGACTGGGAGAGAGACTGGAGTGAGAGAGAGAGAGACGGGGAGAGAGAGACTGGGAGAGAGAGACTGGGGTGAGAGAGAGAGAATCTGAGGAAGAGAGAGAGAGAGACTGGGGTGAGAGAGAGACTGGGAGAGAGAGACTGGGAGAGAGACTGGAGTGAGAGAGAGAGACTGGGAGAGAGAGACTGGGGTGAGAGAGAGACTGGGAAGAGAGAGAGAGACTGGGAGAGAGAGACTGGGGTGAGAGAGAGACTGGGGAAGAGAGAGAGAGACTGGGGAAGAGAGAGAGAGACTGGGATGAGACAGAGAGAGATTGGGGGAGAGAGAGAGACTGGGGGAGAGAGAGAGACTGAGGGAAGAGAGAGAGAGAGACTGGGGGGGAGAGAGACTGGGAGGAGAGAGAGACTGGAGGAGAGACTGGGGGAGAGAATGACTGGGGTGAGAGAGAGACTAGGGGAGAGAGCTAGAGAGAGACTGGGGGAGAGAGATAGAGAGAGGCTGGGGAGAGAGAGAGACTGGGGAAGACAGAGAGAAAGACTGGGGTGAGCGAGAGACTGGGGAAGAGAGAGAGACTAGGGGAGAGAGAAAGACTGGGGGAGAGAGAAAGACTGGTGGAAGAGAGAGAGAGACTGGGAGGAGAGAGAGACTGGGGGGAGAGAGAGACTGGGGGAGAGAGAGGCTGGAGGAGAGTGTGCCTGCGGTGAGAGAGAGAGACTGGGGAGAGAGATAGAGAGAGACTGGGGAGAGAGATAGAGAGAGACTGGGGGAGAGACAGAGACTGGGGGAGAGAGAGAGCCTGGGGGCGGGGGGAAGAGAGAGACAAAGAGAGAGCGAAAGAGAGCGAGAGATGAGAGAGATTGGGGAAGAGAGCGAGAGAGAAACTGGGAGAGAAAGACTGGGGGAAGAGAGAGAAACTGAGTGTGAGAGAGGGACTGTGGAGAGAGACTGGGTGAGAGAGAGAGACTAAGAGAAAGAGATTGGTGAGAGAGGGACTGTGGGAGAGAGACAGGGGAGAGAGAATGTGAGACACTGGGGGAGATGGAGAATGACAGGAGGAGAGAGAGAGAGGGACTATGGAGAGAGTGAGAAATGGGGACAGAGAAAGAGAGAGCACTCTTAAATATTAGCACCAGGTTACCAGTTTTAAATATATAAAGTCATATTTTTTAATACAAGGGAATAAAAATAAACAATTACGTTATAAAATGCTGCTCAATTGCACTGGTTCATGGAAGATTTTACCATTTGGAATTATGCAAATGAATTTGAGTGGAAACTGGAACCATAACTTCACTTTGGAAAACCAGCACAATTTCAAGCGCAATTTGCACCTGGATTGCCAATATCGCCCAAAGCAGAAACTCAACCCCATAGCCTTTAAAAATATATTTTTTAAATCATCATACATATTTCTCCAGTTGCTAATATGAAGAATGTAAAATCTAATACAGAAGTGGGTCTGCAGAAGTCAATACATCTCTGAACTTCACTATTGTACTATTGAGGTAGGAGGCTCATTAACAATTGCATATTTACACAAACTCTAATGTTATAATGAAGTAGAGATGTCTGAGGTTGCAGAATTTCAAGAGATAATTCAATAAGGATTAGTTTAGGATGAGTTAAATTACTCTCTAATTTTCTCTGCTGTTCAGTGTTAATCACGAAGGAGCGAAAACATTAATTAGTCAGTTAGAGGATACAGAGGGAGAGGCGAAGAGAGCAAACCATGCAAGTTTGTGAGTAAATACTGATCTGTTGATAGCATTTCATGTTGCTGGAATTCAAGTTACACAAAGTTTCAAATAGGACCACCAGAAAATCACAATTGTTCTTCCAAATGCTGAAAGAACTCCCTTCTGTTGTGTGTCTGTAAAGCATGCACTCCCATGTTCCGCCACCAGGAAGCTCATCCCCTGAGGTCCCAAGGGATCCCATCATCCCTTGGGAGCACTGTATATAAGCCGGCCCCTAAGGCCTGTTCCTCACTCTGGAGTGTCTTTTTAAAGACTGAGGTTACTGTTACTTTAACCTCCCTGTGTGCAGCCTCATCTGTGTTAGGAACACAATAACTGGCGACAAGAATACGAATCCAAAGATGCAGCAAACTGTGGGCATCCTGGAGAAGTTCTCAGAGGCTGAGGACTGGGAAGCCTCTGTCAAACGGCTAGACCAGTACTTTGTAGCCAATGAGCTGGACGGAGAAGGAAGCGCTGCAAAAAGGAGAGCGGTCCTCCTCACAGTCTGCGGGGCAACGACCTACAGCCTCATGAATAATCTTCTGGCTACGGTGAAACCCACAGATAAGTCGTATGAGGAGCTGTCTACATTGGTTCGGGAGCATCTTAACCCGAGGGAGAGCATGCTGATGGCGAGGTATCGGTTCTACACGTGCCAGCGATCTGAAGGTCAGGAAGTGGCGAGCTACGTCGCCGAGTTAAGGAGACTTGCAGGACAATGTGAGTTTGATCGCTACCTGGAGCATATGCTCAGACTTTTTTGTACTGGGCATTGGCCACGAGACCATCCGATGAAAACTTTTGACTGTAGAGCCACTGACCCTCAGTAAGTCCATTGTGATAGCACAGGCGTTTATGTCCACCAGTGATAACACCAAACAAATCTCTCAGCACACAAGTGATAGCAATGTTCATAAATTAACTGGACACTGGCGCTAGCCAATCCATCATGAGTAAAAAGATGTTTGAGAGACTGTGGTGCAACAAGGCATTCAGACTAGCCCTGAGCCCCATCCACACGAAACTGAGAACGTACACCAAAGAGCTTATCACTGTTCTGGGCAGCGCCATGGTCAAGCTCACCTGCGAGGGCACGGTGCACGAACTGCCACTCTGGATTGTCCAGGGCGATGGCCCCACACTGCTTGGAAAGAGCTGGCTGGAAAAAATCCGCTGGAACTGGGATGACATCCGAGCGCTATCACATGTCGATGAGGCCTCATGTACCCAGGTTCTTCACAAATTCCCTTCCTTTTTTGAGCCAGGCATTGGAAACTTTTCCGGGGCGAAGGTGCGGATCCACTTGGTCCCAGAGGCACGACCCATTCACCACAAGGCGCGAGCGGTACCTCATATGATGAGGGAGAGAGTGGAAATTCGAGCTGGACAGGCTGCAACGTGAGGGCATCATCTCCCCAGTGGAATTCAGTGAGTGGGCCAGCCCTATTGTTCCAGTACTCAAAAGAGATGGTACGGTCAGGATTTGCAGCGATTATAAAGTATATATTAATCGTTTCTCGCTGCAGGACCAATACCCGCTACCAAAGGCAGACAACCTATTTGCGACGCTGGCAGGAGGCAAGACGTTCACCAAGCTCGACCTGACTTCGGCCCACATGATGCAGGAGCTGGAGGAGTCTTCAAAGGGCCTCACCTGCATCAACACGCACAAGGGACTGTTCATCTACAACAGATGCCCGTTTGGAATTCGGTCGGCTGCAGCGATCTTCCAGAGAAACATGGAGAGCCTACTCAAGTCGGTACACACACGATGGTCTTTCAGGACGACATATTGGTCACGGGTCGGGACATCGCCGAACACCCTTTTAGAGCCCCTACATGTGTAATTGCGCAAAGGTGAGAACTGGGTATGGGGAAAAAAACAAGTAATAGCTTTTGAGAAAGCCAGAAACATTTTATGCTCCAACCAGCTGCTTGTATTGTATAACCCGTGTAAAAGACTTGTGCTAGCATGTGACGCATCCTCGTACGGAGTCGGGTGTGTATTACAACAAGCTAATATTGCGGGGAAGTTGCAACCTGTCGCCTATGCTTCCAGGAGCTGGTGTAAGGCCGAGAGGGCCTATAGCATGATTGAGAAAGAGGCATTAGCGTGTGTGTTCGGGATAAAGAAAATGCGTCAGTACCTGTTTGGCCTCAAATTTGAGCTGGAAACTGATCACAAGCCCCTCACATCCCTGTTCATTGAAAACAAGGGGATAAATACTAATGCCTCAGCCCGCATACAAAGGTGGGCACTCGCGCTATCAGTGTATAACTATACCATCCGCCAAAGGCCAGGCACCGAGAACTGTGCGGATGCTCTCAGTCAGCTACCATTGTCCACCATGGGGGTGGAAATGGCGCAGCCTGCAAACTTGTTGATGGTGGCGCAGCCCGCAGACTTGTTGATGGTCATGGAAGCGTTTGAAAATGATAAATCACCTGTCACAGCCCGCCAGATTAGGACTTGGACCAGCCAAGATCCTCTGCTGTCCCTAGTAAAAAACTGTGTACTGCATGGGAGCTGGGCCAGCATCCCTGTTGAAATGCAAGAGCCAATCAAGCCGTTCCAGTGGCGAAAGGACGAGCTGTCCATTCAGGCAGACTGCCTGTTGTGGGGTAACCGCGTAGTGCTACCAAAAAAGGGCAGGGAGACGTTCATCTCGGATCTCCACAGCACATATCCGGGTAAAGTAATGATGAAAGCAATAGCCAGATCCCACGTGTGGTGGCCCGGTATCGATTCTGACTGAGAGTCCTGTGTACAGCAATGCAGCGTATGTGCTCAGTTGAGCAACGCGCCCAGAGAGGCACCACTAAGTTTGTGGTCCTGGCCCTCCAGACAATGGTCGAGGATCCATGTCGACTATGCGGGCCTGTTTCTCGGTAAAATGTTCCTGGTGGTGGTGGATGCTTTTTCAAAATGGATTGAATGTGAAATAATGTCGGGAAGCACTGCCACCGCCACCATTGAAAGCCTGAGGGCCATGTTTGCCACCCACGGCCTGCCTGACATACTGGTCAGTGACAACGGGCCATGTTTCACCAGTGCCGAATTTAAAGAATTCATGACCCGCAATGGGATCAAACATGTCACCTCGGTTCCATTTAAACCAGCCTCCAATGGGCAGGCAGAGCGGGCAGTACAAACTATCAAACAGAGCCTTAAACGAGTCACAGAAGGCTCACTCCAAACCCGCCTGTCCCGACTACTGCTCAGCTGCACGAGACCCCACTTGCTCACAGGGGTGCCCCCGGCTGAGCTACTCATGAAAAGGACACTTAAAACCAGACTCTCACTGGTTCACCCCAACCTGCATGATCAGGTGGAGAGCAGGCGGCAGCAACAAAATGTAAACGATAGTCGCGCCACTGTGTCACAGGAAATTGACCTGAATGACCCTGTGTATGTGCTAAACCATGGACATAGTCGCAATCGGATCGCAGGCACGGTGATAGCTAAAGAAGGGAATCGGATGTTTGTCGTTAAACTAGGCAATGGACAAAATTGCAGAAAGCACCTGGACCAAACGAGGCTGCGGTTCACGGACTGCCCTGAACAACCACTGCAGACACCACCTTTTTCGAGCCCACAACACACACCCAAATGATCAACGACACCACGCCGTACCAGGAAATCGAACCCATCACGCCCAACAGCCCAGCAAGGCCAGGCTCACCCAGCAGGGCCAACAACACGCCAGCCCAGCATGGGCACAGCCAACACACCAGAACAGACATTTGTACCGAGGTGGTCCACCAGGGAAAGAAAGGCTCCCAACCGACTCACCTTGTAAATAGTTTTCACTTTGACTTTGGGGGGGGGGGGGGGGCGGCGGTGGGGGAGTGAAGTTGTGTATCTGTAAAACATGTACTTCCATGTTCCGCCACCAGGGAGCTCATCCCCTGAAGTCCCAAGGGATCTCAGCATCCCTTGGAAGCACAATATATAAGCCGGCCCCTAAGGCCTGTTCCTCACTCTGGAGTGTCTTATTAAAGACTGAGGTCACTGTTACTTTAACCTCCCCTGTGTGCAGCCTCATCTGTGTTAGGAACACAATAGCTTCCATGTATACCTTTTAGATAAACCTGATCAAACTAATATTTTTCTACGGTTCGGAGAAAACATTATCAATTGTTTGTCAGTTCGCGTGCAAAGATTATGGGGGCGAAATTGCCTCCCCGTCCCGATTGGGGATGGTAACCTTCCGGGGCCTGGACTTTTATCGCCCAGCCCGGAGATTCCGCCCCCGACGCGGAATTCGGCTGTACACCCCTCAAAGGAAGCAGAGTGCTATCTCCGGCTCTCTGCTTTCTTTGAGGGGCGCTCCTAGGGTGGTAGCACGATGCTGAGTCCAGTGCTACACGGAACAGGCCAGCGCTACAACATCCCTCCCTGTCAGTGGGCCACCAGGGACACGTTAGATCGGGCCAGTAGTCTGGCACCCAAAACGGGGTGGCACAATGGCAGCCCAGTCAATGCTAGGGCCGCCATTGTCAGGCCGACAAATAAAGATAGCATCTCGGGGCGCTAAAGGCCTCCCCTTTACGGGGTGCCCTGGCAGCGGATGTCCACCAGCCTCGCGACTTGCGAAGTTGGCATTGAGATACGCCCGCGCCAGCGGAGAGGGGTTAGCGCGTACGACGATTACATTATTGCCGGTTGCGCGCCGGCCTGGGGCACTAACTGTGGGGTGTACCGCTGGTGGGACAGCTGCCCCCAAACATCAGGGCAAATTTCTGGGAGGTGGTACACCCCTCTCTCCCGGGTAAAAACACCATTGTGCCCCGTTAACGTCCCCCCCGGAGGCGCTTACGGGGCTATAAAAGGGGGCAATTTTGCCCCTTATATATTCTGACCTTGACTATATTCTGTTTTGTATGTGGCAATACTGAAACCTAGACATGACTACAGTAACAGGAATGTTTTGATTTATTTTAGACTTGCCACAATTTACTTGAATGCACTACTTCTATACACAGAGGCTGCCACTTCCTCTGACTATTTGTCTTATTGCTAACAGGATTTTAAACTTTGAGCTGTTGGTATTTTCCAAAGGCTGCTAACCATTTGAAAATAAAACCATAATTTTGCTACGTCATGTTTGATTTAATAACACATATTATACGTCAAAATTATTAAGACTTGAACATGATAGTGAGAAACATGTTTTTTCCCCAAATAGTGGAAATGTGATATTTTATTCAACTATGTTGCTGAGAGTAAGGAGTTGGAGAAATATTTAGTTGGTCAAGGGATTATGGGGGCAGAATTGGCCTCCTTTGCACCTCCTGTTAGCGCCTCCGGGGGTGTGGGGGGGGCCGGGGGATTCGCTGATCTGGACGCAAATGGGTTTGCGACCAGATCAGCGAATCCCGTTTGAGTTAACGCTCCACTTCCTTCCTGGAGTGCAAACTCTGAAATTTTTTTTAAGTAGAAAATCATTAGCACCTGCCGCTAATTTTTTCAACTTTTAAAAGTTAACGCCGAAAACGAGACGGTCCCGAATTTCTCCCCCATAATGTCAACTTTATTTTTTCTTTGAGACATTGATCCACCTGCTGTGGATATTTTCAAATGTTTCTATTTTTAGTGGGCAATGGTATCCTCATTGTTATTTTCTTCGTTCCTTGTTCAATGCTTCTGCCCTTCCTCTCGCTATGCAGCATCTGATCCTCTCCCATCCTTCTTGGCTTCTGGTCCTCTTATCCTTATTCCATGTCTCTGAATTCCCACTAATGCTCTCATGATTCTGGTGCTGCCTCGTGCCTTTGAGCCCACTTTCCTCATATCCTCATGCTTTTATTCCTTACCCCTACTCATGTATTTCTAAGTTTGCCTTGTCAACATCTGATGTCTTCTGTGTCCCTTTTCCACCCAATCTGTCCTGGGTTCCAGAGAAGAAAAATCAGTCAGGATTTCCATGCCTCATTGTAATCTAGCATTTCTTGCAGAAAGTGAAAAAGTCAGGTAAAACCAAGATCAGGATTGGCTCTGATAGTTGCCAGTATCAAACCATCTGCATCACACAATCCAAATTCACACACGGAGCCAGAGGGCCGTGTCTTCTGTGGACAATACTCCAGCAGTGCACCAACTACAGCAGAAGACAGCTGAGGAAAATGGATTCCAGAGAACCTCTAAAAAAATGTTCAAAAAGATTTTTAAAAACCCCCCCAGCACACATGAATGGATCTCCTGTCCTAAAGGAATTGCTGTATTACATTGTTGTTTTCTTAAACATATAAAATATCTGTTGTAATTGTTAATTACTGAAAACTGCAAAACATTGTGCTTCAAAATATCAGACAAATACTGGAGGAATTTTGATTTAAAAAAAACTGAAAACAAATTTAGATATGTAAAATTCTTCCTTATGAATGCATTTTGTCATAAAAGCCTTTTTACCACTATTTTTTTTTACTGCATCTACAAATCGGAAAGATTAATCACAATTTCTAGGGACAAATGCGTTTTTGCCAGAGGAACAAATAAAGTTTCAAGATTCTGAGTGAACTGCTATTTAGTCACTGTAGATCATCTGTTGAAAATTTGTAAGTATAGCCATTCAGAAGTTTGACATTATTACTGGAGCATATTTTTGCCCATATACATCTTAACATATGATGCAACAGGAATTTTTCAACAACGTGGAACTATGACACCTGGAATGAATTGCAGCACAGAGAAAGGTGTAGTGCTCAAATAGCTATTACAACACTATGTTCAAATGACATATGGTTGCCCTATATATATTTTTAAGACATAGGGGCTGAAATTGATGGTCCTACTGCCGGCCGCTGAGTTTTCTCGACAGTTTCCCCATTTCTTCAGCGCTTTACCCTCCATGGGAAATCGGCTAGGCCCTCACGCCGGCGGTTTGGAAGAACCGCTGGGGAACATCCGCTGGCGTGTGCCGGCGTGCAATGCCGAAAAAAGTCCTCCCACCCAAGATTCATCCGAGCAGTCCTCCGCTCCTTCAGGAGAAAAGACCGTTGCGTGGAAGCAGGTCTTACCTGGACAGTAGGTATGAAGTCCTGCAAGGAAAGATAAGTGAGATTTTTTTTTTTTTACTTCTTTTGCAACGATTTTGTGTTAAAGGGCCCCCTGAAGGTTTTGTGATTTCCTGCTTTTTATTTTTTGAACATTTTTTTTTGTGCGTTCCCCCCTCCCTAGGCCCAACTCCAGCCTCGGCGTAACTTTCTCCAGGATTGCATTTGCTGCCCAGAATCCCACCTACTGCCCAGAATCGGCATGTAACGCCCATTTTTGCCGCCGGACGCTTTTTTCATCCTTTTGGATCTTAGCGGTCTTTTTGACGGTAAATGGGCGGAACTTGCCTTTGATCAATTTTGACCCCATAGCATTGATCAAACATGCCATCAACCAAACTGCTTGATTTAGTTTAATTCTGGTTAAGCTTTCATTTATTTATTTAAATTAGCAGCTATATTCCCTCAAAAAAACAAAGTTGACTGAAGATGCTCCCTATATCTGTGAGATAGCTGGTGAATGTGATAAAAGTATGTCAAATTGCATCTGATTGTGTTTGTGTAGATCTGGATGTATAAATCTGGGTTATATTCAAGTATGATTCATGTGCAAAATTGTTGTTTTCACTGTAGTCGCTGGTTACCTTCTCCAGAGTATTGCAGGCTGCTGTACATTAATGAAATTTCTCTGCAAGCAGACAGCTTTATAATCTGATAACATCAAGCCACAATAAAAGAACAATGTTATAAAATGGTTTGGCTCAGATGTATTCAGATCCATAGCACAAGAAAACTACAATAAATGATAAGAATCCATAGTTAATCGTTTAATGCAGAGTCAGCCATGTGTTTATAATTCTGTAGAGTGTTTTTGAAAATAATTTTCATGGATTTATAAAATGACAGAAATGAAATAGCTTCTTGCCACAATACAGGAGGTCCTTGGAGAACAGAGGATTATCCAGGAAAGCTGTGGAGTGTTGCATTGTTTAAGACGATGAAGAGTTGGAATAGTTCAGCAGATCCCAGCTACAATTATTTTGTTTGATAATGCTCCCGTGAAGCGCCTTCGGTCGTTTTACTATGTTAAAGGCACTATATAAATGCATGTTGTTGTTGTTGCATTCTTAACAAGGACATGACAGGGTGAACTTCGATCTCAATGGCACAGTTCTTTGTGTTGGACGACAAACGTTGGGTCACAATTTCTTGCGCATGAGGTCCCCCAAATCGGCAGCTGGAGGCTTACAAGTGTGCCTGCCTGAAACAGGCTTTAGACTCCTTGAATATGCAAATCAGAGTCGTAATACCTGTTTTAGGTCCCAGCTCTAAGTCTGTCATCAACTGTGTGGAACGAACATGTATCATGAGGATCGACAGCACAATAACCTGTGGTCTTTGAAAGGGACATAACATAAGAACATAAGAAATAGGAACAGGAGTAGGCCATTTAGCCCCTCGAGCCTGCTCCGCCATTTAATAAGATCATGGCTGATCTGATCTTGGGCTCAGCTCCACTTCCCTGCCTGCTCCCCATAACCCTTCACTCCATTATCATTCAAAAATCTGTCTATCGCCACCTTAAGTATATTCAATGATCCAGCCTCCACAGCTCTCTGGGGCAGAGAATTCCACAGATTTACAACCTTCTGAGAAAATAAATTCCTCCTCATTTCAGTCCTAACTGGGCCACCCCTTATTCTTAAACAATGCCCCCTAGTTCTAGATTCCCCCATGAGTGGAAACATCCTCTCTGCATCTACCTTGTCGAGCCCCCTCAGTGTCTAATGTTTCAATGAAATCACCTCTCATTCTTCTATATTCCAATGAGTATAGGCCCAACCTACTCAACCTATCTTCATAAGACAACCCCTTCATCTCAGGAATCAACCTCGTGAACCTTCTCTGAACAGCCTCCAATGCAAGTATATCCTTCCTTAAATAAGGAGACCAAAACTGCACGCAGTACTCCAGGTGTGGCCTCACCAATATCCTGTACAGTTGTAGCAGGACTTCTCTGCTTTTATACTCTATCCCCCTTGCAACAAAGGCCAACATTCCATTTGCCTTCCTGATGAGTTGCTGTACCTGCATACTAACTTTTTGTGTTTCATGGACAAGGACCCCCAGGTCCCTCTGTACTGCAGCATTTTGTAATCTCTCTCCATTTAAATAATAATTTGCTTTTTTATTTTTCCTGCCAAAGTGGATGATCTCACACTTTCTCACATTATACTCCATCTGCCAAATGTTTGCCCACTCACTTAGCCTCTCTATATCCCTTTGCAGATTCTTTTTGCCCTTCTCACAACTTGTTTTCCCACCCACCTTTGTATGATCAGCAAACTTGGCTACATTATACTCAGCCTGCTGGAGGCCGCCCACAACAATGTGAACTAACATTTTTATAATTTTGTTTTCATGGAGCCACAAGGAGCAAGAGCTGGCCTGTGATCAACCACACAACCCCCTCCCCCCGCTCCCAACCCCCAGTTTGCCTCATCCCTCCAGCCCCGAACTTACCTGCGAGATATCGGGATATTCAATTGCTGTCCGTAACTTACTGTTATTTTGGTGGTGAGGCTCGAGCACTGGGTCAAAACCTTCACATGTTCCATTTGCGATGCCCATTTTGCATCCCTAGGTTGGGTCTCACACTTCACTGATCCTTGGTCTTAGGCTTTTACTCCAGAGTGAGTGTCATTTTTGTCTGCATTATTTGGAAAAGGGAACAAGACAGGGCACAGACATGTAATGCCACCGTTGATCAAACATGCCTTCTGGAGTGGCACAAGCTGTATTCATGGATCTGTTGGCAAGATCATCCTTTGGAATTCTCTACCCCAGAGGGCTGTGGATGCTCAATTGTTGAGTACATTCAAGGCTGAGATCGATAGATTTTTGGACTCTAAGGGAGTCAAGGGATATGGGGATCAGGAAGGAAAGTGGAGTTGAGGTCGAAGATCAGCCATGATCTTATTGAATGGCGGAGCAGACTCAAGGGGCTGTATGACTAACTCCTACTTCTTATGTTTTATGTTTTCTGACCAAGGAGGATAAAATGGCCATATAGGATAATGAAAGATTTTTAAAAAGTGTCGTATAAACCTCGCAGATTAAACTTTTCTAAAGGTCTTTTGAAAAGAATTGCACCTCAATAGTTTAAAATTATGGCCTAGAAATTCGGGTGGTTTGCAGCACCCGTTAGTGCAGCGTAAGGTCGAGAAAGCTGCAGCCGCTGCTCTTCCACCAGCTGGTGGCAGGTCACCCTCCATTTTGGTGGGCCCGGTAATGCTGCCGTTAAGAGGTATTGCCCTGCAAAGAAAAATGGTGGAGTGGTGACATCAGCATGCCGACTTCACACCACCATGACAAACTTCGACCTTAATGCTGAGTTTAGCGCTAAGTCATAAGCTCTCTATGTAAACCTAGCATGTAACAGACTGACAGAGGCACTGTCAGCACCTCTCAAAGGGACACACACATCTTTCAGGTAAGTTTGCATTTAAGCTTTTGGACTGTTTATTTTTTGATTTTACCGAAGTAGTGGCTTGCTACAATAAATATTAAGGGCTACACTTTCCTCTTCATTCTCGGCGGTTTTCTCGGCGGTACAGCTCTTTTTGGGTAGAAAACCACCCGGCGAAAGTTTCCTCTTCATTTTTCAAAGAGTTCCGCCGACATTTTCAAAATACCGCTGGGGAGCAGACCACCCACGTGCAGCTGCGTGCACCGCCGAGAATACCGCCACCGTCTAGGTTTTGCCTCAGCGGTGACCCGTACGTAAGATTAAAAAAAACGCCACCAAAAGCTGCCAGAAACAGGGCGGTAGGTAAGTGCCCTGCAAAAAAAGGTAAGTTTAAGGTTTTTTTATTATTATTTTTAAATTCTTTCACGACGATTAAGATAAAAAGGATCTTGAGAATGTTTTCTAAATTGTTATTCTTTGTTTCATTTAAAAAATATTTTGAGTTTTCCCCCTTCCCTCGGCCCAACTGCAATCTCAGTCTAAATTTTGTGTACTTACCATGCATTCTGGTAAGAACAGTCCATATTGGCAAGTTTCATGTTTAACCACCGAGAAACCGCCGCGAATCTATGGCTTTAAAAAAGGAGGGAGAGAGAAAACGGGTAATTATAGACCAGCTAGCCTGACATCAGTAGTGGGGAAAATGTTGGAATCAATCAGTAAGGATGAAATAGCAGCACATTTGGAAAGCAGTGACAGGATCGGTCCAAGTCAGCATGGATTTATGAAAGGGAAATCATGCATGACAAATCTTCTGCAATTTTTTGAAGATGTAACTAGTAGAGTGGACAAGAGAGAACCAGTGGATGTGGTGTATTTGGACTTTCAAAAGGCTTTTGACAAGGTCCCACACAAAATCAAAGCACATGGTATTGGGGGTAATGTATTCAAGAGGATAGAGAACTGGTTGGCAGACAGGAAGCAGAGAGTCGGGATAAACGGCTCCTTTTCAGAATGGCAGGCAGTGACTAGTGGAGTGCAGCAGGGCTCAGTGCTGGGACCCCAGCTCTTTACAATATATATTAATGATTTAGATGATGGAATTGAGTGTAACATCTCCAAGTTTGCAGATGACACTAAACTGGGTGGCGGTGTAAGCTGTGAGGAGGATGCTAAGAGACTGCAAGGTGACTTGGACAGGTTAGGCGAGTGGGCAAATATATGGCAGATGCAGTATAATGTGGATAAATGTGAGGTTATCCACTTTAGGGGCAAAAACACAAAGGCAGAATATTATCTGAATGGCGGCAGATTAGGAAAAGGGGAGGTGCAACGAGACCTGGGTGTCATGGTTTATCAGTCACTGAAAGTGGGCATGCAGGTAGAAAACATAGAAAACATAGAAAATAGGTGCAGGAGTAGGCCATTCGGCCCTTCTAGCCTGCACCGCCATTCAATGAGTTCATGGCTGAATATTCAACTTCAGTACCCCATTCCTGCTTTCTCGCCATACCCCTTGATCCCCCTAGTAGTAAGGACCTCATCTAACTCCTTTTTGAATATATTTAGTGAATTGGCCTCAACAACTTTCTGTGGTAGAGAATTCCACAGGTTCACCACTCTCTGGGTGAAGAAGTTCCTCCGCATCTCGGTCCTAAATGGCTTACCCCTTATCCTTAGACTGTGACCTCTGGTTCTGGACTTCCCCAACATTGGGAACATTCTTCCTGCATCTAACCTGTCTAACCCCGTCAGAATTTTAAATGTTTCTATGAGGTCCCCTCTCATTCTTCTGAACTCCAGTGAATACAAGCCCAGTTGATCCAGTCTTTCTTGATAGGTCAGTCCCGCCATCCCGGGAATCAGTCTGGTGAACCTTCGCTGCACTCCCTCAATAGCAAGAATGTCCTTCCTCAGGTTAGGAGACCAAAACTGTACACAATACTCCAGGTGTGGCCTCACCTATGCCCTGTACAACTGTAGCAACACCTCCCTGCCCCTGTACTCAAATCCCCTTGCTATGAAGGCCAACATGCCATTTGCTTTCTTAACCGCCTGCTGCACCTGCATGCCAACCTTCAATGACTGATGTACCATGACACCCAGGTCTCTTTGCACCTCCCCTTTTCCTAATCTGTCACCATTCAGATAATAGTCTGTCTGTCTGTTTTTACCACCAAAGTGGATAACCTCACATTTATCCACATTATACGTCATCTGCCATGCATTTGCCCACTCACCTAACCTATCCAAGTCACTCTGCAGCCTCACAGCATCCTCCTCGCAGCTCACACTGCCACCCAACTTAGTGTCATCCGCAAATTTGGAGATACTACATTTAATCCCCTCATCTAAATCATTAATGTACAGTGTAAACAGCTGGGGCCCCAGCACAGAACCTTGCGGTACCCCACTAGTCACTGCCTGCCATTCTGAAAAGTACCCATTTACTCCTACTCTTTGCTTCCTGTCTGACAACCAGTTCTCAATCCACGTCAGCACACTACCCCCAATCCCATGTGCTTTAACTTTGCACATCAATCTCTTGTGTGGGACCTTGTCGAACGCCTTCTGAAAGTCCAAATATACCACATCAACTGGTTCTCCCTTGTCCACTCTACTGGAAACATCCTCAAAAAATTCCAGAAGATTTGTCAAGCATGATTTCCCTTTCACAAATCCATGCTGACTTGGACCTATCATGTCACCTCTTTCTAAATGCACTGCTATGACATCCTTAATAATTGATTCCATCATTTTACCCACTACCGATGTCAGGCTGACCGGTCTATAATTCCCTGTTTTCTCTCTCCCTCCTTTTTTAAAAAGTGGGGTTACATTGGCTACCCTCCACTCTATAGGAACTGATCCAGAGTCAATGGAATGTTGGAAAATGACTGTCAATGCATCCACTATTTCCAAGGCCACCTCCTTAAGTACTCTGGGATGCAGTCCATCAGGCCCTGGGGATTTATCGGCCTTCAATCCCATCAATTTCCCCAACACAATATCCCGGCTAATAAGGATTTCCCTCAGTTCCTCCTCCTTACTAGACCCCCCGACCCCTTTTATAACCGGAAGGTTGTTTGTGTCCTCCTTCGTGAATACCGAACCAAAGTACTTGTTCAATTGGTCCGCCATTTCTTTGTTCCCCGTTATGACTTCCCCTGATTCTGACTGCAGGGGACCTACGTTTGTCTTTACTAACCTTTTTCTCTTTACATATCTATCGAAAGTTTTGCAATCCGTCTTAATGTTCCCTGCAAGCTTCTTCTCGTACTCCATTTTCCCTGCCCTAATCAAACCCTTTGTCCTCCTCTGCTGAGTTCTAAATTTCTCCCAGTCCCCAGGTTCGCTGCTATTTCTGGCCAATTTGAATGCCACTTCCTTGGCTTTAATACTATCCCTGATTTCCCTTGATAGCCACGGTTGAGCCACCTTCCCTTTTTTATTTTTATGCCAGACAGGAATGTACAATTGTTGTAGTTCATCCATGCGGTCTCTAAATGTCTGCCATTGCCCATCCACAGTCAACCCCTTAAGTATCATTCGCCAATCCATCCCAGCCAATTCACGCCTCATACCTTCAAAGTTACCCTTCTTTAAGTTCTGGACCATGGTCTCTGAATTAACTATTTCATTCTCCATCCTAATGCAGAATTCCACCATATTATGGTCACTCTTCCCCAAGGGGCCTCGCACAACGAGATTGCTAATTAATCCTCTCTTATTACATAACACCCAGTCTAAGATGGCCTCCCCCCTAGTTGGTTCCTCGACATATTGGTCTAAAAAACCATCCCTTATGCACTCTTGGAAATCCTCCTCCACCGTATTGCTTCCAGTTTGGTTAGCCCAATCTATACAGCTGGCGGTGAAGAAGGCAAATGATATGTTGGCCTTCATAGCTAGGGGATTTGAATACAGGAGCAGGGAGGTCTTACTGCAGTTGTACAGGGCGTTAGTGAGGCCTCATCTGCAATATTGTGTTCAGTTTTGGTTCCTAATCTGAGGAAGGATGTTCTTGCTATTGAGGGAGTGCAGCGAAGGTTCACCAGACTGATTCCAGGGATGGCTGGGCTGTCATATGAGGAGGGATTGGATCAACTGGGCCTTTATTTACTGGAGTTTAGAAGGATGAGAGGGGATCTCATAGAAACATATAAGATTCTGACAGGTCTGGACAGGTTCGATGCGGGAAGAATGTTCCCAATGTTGGGGAAGTCCAGAACCAGGGGACATAGTCTTAGGATAAGAGGTAGGCCATTTAGGACTGAGATGAGGAGAAACTTCTTCACTCAGAGAGTTGTTAACCTGTGGAATTCCCTGCCGCAGAGAGTTGTTGATGCCAGTTCATTGGATATATTCAAGAGGGAGTTAGATATGGCCCTTATGGCTAAGGGGATCAAGGGATAAGGAGAGAAAGCAGGAAAGGGGTGCTGAGGGAATGATCAGCCATGATCTTATTGAATGGCGGTGTAGGCTCGAAGGGCCGAATGGCCTACTCCTGCACCTATTTTCTATGTTTCTATGTGCAAGATCCATTTTCTTGCCGAGGGATATTTTTTCCCTTTATTATGGAATTTTTTGCCACCATTATTTGACGAATCTTAGCGCTCTTTTTGGGCAGCAATCCGGGGCGATGGGGGGCTTCAGGGAAAGTCTAGCCCTATATGTTTTTTAAATGCATAGGGAATGCTGCTGGATGTTTGCAGGTACTTGGATATTAAAGGAAGACCTCTGAGAAGATAAAAAAATGTTGCAAATGCTCAGCATGTAAGACAACATCTGTCGAGAGAAAAATAAGAGTTATCGTCTCAGGTCGTGCTGCTGAGTATTTCTGGCATTTTATGCTGTCATTTCAGATTTACGGCATCTGCTCAAAGAGGGAAGAGGAAGAAACAGAAGAGGTGGAAGCCGAAGAGGAGGAAGCAGAAGGAAGGATGCAACCCAGACAGCCCCGTTCTGGCTGGGATGGAATCATCAGCCTGCGGTACCAGTAACCACAACCCTAATTCCTCTATCAACACTTGCCCTACACCTTGCCTTCCCTCTGTTACTGACCACCACAGAGTCCTCTTGGCCACAATGCTGAAATAAAAGCCACCACAAAACAAACTTTCCAGTCCAACTTTATATATTGATACATCCAATATGACATGAAGAAATGCCACCATGAGGGCATTATACTGTAGGTTAGCGCTGGACTCAAAAATCTTTAGCCCCCAACGCAAATTTTTCTCAGGTATTGCAGTGGCCATTTTTAGCGTAAACTCGAGTTGCCGGTGATCAACAAATGTAAGCACAGTGTGATATGTTGAAAAAGTCACATTTTAAGCTGCATCACTGTCACTTTAATGCTGCTAAATATGTCGCACACAGGACAGATGCAAAAGAAGGAACATATTTGGACACCAGTAAAGAAATAGTATGCAGATTTCAAAACGTGCTTATTATCAGAGTAATGTACAGCAATTTTAAGGGACAGCAGCTTGCTCCACTCTATTATTATGGTAGCAATTAGTGCACTCTGGCATTAGCTTGTTCTTGCCAGCATTTTATTAGGAACAAACTTTTATGGCAACAACACTTCTGGGTGCTTAATGCTTCGCTCTTATGATCTAAGGAAAAGAGAGAAAATCTGGAAAAAAAGGAGGCTAAGGGCTCTATTGAAATGTTAGCAGTTGTGTTAGTATCTTTTCAGATTGTAATGTGCTCTTTTTTAAACTTTGAGTTATGCTAAAATTAGCAATCAGAGGAAAATATCCTTCTTAGTAACTATTCTCGCACCATTCACTTTTGCTGAGAAAACGGCATGCAAAACAGCATCAGCATTCTTCTAATTGCACCTCTGCATGGAATTCTCAAACATTTGTTATATTATAAATGATCTTCCAAGTGTTATTTTATAGTAACATTGTGGGCATGTACCAAAAATAGCATAACAAAGCATTACAAAAGAGACTAATAATAGTGGCATTAAACATTAAAATTCACATTATACTGCAATGATTGTGTGGCACACAGATGTTTGTGCTTGAAATTGTTATCCTAATTTGCTAAAATAAATGACCACCAGTCTTTGATTATTTAAGACATTCTGAATTAGATTGCTGTATTCCAGTCCTGATGGTAACAGGGCTTCCAATGAATTTGGTTTGAAAATTAGTTAATTTTCTTACTATGCACAAGTTCACCTTAGTGCACTGTTATATGTTCCCTTACCCTGCCCTGCAGCATCGCCCCCTCCCTCCACCCTCACTCGGCCCTCAAATATGCCCCCGCTCCAATAACTGAAAATTAAAAAAAACTACGGCATTCAGTACTTATAGAGCTGGAGCATCTCATGTTTTTTGCCACAATGACAATGAAAAGGAGGATTGCAATGGTACTTAACCAGAGTGCAAATCAAGGCCATAACTGGACACAATACTTAAATGTAAATGCAACTGTGTCTGCTTTCTAACTGATTACTGCCACATTGGTTCTATCATTCTCCACTAGAACATGTTACAATTTTTTTATTTTCCAATCCAAGTGTAATGTAGTATATTTGTGTTGGGCTGTGGAGCATGTGGGAGTAAGATGACATTTATTACATTGTATCAGTATTTATCGACACAGAGAATCTATTTCTAACTTCACAGGAAAAATATCACAAGTAGCAAACAAAATCTGCTCACTTCAGCACATCAAACAGATCTAATTTCACACAGAGCCAATAATCAATATATTTAGGCTGCATAATGTTTTGCCAGTTTAATTACTATTCATCTTTGAATTTGATTTTATTTTGTTTTAATGATAGTTTCTGACATTGCACATCCCAGTCATTTTCTGTGTGATTGCAATTCATGTATTTATTTGATATGAGTGCACAGAGAATCTTGTACTGTTAGAATGTTCATACAACAGATTTGTCTTTTTCATAAATGTTCTCAAATTTTGCACATTATTTTTGAATCCTGTCAAATGCTGCAGAGCTGTTTTCATCAGAGATCTGAAAGTGCAGTTACTTGTTAAGTAAATAGCATAACATTTAGAATGTATTTAGTTGCAATATGAAAATAACCTGCATGCCCCTGAATTGGCTGTGCGGTAACAAATTGTATCTGTGAACCTGAGAGGCAGCTTGCTCCTCTAGAATATTAACATTGCCCCAGCTGTTTGTAATCAACAAGCACAAATGTTCGTTCACAGAGAACAGGTTCCAAGTATACTAACCATAAACTATTCTATTGTGATGCAGTGCAGTTTAACTGGGATATTATGTCTTATTTGGAGTAAGCAATTTGGAGTGCTTCATGTCAATAACTGATTCACCTGCGCAGTCCTTCACTTTGTGCATTCGATGCTAACAAAACCAGCTTAAATTGTCCAAATTCAGATATGATATTCAATCTGCATACATTTTCTCCTGTTGGGTCTGCTCCTGAGCCTGGCAAAAGCTGCCATTATAAGGCTGCACAGGAGAGACGTCTCTGTCTGCTTGCCCATGTTCAGAGCTCTGGTTATACACCCAGGTGGCCAATAAGCATAACCTGTGGTATTCACCAGTCCACTTTAAGGCTTCTGCAACCAGTGCGTGCTGCTAGGGATTCACGTTACAACTCTTTTGGTTGAAAACAAAATTAAACAGTTAAATCAAGTGCCCCCTGATCTGGGGGACACTCCAAACACTTATCAAGGCAACTTTTTTGTGGTTTTTTTTTTGTGTTTTTTGTGGGGGTTTTGGGGTTTTGTTTCGGCACTAAAACCGTAAATTATACAAATGCCCCCTATAAAAGGGGAGGGGGACACTAAAACCCGGCAATAAAACAAATTAAAACTTTAAACATATAAAATCAAATTAAAATTTGGTTGCCGGAAGTAATGATGCACTCCAGTCCCTCTGGCGCCCACCTCTCGTGGAAGGCCGCGAGCATACCGGTGAACACCGCGTGCTCCATCTCCAGGGACACCCTGGTTCGGATGTAGGCGCGGAAGAGAGGCAGGCAGTCAGGCTGAACGACCCCCTCGACCGCCCGCTGCCTGGACCGGCTGATGGCACCCTTGGTCGTGCCCAGGAGCAGTCCTACGAGGAGGCCCTCGGACCTACCCACTCCCCTCCACACAGGTGCCCAAAGATCAGGAGTGTGGGACTGAAGTGCAACCAGAAATTGAGGAGCAGCCCCTTTAAATAATGGAACAGGGGCTGCAACCTCACACATTCAGTAAAAACATGGAACACGGACTCCTCCAGACTGCAGAAATTGCAGGCGGCCTGGGAGTCCATGAACCGACTTAAACATTTGTTGCACGGGACTGCTCCGTGCACCACCCTCCAGGCCAAGTCCCCAATAAATAGTGGGAGGACTCCCGCGTAGAGTGCACTCCATCGGGGACCCCCGCCTCCTCCGGACGGCAAAATGGTGCGCCATGGCGTGTCCGGACGGCAGACGAGGATGGCAAGGTGAAGAATGTGCAGGAGCAGCCCGTACAGGAAACCTCTCCGCGCAGAACTGAAAGGCACGGAGGGGATTTCCCCGAGGCGGCTCAAGTTGTGAGGTGCCAGCTCCCAAGGGAGGTTCCGGGGTTTGGCGCCGATGAGGAATTCCGTCCGGACGGGGGTTAGTTTGGACGGGATCTCCCCACGTGCTTGAACCTCCTCGACACACCTAACGGAGTCAGGGCGCAGCGTTGTTTTTAGCGACTCGATGGCATCGGCCGCGTGGCAGACGTCGGCCCAGTTTAGGCGCCGTGCCAGCACGTCAGACGCCATCCAGGGATTCAAGTTACAATACTTCTGGTAAAACACAGGTGTAAATATCTGTATCAACTAAAACCTATTGGTGGTACTCTCCAAAAAGGGTGAGTACTTGGAGAATAATGTAAAGAAAGAAAGACTTGCATTTATATAGCGCCTTTCACAACCACTGGATGTCTCAAAGCGCTTTACAATCAATGAAGTATTTTTGGAGTGTAGTAACTGTTGTAATGTGGGAAACACAGTAGCCAACTTGCGCACAGCAAACTCCCACAAACAGCAATGTGATAATGACCAGATAATCAGTTTTTTTTGGTTATGTTGATTGAGGGATAAATATTGGTCAGGACACCGGGGATAACTCCCCTGCTCTTCTTTGAAATAATGCCATGGAATCATTTACGTCCACTTGAGAGGGCAGACGGGGCCTCGGTTTAACGTCTCATCCAAAAGACAGCACCGCACTCCCTCAGCACAGTACTGGAATGTCAGCCTAGATTTTTTTGTGTGCTCAAGTTCCTGGAGTGGGACTTGAACCCACAACCTTCTGACTTTCAGACAAGTGCTAGCAACTGAGCCACAGCTGACATGTAGATTGCTGTCACCCCCATTGCCCCATCTAAAATAGAGATTCCAGTGAATGAGCCCTATATTTTAGTGAGCTAAAGAATATCATTCTGAATTAGAAACATAGCAAGTAGGTGCAGGAGCAGGCCATTCAGCCCATCGAGCCTGCACCACCATTCAATAAGATCATGGCTGATCATTCAACCTCAGTACCCCTTTCCTGCTGTCTCTCCATACACCTTTATCCCTTTAGACGAAAGGGCCATATGTAACTCCCTTTTGAATATATCTAACGAACTGGCCTCAACAACTTTCTGCGGTAGAGAATTCCACAGGTTAACCACTCTCTGAGTGAAGAGGTTTCTCCTCATCTCGGAACTAAATGGCTTACCCCTTATTCTTAGATTGTGACCCCTGGTTCTGGAACTCCCCAGCAATGGGAACATTCTTCCTGCCTCTAACCCGTTCAATCCTGTCAGAATTTTATATGTTTCTATGAGATCCCCTCTCATTCTTCTAAGCTCTAGTGGAAACAAGCCCAGTTGATCCAGTCTCTTCTCATATGTCAGTCCTGCCATCCCGGGAATCAGTCTGGTGAACCTTCGCTGTGCTCCCTCAATAGCAAGAATGTCCTTCCTCAGATTAGGAGACCAAAACTGAACACAGTATTCCAGGTGTGGCCTCACCAAGGCTCTGTACAATTGCAGTAAGACCTCCCTGCTCCTATACTCAAATCCTCCAGCTATGAAGGCCAACATACCATTTGCCTTCTTCACCGCCTGCTGTACCTGCATGCCAACCTTCAATGACTGATGAACCATGACACCCAGGTCTCATTGCACCTCCCCTTTTCCTAATCAGTCACCATTCAGATAATTTTCTGTCTTCCTGTTTTTGCCACCAAAGTGGATAACCTCACATTTATCCACATTATACTGCATATGTCATGCAGTTGCCCACTCACCTAACCTGTCCAAGTCACCCTGCAGCCTCTTAGTATCCTCCTCACAGCTCACACCACCACCCAGCTTAGTGTCATCTGCAAACTTGGAGATATTACATTCAATTCCTTCATCTAAATTATTGATGTATATTGTAAATAGCTTGGACCCTGTGGCACCCCACTAGTCACTGCTTGCCATTCTGAAAAGGACCCGTTTATTCTGAATCTCTGCTTCCTGTCTGCCAACCAGTTCTCTATCCACATCAATACATTACCCCCAATACCATGTGCTTTAATTTTGCACACTAATCTCTTGTGTGGGACCTTGTCAAAAGCCTTTTGAAAGTCCAAATACACCACATCCACTGGTACTCCCTTGTCCACTCTACTAGTTACATCCTCAAAAAATTCTAGATTTGTCAAGCATGATTTTCCTTTCATAAATCCATGCTGACTTGGACCGATCCGCACTACTTTCCAAATGCACTGCTATTACATCTTTAATAATTGATTCCAACATTTTCCCCACGACCGATGTCAGGCTAACAGGTCTATAATTCCCTGTTTTCTCTCTTCCTCCTTTTTTAAAAAGTGGGGTTACATTAGATACCCTCCAATCCATAGGAACTGATCCAGAGTCAATAGAATGTTGGAAAATGACCACCAATGCATCCACTATTTCTCGGGCCACTTCCTTAAGTACTCTGGGATGCAGCCTATCAGGCCCTGGGGATTTATCGGCCTTCAATCCCATCAATTTCCTGACTAATAAGGATTTCCTTCAGTTTCTCCTTTTCACTAGACCCTCGAACCCCTAGTATTTCCGGAAGGTTATTTGTGTCTTCCTTAATGACGACAGATCCAAAGTACTTGTTCAATTGGTCTGCCATTTCTTTGTTCCCCATTATAAATTCACCTGATTCTGACTGCAAAGGATCTACGTTGGGCTTCACTAATCTTTTTCTTTTCACATATCTGTAGAAGCTTTTGCAGTCAGTTTTTACGTTCCCTGCAAGCTTCATCTCATACTCTATTTTCCCCCTCCTAATTAGACCGTTTGTCCTCCTCTGCTGAATTCTAAATTTCTCCCAGTCCTCAGGTTTGCTGCTTTTTCTGGCTAATTTATATGCCTCTTCCTTGGATTTAACACTATCCCTAATTTCCCTTGTTAGCCACGGTTGAGCTACCTTCCGCGTTTTATTTTTACTCAAGACAGGGATATACAATTGTTGAAGTTCATCCATGTAATCTATAAATGTCTGCCATTGCCTATCCACTGTCAACCCTTTAAGTATCATTTGCGAGTCTATCCTAACCAATTCATGTCTCATACCATCAAAGTTACCTTTCCTTAAGTTCAGGACCCTAGTCTCTGAATTAACACTGTCACTTTCCATCTTAATAAAGAATTCAACCATATTATGGTCACTCTTCCCCAGGGGGCCTCGCACAACAAAATTGCTAATTAGTCCTCTCTCATGATACAACACCCAGTCTAGGATGGCCAGCTCTCGCGTTGGTTCCTCAACATATTGGTCTAGAAAGCCATCCCTAATGCACTTCAGGAAATCCTCCTCCACCGCATTGATACCAGCTTGGTTAGTCTAATCTATATATAGATTAAAGTCACCCGTGATAACTGCTGTAGCTTTATTGCACGCATCCCTAATTTCTTGTTTGATGCCATCCCCAACCTCATTACTACTGTTTGGTGGTCTGTACACAACTCCTACGAGTGTTTTCTGCCCTTTGGTATTCCACAGCTCTACCCATACAGATTCCACATCATCCAAGCTAATGTCCTTCCTTACTGTTGCGTTAATTTCCTCTTTAACCAGCAACGCCACCCCACCTCCTTTTCCTTTCTGTCTATCCTTCCTGAATGATGAATACCCCTGGATGTTGAGTTCCCAGCCTTGGTCTTTGTTACACAGAAAAAGAATCATCGATCATCCACTTTGCACTTCAGCCTTATCTTTTGCATGCATGACATGCTGGGCTTGAGGATGCAGTTGTTCATGGAATTTCCTACTCCCATCAGTTGCTTAATTATTCTCCACCATTCATGACTGGATGTGGCAGGGTTGCAGAGCTTTGACTTAATCCACTGTCGGATCGCTTAGCTTCTATAATATGGTGCTTTCGCTGTTTAGCATGCATGTAGTTCTGTGTTGTAGCTTCATCAGTTTGGCATATAATTTGCAGGTATGCCTGGTGCTGCTCCCAGCATGCTATTTACACTCCTCACTGAACTAAGGTTGGTCACCTAGTTTGATGGTGATCGAGGAGTGAGGGCTATGCCGGAGGTTACAGATTGTGGTGGTATACAATTCTGTTGCTGCTGATGGCCCACAGTGATTCATGGATTCAGTTTTGAGCTGCTAGATCTGTTCTTAATCAATTCCACCTGGCACACAAAACGATGGAGGGTGTCCTCTGCGTGAAGACGGGACTTGGTCTCCATGAGGACTGTGTGGTGTTCACTCCGACCAAAGCTGTCATGGACAAATGCATCTGCTACAGATGTTTTGGTGAGGACGAGGTAAAGATGGTTATTCACGAGTGTTGGTTCTCTCAATCCTGTCTGGCAGCTATGACTTTCAGGACTTAGTTTGGTCAGTGGTAGTACTACTGAACCACTATGGTGATGGACATTGAAATCCGCCACCCAGAGTACATTCTTGTGCCCTTGTTACCCTTGGTGCTTCCTCCAAGTGGTGTTCAACTGAGGGAGGGCAGAAGGTGGTAATCAGCAAGAGTTTTCCTTGCCCATGTTTGATCTGAAGCCATGAGATTTCATGGATATCATAATCAATGTTGAGGACTCCTAGGGCCACTCCACAACTGACTGTACACCACAGTGTCCCCACCTATGGTGGGCCTGTCCTGCCTGTGGAGCAAGACATACCCAGGGATGGTGATGAAGGAGTCTGGGACCTTATCTGATGGGTATAATTCTGTGAATAGGTCTACATCAGGCTGTTGCTTGACTAGTCTTTGGGATAGCTCTCCCAAATTTGGCACCAGTCCCCAGATGTTAGTGAGGGGGACTTTGCAATGTTGACTGGGTTAAGTGTGTCTTTGTTGTAACCTCATTTGATGCCTAGGTTGCAGCCAAGTGGTCCATCTGGCTTTATTCTTGTTTTCCTGTCTAGTGGTTTAATACAACCAAGACATGGTTCCCGTGATATCTGTATAACAAACATTTGCATATCAGTGCTTTTAGTTTCCCCTGTCAGCACAAAATCAGTGGCAGATTCACTAATAGTTGCTCCAGGGAAATTCCTAGCTAAGGTTATGCGTTTTCTAAAAACATTATTAACTTTATTTTATGAGCAATAAAGTGCCATATAACCTAACGATGCATTTTCTGGTGTTGGAGATAAATTGGCCGAAATTGGCCCTTTTTAGCACCCGGGAGGTGCAAACGGGATGTAATTGCCTTTTTCGCCCGGGGACAGGCAGCGGTTGCGCCCGGGTGAAATTGCACCTGAGATTTGGGGGTGATTTGCAGATAGCGCCATGCCCTGGGCCAGCGCGCACCCGGCGATTACATCATCGGTGCGACTCCTCACCGTCTCGCTGGACGCAAGGCTGGGGCTGGGCGCAAACATCTGCCCGGGGCGCCCCTTAAAGAAGAGGCCGTATGCGGCCCGGGCCACATTTTTTTTTGTCGGCCGACTCTTTTGTTGGCCCGACAATGGTGGCCCTCGTCTCAACTGGGCCGCCATCGTGCAGCCTGACACTTCTCTTTGGATGCCAGGCCGCTGGCCCAGTCGAGATTGTCTCTAGTGGCCCAGTGGTGGCCAGCAAAGGGCCTGCAGAGTCCGGGGCAGCCCTCCCCTTTAACTGAAGGGGAGGAGCGTTGTAGTGCATTAATGCTCTGTGAAACTTATGCATAGTGCTGACCTCTTCAGTGTGACACTGACCTCAGCACGTGCTGACGCCTCTGGAGCGGCCCTGAAATGACGTGGAGCACCTGAGACAGCTCTCAGCCTTGTCTGAGGGGTGCCAAGGGTAATTCCATGCCGGGGGCGGTACTCCCCAGCCGGGCAATAACTGACCCGAGCCCAGACGGTTACTGCCCCCGGATGGGGTGCGGAGCAATTTCGGCTTCAACGTATTTTCTTACAAAAGATGTGAACCATAATAAACAGCTAGGAATGAAATTACAGTAATTTCATATGAGAAGGCAGTTTTATTATGATTCAAGTAAACTTCTTAATTCCAATCCAGGGACTGCATTCTTTTAGTACTGTTGCTTTAGATTATTTAGCAAAATAAAAATTCCATAGATTTGTAGGTTATTTGTGAGCATAAATGTCACGTGCACATGAAGCCAATCACCTCCGACTACCTTTGTTAGCTGAATAGTGACCACACTGGTCAATGTCATCGGTTTGGAACAGTGATTGACAGCTGAAGGATAGTGGAGTGGAAAGAGTGGAAAGTGGAAAGATGTGTCCTTCACATCCTTCGCACATTATATCTGCTGTGTGATCTTGCTTCTTAATAATGAAGACTTATTAGTGGAATTTAGTGACTGACTCAGATGCCCTCCCTCCCACTTACTATGATGCAGGCAATCAGTAAAAATCAGGATAAATTGGTCCAAGATTGAAAATGGCTAATTATTCAGTTTAATTATTCTTCTATCCCTTCAAGTCATGTCGAAAATTAATAGCGAGTCTGCCAGAATGATTTTAGTTCAGAGCTCTGAATTTTTACAAGACATTTGCATTTGCAATTATCTGCAGCACTGTGGCAAAGCAATGCCCTTTTGTGAGCATTTCTATTTTTATTGACAGAAATGAAAAATGACTGATTCCATTTTCAGGCAGGAGTGGGCTCAATGAAAGCTCATGAAATGTAGCTTTTTATGTTGTTTACTAATATAATAGGAAATTGTGTTATGTTAATAACCAAACAATAACCAGAAATCCCTCGATGAAGCGCGTCTCTTGTAATCATTGATATTTTATGAGCTAAGATATATAACGGCTTTCTAATAGCTCCCAATAAATGTTTCAGTCTCTGTTCGAGTATTACTGTGCCTGCTTACTGCCCACTCAGTATGCTATGCTGATGCTGTTGCTTGACCACATCTGCCTGCTCAGTCTTTGAATATATCAATTTAAATCTGCACCAGTGTTGGTAGTTTTCTTTTTTTTTGTAAGTTTGACATAAAGGAAAGTTCCTTTACGATTAGATTTCAAATAAGAATCGTCATTTTGGAAGAATGATGTGAACATTTTCATAGCATTCATTTTAAAAGTATACTTTTTCAAATTAAAGCTGATTTGTTTAAGATACCAGCAAAAGTGGAAGCTTTTACACTGCTAAAGTCAGGAGTCTAGGTGATTCTGGTTAACTTCTCATGTGAGCAGGTCCCTGGCTAAAACTGTAGAGAATAATAAATCATTGTTATTCTGAGCAAGTCGTACCTCAAGATCAAACCGACATTATCCCCTGGTGTAGAGGGTCAAAGCAGCTATAACAACCTGGAAGCTAGTTTTGAAGCTACAGCAAAACATCACAAAAGGGAAGTCACATAGGCATAACTTCAAAACAACAAGCCAAGCTTATGATATGCCATGTTAACAAACTGGGTCACTATAACAATAGACCCATTTACACAGGAACATCAGATTTTCTTGATCTGTATTTATCACTGCAGTGCCGAAGTTCTTTCCTATGCAGGAAGCAATCTGTAAGGTAAATATGGGGCAAGTGTTTAGGTGGTCCAAATCTACCATGCTCCATTTTAAACAAAAATGAAGGCAGCATAGGTTTAGAGAGCTGTACTCATATTAAATGTTGTAGTCCACAAAATGCAGCCACAGACTTCAACACCCCTCAGGCAAACACAGTCAATTTCAGCTTGTGTAGTGGCATCAGACATTGAAGAAATATTTTTGTTGGCTTGTATATATTTTAGAAATGGAATGTCATGGCACAAATGTTGCTGCTATTTGTTTGTATTCTAGATTACATAAGACTGCCATGGTGGCCTGTTTCTCTACCCTACGACTAACCTATCAAAGTAAGGGTATACTTTAGGGATCAAAAATGAAACCTCAATTCTAACCCTATCACCTGGTGGGAGCGGGGCAGGTGAGCGCTTAAAATTGTGGGGATCCACTTATCATCTTGTTCCCGCCGTGAGCTCTCCAATCGTGATGTTAACAGTTCACCTGGCGCAGGTCAGAAGCTCATTCGCCGGGAACTGGTGGGTCACCTGATGAATATATTTAATACGGGGTCTCTTAATGTCATAGAGACCCCAATGTTATTTTAACAAAGGACTATTATCCCAGCCAGCGGGCAACCTGCTCAGTAAAACCTCCAAAATTGACTGACACAACTGGAAGCACTATTTAAAGGGGCATTTGCCCACAGTTATTTGGACTATTAAGATTTCTGTGCGCTTGTGCTTATTGGATTGCCAAGGCATTTCAAAGCTTGGAGATTGCTTCTTTTGACTTTTGTGCCTTCCTCACCCTGACTAAGCATTTTCAGATTATCATGGGTGTAATATTTGCTTCTTTATTCTGGATGGAGGAGCAGTTGGAAGAAGAAATTTGCAGATGACACAAAACTTGGAAATATAGTGAAGTACAGTTTCTAAAAGTTGTTTATGACTGATTATCTCACACTGGGTTACCACCTTCCTTGTCACTCCAGCTGCATTGCTGCCCAACAATGCTGCTGTATGTAGAGGGAGGTGGGCCTCGCCAGTAGTGTCTGCCAGTTTTAAAACAGTTCCACTTTCAGTTGTTGTCTCTTGTTGAGTTTTCCTGATAAAGGCTACTGCTTCTTCCCATCGGCTTCTACACTGGTGCTGTTTGCTGACTGCTCG
The DNA here is from genome assembly GCF_044704955.1 of Pristiophorus japonicus. Classification (NCBI taxonomy): domain Eukaryota; kingdom Metazoa; phylum Chordata; class Chondrichthyes; family Pristiophoridae; genus Pristiophorus; species Pristiophorus japonicus. Next base: position 93,549,391 of record NC_091983.1, on the reverse strand, counting down.
TCAGTCCCATGGGAATGCGTTCCAGACTTCCCAATGCAGTTCCAATCAGCTGCTGCGACTTTGGGCGGAGAATAAGGGCTGGTGGGAGAATAGTGGCTGATGGGGGTGTGCGTTTATCATTGTCCAAACATCTGAACCACCAGCTGCTCTCTGGTTGCCCTGGCGCTGCCACCATACTATCCTCGAAGCGAGGAGGGGACACCACTGATGGGCCCGGGGACAAGTGGGTCGGGATGCACTGGTTCCATGGGCATGTCACCTGGATAGGATATTGCAATGCTCTTAAATTATCAATGCGTAGAAACAGGTGTGTGGGGGGCAGCGTCTGTAATGAATTGCCTTCAGGCACTAACAGTCCTCTGGATAGCAAAACTAGCAAGGAAAGACTGCTAAAACTGAGCAACTTAAAAATTAAATCTGCAAACAATTTTCAGACTGCAGGGGTCAGGTTCTACAGCTTTTATGGTCCCTTTGTTTGCTACCCAGGCTGAGACTGGTGAAGGCCATAAATCACGCCAATACCCAGTCACCCGCCTCAGTAGCTGCGACATGAAAACGGGTGTAAATCCAGCAAGTTCACGATCTCCATTGCCTGTAATAATGTGCAATACACATTGTGACCATAAAGTTGTGATATGCTGTGTTTAATTTAAACTAATCTTGTTTGCTCATACATAAGAGGGAAAGAGTTACTCTGGTCACTGTGTAGCAAAATTGTAACCACATTATTTATGAACGTATTTTCAGTTTTGCTACAAATCATGACCAAGTTAGCTCAAGTCTCCCCTAGTGGTTCCTTTGAAGAGCTAGGTGTTGCCTCTGAATCCTGATGTGAAGACAACCTCCTGATCCTTTTTATGGGCCCAAATATGGCCCTCCGTTTTCTTCGGCGCACCTCCGAGCCCCCCCACCGATATTTTACATCAGAAGCAGCGGCAAAAAAAATCCGTGCGATCATGGCCAATTGTCGGGCTGTCTGTGGAGCTGGCGTGGCGCAGAAGAAAGAGAGTGGGGCGGAGCTAGGTCCCAGCGCTGAAAACAGTGCCGGGATCTCTGCACATGCGCGCTAGAGTCTGCGTGCATATGCAGTAGCTTCTGGCAGGCCGTTTCGGCAAACGCGCGCTGCAGGCTGTGTGGGAGGGGCCAAAGCACGTCGTCCCTAGTCCTAGCCGAATGGGCTCCTTCATCGGCGGCCCGTTGCGTTCCCTAAGGTAGGATTTCTATTTTTTATTTGTTGTTTACTGATTGATTTTGGTGTGTTAGGTGCAGAGTTCCTTCTATTTTTTTATTTGTTATTTATTGATTGCTTATTACTTTGGTCTTGGTGCTTTAGGTGCAGGGTTCCTTCTATTTTATTTGTTAATTAATTGCTTATTACTTTTTGTGCTTTGTTTGGTGCTTGGTGGTGCTTTAAATGTAGTTACTTGCGCCGATTCCTTAACTGTAAGTAAGGTCTTTCTGTGCGGACAAAAGTGGACACATACGCTGCCCTAAGTTGGCATAAATGGTGTAAGTGGCTGGGAACACCCCCTTTTGAAAAAAAAACTGACCTAACAAAAAACCTAACTAACTTACTTACACTGGCGCCAATTAAATGGCCATATTTGCAACTAAAAGATACACCAGAAAAATCAATTACACCAAAAAAAACGGTGCCAACTCCTGGGGAAATTTGGGCCCATAGTCTTTGGGGCTTAAACAGCATCAAAAACTTTGATGAGGAATTTTGCGGTTAAGGCTTAGAATTTTTTAGGGTTCAGTGAATTTCTGCTCATTTTGAGCAGGGGAACAGTTTTCCACTTTTTACATCACATCAGCAGCACAGGCCTTCTGAATCTAACAATGAAACACCCCTCCCCCCGCCCCCCCCCCATCCACAATCATGCACCACTGGTCACCAGGGACACACAGCTATAGCATACAGTATACAAGGTAAACCTTGTGCACTGCACCAGTACTCAATCCACATCCTCAGAAAGGCTCCAGTAAGATGTTTTCATTACCGAGATGAACCATCCTCATGATTTCTTTGAGTAGCAATTAGTGTTAGATCTTCAATGTGAATTTCCATTGGGAATGCAGAATATTACAGCTACAAGACAAGGGAAACTTTTGTCCCATCAGATCGGTTTGCATTCAAATCCAGATGATTGAGGTGAAAGAATAGTTATGTCATCCACTGTGAAATTCAGTCCCTTGCAAATGAACATTCAAGTAACTATATGATAAGATTTATGTAACTTGGTCCTTTGCAAATGGAATATTTTAACTACTGAACACAAGTATTTACATAGAAACATAGTAACATAGAAAATAGGTGCAGGAGTAGGCCATCCGGCCCTCCGAGCCTGCACCACCATTCAATAAGATCATGGCTGACCATTCCCTCAGTACCCCGTTCCTGCTTTCTCTCCATACCCCTTGATCCCTTTACCCGCAAGGGCCATATCTAACTCCCTCTTGAATATATCCAATGAACTGGCATCAACAACTCTCTGCGGCAGGGAATTCCACAGGTTAACAACTCTCTGAGTGAAGAAATTCCTCCTCATCTCAGTCCTAAATGGCTTACCCCTTATCCTTAGACTGTGTCCGCTGGTTCTGGACTTCCCCAACATCGGGAACATTCTTCCTGCATCTAACCTGTCCAGTCCCGTCAGAATTTTATATGCTTCTATGAGATCCCCTCTCATCCTTCTAAACTCCAGTGAATAAAGTCCCAGTCGATCCAGTCTCTCCTCATATGTCAGTCCTGCCATCCCGGGAATCAGTCTGGCGAACCTTTGCTACACTCCCTCAATAGCAAGAACGTACTTTCTCAGATTAGGAGACCAAAACTGAACACAATATTCCAGGTGAGCCCTCACCAAGGCCCTGTACAACTGCAGTAAGACTTCCCTGCTCCTATACTCAAATCCCCTAGCTATGAAGGCCAACATACCATTTGCCTTCTTCACCACCTGCTGTAGCTGCATGCTAAACTTCAATGACTGATGAACCATGACACCCAGGTCTCGCTGCACCTCCCCTTTTCCTAATCTGCCGCCATTCAGATAATATTCTGCCTTCGTGTTTTTGCCACCAAAGTGTATAACCTCACATTTATCCACATTATACTGCATCTGCTATGTATTTGCCCACTCGCCTAACCTGTCCAAATCACCCTGCAGCCTCTAAGTGTCCTTCTCCTCACAGCTCACACCGCCACCCAGTTTAGTGTCATCTGCAAACTTGGAGATATTACACTCAATTCCATCATCTAAATCATTAATTTATATTGTAAAGAGCTGGGGTCCCAGCACTGAGCCCTGCAGCACTCCACTAGTCACTGCCTGCCATTCTGAAAAGAACCCGTTTATCCCGACTCTCTGCTTCCTGTCTGCCAACCAGTTCTCTATCCACGTCAGTACATTAACCCCAATACCATGTGCTTTGATTTTGCACACCAATCTCTTCTGTGGGACCTTGTCAAACGCCTTTGAAAGTCCAAATACACCACATCCACTGGTTCTCCCCTGTCCACTCTACTTGTTACATCTTAAAAAAATTCCAGAAGATTTGTCAAGCATGATTTCCCCTTCATAACTCCATGCAGACTTGGACCAATCCTATCACTGCTTTCCAAATGTGCTGCTATTTCATCCTTAATGATTAATTCCAACATTTTCCCCACTACTGATGTCAGGCTAACTGGTCTATAATTACCCATTTTCTCTCTCCCTCCTTTTTTAAAAAGTGGTCTTACATTAGCAACCCTCCAGTCCATAGGAACTGATCCAGAGTTGATAGACTGTTGGAAAATTATCACCAATGCATCCACTATTTCTAGGGCCACTTCCTTAAGTACTCTGGGATGTAGACTATCAGGCCCTGGGGATTTATCGGCCTTCAATCCCATCAATTTCCCTAACACAATTTCCCGCCTAATAAGGATATCCTTCAGTTCCTCCTTCTCACGAGACCTTCGGACCCCTAGTACATCCGGAAGGTTATTTGTTTCTTCCTTTGTGAAGACAGAACCAAAGTACTTGTTCAATTGGTCTGCCATTTCTTTGTTCCCCATTATAAATTCACCCGAATCCGACTGTAAGGGACCTACGTTTGTCTTCACTAATCTTTTTCTCTTCACTAATCTTTTTCTCTTCACTAATCTATAGAAGCTTTTGCAGTCAGTTTTTATGTTTCCAGCAAGCTTCCTCTCGTACTCTATTTTCCCCCCTCCTAATTAAACCCTTTGTCCTCCTCTGCTGTATTTTAAATTTCTCCCAGTCCTCCAGCTTGCTACTTTTTCTGGCTAATTTGTATGCCTCTTCCTTGGATTTAACACTATCCTTAATTTCCCTTGTTAGCCACGGTTGAGCCACCTTCCCCATTTTATTTATACTCCAGACAGGGATGTAAAATTGTTGAATTTCGTCCATGTGATCTTTAAAGGTTTGCCATTGCCTATCCACCGTCAACCCTTTAAGTATCAATTGCCAGTCAATTTTAGCCAATTCGGCCTCATAACATCAAAGTTACCTTTCCTTAAGTTCAGAACCCTAGTTTCTGAATTAACTTTGTCACTCTCCATCTTAATAAAGAATTCTACCATATTATGCTTCCAAAGGTTTTTTTTGTGAATTCCCAGCAATTTTAAAGTAGAAAAAAGATTTGCACAATATTACAAGCATGTTGCATCATCAGGTTTGGCAATATGCACAAATATATTGCAATAACAATATATACAGTAGTGTTTAGTGTCAACAACAATAACTTGCATTTATATAGCGCCGTTAGCATAGTAAAATGTCCCAAAGCGTTGGCTTATTATTTTCCTGGCTCACTTGAGCTAAACTGGTACAGGTTGAACCTCCCTTATCTGGCACCCTCGGGACCTGGCTTGTGCCGGATAAGGAATTTTATCAGATGAGGGGAACTCAGCGGCCCGAGGTCGGGGAGGGAGGGAGGAGGCCGATGCCCGGGGCAGGCCCGAAGTGTCGGCGGGCCAAGTGTCAGTGCGGCCCCAACGGGTGTCGCCCCGGCCCCAGCGGCCCAAGTGTCGGAGCGGCCCCAGTGGGCTGAGTGTCGCAGCCCCAGCGGGCAGAGTGTCGGCGCGGTCCCAAAGTCGGGGTGGAGGTCGGACGCGTTCTGCGCATGCACCTCCTGCTGCCGGAATCATGCCGGACGAGGGGTGGTGCCAGATGAGGAAGTCCCCGATAAGGGAGGTCCAACCTCTACAACCCATAAAAGTCAATTTCTCAGAGCTGGAACACCGATTGTCAAAAGTTTTCAAGGAGTGTGCTCGATGCTGGGTATTTTGGAACTCAAAGCCAGTTACTTATACAACGTGCTTAGAACATAAGAAATAGGAGCAAGAGTAGACCATTTGGCCCCTCGAGCCTGCTCCACCATTCAATAAGATCATGGTTGATCTGATCCTGGCCTCAAATCCACTTTCCTGCCCGCTCCCCATAACCCTTGACTCCCTTATCGTTCAAACATCTGTCTATCTCCACCTTAAATATATTCAATGACCCAGCCTCCACAGCTCTCTGAAGTAGAGAATTCCAAAGATCCACGATCCTCTGAGTGAAGAAATTCCTCCTCATTCGGTTTAAATGGGTGACCGCTTATTCTCAAACTATACCCCCTAGTTCTAGATTTCCCCCACGTGGGGAAACATCCTCTCTGCATCTACCATGTCAAGCCCCCTCAGAATCTTATACGTTTCAATAAGATCACCTCTCATTCTTCTAAACTCCAATGAGTATAGGCCCAAACTGCTCAACCTTGCTTCATAAGACAATCCCTTCAACTCAAGAATCAACCTCGTGAACCTTCTCTGAACTACCGCCAATTCAAGTATATCCCTCCTTAAATAAGGTGACTAAAACTGTACGCAGTACTTTATGTGTGGTTTCACCAACCCCTGTATAGTTGTAGCAGGACTTCCCTAATTTTATTTATGCGCTTATTTGTACTGCAAAAATGGCCACCATGCTCCACCCTTTGTCTATGATTGGTCCCCTTGCAGGATAAGTCACACTCTGAAGTTTCACAGGAATGTGGAACTGGAACCGTCCATCCCAAGGTCTCACTGACATTGCAAATTGTAACTCGATCCACTTTGACTTCCTGAAGTGACAGAGGACAGAGCTCCCCAGAAGATAGCAAGGGCCAGCCAAAGTGCCTTACCCCAGTCCAAGTGCATGCCTCTCCCAGCCGAAGTGCCTTACTCCAGTCCAAGTGCATCCTTCCCGTCCCCCACAGCACCATAAATGGGGCAGGCATTGAGTACGGATTGTTAACAGGTTTAAGAACATAAGAAATAGGAGCAGGAGTAGTCCAATTGGTCCCTTGAGCCTGCTCCGCTATTTAATAAGATCATGGCTGATCTGATCATGGACTCAGCTCCACTTCCCTGCCCACTCCTCATAACCCTTTATTCCCTTATCACTCAAAAATCTGTCTATCTCTGCCTGAAATATATTCAATGACCCAGCCTCCACAGCTCTCTGAGGCAGAGAATTCCACAGATTTACAACCTTCTGAGAGAAGAAATTCCTCCTCATCTCAGTTTTAAATGGGTGGCCCCTTATTCTGAGATGATGTCCCCAAGTTTTAGTTTCTCCGATGAGTGGAAATATCCTCTCTGCATCCACCTTGTCGAGCCCCCTCATTATCTTATATGTTTCGATAAGATCACCTCTCATTCTTCTGAACTCCTATGAGTATAGGCACAAAGTACTCAACCTATATTCATAAGTCGACCCCCTCATCTCAGGAATCAACCTAGTAAACCTTCTCTGAACTGCCTCCAATGCAAGTATACCCTTCCTTAAAGACGGAGACCAAAATTGTACGCAGTACTCTAGGTGTGGCATCCAATACACTGTACAGTTGTAGCAGGACTTCTCTGCTTTTATACCCTATCCCCCTTGCAATAAAGGCCAACATTCCATTTGCCTTCCTGATTACTTGCTGTATTTGCATACTAACTTTTTGTGTTTCATGCATAAGGTCCCCCCCAGGTCCCTCTGTACTGCAGCACTTTGCAATTTTTCTCCATTTAAATTCTAATTAGCTTCTCTATTTTTTCTGCCAAAGTGGATAAACTCACATTTTCCCACATTATACTCCATCTGCCAAATTTTTGCCCACTCACTTAGCCTGTCTATATCCCTTTGCAGATTTTTTGTATCCTCCTCACAATTTGCTTTCCCACCCATCTTTGTATCATCAGCATACCTGGTTACAATTACATTATTGGCTATGAAGTGAATAGTGACAGTGTTGTGACTTCTGGATATCATCCTTTCCAACAATGTCCCTTGTACGGGGTTAGAAGAATGTGATCTGTCTTCCGAGTTCCCTCTCTCCCCTCCGATCCTCCCCCCACCCGTGTCTCTCCCACCGCCCCGCAGTCTCTCTCTCTCTCCCCAGCCTCTCTCTCTCCCCATCCTCTCTCTCTCTCCCCCAGTCTCTCACTGTCCCCCCAGCCACTCCCAGTCTCTCTCTCTCCCCTCTGTTTCTCTCTCCCTCTCGGCCTCCTGCCACTTCTCTGCTCGCCGCTCTTGGCCACCCATGGGCCCTCCCCCTCCCCAGCTCAGAATCATTCCCTCCACATGGTGCTGAGAAACAGGACTTGAGGCCCGAGACTGCCGACCTGAGGCCCCGACTCTCTTCGCCCGCTCAGGCCCCGGCTCCAACTCTCTTCCCCCCCTCCCGACACCTCTTGTGAGGCCTAGAGCAGCGGCGGGGGGCTTGACAGGGGACAGGGCTTGATAGATGCATGTCTGTCAAAAAAGGTGCAGTACAAATAATTATATTGTACTTTTATACTCCATCCCCCTTGCAATAAAGGCCAGCATTCCATTTGCCTTCCTGATTACTTGTTGTACCTGCATACTCACTTTTTGTGTTTTATGTACAAAGACCCCCAGATTCCGCTGTACCGGAGCATTGCCGGCTTGCTGGATATGAGTGAACACCTTTCATTTTTCTGCCTATAAAATCAGATTATTTAGTTCAATGCAAAAAACTATTCCGCACAACACCAGTGGATTAAACTCCAACAATCTTATTAGGATTACGACAGCAGATTAAACCCATCATCACTTGGGATTCAAGTTTCTAAATGTACAGACAGAAAAATATAATCCTGGAATTTTCTCAGCGCTGTTCCTGCTTTGCTGCCATAAATTTAGTGAAGTGCGGCAGAAACCCTATTTATGTGCGTTTCCAACCCACTTCCAGCAAAGTTACTGCAGTGAAGTGAGAGCAGCTCTAAGGAAATATTGGGCCATAGCCTCTGAAATTAAACCATGGAATATTTAAGTACTTAACATGTTCAACTGTAACTCCTCTCTCTGCTGTTTTAGTGCATCAACCCACTTATGTGCACAATGCAGCCATTTAAAATACAACATCCAGATCAGTCTGCGCTACAAAATGTAAGATACTCTTGATCAGTCATCAGTGACAGAAAATACATACACTAGCTTATCAAAGCAAAATAATGGCTCTTGCTCTTTGGAGTTAATCAGAATTGGCACAAGAAAGTCATTAAATATTTAAAATAGTCTAACACTCCATCTTAATATTTTCAGTGGTACTCAAACTAGCAGAAAGAAGCAATTTCACCCCCCAATGTGTATAGCTGCTGCTTTCATTATAAGTGTCTTACAGTAAGACAAATGAAGGTTGTAGTTTGATGATTATAAAACACTTGTGTACAGATAAATAAAAAGCTTGATATGTTTTCTCAGTAAAACTTGTCCCTTCCAGTACCTGAGTCAAATTGATGGGATGACATTTTCTCTTCTGTGCTGCCTGGAGTGGGGAAGGTGAGGGCGTTCTGACATGAAATGAGTGTGGGCAGTCTCAACTTGCCTAGTGGGAGTAGGCCCACAGCATAAAGTTACACTTAATACAGCACCAATTGTCAATACATTGTCAATCTCACTTGGAAACGCCACAGGGACACATGCTGTGCAAGCTGAAATCTCACACGAGTGTAGTGTGCACTGTGGGGATACATTGAAATGGGACATATTGTTGGGTATAGTATAGGGAGCTTTACGCTGCACCTCCCTTGTGCTATATCTGACACGCATCTGACACGTGAGTGCTTGGTGCTAATCTTGGGTGCCAAAAATACAGAAGTTTTCTGTGCTCAGCACTGACACCCCGCACGTGGAGAATAACAATTCACGAAAAAAGGAGGATTTAGCTCAAGCAGTGGAATTACGGTAAATGTAATAAGAAAATGCCATCTTTTCTTCATCAGAAGTAAATTGGTCACAAAAATACTGGACAATTTAGTGATATACTTAAAAATAAAGCTTTCATCTAACAAGAAAATATCATAATATAAATAAAGATTAAGAGATATAAGGCCCTATTTTAACCTGGAGCAGGAAGCTGGCCTGAACAATTTGAACTTTCGAGAGTTTCAGGCGAGTCTGGCATTTGGGATGGGAGAAGGACCCTTCTCATGCCACACATCCTGCCCCCTCCTCTGCTGCTAACCATTTGTCTGTTCTGTTATATTTTGCAGAACTTGAGGTGAACCCTGACGAGGCTGAAGCCGATGCAGAAAAAGATTCGGACGAGGACGACCCTAAAGACGAAAACATCTTCCAATCCCACCTACCAGACCAAGAGCAAGGGGGTGAGGGTAAGGGTGAGGGGGAGGATGAAGCCCCCACTGTTGTACACACTCTGGAGGAGGTGCAGGTGCTGCCCATTGAGGTGCCAGGCCCTTTCCTGAGTGGTGCGAGTGTTGGGACTTCCATGGTTTCTCACAGTTCGAGGCTGTGGGACCCAGCGGGGTGCAGCAAGCCCCACCCAGGGTGAGGAGGGGAAGGAGAACGCGACAGCGCTCTCTTGAGGTGCAGGATGTAACAGATGTGGTTCAGATGATGGCAATGAGTGGGAAGAGCATCAGTGGGGGTGGGTGATGAGGTATTGGGACTGTCGGGAGAAGTAACAACACTCTTGTGAGAAATGGGAACACTGTCCGGGCACATTAGGGATGGAATGTTCCAGGTAGCTGATACACTGTTGGTGAACATGAGGGAGGGAATGCTGCAGGTAATTGAGACACTGTCAGGGCACATGAGGGAGGGAATGTCAGAGATGGCTGCTCCAGTAAGGGAACACACCTAGACTCTGCGGCCATTGACAGAATCAATTGCTACCCCCACTCCAATCCGCAGACCAGCCTCTGAAGAGGTCCAAGTCGGGCCTTCCATAGTACCACCTGCCCACGCACCCCCATCAAGAAGTGCACATTACCCGAGATGCTCGAAAGAATAAGCTTGGTACCAACCCGAGAAATGCTGCGCCACTGCCTGCGGCAGGGGTGGAGTCAACAAGACCAAGCGCAGCGGGCGGTCTTAGAATAAGGCGGAGGAGAGATGGGTGCAGCCTTTCTTTGCTGTTGTTGTTGTTGTTATTGTTGTTGTTACAGTTGTAACTGTTCTCAAATTAAAAGTTTGTAAGTGATCTTAAAGTTTGTAAGTGATCTTGACTGAATACTTTAAACTTTGATACAAGAATATTTTTATTAAAGTTAAGTAGAAACAAATGTTAAACTTTTGAATAAAATATATTTTAAATTATAACTGAATCATTTACATTATTTGTTCCATTATTAACACAACTTTTTGAACTAAAGAAGAATCATTTCCATTATTTGCTCCATTAACACAACATTACAGAACAGGTCCAAACAATAAACATGGTCCATGTGGAATAGTTGCCGCTGAGCCTTCCGGCAGCAAAGCGTTTACAGATGAACTGCTGGCACAAGGCTCGAGCAATCGTTAAAGGGGCACAACGGCCCGCCCTCCTCCGCCATCGTGCTCCTGGTTCAGGTAGTTGCATGGTTTCCTCGTCCTCTTCCTCGTCATCTGCATCTTCCTCATCATCATCAGCTACCCTCACCTCAGTTGGGTCTTCCACTCCCAGCTGCTGCTGCCTCATGATGGCCAAGTTATGCAGCATGCAGCACACAATAATGAACTGACTGACAATTTCAGAGGAGCATTGCAAGTAGCCTCCGGAATGGTCCAGGCATCGGAAACGCTGCTTCAATATGCCAATGGTCCTCTCTATTATGCTGCGCGTCGCAATGTGTGACATGTTGTATTCCCAGTCAGCTTCTGTCCGGATTATGCGTAGGGGCATCATGAGCCAGGTGGCGAGGCCCCCAGCAGTCAGCTCTGCCCTTCTGGCTGCTGCTGAAACATGGCAGATATAACACTCTCGCGTAGGATGAATGCATCATGGGTGCTCCCAGGGTATCTCGCATCAACTGCCATGATGTGATGCATGTCGTCACAGACGAGCTGCATATTCACAGAGTGGAAGCTTTTTCTGTTCCTGTACGTCTCGCAATCCTCCAAAGGTGCTCGCAAGGCGATGTGGGTACAATCAATGCAGCCCTGTACCTTTGGGAAGCGTCTGCTTGGGGGCGGGTGGGGTGGACAGAGAACTGGGTGGCGGGGAGAACGAGAAGCGGGAGAGAGAATTTTGGAGGGGGGGGTGGGGAAGAACATAAGAAATAGGAGCAGGATTAGGCGATTCAGCCCATCGAGCCTGCTCCACCATTCAATAAGATCATGGCTGATTTGATCACGGACTCAGATCCACTTCCCTGCCCGTTCCCCATAACCCTTATCGCTCAAAAATCTATCCATCTCCGCCTTAAATATATTCAATGACCCAGCCTCCACAGCTCTCTGGGGCAGAGAATTCTATAGATTTACAACCCTCTGAGAAGAAATTTCTCCTCGTCTCAGTTTTAAGTGGGCGGCCCCTTATTCCATGTCCCCTAGTTTTAGTTTCCCCTATGAGCGGAAATATCCTTTCTGCATTCACCTTGTCGAGCCCCCTCATTATCTTATATGTTTCGATAAGATCACCTCTCATTCTTCTGAACTCCAACGTGTATAGGCTCAACCTACTCAACCTATCTTCATAAGTCAACCGCCTCATCTCCGGAATCAACCTAGTGAACCTTCTCTGAACAGCCTCCAATGCAAGTATATCCTTCCTTAAATACGGAGACCAAAACTGTATGCAGTACTCTAGATGTGGCCTTACATAGAAACATAGAAAATAGGTGCAGGAGCAGGCCATTCAGCCTTTTGAGCCTGCGCCACCATTCAATAAGATCATGGCTGATCATTCACCTCAGTACCCCTTTTCTGCTTTCTCTCCATACCCCTTGATCCCTTTAGCCGTAAGGGCCATATCTAACTCCCTCTTGAATATATCCAATGAACTGGCATCAACAATTTTCTGCGGTAGAGAATTCCATAGGTTAACAACTCCCTAAGTGAAGAAGTTTCTCCTCCTCTCAGTCCTAAATGGCTTACCCCTTATTCTTAGACTGTGTTCCCTGGTTCTGGACTTCCCCAGCATCGGGAACATTCTTCCTGCATCTAACCTGTCCAGTCCTGTCAGAATTTATATATATTTCTATGAGATCCCCTCTCATCCTTCTAAACTCCAGTGAATACAGGCCCAGTCGATCCAGTCTCTCCTCATATGTCAGTCCTGCCATCCCGGGAATCAGTCTGGTGAACCTTCGCTGCACTCCCTCAATAGCAAGAATGTCCTTCCTCAGGTTAGGAGACCAAAACTGAACACAATATTCCAGGTAAGGCCTCACCAAGGCCCTGTATAGCTGCAGTAAGACCTCCCTGCTCCTGTACACAAAACCCTTCGCTATGAAGGCCAACATACCATTTGCCTTCTTCACTGCCTGCTGTACCTGCATGCCAACTTTCAATGACAGATGTAACATGATGCTCAGGTCATGTTCCACCTCCCCTTTTCCTAATCTGCTGCCATTCAGATAATATTCTGCCTTTGTGTTTTTGCCATCAAAGTGGATAACCTCACATTTATCCACATTATACTGATCTGCCATGCATTTGCCCACTCACCTAACCTGTCCAAGTCACCCTGCAGCCTCTTAGCGTCCTCCTCGCAGCTCACACCGCCACCCAGCTTAGTGTCATCTGCAAACTTGGAGATATTACACTCAATTCTTTCATCTAAATCATTAATGTATATTGTAAAGAGCTGGGGTCCCAGCACTGAGCCCTGCGGCACCCCACTAGTCACTGCCTACCATTCTAAAAGGACCCGTTTATCCCAACTCTCTGCTTCCTGTCTGCCAACAAGTTCTCTATCCAGGTCAGTAGATTACCCCCAATACCATGTGCTTTAATTTTGCACACCAATCTCTTGTGTGGGACCTTGTCAAAAGCCTTTTGAAAGTCCAAATACACCACATCCACTGGTTCTCCCTTGTCCACTCTACTAGTTACATCCACAAAAAATTCCAGAAGATTTGTCAAGCATGATTTCCCCGTCATAAGTCCATGCTGACTTGGACCGATCCTGTCGCTGCTTTCCAAATGCGCTGCTGTTTCATCTTTAATAATAGATTCCAACATTTTCCCCACGACTGATGTCAGGCCCAATACCCTGTACAGTTGTAGCAGGACTTCTCTGCTTTTATACTCTATCTCCCTTGCAATAAAGGCCAACATTCCATTTGCCTTCCTGATTACTTGCTGTACCTGCACACTAACTTTTTGTGTTTCATGCACAAGGACCCCCAGGTCCCTCTGTACTGCAACACTTAGCAATTTTTCTTCATTTAAATTGTAATTTGCTTTTCTATTTTTACTGCCAACGTGGATAGCCTCACACTTTCCCACATTATACTTCATCTGTCAGATTTCTGCCCACTCACTTAGCCTGTCTATGTCCCTCTGCAGAATTTTTGTATCCTCCTCAGTTTGCTTTCCCACCCATCTTTGTATCATCAGCAAACATGGCTACATTACACTCGGTCCCTTCATCCAAGTCATTAATGTAGATTGTAAATAGTTGAGGACCCAGCACCGATCCCTTCTGCACCCCACTAGTCACTGTTTGCCAACGGGAAAATGACCCATTTACCCCGACTCTCTGTTTTCTGTTAGTTAGCCAATCCTCTATCCATGCTAACATATTACCCCCAACCCCGTGAACTTTTACCTTGTGCAGTAACCTTTTATGTGGCACCTTATCAATTGCCTTCTGGAAATCCAAATACACCACATCCACTGGTTCCCCCTTATCCACCCTGCTCATTACATCCTCAAAGAGCTCCAGCAAATTTGTCAAATTTCTTTTTCATAAAACCATGCTGGCTCTGCTTAATTAAATTATGCTTTTCCAAATGTCCCGCTAATGCTTCCTTAATAATGGACTCCAGCATTTTCCCAACGACAGTTGTTAGGCTAACTGGTCTATAGTTTCCTGCTTTTTGTCTGCCTCCTTTTTTAAGTAGGGGAGTTACATTTGCGTTTTTCCAATCCACTGGGACCTCCCCAGAATCCAGGGAATTTTGGTAGATTACAACCAATGCATCCACTATCTCTTCAGCCACCTCTTTTAATACCCGAGGATATAAGTTATCAGGTCCAAGGGACTTGTTCGCCTTTAATCCCATTATTTTACTGAGTACTACTTCATTAGTGATAGTGATTGTATTAAGTTCCTCCCTCCCTATAGCCCCTTGATTATCCATATTGGGATGTTTTTAATGTCTTCTACGATGAAGACTGATACAAAATATTTATTGAACGTCTCTGCCATTTCCCTGTTCTCCATTATTAATTCCCTCGTCTCATCCTCTAGGGGACCAACATTTACTTTAGCCACTCTTTTCCTTTTTATATACCTGTAGAAACTCTTACTATCTGTTTTTATATTTCGTGTTAGTTTACTCTCAATCTATCTTCCCTCACTATTATTTTTTTAGTCGCTTTTTGCTGGCTTTTAAAAATTTCCCAATCCTCTGGCCTCCCACTAGTCTTGGACAAATTGCATGCCCTTGTTTTCAATTTGATACCTCCCTTATTTCCTGAGTTAGCCACAGATGGTTATCCCTTCTCTTACAGTCTTTCCTTCTCATTCGGATATATTTATGTTGCGAGTTATGTTGGGAGAGAGAGAGAGCTTGGGGGAGGGGGGATGGGTGAGAGACACAGGTGGGGAGGGGGGAGGAATCAGAGGGGAGAGAGGAAACTCAGAGATCACCTTCTTCCAACCCCCTGGTGTGTGCAAGCTCGGTGCGTGTGTTACAAGGGACATCGTTGGGGTGGATGAAATCCAGAAGTTACGACACTTTCACCCTTCACTTCATACCCAATAAACCTGTTAACAATCCGCACACAATGCCCCATCTATGGGGGGGGAGTTTATAAGGTCTTGCGCTTAGGTAAGCGACTTCGGCTGGGGGAGGGATGCACTTGTGCTAGGGTAATGGACTTTGGCTGTGGGAGGCAGCACATGTTCTGGGGTAAGGGACTTCAACTGGGGGAGGGATGCACTTACACTGGGGTAATGGACTTCAGCTGGAACTTGGTGGCTTTTGGGGAGATCGATCCTCTGTGGCTTCTGAAATCAAAATGGATCAAAGTACAAATTGGAAAGTCACTCAGAACTTGGGCTGGGCGGTTCCAGTTACATATTCCAGAGGAATTTCAGGGTGTGGCTTATCCTCCAAGGGGACCAATCAGCAATAGATCATGTGATAATGGAGAGCCAATCAGAGAAACGGCTGCCTTTCAGTTAGTACAAATAGATGCAGCCTTATTTTAACATTGCTGTCATACTCCGATTGGACTCTTAGGAAAAAAAATTCAATAAATAAACCATGATTTTATAGGTCCCAATTTAAAAACTATTAACCAATAGATAGGAATGTTTCAGTTTCTTCTTCAAATAAAATCATCACTCGATGAATTAAAGTATTTTTTCCCTGCTTAAGGCAGTAAACAAATGTCATTGCACAGTTTGTGCAATTGATAGAAGAGTGTAATTTACCCAGAGGATTCTAATATAATCTCTTAACACAGTAACATTACATCTCAGACACATCAACAATGCTGACACGTTCCGTTCAGTTTGGTCTGGTAAGCTTAATATGTAGAGCTTAACCTTTATTTCACATTTTATATCAAATATCATTTCCCTATGGATCAGGACAAAACTGTCCTGCTCCCAGTGAAAATTGTAGGCATTTCGGACGTTTTTAAGAGCAAAAGTGCTAAACACATTTCAAACAAATTCTATGTCTTTTATCCCCACGTGAATGTTACAATCTACTCAGTCAGCATAAATAAAAGTACTGTGCTGCAAATGATGAAACTCGCAGGGCTGCTTCAATGATGGGATTTGCAGAGTATCAATGGTATCTAATGAATTGTATTCGTAAGAGCCTCTATTTAAACTATTCTGCACCAATGTCTTTTAGTGCATTCCCAATTGCAAGAATAGTCATGTAATAATTCTGCATGACTGAACATAGATTATCTGTTGTTTTACAAGAAGCATGTACCATGGTTCATATATCTTCTATGCGATCACTCTTGGGAAACACTCTTGTCTATCATTTTTATTAAAATCATACGATGCTGAAGTTCCGTAAAACAGTGAGGCACAGTTATCTGTAAGGTGCTTTTCTTCGGGGACTACGTTAAGTTTTTTATTCTCCATAGAGTATTAATCCACTGTCTGTTGTGAAATGTGCCATTGAAGATACAGCTGATCTGACACTGAGAACTCAGCAGTCTTTTTATTGTGAGACCGAGATAATCTGTCACCCACAATGTAGCTTGTGATAGAATCAGAACAAACATCTTCAAAATGAAAAGTAGTGTACGTGACAAGAATAGAATCATTATAAGTTAATAGAATAGATGCAAGATATATAAGTTTAAGATAAAAGTAGAATTTTGTCTCATTTGGCTTATATATGTCTGTGTGATATATATATATAAAAAATAGACCATGGTAATGCTGTGTTAGGATGGATTTCACTTCCCTTGATGAAATCTTAAATAGCTACTCAGATAATTTATCAGACTCATATCCATAGGATTCTTTGATCAAGAATTAATTAGTTTAATGTTCTTTGAAAGATAATGAGTACTGTGAAATCTTGCATCCTGAAACAGCTAACAATGTTGTGTGTCTTGAATTCTGCTCACAGGAAGTCTTTTATACATTAATATCTGGCAGAGCTGTGTCTTCATTGTTGTTTCCTGTCAGTAACGCTTCACAAATCTGCGTGGAAACAGTTAAATGGTAGATTACAGACAGTGCGTGTTTACCTTCTCATTTATATGGATTGTCTTCATGATATTCTGGTTTTAATATGGCTTTAATCATGTTTTATTAACTGTTCTAGCAAAGGAGGAGGAATATGTGTGGTGAAATTCTGCACTGGGGGCATTTTACGTAACACATTTGGGCTGGTATGCACAGAGGCGATGTCGCTGGGCTTTCCAGGGTGCTCCTATTACCATATGGCAGATATATTCCCAGCAAGATTTGCATCACCCAAATTATTGCTACAAGTCTTGAGGAAATTAGTCAAATGTGTAACAATTCCTGGGAAAAGGAGGACAGCTCCTACAGAGAGACCATTCTTAAGCCTCCTCTTGTCCTTACAAAGGTATGCCTCTCAAAGCTGCAAAATTATGAACCATGCAGCAGACAATGATAATTCTGAAGTGTTGTAGGTTTATAGAGTAGGATGACCACCTCAGTACTGCACTGAAGTGTCAGTGTAGATAATATGCTCAAGGCTCTGCAGTGGGGCTTGAACCCATGACCTTCTGACTCAGAGGCAGGAATGCTACCACAGCGCCAAGGATGCCACCTAAAAAAAACTGTGTGTTCCCCATCTTGATAACTAAAAAGTGAGCTGTGTGGAAAAGTGCATGTATGGATTTTGGCTGGATATAGAATTAGGCTTGGCTCAAATGCACATTCGGCTGACACTCACTGTCTAAAATAAAAAATAACCACTTGTTACTGGAAAGCCACTGGCATTTATGGAATTGCACCCTGCAAAGATCAGCACCGACAGGAGAGGGAAGAAAATTGGACAGAAATATACCTGTACTGATGTACCTCTGATACCTGGAAAAACAGCAATTAAGAAAATAAGTTATATTTGAAACTACATTAGAAACGCTGTCTGCATTATGCTGCTTACTCTATGCTTACTCCTTCTGTTTGCTAAGGTCAAATAGACAAAAAGCATAGTCTGTTGTGAGCCATGCTCATTCCCTTCCCCCTCACTTTCTATTTTAATTTCTCTTCATCTGCAGAGTCACCTTTTCTCTTCTTGAGTGACAGATGCGCCAAACAACCTTTGCCAAGCTTCTCCCCTGTGTTGCTTGGAAGCAGCAAGGAGGAGACACTTACGATGCAATGGAAGCTCTCTTCCCTTCCTTTGAGGAAACACCTGAATTTCACTTAGAACCTCTCCATGTCAGCCTCGGTGTTATTGTACAGGAATTCGTGGAGAGGACCATAGCAGTGTGCAGCTGACATGCCACTCATCTAAAACTGCTGTGTAGCAATGGAAGAAGG
The DNA here is from genome assembly GCF_044704955.1 of Pristiophorus japonicus. NCBI lineage: Eukaryota > Metazoa > Chordata > Chondrichthyes > Pristiophoridae > Pristiophorus > Pristiophorus japonicus. The sequence continues at coordinate 93,530,950 of NC_091983.1, read as the reverse complement.
ATGAAATAATGGATGAGGACACAAGTAAAATTGTCCACCACATTACACATTAGAAAAATCAGAGCCTTTATTTGTAACTACTAAACTGAATAGACATGATTCACGCATTACAGGTAATTAATTTAATATTGTATACACTTTGAAATATTTGGTCATAAAGATGTAATTCTGATGTATTCAAATACATTTTCTATTAAACCAGTTATTTTGCTCTAGATGTACACTGCTCCAAAATTTACAGTATAGTAAATCACTACAATATGTGGCTTCAGAATAATTGCAAACATACAGTTAGAACTGCCATCAAGGCAATAAAGTATGAAAAACAGGTGTTTTATGGGTTTTGGCTACGCTAATTTCTATATAATCCCAGCACACAAGAGCCAATAGCTCTTGAAGGTATTTAAAATACAGATGGTATCAGCAGGTCCATAAACTCTAACTAGTGAAAAGAAACTTCCTGATACTTGAAAGATTTGGATGGAGACTCACAATTTTATGTGATGTTATAGTATTGTTATTATTCTCCTGTAGTAGCCCGTAAGAGGTTTTGGTGCTGCTCCTACACATTTTTGCGATTTAATAATTTTCATGCATGTTGCAAGCAGAGATTAAATTGAAAATCCCAAAATACTCTGCCATTTTTGATGTCATGTCTTTCAGAAACCTCAGGGACCAAAATTCTAAGCAGCCTCCCAATGCCTACAGCCATAAATCTTTTCCTAAATTCCGGGTATGAAGTCATTTGCATGGTCAGGGTCAGGTCGGCAGCCAGTGACCCACAGCCACTCCACTAACGGTCCTCCCCAAGGCCTTTCTAGGCCAAAGAAAAAATAAGTAAAGATAATCTTCAGCTCCAATGAGTGCCAGAATTTATTTAAAATAAGATAATCGATCCCTCTGGATCCTTTTGGGGTCAATTACCTTTGTTTGGAAAAATTTAAGAGGTTTTAAAGGTATTACTGGCCATAGATCCTGAAAAAGCCCAGGAACTCCCCAGATATGTGCGCCCTTGATGTAGGGGCAATGGGTTTCCTCACATGAGAGATACAACTGTCAGACTATGGAAGAGATGGTTATCGAGCACAGCTGCACCAACCAAGGAAAATACATTCTACCAGCAGGAGGACATATTTAAGCAGAAGGTCACAACTGAAAAATGCAGAGAGGATAGGAATTAAAGCTATAAAAGCAAAACAGAAAACTGGCCTGTCCATCTTGAATTATGTTTGCACTAGAATACACAGTCCTCTCACCTATCTAAGTATACTACATTTATCTTTCAGCAAAGTCTTCTGCACTTATGATAAACGAAATGTCCTCACCCTGCCCCAGGAGATGAAAAGGGAAGAAAGCAGACCTTTCTATTTTTACTAACCAAATCTTTATACAAGTATTTTTCAGCAAGATAGCTGCATGAGGACCATTTGCTGGAAACAGATCTTTTCCACTGAACATCAAAAGTTGTAATTAAATCCACGGAGCCACATTTCCTGATGCTGGTTTAAAAATAACCTAATTTGTGTGGGCAGGGGTGGACATTGCAGCAGGATTGGGTTACACCGATTTCCCCTAATTTTTTCATCTGTCAGAATCTGCCTAGCATTTTAGGGACAGGTGCCTTATTATGGCATGCAAATTAGGAACTTACATCACATGACATAAATCCCACTATTTGTAACCTAGCAATCTGGGTGCAAAGGATCCCTGTGTGTCCCTGGTGTTCAACATTGTTAAAGGCATTGGAGGGATCTAAAATTTAAAAGACAATGATTTCCTTACTGCAATTGATTTGAAGTACAAAACACAAGCTTTTGAAAAAAAAACACTTTGCATAACAGCACAGCTGGCATACTGATGCTGTGCCAAGACACCGCAGCAACCTTCCACCTCCCCATCTGAGGCAGGTGCCCCAATTGCATTGTAATGGTACAGGTGCTTGCCAACAGTATGTAAATACCCTTGACCCTGGGATCTGGGATGGGGGTCAAGGGTTCCATAGGGAAGTTCCAGCTGTCTTGATCCACCCTCAAAAGGCCTCCCGTGGAATTTCAGAGCCAAAAACTAAGTTCATTTGCATTGCATACTGACTAGGTATATGCATCTCTTCTTGTATAAAGAAATCAATGTAAACTCTAAGATCCTATCTCAATAGTATAAGTGACATTACTTTTGGCATGCTCATATATGTTTCCCTGAAAAATAATCTTTGTGGTTTTGAAAATGGTTTAATATTTCAAAAGTCAGTATTTTAAAACAGCAACTGTTAATACAGTCAGATGTATAATAGTCCACTGGCTAGAATCATACCTAGCACAACGGAGGGTGGTTGTGATTGTTGGAGGTCAATCATCTCAGCCCCAGGACATCGTTGCAGAAGTTCCTCAGGGCCCAACTATCTTCAGCTGCTTCATCAATGACCTTCCCTCCATCATAAGGTCAGAAGTGGGGATGTTCGCTGATGATTGCATAATATTCAATTCCATTCGCAACTCCTCAGAAAATGAAGTAGTCCGTGCCCGCATGTAGCAAGACCTGGACAACATTTAGACTTGGGCTGGCAAGTGACAATTAACATTGGCGCCACACAAGTGCTAGGCAATGACTATCTCCAACAAGCGAGAGTCTAACCACTGCCCCTTGATACAGTATTATCATTGCTGAATCCCCCACTATCAGCATCCTGTGGGGTCACCACTGACCAGAAACTTAACTGGGCCAATCACATAAATACTGTGGCTACAAGAGTGGGTCAGAGGCTGAGTATTCTGTGGCGAGTGTCTTACCTCCTGATTCCCCAAAGCCTTTCCACCATCTACAAAGCACAAGTCAGGAATGTGATGGAATACTCTCCACTTGCCTGGATGAGCACAACTTCAACAACACTCACGAAGCTCGATACCATCCAGGACAAAGCAGCCCACTTGATTGGCACCCGGTCCACCCCGGTCTACAAGATGCACTGCAGCAACTCGCCAAGGCCTTTGACAGCACCTCCCAAACCCGTGACCTCTACCACCTAGAAGAACAAAGGCAATAGGTGTATGGGAACGCCATCACCTGCAAGTTCCCTTCCAAGTTACACACCATCCTGACTTGGAAATATATTGTTGTTCCTTCATCGTCGCTGGGTTAAAATCTTGGAACTCCCTCCCTAACAGGACTATGGGAGTACCTTCACCTTCACCTCACAGACTGCACCGGTGGAAGGCGGTGGATTACCACCACTTTCTCAAGGGCAATTAGGGATGGCCAATAAATACTGGCCTTGCCAGAGACGCCCACATCCCAGGAATAAATAAAAAAGGTACAAGTTCGACTGGGCTTTACATAAAACATCGTTAATCTTGCAAGCATGCCATGCCCAGTGCCAGGAAATGTCGTAGACTGTATAAAGATGCAACATTGGCCTTTTAATTCCCTCTTCAGAGATAAGGTTTGAGGTGTTAACTGTGTTATAAATTCAATATTTATCTTGGAACCGGTTGCAATAATGGACCATAAAACAGCTAATCCCACAAAGATAAACTGCCACTGAATCCAATATTAGATCACATGGCCTATTTAACAAACACTGTTTTCTTTCTACATGGTAATTAAATCTATGTATTGATTATGTTTAAAAATGCTTAAAAGCTAGAAAATAGCCTACCACAATGTACACTTCTTGTCGTAAGTTACTACAGGATTCTCTAAAACATCTTTAACTTATGACTTGAATTTACTCAAACTTATCAGGCTAGAACTTTGGCGGATCCTTTGAGGGGACGGAAGGGCAACAGAATGAGATTTCCCACTGTTTTGCCCTGGTGTTGACCCAGCCTCAAATTCCGAGGATGAATTAATTTGAGTATTTATAGTGAGCACCACACATTTGTGGACACAACAGATGTGCCTGCCACATTTTCAGCTTTCAAGGGACCTTCTTAAATCCTGCAGTGGAACCTACACCAGCTCCCAGCAAGTGTAGATCTCGCTTGGCCTATTGGGCCAAGCTGGGTGGAATTCCTTGGGTAGCATGGAAACTCCCCCCAGGCATTCCAAACTTTCTTCGTTAACCAAATGAGTGTGGCTTTAAGAAGCACCCGTGCCCCTTCCCCGGGGTCAATTTGTGGGGAATCTCACATGCAGTGGAAACCCAACAGATCTAGGTTCCACCCCAAAATTACGTATGTGTACCAAACTAGAATCATGCTGGAGTTACACACCTCTGCCAGCTGGATTCTCACCTATCTTTTTGTAATTTATGAGTTTCATCAAATATAATCTGTACATATAAATATATAGATATAAAGCTTGAAATTCTTGGATAGTAGGGAAGGCAGAAAGGAGTTTTGCACCCCATTGGGCAGGAATTTGAGGAGAAACGTCTTGGTTCCACCGTGATCCCACCAGGTTAAGATAAATTTCGGTGCAGGGGTGGGGGGGGAGAGGGAGACTGCATCTCCCACCTGCCCTTCATACATAGGAAGTGTTTTTGGGGGAGTGGACTATCTTGGGAATTGTGCCCAGTTCACTCTCAGCAGCTCTCAGAGGAACTCACAGCAGCTGAGAACTGGCGTGAGCCCCAATGAGACCCCAGAAAAGGCCACATAATGTCATCAGGCAAAGATCATTAATCCCAGAAGGGATTGATTAACTGCAAAAAATGCCCCAATAGTCCCTTGAGGAGGTTAAGAATGAAAAGTCTACCTTTTGGTTAGGCCGATCCTGGACTTCTTTTATGCCATTAGATTGTTGCTCCACTATTTCCGCCTGTAGATTGGGGTGGGAGTCTTTCAAGTGCCCAGAGGCACTGGTGGTCCAATGATTTAGGACTGGGTGAGCAGCCATGGATTTGGATGGCTGGGGGTCTAATTTTGTCACACAGGTCCATAGCATTATGACTGTACAAATCTAAAGCCACATACTGCCTCAAAAAACCTTCATTGTCTAGCGTAGTCGGAAGGAACTCTGCTGTGTGCTCCAGATCATTTGTCACGCATTGTTGTGCCCTTAATAACTTTGTCGTACAAAAATAACCTGGACTTTTGACATTACTGGCAAGGAGACGTTGACTCTGGTGGAGGCAGAACTATATGGAGATGAGCAATATGATGATCTGAACTCAGAGGACTCTTCAGTGATCACGGCATGGGGCATCAAAGTACATTTCATTACTGAAGTCTGCTACCTAGCCCAATCGATCTTTGACACCAGAACCTTATCTCTTTCTCCCCCATTTTCAAGTAAACGAACATTCATTCAATCTACTACCTATCCTACAATGTGACAGCACATCAGCATCACCTAAGTGAATAAGTCAGCAATAAATAAGGGCGCCCCTTTTCTGTTGATGTGGTATATTTGGACTTTCAGAAGGCTTTCGACAAGGTCCCACACAAGAGATTAATGTGCAAAGTTAAAGCACATGGGATTGGGGGTAGTGTGCTGACGTGGATTGAGAACTGGTTGTCAGACAAGAAGCAAAGAGTAGGAGTAAATGGGGATTTTTCAGAATGGCAGGCAGTGACTAGTGGGGTACCGCAAGGTTCTGTGCTGGGGCCCCAGCTGTTTACACTGTACATTAATGATTTAGACGAGGGGATTAAATGTAGTATCTCCAAATTTGCGGATGACACTAAGTTGGGTGGCAGTGTGAGCTGCAAGGAGGATTCTATGAGGCTGCAGAGCGACTTGGATAGGTTAGGTGAGTGGGCAAATGCATGGCAGATGAAGTATAATGTGGATAAATGTGAGGTTATCCACTTTGGTGGTAAAAACAGAGAGACAGACTATTATCTGAATGGTGACAGATTAGGAAAAGGGCAGGTGCAAAGAGACCTGGGTGTCATGGTACATCAGTCATTGAAGGTTGGCATGCAGGTACAGCAGGCGGTTAAGAAAGCAAATGGCATGTTGGCCTTCATAGCGAGGGGATTTGAGTACAAGGGCAGGGAGGTGTTGCTACAATTGTACAGGGCCTTGGTGAGGCCACACCTGGAGTATTGTGTACAGTTTTGGTCTCCTAACCTGAGGAAGGACATTCTTGCTATTGAGGGAGTGCAGCGAAGGTTCACCAGACTGATTCCCGGGATGGCGGGACTGACCTATCAAGAAAGACTGGATCAACTGGGCTTGTATTCACTGGAGTTCAGAAGAATGAGAGGGGACCTCATAGAAACGTTTAAAATTCTGACGGGGTTAGACAGGTTAGATGCAGGAAGAATGTTCCCAATGTTGGGGAAGTCCAGAACCAGGGGACACAGTCTAAGGATAAGGGGGAAGCCATTTAGGACCGAGATGAGGAGGAATTTCTTCACCCAGAGAGTGGTGAACCTGTGGAATTCTCTACCACAGAAAGTTGTTGAGGCCAATTTACTAAATATATTCAAAAAGGAGTTAGATGAAGTCCTTACTACTAGGGGAATCAAGGGGTATGGTGAGAAAGCAGGAATGGGGTACTGAAGTTGCATGTTCAGCCATGAACTCATTGAATGGCGGTGCAGGCTAGAAGGGCCGAATGGCCTACTCCTGCACCTATTTTCTATGTTTCTATGTTTCTATGTAAATAACAAAATGTGATATCAGTGCACATTCTATTTTATTACAATAAAATACAAAGTGAACAGGAGCCAACCTACTCTTTCCCATCACCATGTGTAGCTGCACATGCCTTATTCTACTGCTTCTCCTAGGTGCAGCCTGAGGGCCATTAACAGGAGAGGTGTTTTGCTGATTATGGTCTACAAATAACAGTTCTGACGAAAGGTCATCGACCTGAAACGTTAACTCTAGTTTCTCTTTCCACAGATGTTGCCTGATCTGCTGAGTATTTCCAGCATTTTTTGTTTTTACTATGAATGACTCTTGGACTGAGTTGGCCTCCTCTCATGGAAGCTTGCTCCTGGCAGGGAGCCACTGTGACTGCATCTCTGGAGCTTATGCCTGGGCAGCATGTATCTGGGCTCCCATGTTCCACTGGCATGGTGTTCTGGCGGGGAAGGCTGGTGCCCTGTCTGGTGCTGCTAGTCTGAGAGGTGGCAGCACCAGGCGGGTGGATTCCAACCGTTGCCATTCCACTGAGCCCTGGCTGGTCCAGTGGCAACTATCAGATCCTGAAAGCCCTGAGAGACAGCAGCATGCATTGCAGCCATCAATTCTAGAGTTGCAGTCTGAGCTTCTTTGGAAGTGGAGGCACAAGATGCTCTTGGCTGCTTCTTAGATGGGAGACTGCTGCAGATTCCAATGAAGCTGCCACATGGTCCATTAGTGCCTTCAACAAAGAAAAAGCTTCCCTGATGTTGCAACAAATTAGAGCAGTGATCTGCAGTTCCAGGTGTGAAAGAGTTGGCACTTGTGCCAGTGCCCCATCCCCCCAGAATGTACATGTTAAATGTACTACCACAGATACCCAGCAATCCGTGTCTCCTGATCTCAATTTCCTCGAGGAATGCCTACAGGCCAGTCTGTAAAATTATGGTATTTTCTTCTCTGCCTGTGTGCCAGGCCCTTTGTCTTGTTTGGCTGTTTGTGCCAATTGCTCCTGTGGTAAACATTCTTGTAAAGCATGCGGGGAGATCTCAGAGATGTCGTCATTGTGACCATCTTTAAAAAAGGGAACAAGTCCGACTGCGGCAACTACAGAGGAATCTCCCTGCTATCAACCACTGGGAAAGTTGTCGTTAGAGTCCTCCTCAACCATCTTCTCCCTGTGGCCGAGGAGCTCCTCCCGGAGTCACAGTGCGGATTTCGTCCCCTACAGGGCACAATGGACTATCAAAGATTAACGAGACATGCAGACAGTTAGCACCATAACTAATGGGTTATCGTACCTGTAAATGTTCTGACAATCCCCTGTGTAAACAAAATTCTCCTCATCTCTCCATTTATTATTTTGAGAATGATTTTAATTCTATGCCCTCTGGCTGTTAACTCACTAACCAAGGGAAATAGTTATTCCTAATATAATTTATCAAAATGCTTCATCATTTTGGACATCTCTATTGGATCTCCTGTTTACCGTCTTTGTTCTTGTGAAAAGAGATTAGCCTTCCCTCGCCTCTCCTCAGAACTAAACCCTCTCATCCCCACGATCATTTAAGATCATTTCTTCTGTACTCTCTGTCATGTATGTAACCACAATGTAACACCACTGTATTACTGTATACACTCAACCTAGATTCACACCTTGACCACAAGGGGTAAACTTGTGGGAGATACTCCTTACCTGATCACACAGGTATAAAAAGGGAGGTCCCACGTAGGGTCATCGTCTTTGGAGTCCTGTGAATAAAGAGTTAAGGTCACAGAGTGACTTTGTCCCCAGAATGTGCCTCGTGTGGTTTCATACTGTAAGAGTAAGGACTTTACATTGGCGACGAGAAACGGGAATTCACGACCCACGAGAATGGCCACCGGTAGCACAGAGGAACGGTACTGTGTTGGGGAAGACTGGGACGATTTTGTCGAGAGGCTTCAGCAAAGCTTCATTACGAAAGAATGGCTGGGGGATGCAGCGGCCGACAGGCGAAGGGCTCATCTTTTGACCAGCTGCGGACCAAAGACTTACGCGCTCATGAGGGACTTACTTGCACCTGAAAGGCCAGCGGACAAAACCTTTGAAGAACTTAGCAAATTGATCGGGGAGCACCTCAAACCAGCGAGTAGCATACATATGGCCCGACACAAATTCTACACCCACCGACATTGTGCAGGACAGAGCATACTGGATTCGTAGCGGACCTCCGGCGTTTGGCCAGCCTCTGAGTTCACAGACGCCTGCAGGGGGAGATGCTAAGGGACTTCTTTATTGAGGGCATCGGTCATGCGGGAATTTTCCGCAAATTAATTGAGACCAAGGATTTGACCTTGGAAGCGGCGGCGTTGATAGCTCAAACTTTCATGGCGGGGGAGGAAGAGACGAAAATAATATACACGCGCAATTCTGCCTCTAACTCAGCGATGGATCAGGGAGTCAACATCATCAATGCGACTCAGAGCCCCGCAGGCAGGCAGGGGCAGTCCGACACTCCCCAGGCGGCAAGAGACCCCAGAGTAGGACTTCAACAGAGACAATGGCAGGTTGAACGGACATCCACGCCATCACAGTGGACAATGCGGCCCGGGATGGGGCTATTAACACCCACTAATAGGGTACTTAAGAGCAGTCAAAGGGACAGTCAGCACGGAATGCCTGGCCATAGTCCCTTTGTTCCCAACAATAGAAACCTTAACTCATGCTGGAGGTGTGGGGGAAAACACTCAGCTAGATCTTGCAGATTTCAACAGTTTGTCTGCAGGAACTGCAATCTCAGTGGCCACTTAGCTCGAATGTGCAGGAAGTCTGCAACCACACTAATATATGAGGTGGAAGGACCAGAAGAGGGTTCTTTGAGGCAGGATGACTTTTGGGGCAAATCGATGGATGCCGAGGTTCAGCGGGTCCATGTGGCGAATATTCACAGTTCATACATCAAAACGCCACCAATGATGATGAGGGTTTTATTAAACAGTATCCCAGTATGCATGGAGCTGGACACTGGGGCCAGCCAGTCACTCATTGGCGTTCAGCAATTTGAGAAGATATGGCCACTTAAAGCCAGTAGACTCAAATTAGCATGTATTGAGACACAATTACGGACTTACACTAAATAAATCATTCCGGTGCTAGGCAGTGCACTGTTGGCTGTCACACACAATGGGTTAATGAATCGGCTGCCGCTCTGGATTGTCCCGGGCAATGGTCCCACACTGTTGGGAGGAGCTGGTTAGCCGAGATAAACTGGAAATGGGGGGATGTTCACGCAATGTCATCTGTGGAACGAAGTTCATGCTCACAAGTCCTACAACAATTCGATTCACTATTCCAACCTAGCGTTGGGACTTTCAAAGGCACTAAAGTAGTGATACACATCACCCTGGACATCAGGCCAGTGCACCACAAAGCCAGAGCGGTGCCGTATGTGATGCGGGAAAAGATCGAGTGTGAATTGGACCGGCTGTTGAGAGAGGGCATTATCTCGCCTGTTGAATTCAGCAACTGGGCGAGCCCCATCATTCCCATCCTAAAAACGGATGGCTCTGTCAGGATCTGTGGCGACTACAAGGCCACCATCAATCGGGTGTCCTTACAAGATCAATACCCGCTCCAGAGAGCGGAGGACCTCTTCGTCACACTGGCAGGCGGCAAGCTGTTCACCAAGTTGGACCTCACTTCAGCCTATATGACCCAGGAACTAGCCGACAAATCTAAACTACTGACCACCATCACCACGTACAAGGGACTGTTCATTTATAACAGATGCCCGTTTGAAAAATCGCGGCCGCTGATCGAATGCCAAAGAAACATGGAAAGCCTGCTTAAATCCATTCCTGAAACGATCGTATTCCAGGACGACATCCTCATCACGAGACACCGAGGAACACCTCCACAACCTGGAGGAGGTGCTACGCCGACTGGATCAGGTAGGCTTGCGACTCAACAAGTCTAAATGTGTGTTCTTAGTTCTTGAGGTTGAGTTTTTGAGCAGGAGGGTTGCTGCAGATGGGATTCGGCCCACCGAGTCCAAAACAGAGGCGATTCGACGAGCACCCATGCCCTGCAACACATCAGAATTGCGTTAATTCCTGGAACTGTTGAACTATTTCGGGAACTTTCTGCCGAACTTGAACACGTTGTTGGAGCCGCTACACGTGTTCCTGCGTAAGGGTTACGATTGGTTTTGGGGGGACTGTCAGGAACGTGCTTTTGATCCGGCGCGAAACCTATTGTGTTCAAACAAGTTGTTGACCCTGTACGACCCTTGAAAAAAATTGGTTCTGACATGTGATGCATCGTCCTATGGGGTTGGATGCGTGTTGTAGCAGGGCAATGCTGAGGGTCAACTAAAACCTGTGGCTTATGCCTCCAGGTTGCTCTCTCAACTAGAATGGGGATATGGGATGGTCGAGAAGGAAGCACTTGCATGTGTCTATGGTGTAAAAAAAAATGCATCAGTACCTCTTTGGTAGGAAGTTTGAATTAGAGACGGACCACAAGCCATTAACATCCCTGTTGTCAGACAGCAAGGCTATCAATGCCAACGCATCAGCTTGTATACAGCAATGGGCTCTCACGCTGGCTGCTTATGACTACTCCATCCGGCACCGGCCCGGCACTGAAAATTGTGCTGACGCGCTCAGCAGGCTGCCACTGGCCACCACTGAGGGGGCAGCGGAGCAAAGCATCGAGATGGTCATGGCTGTCGATGCCTTTGAAAGCGCAGGCTTCCCCCATCACAGCCAGCCAGATCAAAATCTGGACAAACACTGATTAAGAAATGTGTCCTGACTGAGGATTGGGCGCCCGCACACGGAGCATGCCCTGATGAGGTCAGGTCGTTCCACAGACGGATGGATGAGCTCACCATCCAAGCCGACTGCCTACTATGGGGCAGCCGGGTGGTTGTGCCTCAGAAGGGCAGGGAGGCATTCATCAGGGAACTCCACAGCGAGCACCCAGGTATTGTGCTGATGAAGGCCATTGCCTAGTCACACGTTTGGTGGCCTGGAATTGATTCAGACCTGGAACACTGTGTTCGCAGGTGCACGACGTGTGCCCAGCTGGGTAATGCCCCCAGGGCCCACCAGGCCACGGTCACGCATTCATGTTGACTACGTGGGCCCGTTCATGGGTAAGATGTTCCTTATTGTGGTAGATGCGTACTCAAAATAGATGTAGTGCATCATTCTGAATTCATGCAAGTCATCCACCACCGTGCGATCTTTGCAACCCATGGCTTGCTGGACATCCTGGTTAGTGATAATGGCCCATGTTTCACAAGCTACGAATTCCGAGAGTTTATGTCGGGCAATGGCATCAACCACGTCAGGACTGCACCGTTCAAGCCGGCCTCCAATGGCCAAGCGGAACATGCGGTCCAAATCATTAAGCAAGGTATGCTCAGGATTCAAGGACCCTCCCTACAATGCCGCCTATCACGTCTCCTGCTGGCCTATAGATCCCGACTGCCCTCGCTCACGGGGATCCCGCCCGCAGAGCTACTAATGAAATGGACACTCAAAACCCGGTTGTCCCTCATTGACCCAGTCCTGATCGACATAGTTGAGGGCAAGCGCAAGTCAGAAAACAAGTACCATGACCGTAATTCGAGGGGGAGATGTATAGAAATAAATGATCCTGTATTCATCCTCAATCACGCCATGGGGCCCAAATGGCTTGAGGGCACTGTAATTAACAAAGAGGGGAATAGGGTCATCGTAGTAAAACTCAACAATGGTCAGATATGCCGTAAGCATCTGGACCAAGTTAAAAAAAAGTTTCAGCATCGACACGGTGGAACCTGAAGAAGACCATGAGATGGAGCTCACAACACCGCCAGTGAACGAGCAACAAGAGCAATCAGAAGAATACACAGTCCCTGCGGTCAGCCCGGACAGGCCGGAATCACCACAGGTGACAGACACTCACATCAGTGTCCAACAACCAGAGCCCTAACTGCGGTGCTCCACGAGGGAGCGTAGACCACCTGAAAGACTAAACCTATGATCCCAATAAGACTTTGGCCGGGGGGGGGGGGGGGGAGGTGATGTCATGTATGTAACCACAATGTAACACCACTGTATTACTTTATACACACAACCTAGATGCACACCTTGACCACAAGGGGTGAACTTGTGGGAGACACACCTTACCTGATCACACAGGTATAAAAAGGGAGGTCCCACGAAGGGTCATCGTCTTTGGAGTCCTGTGAATAAAGAGTTAAGGTCACAGAGTGACCTGGTCCCCAGAATGTGTCTCGTGTGGTTTCATACTGTAGAGTAAGGACTTTACACTCTCTCCATGGCCTTGACATCTTACCTAAGATGCCCAAAGCAGGACATAATATTGGGCTCAAAATTGGCCAAGAGTTGCTCTGTTTATTTTGGAGCAATTTGATTTTTCTGGAGTATCTTAAAAATTCCCATTTTGCACATTCAATTTGCGCCAGTGTAAGGGAGTTCGTTAGGATTTTTTTTAGTTTATTTTTTTTTTCCAAAAGGGGGCGTTACCAGCCATTTAGGCCACTTTGGACAGCTAACAGTTGCTCCAAACTAACTTAGGCCAGCGTCTGTGGCCACTTGTTGCCACACAGAAAACCTTTGCAGAGAGTTAAGAAATCAGTACAGGTAGATACATCTGAGACCATTTGGCCAGAGATAGGAGTGGGAAGAGAAGCGGAGAGGACATTGCAAAGCACTAAACAAAGCACAACAACATTCAAGAAGAAATAAAAAATAAAACTAAGTCCTAGCTTCCTATCAAAACTCGGCCCGGGAAGTCAGCGGGCCGGCCGGTGCAGGAGGCCACTCAGCTGGGGATAGGTGCGGGATGACGGGGATAGCACAGGCCGCCGACATCCAAGCAGAAAATGACTTCTGAGATAAACTGCCAACCTGTCAAAGGAGACATGGAACCTCTACTTCCACTGGATATTTCACTGACTCTCTCTCTGACTGACTCTCTCTCTGACTATTCCAGCGATCTGATTTTCTCTGACTATTCCAGCACATCGTGTGGCCACTCGGCCTGGGATAGGGACGGGACGCATCGGGTCCCACGCTGCAGCACGGCTGGGGGCAGGAGCTACTGCGCATGCCCGAAACCTCCAATGCGCATGGGTTAAGCTGCCGGCACTGTTTTTCGCGCAGGCTCCTAGCTCCGCCGCCTAATCGACAGACCACGCTGTGCCAAGCCATGGGAGAGACCACAGAGCAGCCAGAATCCAAAGACATCGTTTTGGCGCCGTTTTCAGCCCACAAATTCGGCGCATCTGTGGTGAGTGCGCCGAAAAAAATAGGTGGGCCAATTTTGAACCCATTGTAACTGTGGACTAAGCCATGATTTGTATAGCTTTTACATTACATACTCAGAAAAAAATTTCCTTTTTCAGTAGAATCTATAAAACTTGCAATTAATACATAATTTAATTGTCCAACCAAGGCAAGTCTAATAAGGATATAAAAAATCTAGTTAGGATGCATGTCACAACAACAGTGCCAGCTGCTGTAGCTCATTAAAATAAGGCTTAAACCAGTTATTTTCTACAATGTGACACGAGCCACTGCCAGGGCAGAGAATGGCCGTCATAAATAAATGGCAAGTACAATTCAGGGAAAGTAACAAACTTGTAAAACTGTAATTATTTTCTCAAGAAAAGACCAATATGAATCAGCTTCATTTGAGCAGCACTTCATTTTTGCAACAAAATTTCTGGGGAAGAAGCAGTTTTGAATACGGTGCAGTATTTTTACATTATTTTTCCCCTTTCCTCCTTTTTTTTCCTGAAGGCCTTTCTCTTTGCTCTGTTGATAGTGTTGGTCATCCTGTCAACCTCTAGTAGTTCACCCAACTGACCATTCATCATGTCTGAGCCAAAATAGCAAACTATTCGAGTACAGGGCATTAAAGCTGAGCCTGCCCTCACCAAACAACTATATATATGCTATCAAGATTCACAGGATAGTGATCAAAAGAAAGAACCCAAGAACATTTTCTCCAACCTAATTAAAGGCATTGAGGTGATTTGTAGTGCTCCTACCAGCATCCTGGATGAGATCAGCTAACTCAGACCACGGCACGGACACGATGGGCCGAAATGGCCTCTTTCCGTGCTGTAAATTTCTATGATTCTATCACGGCTCAAGCCTGCAAACGTCCTGGTCTGTATGGCTGAGCTACTCACTGTTAAGCTATCTGGGTGCTGAACAATGGATAATTTAATCAAATGCCGATCGAAACAGCAACTGGAGCAATGATGTTACAAACAGTGGCCCCAAAATTCCTCAGGTCGCAATTCCAGCAACTGCACTGGAATCAGAAGGGAGCAGAAAACAAAGCAATGCTTTTGGTAAGGTGCTGTTTGTCAATCAACATGTCTGGGAGTTTCACAACCCGGTTACACTGCAATGTTTGCATAGTTTTTGCACTGCATTTGCAGTATAAGCAGGAGTAGAACTGATCATCATCATAGGCAGTCCCTCGGAATCGAGGAAGACTTGCTTCCACTCTTAAAATGAGTTCTTAGGTGGCTGAACAGTCCAACAGAACCACAGTCTCTGTCACGGGTGGGACAGATAGTCATTGAGGGAAGGGGTGGGTGGGACTGGTTTGCCGCATGCTTTTTCCGCTGCCTGTGC
Source organism: Pristiophorus japonicus (assembly GCF_044704955.1). NCBI lineage: Eukaryota > Metazoa > Chordata > Chondrichthyes > Pristiophoridae > Pristiophorus > Pristiophorus japonicus. The sequence goes on along the minus strand of NC_091983.1, from coordinate 93,515,788 downwards.
TTGATTTTTGCATGCTCTTGGCGATGAGACTCAAGGTGCTCAGCGCCTCTCCCGGATGCACTTCCTCCACTTAGGGCGGTCTTTGGCCAGGGATTCCCAGGTGTCAATGGGGATGTTGCACTTTATCAGGGAGGCTTTGAGGGTGTCCTTGTAACATTTCCGCTGCCCACCTTTGGCTCGTTTATCTTGAAGGAGTTCCGAGTAGAGCGCTTGCTTTGGGAGTCTCGTGTCTGGCATGCGGACAATGTGGCCTGCCCAGTAGAGCTTATCAAGTGTGGTCAGTGCTTCAATGCTGGGGATGTTGGCCTGGTCGAGGATGCTAATGTTGGTGCGTCTGTCCTCCCAAAGGATCTGATGGCGCACTGTATTCAGACAACTGGTAAGACTATCTGAAAACTTCAGTTTTGCACAAACTATGGTATGCACTGTAAAAAGTGCAAAACAAAGATTAAACATTTGCCAAGCTTTTAAGCTACACTACATTTTAAAGTGTATCAATGTCAAAAAAATTAATTTTCCAGTTGTCTCTTATTTAGTACTTCCTTTTTATTTGTTCTCAAGATATGTGCAGCATTAAAGAGACAACTTTATTTTCTATCCCTAATTGCCCTGAAGAGTTGGTGGGCCTTTCTCTGTAGAAATTGTTTTTACAACTGAGTGGCTTGCCAGCCCCGAGGGCATTCAGAGTGAACCATGTAGTGTGGGACTGGAGTCACATTTAGTAATGTTAGGCTTCGCTCCCTGCAGGATATTAGTAAATCAGCTGGGTTTCTATTACTACCCAGTATTGGTTTGAAAAAGGGTCTTAACAGGACCTTAACATGCGCTTTAGAAATGAGACAAGATGGATCTCATGCACTGTTGACTTGTAAATGAAAAAGTATTGTACAATAGTGGTACTAATGAACTTTCAAATACCTTCAAACAACTGAAGGCACTGCCTTCTCAGTACTTTATAAAATTTTATTTTAATCTTCACTTTGATACTACAGGTGCAACATCCTAAATCCGGAACTCCGAAAACTGTAATTTTCACAAAACCGCCCATTTTGCGCATAGCTGACGGAGTCATCCGGAATTATTGTCCGAAAACTGGACATTTTGCACATCCCAGATGGAGTCGTCCGAAATTATTGTCCGAAAATCAGAGTGGGGTGGGCAGAGTGGTTCAGTTTAGTAGGAGGAATAAGGAGGCTACTTACTGGTAAAAGGTGTAGCACCGGGCACACGCAGGCGGCGGAAATCGGTGGGCGGCGAGGAGCAGAATGAATCAGTGAGCGACGAGGTCCGAAATCTGGCAAAATCCAAAATCCGGCACGGAATCAGTCTAGGATTCCGGATTTCAGACTATTGATTTTCTTGTCGGAAATCCGGAAAACTCAAATTCCGGCACGGAATCTTTCCTGAGGAATCCGGATTTCAGACGTTGTACCTGTATTAGATATAAGTGTCAACTGTGGCTCAGTGCGAAGCACTTTCATCTGAGTCAGAAGGTTGTGGGTTCAAGTCCCACTCCAGGAACTTGAGCACAAAAAAAAAAAATCGAGGCTGACATTCCAGTGCAGTGCTGAGGGAGTACTGCACTGTCGGAGTTGCCGTCTATCGGATGAGACGTTAAACTGAGGTCCCGTCTGCCCTCTCAGGTGGATGTAAAAGATCCCATGGCACTATTTCGAAGAAGAGTAGGGGAGTTATCCCCGGTGTCCTGGCCAATATTTATCCTTCAATCAACATTAAAAAACAGATTATCTGGTCATTGCTGTTTGTGGGAGCTTGCTTGTGTGCAAATTGGCTGCTTCGTTTCCTACCATGATCATCATCATAGGCAGTCCCTCGAAACGAGGATGATTTGCTTCCATGCCGAAAAGGGGTGAGTTCATAGGTGTTTCAATGAAGGACCTAATATTCCCGATCCCAAACTATGTCTTGAAGGGTGGAAGATGCCTGTGCTTGGATTTTTTTAACGTGTGGTGGCCGTTGCACACCAGCCACCACACAGGCTTGACAGAACTCGGTCTTGGTCCAGTGACAAGGATCAACCAGGACGACTGGAGACCAGCTCTGCTGCACGGACCTAGTGCGCACACATATCGCAGTGTGGGCTGGCCCGTGCTGCCCTTGGGCCCCGATCACATTCTTCCTACATTACAACAATGACTACACTCCAAAAGTACTTAATTGGCTGAAAAGTGCTTTGAGACATCCAGTGATCGTGAAAGGCACTAAGTCTTTCTTTCTATTGTCAATACTTCACCCCACCTTTTCTTTTCCACAAGTGTCACCAGATTCTGGCATTTATAACCTTACTGAGATGCTTTATTGCTAAATAACTAAAACATCACTGATTAAACATGTGTAAGTCATGAATTAAATCTCTATTCTTAAATTCCTACAGAAATATGTCCCGGTTTTAGCCCTGCCCACAAGGCAGGAACGGTGCATGCAGGGGTTAATAGGGCGGACAGCTGCTACCCGCTATGTCCTTGAAACGTTTGCACCCTCACCATTTTTATATCTCACCGGTTCTTTGCAGTGTCGAAACAGTCAGCCGCAGGCAAGAGAGAGCCACATGCATACTTAGATGTCATGGTCTGATGTTGTAATTTGGACCACACTGCCAATTTAGTTTAGAGATGCATGAATCGTCCACAGTCCCACCAGCAAAAGCTGGCGGCATGCAGGATCGAGGCCAGAGAGGCCCAGGTAAGTTTCTCCTTTTAAATTTTTATTCAGGTTCCTTGTGTGCTTGCACCCCAGGTTAAAATCGGGACTATATACTCTGTTGCTCATGAGCTTTCTGTTCAGGCTCACACGTGAAGATAGTTTTCATGTCTCGTGGTGTACATGACATATTCGTTATCAATATTTTAGTCACAGACAAAAATCCTATCAATTGTTCTAAAACAATTGCTACTGTGTGGTGGAGAAATCCAGATTGTAAATCCTTTTTTGTTATTTCTGTTTCCGGCAATCTGGTAAGATGACATCACTGTAGCCAGCTTGTGCTCTATAACTGTGCTTTACATAAGATTTCCGTTTAGAAGTAACCCAGATATTAAGTAACAATTATTCTGTGAAAAGTTATTTTTACAACTGCACAACAAAATATTTTTACAGCCAATGAAATACTTTTGAAGTATAGTCACTGTTGTAATGTTGGGTATAAAGCAAAGCTTGGGTGAAATGCAGAGGAAATTTGAGCACGCAAAATGCAGCCTATCTGATTTTCCACTGATTAGAAAGAATGACTTGCATTTATATAGCGCCTTTCACGACCACCGGATGTTTTCAAGCACTTTGCAGCCAATGAAGCACTTTTGGAATGTAGTCAGTGTTGTAATATGGGAAACGTGGCTCCAATTTGCGCATAGCAAGCTCCCACAGACCGCAATGTGATAATAACCAGATAATCTGTTTTTAGTATATTGATTGAGGGATAAATATTGGCTAAGACACCAGGGATAACTCCCCTGCTCGTCTTCGAAATAGTGCCATGGGATCTTTTACGTCCACCTGAGAGGTCAGACAGGACCTCGGTTTAACTTCTCAACGGCACCTCCGACAGTGCAGCACTCCCTCAGTACTGCACCAGAGTGTCAGCCTAGATTTATGTGCTCAAGTCCCTGGAGTGGGACTTGAACCCACAACCTTCTGACTCAGAGGCGAGAGTGCTACCCACTGAGCCACAGCTGACACTGATTAAGTTAAATCTGTCTGTAAACTTTCAGAATACAAATTACGTTAAGTGATTTGGATGATAAAGTGGATTACACACTTTTCACCTCTGGGTCCTGGATTTGAATTCCAGACTGGTGGCATAAAGGTTTCCTCTGTGTGCTAGTCAAATTGATCATATACAAGTTGGCCGCACCACAATACTACTCCTAATTCAACACTCTTTTGGAATCTCAATCAGAGAGGTCATTGGATGGATGATGTGTAAAATAGACACTACATTGCTGTAGCTGAGGTATTCTTCTGAGGTTGGAGCTGAGGCACATTATTGAGCACCTCGCGAGTGTTACGGGGCAGTACCAAATTTTTCTCCGTTAAATTCCCAGTTGCCCTTCAAGGCATTACTGGTTGCCAGAAATGGACTGGTATTCCCATTAACCTCTGCAGTCATGTAGTTAAGGACAGGAAATACTTTTTTTTCATGAATTCGTAATTTGAATATGTCTGCCCAAAGTGTATTCAAAATCCAACATCACCTCTGGTGGAAAATCTCAGAATTGGCGGCAGACCATTGGAAGTGGCGGAACAGCTCAGCATCTGATTTTAGCACCCCCGCCAGGTTTGTAAGAAGCCTGATTTTACTGGAGCAGGTAATTGTGTCATTTTTTTCATAACTGGTCTTGCTGAATTCATGACCTCCACTCCTCCATAAAACTTCAAATCAACCAAAACTCCACTCGCGTCCTGTCCTACACTGACCCCTATTCACCCATTACCCCCTGTCTGTGTTGACCTATACCAGCTCCATATCCCCATGCATGAAATTCAAAATGCTCATTCGCATCTTCAAATCCCTTCACGGCTTCACTCCACCCTAGCTCTGCAACCCACTTCTGCGTTGAGGCTCTTTACATCCCTACAGGTCTTTCGACCCTGGACTCTTTTCTATCATCCATTCCCCCTGCTCCACCATTGGTGGCAGAGCTTTCAGATGCCTAAGCTTTACTCTTTGGAACTCCTTTCCTAAACCCCTTCACCTCTCCACCTTCCCAGTCCGCAAAATTCTTCCCAAATCCCATTTTTTCAACCAGGCTTCCAGTCACTTAACCGAACACTCCCACGAGGCTCGTCATTCATTCCTTTACTCCTCCAAGGAGCAGCTTAGTTGGGACGGTTTTCTATGTTAGAGCTGGTACGTAAATAGATGTTATCACTAATGGTGGCAATATTGAGTATACGAAAAGAAGTGTTCGACTTCTCAGTATTAATATTCCTCTCCTTGATGAGCACAAAATTTACAGGATATCAGGATAGATTTTCCACCTCATTGATTATGCAAGTGGTTTCTTGCATTATCTTAATACAATGAAAACAGTACTAATGATTTAAAATCAGTACAGAAACTACATAGATTAAAGATTCTCGGGCAGTTTTACCTTTTTTGTGCGTGGGTATAAATAATCACCTGGGTGGGGCACATACAGGAAAGACGGATGGGGAGGATCAGATGGCTGTAATATAGTCCACCCAATTTTCTGTCTATTAATTTAAATGGAAGGATAATCAGGCAGGCTCCATTATGCATTGGCAAACCTCTCTGTATGATTTTCTTTTATGGATTCCACCCAAATGATTATTTATGTCTAAAAGAGAAAAACCTGTCCCTGGTAATCTCATCACGAGAGAATAATAATGGTTTCAGTGTTCAATAGACTATGACATTTGAAACAGTTGAAAGAAAACTAAGTTTCCTAAGGGGAGACTTTACACGGTGCAATTCAGGCTAGGCTTCTGTATCACATTGCTGGGCAAAACTTCAGTGTACTGACTGGCCAAATTTTCTACTGTTTGCTCATTTGAATAATAATTCACAGATGCTTGTGGAGCTTTTAGCCTTTTGCAGAGATCAAACCTAAATCTAACATTAGTTTTAAATTGAAGGCACGTGTGCATAAAAGGCAAGTGGCTGCATAGACTTTACAAAGTTTTAAAATGAATTGTATATATTCATCAGTCTTGGTGAAGGCTGGGGGCAGGTGAGAAATGGCAGGCATAGATGAATTGAAAGGAAACCCAATGTGGAGGGACAAAACAGATTCAGTGGCCAAGCAACGAAGTGTTATATTTGATAATAGCTAAATAGCTGCATAGGGTGGATGCGAGGATAGTTGTCCTATTAGGCACTTCAGGGCACCCTTGCCAGAAGATAGCTGTGCATTATTCTTGTGGGAAAGTGTAACCAGGCTCAGGCTACATGATCTGGGCACTTTGAAAGAGTCTGGCAAAGAAAGACTACCTAACAATATATCTCATAGATGACCTAAAGAGTTGCTACAAAGAGTTGCCTGTCAACCTATTCCACATTTACTGACGACCCTTGTCAAGCCCTCCTACAATCTTAAGAGCTCTTTCACTGCATCGCATACATACCCATAACTCAGTAACATCCCTTGCTTTTCATTTCTTATCTCCATACTCACTCAATCTCTCACACACAGGCATATATTGGAGCGCTGCAGCATAACTCATTATAATGCATTGCTATGTAAGCTCTGTTTGAAACCAGGATTTTAAAGTTTGTTCTTCTGATCCCATGGGTGCCCAAGAGGAAGGGATACCTCAAGCCAATATCTCTGGACTGAGCATCTTACAAAACCTGCTATATTCACAGCCAAAGTGGCAGGCAACAGCACAAATATATTCACTTTGGGGGTTTCAGTTAGTGAGTTGGTGAATCACTGAGCACAAGTGAAGAGGAGCAAGTCCAGTTGGAATGGAAGAAGTCACGACCTGCTGGCTGGAGGGCCAGCTCAAGTATTCCCTCAGTTGCTGAGTCCAGGACCTCAGAGGTGATCTGAGATTCTGTCAATCAGCCTGTTAAACATGGTGGTGTCTATGGAGGAGTCCACAAGCCACATATGTGCAATGTAGCATGACTGTCTGACCAAGTTGCTGGAGTGAGGTTACATCTCTGCAGCAGAGTCTTCTTGACTGAGGTTCTAAGCTCAACCATAGGGATCTGGAAATTCCACAGTGCTTCCCCCAGTCTCCCACCCTAACTTTAGCAGGAGACCAGTGGAGCCCTGGAGAGCAGACATAAATGTCCAGCTTCCGTAATGAATGCTCTGGCTGTTGCTCTACACACATTAGGCTCCAATCTACCCATCTACCTTGTTAGGATTCACCATGTTGAGGTATCAGAATGAGACAGTGCAGCCATAGCAGAGGACTCCAACTACCTCATTGCATGCTCTGCTCAGCTTCTGACAAATTTTGAAGAGGAGTTCTTAAATAAGCGTCAGGCCCCTCATTAGCATGTGCAAGGGTCTTAATACGTGTTTGAGGTGGCTGGCAGGAATGACTTAATATAATAACAATATGGCATCATTCGCATTTTACGTACCCTTGGGCGCAGGACAGATGTCATGCAAAACTGAACCTTTCTGCCCCCGTTTCGCACCTGAGGAACAGGTAAAACAAGGTCCAATTCAGCCCCAAATACTGCTGATATTAAACACTAGATAAGTCAGATAATACAGGGTACAGGTACTACAGTATGTAGTGCACTATATGGGTGACCCTGAAAATATGGGAACCTCAGGCTCAGTTTCAGGAAAGCTATACAACTGTCTTCACTGAGGTAATTCCTAAAGGGTTGGAGTTTCTTGGTCTTATTAATACTAATATATGTCCCTGAAGTATAAACAAATTGATTTTACAAAATACAAATGATAATAAGACTAAAAACAAAAAATAGAAATTACACTTTATACTGTCACATTCTTGTTTTTTTTTCTTATTGCAAAACCTGAAATGATTTTTTTTGAATTAAACTACGAGAGTAATTGCTCGAAGAAGACAGAAGGCAAGCACAGCAGTCAACCAGACAGCACTCTGTGGAATGCAAACCTCCCACTCACACATCACTTCTTTAGAAATGAAAGTACAACTCCCAGAGAGCTCATACATAGCAATCGCTTAACATATGATAATTTCTTTCCTGTGTCAACAATGCACTGTTGGAGTTGGAGTTTGAAATGCAGAATTCAATGAGTGACAAAATTGACTGGGGAGCTGCAGAAAAAGAGATACTCACTGCAGTATCTACTGCTCCACATAGATAAAGATGAACTTTGTGTGCAACCTCTCACAAGAAACAAATCCCTCCTCTATCATTCTCCAGTGAACTGTTGCTAGCTCTTTGGGGACCTTCAGTTTTTTAATGAAACACGTCAGATAGATCCTTCAAATTTATGCATGATAAGCAGTAAAGTTTAACACGGTACAAATATCTTTCTATCATTCAATTTGGGTATGAGGTTTGGGTCGGTAAAACATATAAAGACCTGTTCTCAGGTCCTGAAGTGGTGTGGGACTGGAGTGCCTGTACGAACGGAAAGGGCTGACCCGAACAATATTTTTTTTTCTCATTTATTCTCAGGATGCGAGTGATGCTGGCTGCCATAATTACTGTTCATTCCTAGTTGCTCTGTTAAGGTGGTGGACATTCTTCTTAACAATTGACTTTACAACTATGTGGCTTGCTAGGCTATTTCAGATGGGTCAGCATATAGGTCAGACTTGGTAGGGGTGCAGGCAGGTTTCCTGCCCGAAGGACATTAGTGAACCAGTTAGATTTTTGCAACAATCCGGCAGTTTTCATTGTCATTTTTTTCTTATGTTAGCCCAAATTATCAAATTTATTAAGGCTGATTTTCTTTCTTGATGCTCCTAAATAGCATGTGATAAATAGGTGCATTGTAGAGGAAAAATGGCTGTTTTGCACTATCGCCCAAAGTTAAAATTGGGTGCAGATCAAGGGAAAAGTATCCCCCAAATAATCTGGTATTACTGCTTCCTGAGATGCTGTTTAAGTGCAGTCTTAAGTGACAGGCTGGTATGGTCGAGAATTTTTGTATTTTTATTTTGTTGAATAAAAAATGGTTTAGCTGCTTCAGTACTTGTTGCCGAATGCTGTTCGTCTGTTAATACTATGTAATGGAGGCCAAATTCAGTGCCACCTTGCCCTTTTGCATTGTAATTTATTTGAAGGCAGATGAAGTGAAACAACCACAAGCCTCCTTATCAGCTGCTGAAGACATTTGACATGCTCTCCCCTGAGTCATAAACATTTGTTTCTTTACCACAGAACAAAAATTCCCTCCCCCCAACTTTAGAGGTGCTCCATCTCACCTTGAATAAAAAGCCTCAATGTCAAACTAACACCCTCTTCCTATTCTCACACAAGCTTTGATTGGTATTTCCAGGTCTTAAGTAATCTAACCAGTGGTCCTTCCAGGGATGGCTGGTGACTTCTCACAAAAAAACTTCACAGCATTGAGAAATGTCATATTTTGTGGAGTTGGAAGGAACAGGAGTGCCCCTCCTGACTCCACAAAACAACTGTGGGCTGCACTTTTCCCCCTGCTTCTCGATCGCCTCCCTCCTCCTGGACTTACCTGTGGGCCTCAGCATCGGTCAAAATTGATAATGCCCTCACAGGCGAGCTGTGTCGGGGGATCCAAATGGTGCCCGCAGATTACTAAAATTATGATGATGAGGCCTATGTACCAATTTAGTATGATCCTCAGATTTCTCAATTCTGGCAAGCAGTCATTGGACACCCCTGCAATAGTGCCTGGTTTCGACGCTGACCAATTTCTACCCCACAATCTCTGGATCACAAAACTAAGGGGCTGAAATTCAGCAACTCAAGAAAGCTGGCGAACCTATGATTTTTTTTCTTTGTACTTACTGCATAGATCCTTGATGCATTACATTTTAACAGCTTGCTGAACACCACAGGACTCTGTGTAGCTTTCTTTGTATCTCTCAGAAAACACATGAAACTCTATTATAAAGGATTCTTTATATTCTCTTTTTTTTTAAAAAGCTCTTTTGTGAGCATTCAAGGCCAACCATGAGAGGAATTCCCTGCCCAATTTGCTGGTTTCCAATTACACATTCGTGCCAGCAGGATTGAGCCCTAAACTGCTGGTAGACCACATTTCAGTGGGATGATGAAATTGGAATAAATAATCCAATCAACATAAAGATGTACATAACTAACAAAATATAACTATTTATCAAAAGTAGTAGTGTCGCGGGTTCTTCTACTTAATTCCAGGTCATAAGGCGCTGATAATAGCTCCTCAGTAGTGCTGCTGCTCTACAGGTGCTGGCTCACCGGATTATCTGAGGCAGAAGCTCGAAGCCTGCTATGTTTTGGCTGCACACAGAGCAGTACGATGTGATGGGGAAGCACATGTAAAGCTGAGGGCTTGTGTACAACTGATGAGTAAGCCTCATTAAGGACTCAGATTTCGGCAATAATACTTTTAAGAACACATAGTGCTATAATGGGGTATTTATGCCAGCATTGCTCTTTTATCCTTCAGTGCTCATTTGGAATGGGGTCAAGGGAAGTTCCATGGCAACAGGAATTCTTCAAGTGGCAAAAGCTTTGTATTGTATTTATTTTATTTTTTCAAAATTAACAGAATTTCCACAGGGGTTATCCCAATCTTCTACCCTAACTTAAATGATGCAAAAATGGAGCACAAGAATAAAATCCATTTTACAGGTAGCAAAATACAAAAAAAGATCCATAGCACAATAAATAAATATTTGGCTAAGTACACAATTGCCAAACATTACTATTTATTTCATGAGGGATATCCTTAAATTCTGAACAGCCTCGTAAATGGTCCTGTTCTCAATCTCTTTTATTTATGTTGCCAATTTTCTCCCCTAACTCTATCTGGAATATTGGCCATTTTCCATTTGTGAATCAAAACATGGAATGTTGGCGGAAGCTCGATAGCAGTATGATGTGGTGGGGAAGCACATGTGAAGGCGAGGGTGTGTCCAGAACTGATGGTAAATGACACACTGCTATTCCTGAGGAAGTATGCCCTGAAGTGCCTGATCACCATTGCAGCATGCTCCTTCAGAGCATTGCTTGGTGGCTCTCCATTTCTCACAGTCCTCGGCTCTCCTCATGGCACACAAGATCCCTATATTCTGCAGTGACAAATCATTTAATCCTTCTCATGACCACCTGATGCAGCTGCACATCCATTCTGCCAGCCATCAAACATTGATTGTTGTACACATACCAAAGGTGTTTGTTTAGTCCCTTCACATTTGGTTTCCTTTCACTCTATTCATGCTTGGCACTTCCCTGTTCCCAGTCTCAGTAAAGGCTGACAAAAATTTAAAAAATAATTTTGAAGCTATCTAAAGATGAAACAATATTTATCCCTATATGCAGCTTCTTACTTCTAGGTATCTTTTAATTTGGAGTGCTGGCCAGACTTTCCACATTCCCGTATTAGGCTGGCTCCCTGTACAAGGCCAAGCTGCACAAGCAGCTATGAATAATTATTCAAATGAGTTGGCAGCAGAAAATTGGGAGCTGTCAGTTCATTGCGTTGCTGGCTAGCTTGTTCCAGCAAGCAGGCAAAAAGACTAAATTGCAATGGTAGTGAAAGAAAACACTTTAGTTCTAATGGGCGTGTTGAACACAGAGTTGGTACACATCGTAAAATACGTGACTTTGCATGTAAACCAATTTGCCCTTCATTTGCATAATTTCATAAAGTCTAATAAGGCTCCCACACATTCTGTGAGATTACAATGTGTTATTGGAGCTGGAAACCTGGTGACTTTATTCACAACTCAAATTCTGGCCTCTGCTTCCCCATTTCATGAATAGTTGTCGCCAACCAGAATTTTTAACCACATTTAAAATTAAGAGGAGAAATATTAAATAAATTAATCAAACTCAAAGAGAATAAAACCCCTGGTGTGGATGGATTGCATCCATGCATTTTAAAAGAATCTAGGGAAGAGATAGCAAGTCAAGGATGATACCAGAACTGCAAAGTTATACCCATCAGGAAAGGATGAACAGGCTGGGTCTCTTTTCTCTTCTCTTGAGGGGTGACCTAATAGAGGTCTTTAAAATTATGAAAGGTTTTGATAGAGTAGACACAGAGAGAATGTTTCCACTTGTGGGGAAGAGCAAAACTAAAGGCCATCAATATAAGATAGTCATCAAGAAATCAAATAGAGAATTCAGAAGAAACTTCTTTAACCAAAGAGTGATGGGAATGTGGAACTTGCTACCACAGGGAGCAGTTGAAGCGAATAGTATAGATGCATTTAAGGGGAAGCTAGATAAGCATAAGAGGGAGAAGGGATTAGAAGGTTATGCTGATAAAGTTAGATGAGGAAGGGTGGGAGAAGGCTCGAGTGGAGCATAAACGCTGGCATTGACTGATTGGGCCGAATGGCCTGTTTCCGTGTTGCAACTTGCATAGAATTACATCGAACAACAGAACTTGCATAGTATAACAGAATATATAGCACAGAAACAGGCCATTTGGCACAATCAGTCCACATCAGCATTTACTCCCCATGTAAGAAAATAGTTCTAATCACTTTTACCCACCATGTTCCTAAAATCCTGCACTTTATTTTCTTCATCCACCTATCCAATCTAATCTTAAATGTTGACACAATTTCGAATCCAAGTGAATTTGCATTGTACTCTCTCTGAAGCCTCAATACCCTTTCTATAGTGTGGAGCTCAATACTGCACACAGTACTCGAGCAGAGATCTTACTAAGGTTTTATATAAGCTCATCATTACCTCCTGGTTATAACTGCATATTTGTTAGACATTAGGTAGGAAGAGCTTAAATGTGCATAATGACAAACAAGGGTATTTCAGACTGAATCAAAAGAGCACCATTATCTTGATGGGAGGTTCAATTAGGTTTTGTCAAAAATATGAGCATAATTCAGACATCAGTTGAAACTGCAGCAAATTTTAAGGAATGTGCTGTGCATTTCACAGAGACAAGTGTTTGATTTCAGAATACATCAAAAAACGATTTCTATACTGCCACATCACACGTATTGGCGCCAGATACTAAGAATGCATTATAACCACATAAAACTGCAGACTTTATTCCAAATTACAACTACTCCATTGAAGCACATGTTTTCAATTATAAATCTTTAGAATTGGCCTGCTTTTAATAATACAATAATGAAAAATAACATTATACTATTAGAAGCATTCAAATACTGGATCAAAATGGCATGATGCTTTCATTCCATGTCAATCAGTAGATGTAAATCTTCATAGTGCATAATTTTCATAGAACACATTCATAAAAACACAACTTGAGTAATGACTAGTCAATAGATGAAAATGGTTCCGTCACACTTTTTCGAGTACAAAAATAATATAAGTACTATCATTTCACTAGTAATGAAAAATGGATTGCCTCCTCCCATTCATAGTTGCCATTGTTCACCTATGCTTATGACATGGCTGTGGATGCAAAGAGAGCTTGGTCCCAGACCAGTTGCCATTTTCTAGTCTGCCCCAGTGAGAACTATCACATTCAGGCACAATGTGCAGCAGGAATGTCTAAAGATCCTGTCATAAATTTGGAAAAAGAACAAGTTGTTTTTGTTGGAATACTGACAGTTCACTTTCATTTTTCTAGTAATATTATTGGCCTGAAACTTGTGGTTCTGATGATGGAGAACTGGCAGCGTTCGCTGTCATTTCACCTTTGAAACTGACTGCAACTTTAGAATTTAGCGCGTGTGCAGCCTAACAGGGAAATCCTGAAGTTGCAGTCTGTCATTCACTGCTCCTGCCCTCCCCCTCCCCCCACCCCCTGTCCCCAGAACTGGCAATCAGTGAAATCACTGATCTGACAAAAACTTCCCCTTTTCTGAACAAATATCGCTGGCAGAAACCCCATAAAAAGTCAGACCCATTCAAATGAAGTGTAACTGGGTTTTTAATGGCAAACTGATTAATAACTACTGATAAACAACTGTTCTGGCCTTGAAAAATGAATTTTATATTGGTGGAATGTCAAATTTCTCCATTAAGTTAAAAATTATTAGAGATTTTAAAATTAATAAGAATTTATTTTAAAAGTTTGTTCATGATATTTCAGCTTCCAACTTAACCCAATATGTATGTCCCGATCTTTATTTGACTCTCTGTAATTCGTTTAAAAATTGATTGAATATTAGTGCTTTCTATTTCCTGGTTTCCTGTCTGAGAATTCTGCAATGTGATTGGCTGCTTATACAGCTTTTTGACATCATAGCATGTGGTGTATGTAGGCACCTTTTGCAATGACTCCACGAGGCAGGGTATGGTACTTAAACTGTGTAGACTGAAGCGCTTTATTTGCAGCTCCTCGAATGAGGACACCAAGCTGTAAGCTTCCTTTTATACTGGGTTACCTGCAGTGTGCAGGTAACCCTTAGGTCTCCAGCAGCAGCACCCTCTGGTGTACAGGTAAGGTGTATACAGTGTAGGGGTACATTCAGTGTTACAGACATCACAGAACAATACAAGCATGCATATATAACACTCCCCCCATAGCATTTTTAATATCCTTATGGTCATGATCTGGGGAGGTGATCAGTAGTGGGCTATGGGAGGTTGTGGTGAGGGTTGTGTGGGTGCCAATTGTGATCCCTGTACTTGAGGCTGACCTCATACTCTTCACCACCCCCTCACACACAGACCATGTGGGTGTCACTGTTGTGGGATCCCTCAAGTGGGTAGCCACAGTAGCAGCAGGTAGGGTGCATACTCTGTGATGTGGGTAATTGTGTGGTGGTAGGCAGGGCCACAGGACTGGGTAGTCTCCTTGTCCTCCAATTGGGATGAGGGTCTGGTCATCCCAGGGTTTGCCAGGGAAGCTGGAGGGTATTAGCCTCTCGCTCCTGGTGTTGGCCATGGTGGCCAAGGGTTGTAGGGCTGGTCTGGTGCAGGTTGCCATTGGTGGTGGCTGTGCTGTCCATTGACCACTGTCCCTGTAGTGGGTCTGCTCCCACTGAGTGTGTGTGTTGTCCTTCCAGGGGCATCACATTTGTTCTGAAGGTCCAGGCTACATGGTCCTGTAGCCAGCTGGATCTGGGGGTCTCCCACAGGGGGATTCCTCTAGCATTTGCATGGTCCCTGTATAACCCAATGTCCTTTAACCTGTATACATGACACCTTGGCTCTGATCTCACACAGTCGAGCCTACATTATGAATTACAGCATTTGCATCACTTTTTGGTATTATGGTTTCACAAGACATGGTTACATTAGGCATTTCAAACTCTCTGTCATAATCATCAAACATAACAAGCTTGTTCTCAACCTTTCTTACACAAGCATTCATCTCATTTGTCACATTAGTTACACCAGCATCACAATTCATGGTTACATTATCATACTTGCACCCTTTTATTGCATCTTTAGCTTTAAAGTTCTTGTCCTCATTTAGTTGAATTTTTTTGGTTATCGGTCTCCTTTAAGGGAGCCTTCCAATCCGATTGACCGCTCGGTGCCACGTGTCGCTCGTCCAACGCTGCCCCTCGTGGTCTGGCTGCGGCCATTTTGTTTGCAGGTTCTTCTCCTCATGGTGCGCCCGCCATCTTCTGGCTCTCCTCCAGGTAGGCTGTGGTGATCTTTTCTTCCTCAGGTTCGGCCATGGGCGTCAGTAATCCACTTCTTTCGACAATGTTCACCTCTTGGAGTCCTGCCCCAGCCCAGAAGGTGGAGTTTTCAGTCCTGGAGATATCGCCGCGATGTTGTGGAGTCGTCGCCGCGCAGTCGAGCTGGACGGTGGGATCTCTGGATACAGCGGTGGATCCATGTTTGCTGTCGATTGCTGGGGCCCAGAGGCTGTCGACCGACTTGGACCAGGTTCATCCAATTCCTTCCCAGCAGCGTGGGACCATCGCCGGCTACGATCCACAGGGGGAGTTTGTTCAACACGCCGCCCTGGGAGACCTGGATGTCCACGCTGCCAACGACCGGGATTTTACCTTTGGTGTAAGTGAGCAGCTTCGCTTAGACAGGATGCAGTTTTGGTCGATTGGCGGGATTTATCCAAAGATTTTCAACGGTCATTTGGCTCATCACAGACTGGCTCGCCCGTGTCGATCTCCATAGAAACTAGGACCCCGTCGATGTCTACTTGCATTGTCCACAGAGAACTTTCGGTGGAGCAGGTATGAATTCCATACTCTTCTTCCAGGGGTTGAGCAGCTTCACCTTCATCTGTGTCGGAGCCCCGGTGATCAGCCAACTCATCAGAGGTGCGGTGAGTACAGCTTTTTCTGCACATTCTTTGAAGGTGCCCTTTCTCGTTGCAGCCTTTGCATGCATAGTCTTTATAGTGACACTGGTGGGCTCTGTGGTTTCCCCACAGCGCCAGCACGGGGCCATCCGGTTTGCCCCATGTGGCGGACTCAGGGTTGCTGGACTCGGGGCAGCATTTCTGCCTTTCGAAGTATCCATGCACTGGTTCAGTATTCGCCTGGAGTCGCTGTCCGAAACCATGTAGGCCTGGCTCACTTGAATTGCTTTCTGCAGGGTGACTGTGATGTCGGCAGAAAACAATTTGTGCAGGTGGTCCTCGTGGCCGATTCCGATGACAAATATGTCCCTTAGTGCTTCATTAAGGTGGTCTCCAAAATCACACGGTGCAGCTAGTCTTCTTAAATGTGCAACATACTTAGTAATTTCTTAGCCTTCGGGTTGCCGGTAAGTGTAGAACCGGTGCCTGGCTATGAAGATGCTTTCTTTTGGTTTTGGTTGCTCCTGTATAAGTGTTACAAGTTCCTCATAGCTTTTGGTGGTTGTCTTCGCTGGGGCTAGCAAGTCCCTGGAGACAATGGATGGTGGGCCCACAACTACTAAGCAGGATGGCCCTGCGCTTGTTCGGTCGTGTAGCCGGTGTGTCCCCATCCAGGTCGTTGGCTATGAAGAAATGTTCCAATCTTTCTACAAAAGCGTCCCAATCTTTCCCCTCGGTAAATTGCTGAAAGTTGCTGAGATTCGACATGCTGAGCGTGTAGTTCGTGACTTCGTATCCGCGTCGCCAGTTGTGGTGTATGTAGGCACCTTTTGCAATGACTCCATGAGGCAGGGTATGGTACTTAAACTGTGTCGACTGTAGTCCTTTATTTGCAGCTCTTTGAGTGAGGACACCAAGCTGTGAGTTTCCTTTTATACTGGGTTACCTGCATTGTGCTGGTAACACTTAGGTCTCCAGCAGCAACACCCTCTGGTGTACAGGTAAGGTGTGTACAGTGTAAGGGGACATTCAGTGTTACAGACATCACACAACAATACAAGCATGCATATATAACATAGCAGATCGCACTATGGGTTTCCCACTATACTACGTTGATTTCAACTGCATGTCGGAAAAGCCGAACTCGCCACAGAAATCGCGAGATCTTTGTGGGAAGCTTACTTCAGGGTCAGCGGTGAACGCCTTTGCTTTGCCGCTGACTGCAAATTACGGGCCATTGTGTTTTCAGACCATGCTCTGTAATCATACCAGTCAGAATGGTATCAAGACCCAACCTAGAATTAACTTTTTTTTTACTGTAGGCATGTTGTTGGATGGAGCCTTTGGTGTCCGGAAGGACAATTTGTCCCTCTCTAAATCAGTCCTTTCTGCACAGCAGCAAAGGTAGTGAGGGACAAAACTCCATAGACACTGTAGTTGGCACAAATTCCTTAGCTGCACTATTTTATTGACAATTCTAAGGTGTACATCATGTAGTATGTAGTCAAGATGCTCTGAGGGCTAAATGCTCCACCTGTTGTTTATGGGTGTGGAAAATCAAACCCTAATCCTTGAGTTTCTTCAGAATATAAGCTTGACTGTTGGATCTCTGAACTAAAATGACTGGACCGAAAAATGTCTACAATCTTTATATTTAAAGACTGATTGAGAGGATTTTATGATCTATCACTTCCTGATACTCTAATATTTTTATCTTATCTTCTAACAGGCCGATCTACCACACACTGTAAAAAAATTCTTTGCAATCCTCTTGCTGCTATCTACAATCTACTTTTCTGTTTCCCATTTTCTCATTCTAACAATAGTTTTAGTTATCCTCAACTGAACCTTGTATGATTCTCATTTATAAGATCACAGCACAATTATGGGATGTATCTTCAGATGCTGAGGAATGTAAAGGTGGAAATTGCAGAGTACTGACCATAATCTTCCAATCCTCGTTGGATACGGGGCTGGTGCCAGGGAACTGGAGAACTGCAAATGTTACACTCTTGTTCACAAAAGTGTGTAAGAATAAACCCTGCAGCTACAGGCCAGTCAGTTTAACCTCAGTAGTGGGATAGCTTTTAGAAATGATAATGAGGGACAAAATTAAGAGTCACTTGGGCAAGTATGGATTAATTAAGGAAAGCCAGCACAAATTTGTTAAAGGCAAATTGTGTTTAACTAACTTAATTGAGATTTTTGATGAGGTAACAGAGAGGGGTGATGAGGACATGGACTTCCAAAAGGTGTTTGATAAAGTGCCACATAATAGGCTTGCCAGCAAAGTTGAAGCCCATGGAATGAAAGGGATGATGGCAGCATGGATACAAAATTGGCTAAATGATAGGAAACAGAGAGTAGTGATGAACGGTTGTTTTTCGGACTGGAGGAAAGTAAACAGTGGTGTCCTCCAAAGGTCAGTACTAGGAGCAGTGCTTTTCTTGATTTATTAATAATTAAGGGCTCAATTTTCCTCAAAGCCGTTTTTTGGCATATTGCCAGAGTTGCGCCCGTTTTTCTAGGCCCCAACTACTCCAAAAATAAATGTGGCAAGTTTCCCCATTCTATTTTTGGAAATTGGCGCCATGCAACCTGTCCTGTAGCCTCGGGGGCCTGAAGCCTAATGTCTGCGCCGAAAAAAGAATGCCGCCCGTTCTGCGCATACACGGAAAACAAAGTGACGTTTTTGACGTGATTCCTATGGGCGCGCTCACCCAGTACAGCTCCCGGTCTGTAATCGGCCATTCTTAAAGAGCCAGTTGTGTGTGAAAACTTTAATTATCATTGGAAAAATTGGAGCTGCAATACAAGATGCAACACGGCGCAAGGACCAAGAATTTCTTACAGGATGAAGTGGAGGCTCTAGTTACTGTGATTGAGGGCAGATGGCACGTAGAAACATAGAAAATGGGTGCAGGAGTAGGCCATTCAGCACTTCGAGCCTGCACCCCCATTCAAGGCTGATCATACAACTTCAGCACCCCATTCCTGCTTTCTATCCATACTCCTTGATCCCCTTAGCTGTAAGGGCAAATCTAACTCCCTTTTGAATATATCTAACGAACTGACCTCAACAACTTTCTGTGGTAGAGAATTCCACAGTTTCACAATTCTCTGAGTGAAGAAGTTTCTCCTCATCTCGGTCCTAAATGGCTTACCTCTTATCCTAAGACTGTGACCGCGGTTCTGGACTTCACCAACATCGGGAACATTCTTCCCGCATCTAACCTGTCCAATCCCGTCAGAATTTTATATGTTTCTATGAGATCCCCTCTCATTCTTCTAAATTCCAGTGAATATAAGCTGAGCCGATCCAGTCTTTCTTCATATGTCAGTCCTGCCATCCCGGGAATCAGTCTGGTGAACCTTCATTGCACTCCCTCAATAGCAAGAATGTCCTTCCTTAGATTAGGAGACCGAAACTGTACACAATATTCAAGGCGTGGCCTCACCAAGGCCCTGTACAACTGCAATAAGACCTCCCTGCTCCTATACTCAAATCCTCTCGCTATGAAGGCCAACATGCCATTTGCCTTCTTCACTGCCTGCTGTACCTGCATGCCAACTTTCAATGACTGATGTATCATGACACCCAGGTCTCATTGCACCTCCCCTTTTCCTAATCTGTCACCATTCAGATAATATTCTGCCTTCCTGTTTTTGCCATCAAAGTGGATAACCTCACATTTATCCACATTATACTGCATCTGCCATGCATTTGCCCACTCACCGAACCTGTCCAAGTCACCCTGCAGCCTCTTAGCATCCTTCTCATAGTTCACACTGCCACCTAACTTAATATCATCTGCAAACTTGGAGATATTACACTCAATTCCTTCGTCTAACTCATTAATGTATATTGCAAATAGCTGGTGTCCCAGCACTGAACCTTGCGATACCTCACTAATCACTGCCTGCCATTTGGAAAAGGATCCATTTATTCCTACTCTTTGCTTCCTGTCTGCCAACCAGATCTCTATCCACGTCAATACATTACCCCCAATACCATGTGCTTTAATTTTGCACAATAATCTCTTGTGTGGGACCTTGTCAAAAGCCTTTTGAAAGTCTAAATACACCACATCCACTGGTTCTCTCTTGTCCACTCTACTAGTTACATCCTCAAAAAATTCGAGAAGATTTGTCAAGCATGATGTCCCTTTCCCCTTTATAAATCCATGCTGACTTGGACCAATCCTGTCACTGCTTTCTAAATGCTCTGATATTACGTCTTTAATAATCGATTCCAACATTTTCCCCACTACCGATATCAGGCTCACCGGTCTATAATTCCCTGTTTTCTGTCTCCCTCCTTTTTAAAAAGTAGGGTTACATTAGCTCCAGTCCACAGGAACTGATCCAGAGTCTATAGAACGTTGCAAAATTACCACCAATGCATCCACTATTTCTAGGGCCACTTCCTTATGTACTCTGGGATGCAGATTATCAGGCCCTGGGGATTTATCGGCCTTCAATCCCATCAATTTCCCAAACACAATTGCCTGACTAATAAGGATTTCCTTCAGTTCCTCCTTCTCGCTAGACTCTCAGTCCCCTGGTATTTCCGGAAGGTTATTTGTGTCTTCCTTAGTGAAGACAGAACCAAAGTATTTGTTTAATTGGTCTACCATTTCTTTGTTCCCCATTATAAATTCACCTGGACACCAGCAGAGGTCACATAAAAGATTCACCAAAAGAAATGAAGAAACGCTGGAACCAATTTTCAGAAGATTACTGTGCAATGGTGATCATCCCGAGGTCTGGAGGCCAGTGCAAAAATAAGTGGCACGACATTGGTCAAGTAGTTAGTGTAAGTAATATTTTCATTTATTCAACGGAATTGCAATTGTAAATGTGACCAGCTGTATAAGTCCCACCCAGCAGAAATACACTCTCTTAAAAAAGTTATATTTTGATATTTGCAGAGGAAAGTGGCACACAACAAAAGGCAAAGAACTCAAACAGGAAGAGGCCCGGCAAATCTTCACCCACTGACACCCTTGGAAGAGAGCGTGTCGCTGCTTTGATGGGTCCTGCCTGGAGAAAAACAAGCTGGGCCAACACTCAAGGGAGAGGGTAAGTCCTGCAAATTCCACAGTCTAGTTTTGCTAAATGATAAGTACTGCGCGGGCTAGCCATGCTTCGGGTCATGGAGTGTCATGTGGTTGATGCAATGTGCTATCATTCATCGTGATCCTTCAAATCAGCCTGCTGCCTGTGCTGTGTGAGCCTACTCATACCACCCACCCTGCCCCCTCCTTTGCTGCCAACCATTTGTCTGTTCTGTTATATTTTGCAGAACTTGAGGCCAACCCTGACGATGCAGACGATTCAGATGAGGACGAGCCTGAAGAGAACATCTCCCAATCCCACCTTCCAGACCAAGAGCATGGGAGTGAGGGGGAGGGGATGGATGAAGCCCCCACTGTTGTATTCAATTTGGAGGAGGTGCAGGTGACGCCCATTGAGGTGCCAGCCCGTTCCCTGAGTATGACTTGAGTGTTGGTGGTACATTCCATGGTTTCCCACTGTCCGAGGCTGGGGATTCCAGTGGGGTGCAGCGAGGCACACCCAGGGCCCCACCGTCCGAGACTGCGGGTGCCAGTGGGATACTGTGAGCCACACCCAGGGTGAGGAGGAGAAGGAGAGCTTGACCGCGCTCTCCTGAGGTGCAGGATCTAACAGATGTGGTTCAGATGATGGCAATGAATGCGGAGAGCATTGACCTTACCTGATCATTCCTGGACACCATCAGTGGGGTGGGTGATGAGGTATCGGGACTGTTGGGAGAAATAACAACAGTCTCATGAGAAATGGGAACACTGTCCGGGAACATGAGGGAGGGAGTGTCTCAGTCAGCTGAAACAATGTCGGTGCACATGAGGGAGGGAATGTCGCAGGTAGCTGATACAACGTCGGCTAACATGAGGGAGGGAATGTTGCAGGTAGTTGACACACTGCCATATGAGGGAGGGAATGTCGAAGTTAGCTGCTGCAATAAGGGAACACGCCCAGACACCGTACCCATTGACAGAATCAAATGCCACTCCCACACCAATCCCAAGACCAGCCTCTGGAGAGGCCCAAGCCGGGCCCTCCACATTACCAGCTGCCCGCTCACATCAACAAGTGCGCATTACCCGAGATGGTCGAAAGAATAAGCTTGGTACCAACCCGAGAAACACTGCGCCACTACCTGCGGGCAGGGGTGGTGCAGTCACTAAGACCAAGCGCAGCGGGCGGTCATAGAATAAGTTGGAGGAGAGATGGGTGCAGCCTTTCTTTGCTGTTGTCGTTATTATTATTGTTGTAACTGTTCTCAAATTAAAAATTTTTTGTAAGTTATGTAAATTTACAAGTTTAAAAGTTTGTAAGGGATTTTAAAGTTTGTATGTGATCTTCAGTGAAAGCTTTAAAGTTTGCTAAAAGAATATTTTTATTAAAGTACAAACAAATGTTTGTTAAACTTTTGAATAAATTATATTTTAAATTAAAACAGAATCATTTACATTATTTGTTCCATTATTAACACAACTTTTTCAAACAAACAAGAATCATTTCGATCATTTGTTCCATTAACACAACACAACATTATGGAACAGGTCCAAACCGTATACATGCTCCATGTGAAATAGTTGCTTTAAAGTTTGCTAAAAGAATATTTTTATTAAAGTACAAACAAATGTTTGTTAAACTTTTGAATAAATTATGTTTTAAATTATAACTGAATCATTTACATTATTTGTTCCATTATTAACACAACTTTTTCAAACAAACAAGAATCATTTCGATCATTTGTTCCATTAACACAACACAACATTACGGAACAGGTCCAAACAGTATACATGCTCCATGTGAAATAGTTGCCGTTGAGCCTTCAGGCAGCAAAGCGTTCATGGATGAGTTGCTGACGCAAGGCACAAGCAATTGTTAAAGGGGCATGACGGCCCGCCCTCCTCTGCCGTCATGCTCCAGGTTCAGGTAGTTGCATGGCTTCCACGTCCTCCTCCTCCTTCTCCTCGTCATCTGCATCTTCCTGCTCATCATCAGCCACTCTCACCTCAGGTGGGTCTTCTACTACCAGCTGCTGCTGCCTCATGATGGCTAAGTTGTGCAGCATGCAGTAGACAACAGTGAACTGACCGACAATCTCAGGGGAGTATTGCAAGTAGCCTCCGGAATGGTCCAGGCATCGCAAACGCTATTTCAAGATGCCAATGGTCCTCTCTATTATGCTGCACGTCGCAATGTGCAACATGCTGTATTCCCGGTCAGCTTTCATCTGGGTTACGTGTAGGGGCATCATGGGCCAGGTGGCGAGGCCGTACTCTTTGTCTCCCAGTAGCCAGTTCTGCCGCTGAAACATGGCAGATATAATGATCTCCCGTTGGATGAACGCATCATGAATACTGCCAGGGTATCTTGCATCAACTGGCATGATGCAATGCATGTCGTCACACACGTGCTGCACATTAATGCAGTGGAAGCCTTTTCTGTTCCTGTACATCTCGGAATCCTCCAAAGGTGCTTGCAAGGCGATGTGGGTACAATCAATGCAGCCCTTTGGGAAGCCAGCAATCCTGGTGAAGTCCACAGCCCTGTCACGCATTGCCTGGGTGGTCATGGGGACCTATACGTAGTCATTTCTCTGGACATATAGTGCAGCAGTCACCTGCCAAATGCAGATATGTGTTGCATGTTGAGAAATGATGCACACATCCCCAGTTGTAGCCTGGAATGATCCAGATGCATAAAATGGAAGTGCAACTGTAACCTTCACTTCAACTGATAAAGCAGTCCTCCTGATGCTTTTAGGCTGCAGGTCTGCTTTTACTAACTCACAGATCTCAGTTACTTCTTATAGAAACGCATCCTTCTGACATAGTCTGCATCACTCAGGTGCAGGTATGGATGCCTGTCTTGATATACCCGATGTGGGTAAGGCCTCCTTCCCATCACCCTATGTGCTCTGATGTTCCTGATGTGATAAAGTCGAATCAATTGTCCCCTCCTCAGCACCATCATGCAGAAGGCTTGCACAAGGTATGGCATTATCAGTATTGCCCCGTGATTAAATTTTATCTTTGCAAAAAGCTCAAAACAGCAGGCAGGCAGGACAAGGTTCTTTGTTCTCTGTTCCCACAAGGTCTGTATGGACCACACCAAAGTCTGAGCAGGCACAGTGATCGGGAAGCCCCCAACCCCCCTCAAACCCCCGGGCTTCACTTGATGCGTAGTGTAGGCTGATGATGCCTTCCACAGCCCCCCACCCACCCCCGGCCTCTTTTGAAGCCGAGCCCGTGTCCGAGCGAGTATCAGATTCTGACGGCCGATGCTCCGATCCTCGAGCCCTGTTTGCAAAGGTTCGGAGGTGTCGTGTCAATTTAAAAAAAATGAAAACTAAAGAATTCCATTAAACTTCCATTTCCTGCGTTTTAACGTAAGAAAAAACTAAGCTTTATTATGCATGTTTAAGTGTTCTTCGCTCCCTCTAAAACTTTGCATAAAAACAATGGCGTCTTTTGGCGCTGATTTTTTGATATGCACTGGTTTTTCTTAAGTCACCAGAAGGTTTTTGGGAGTGGTCACATACGCCGACCTCGGAGAAATTTAAATTGACCAAACTTACATAATTGAGAAAAACAGGCGCAGACATCAGGTTACGCCCCCTATGACGTAAAAAAAACTAACCGAAAAATATCGTAACTGACTGAGTTATGCTGGCGCACATTGATTGGGGAAGCTTGTATTTTTTTAAACTTAGGCCAAAAAAAAGCGCCGCAAATAACTGGGGAAAATTGAGCCCTTAGACTTGGGTATACAGGGCACAATTTCAAAATATGCACATGACACAAAACTTGGAAGTACAGTGAACAGTGAGGAGGATAGTGATAGACTTCAAGAAGACACTGACAGGCTGGTGGATGGGCGTACAAGTGGCAGATTAAATCTAACAAAGAAAAGTGAAAAGTGATACATGTTGGTAGAAAAAACGAGGAGAGGCAATATAAACTAAATGTTACAATTCTAAAGGGGGTGCATGAACAGAGAGACCTGGGGGTATATGTGCACAAATCGTTGAAGGTGTCAGGGCATGTTGAGAAAACAGTTAAAAGCTTCCCTAGCAGCGGGCTTCTGTTCATGCGATTTTTTTTCCCATTTGACAGCATTTTGCGCGTTTCAGGAGCTCAGGGGTCATCCACACATGCGCAGTAAGGTCGATTGTGGTGGGGGAGAGAGGAGAGACAAAGGAGAGAGTTGTTCGAGTTGGAGGGAGGAGATTTGTGGAGATTTTAGCCGTTGGAGATTTGAATAAAGTATTTTTTGCCTTTGGAGAGTTGGAGATTTGGATTTAGATGAGGGGATTAAATGTAGTATCTCCAAATTTGTGGATGACACTAAGTTGGGTGGCAGTGTGATCTGCGAGGAGGATGCTATGAGGCTGCAGAGCGACTTGGATAGGTTAGGTGAGTGGGCAAATGCAGGGCAGATGAAGTATAATGTGGATAAATGTGAGGTTATCCACTTTGGTGGTAAAAACAGAGAGACAGACTATTATCTGAATGGTGACAGATTAGGAAAAGGGGAGGTGCAACGAGACCTGGGTGTCATGGTACATCAGTCATTGAAGGTTGGCATGCAGGTACAGCAGGTGGTTAAGAAAGCAAATGGCATGATGGCCTTCATAGCGAGGGGATTTGAGTACAGGGGCAGTGAGGTGTTGCTACAGTTGTACAGGGCCTTGGTAAGGCCACACCTGGAGTATTGTGTACAGTTTTGGTCTCCTAACCTGAGGAAGGACATTCTTGCTATTGAGGGAGTGCAGCGAAGGTTCACCAGGCTGATTCCCGGGATGGCGGGACTGACCTATTAAGAAAGACTGGATCAACTGGGCTTGTATTCACTGGAGTTCAGAAGAATGAGAGGGGACCTCATGGAAACGTTTAAAATTCTGATGGGTTTAGACAGGTTAGATGCAGGAAGAATGTTCCCAATGTTGGGGAAGTCCAGAACCAGGGCTCACAGTCTAAGGATAAGGGGTAAGCCATTAAGGACCGAGATGAGGAGAAACTTCTTCACCCAGAGAGTGGTGAACCTGTGGAATTCTCCACCACAGAAAGTTGTTGAGGCCAATTCACTAAATATATTCAAAAAGGAGTTAGATGAAGTCCTTACTACTCGGGGGATCAAGGGGTATGGTGAGAAAGCAGGAATGAGGTACTGAAGTTGCATGTTCAGCCATGAACTCATTGAATGGCGGTGCAGGCTAGAAGGGCTGAATGGCCTACTTCAGCACATATTTTCTATGTTTCTATGTAAATTGTAGAGATGTCATCATCATCATCATCCAAGAACATGGATTGGGGTCAGAAAAGGGCAAAGCCGTTTTCAGACGAGGCCAACGAGGCCCTCATTGAGGAGGTTCTTTCCAGGTGGGCAGAACTTACCCGGGGTGCTAAGGGCAAACCTCCACCCCGGGTGTACAGGAAGCTGTGGTCCGAGATTGCGCTGGAACAGCTTTGTGGCATCAGCTAGAGCAAATACAGATTTGATATTGTATTGATGAAGATTGTAATTAAAACTCTAATAGTAAATCTCCTGGATTGAATTAAATTTTGTAAATTCTTAGATACATACATACATACGCATATATACATATGTAGATCCAAAACACGCTGATCTTTGTTATAACCGAGAATCAATTGTGGATCTCATTTGCATGTAATGTTTGAAGCTGTTGTCTTTCCATGAAACTACCTAGTCAATTAGCTTATGCCATGCTATTTTCACATTTGCAGAAGAAACATAGAAACATAGAAACATAGCGGCAGTCGGCGAGAGGCGGGAGCAGCGTGGTGAGGCCGATAAAAGGCCCAGCGGGTGTTCCACAGGCAGCGGCAGTCGGTGACAGGCAGGAGCAGTGTGGTGAGGCCTATAAAGGCCCAGCGGGTGTTCCACAGGCAGCGGCAGTCGGCGACAGGCGGGAGCAGCGTGGTGAGGTCTTTCAAAGGCCCAGCGGGTGTTCCACAGGCAGCGGCAGTCGGTGACAGGCAGGAGCAGTGTGGTGAGGCCTATAAAGGCCCAGCGGGTGTTCCACAGGCAGCGGCAGTCGGCGAGAGGCGGGAGCAGCGTGGTGAGGCCTATAAAAGGCCCAGCTTGTGCAGCTCCAGCCGGGAGAAAAAGCAGAAAAAAAGTAGAAAGGAATCAAAAGGTGACGTCACAGCCAAAGGGGTAAGTGATTGGCTGGTGATTGGTAAGTAGTTTTTCTTTTTCTTTTTTATATCAGTAAGTAACCTGTAACAGTACTGTCACCAATTTAAGTGTATCTAAGGGTTAAGTCATGGCAGGAGAGCTCGGTCACGCGATATGCTCCTCCTGTACCATGTGGGAACTCAGGGACACTTCCGGTGTCCCTGACGACTACATCTGCGGGAAGTGTATCCGCCTCCAGCTCCTGACGGACCGCGTTGTGGAATTGGACCTGAGGGTGGATTCACTCTGGAGCATCCATGATGCTGAGGATGACATGAGTAGCACGTGTAGCGAGTTGGCCTTACCGCAGGAGAAGGGTCCACAGCCAGCTAGGGAATGGAAGACCAGCAGGAAGAGTAGTGCAAGGAAGGTAGTGCAGGGGTCCCCTGTGGTCATCCCCCTGCGGTCATCCCCCTGCAAAACAGATACACTGCTTTGAGTACTGTTGAGGGGGATGACTCATCAGGGAAGGGCAGCAGCAGCCAAGTTCATGGCACCGTGGCTGGCTCTGTTGCACAGGAGGGCAGGAAAAAGAGTGGGAGAGCGATAGTGATAGGGGATTCAATTGTGAGGGGAATAGATAGGCGTTTCTGTGGCCGCAACCGAGACTCCAGGATGGTATGTTGCCTAACTGGTGCAAGGGTCAAGGATGTCTTGGAGCGGGTGCAGGACATTCTAAAAAGGGAGGGAGAACAGCCAGTTGTCGTGGTGCACATTGGTACCAACGACATAGGTAAAAAAAGGGATGAGGTCCTACAAAACGAATTTAAGGAGCTGGAGCTAAATTAAAAAGTAGGACCTCAAAAATAGTAATCTCGGGATTGCTACCAGTGCCACGTGCTAGTCAGAGTAGGAATCGCAGGATAGCGCAGATGAATACGTGGCTTGAGCAGTGGTGCAGCAGGGAGGGATTCAAATTCCTGGGGCACTGGAACCGGTTCTGGGGGAGGTGGGACCAGTACAAACCGGACAGTCTGCACCTGGGCAGGACCGGAACCAATGTCCTAGGGGGAGTGTTTGCTAGTGCTGTTGGGGAGGAGTTAAAGTAATATGGCAGGGGGATGGGAACCAATGCAGGGAGACAGAGGGAAACAAAAAGGAGACAAAAGCAAAAGACAGAAAGGAGATGAGGAAAAGTGGAGGGCAGAGAAACACAAGGCAAAGAACAAAAAGGGCCACTGTACAGCAAAATTCTAAAAGGACAAAGGGTGTTAAAAAAACAAGCCTGAAGGCTTTGTGTCTTAATGCAAGGAGTATCCATAATAAGGTGGATGAATTAACTGTGCAAATAGATGTTAACAAATATGATGTGATTGGGATTACAGAGACGTGGCTCCATGATGATCAGGGTTGGGAACTCAACATCCAGGGGTATTCAACATTCAGGAAGGATAGAATAAAAGGAAAAGGAGGTGGGGTAGCATTGCTGGTTAAGGAGGAGATTAATGCAATAGTTAGGAAGGACATTAGCTTGGATGATGTGGAATCTATATGGGTAGAGCTGCAGAACACCAAAGGGCAAAAAACGTTAGTGGGAGTTGTGCACAGACCTCCAAACAGTAGTAGTGATGTTGGGGAGGGCATCAAACAGGAAATTACGGGTGCGTGCAATAAAGGTGCAGCAGTTATAATGGGTGACTTTAATATGCACATAGATTGGGCTAACCAAACTGGAAGCAATACGGTGGAGGAGGATTTCCTGGAGTGCATAAGGGATGGTTTTCTAGACCAATATGTCGAGGAACCAACTAGGAGGGAGGCCATCTTAGACTGGGTGTTGTGTAATGAGAGAGGATTAATTTGCAATCTCGTGGTGCGAGGCCCCTTGGGGAAGAGTGACCATAATATGGTGGAATTCTGCATTAGGATGGAGAATGAAACAGTTAATTCAGAGACCATGGTCCAGAACTTAAAGATGGGTAACTTTGGTAGACATGGTATGAGGCGTGAATTGGCTAGGATAGATTGGCGAATGATACTTAAGGGGTTGACTGTGGATGGGTAATGGTAGACATTTAGAGACCGCATGGATGAACTACAACAATTGTACATTCCTGTCTGGCGTAAAAATAAAAAAGGGAAGGTGGCTCAACCGTGGCTATCAAGGGAAATCAGGGATAGTATTAAAGCAAGGAAGTGGCATACAAATTGGCCAGAAATAGCAGGGAACCTGCGGACTGGGAGAAATTTAGAACTCAGCAGAGGAGGACAAAGGGTTTGATTAGAGCAGGGAAAATGGAGTACGAGAAGAAGCTTGCAGGGAACATTAAGACGGATTGCAAAAGTTTCTATAGATATGTAAAGAGAAAAAGGTTAGTAAAGACAAACGTAGGTCCCCTGCAGTCAGAATCAGGGGAAGTCATAACGGGGAACAAAGAAATGGCGGACCAATTGAACAAGTACTTTGGTTCGGTATTCATGAAGGAGGACACAAACAACCTTCCGGATATAAAAGGGGTCAGAGGGTCCAGTAAGGAGGAGGAACTGAGGCAAATCCTTATTAGTCGGGAAATTGTGTTGGGGAAATTGATGGGATTGAAGGCCGATAAATCCCCAGGGCCTGATGGACTGCATCCCAGAGTACTTAAGGAGGTGGCCTTGGAAATAGCGGATGCATTGACAGTCATTTTCCAACATTCCATTGACTCTGGATCAGTTCCTATCGAGTGGAGGGTAGCCAATGTAACCCCACTTTTTAAAAAAGAAGGGAGAGAGAAAACAGGGAATTATAGACTGGTCAGCCTGACCTCAGTAGTGGGTAAAATGATGGAATCAATTATTAAGGATGTCATAGCAGCGCATTTGGAAAGAGGTGACATGATAGGTCCAAGTCAGCATGGATTTGTGAAAGGGAAATCATGCTTGACAAATGTTCTGGAATTTTTTGAGGCTGTTTCCAGTAGAGTGGACAAGGGAGAACCAGTTGATGTGGTATATTTGGACTTTCAGAAGGCTTTCGACAAGGTTCCACACAAGAGATTAATGTGCAAAGTTAAAGCACATGGGATTGGAGGTAGTGTACTGACATGGATTGAGAACTGGTTGTCAGACAGGAAGCAAAGAGTAGGAGTAAATGGGGACTTTTCAGAATGGCAGGCAGTGACTAGTGGGGTACCGCAAGGTTCTGTGCTGGGGCCCCAGCTGTTTGCACTGTACATTAATGATTTAGACGAGGGGATTAAATGTAGTATCTCCAAATTTGCGGATGACACTAAGTTAGGTGGTAGTGTGAGCTCCAAGGAGGATGCTATGAGGCTGCAGAGTGACTTGGATAGGTTAGGTGAGTGGGCAAATGCATGGCAGATGAAGTATAATGTGGATAAATGTGAGGTTATCCACTTTGGTGGTAAAAACAGAGAGACAGACTATTATCTGAATGGTGACAGATTAGGAAAAGGGGAGGTGCAACGAGACCTGGGTGTCATGGTACATCAGTCATTGAAGGTTGGCATGCAGGTACAGCAGGCAGTTAAGAAAGCAAATGGCATGTTGGCCTTCATAGCGAGGGGATTTGAGTACAGGGGCAGGGAGGTGTTGCTACAGTTGTACAGGGCCTTGGTGAGGCCACACCTGGAGTATTGTGTACAGTTTTGGTCTCCTAACTTGAGGAAGGACATTCTTGCTATTGAGGGAGTGCAGTGAAGGTTCACCAGACTGATTCCCGGGATGGCGGGACTGACCTGTCAAGAAAGACTGGATCAACTGGGCTTGTATTCACTGGAGTTTAGAAGAATGAGAGGGGACCTCATAGAAACGTTTAAAATTCTGATGGATTCAGACAGGTTAGATGCAGGAAGAATGTTCCCAATGTTGGGGAAGTCCAGAACCAGGGGTCACAGTCGAAGGATAAGGGGTAAGCCATTTAGGACCGAGATGAGGAGAAATTTCTTCACCCAGAGAGTGGTGAACCTGTGGAATTCTCTACCACAGAAAGTTGTTGAGGCCAATTCACTAAATATATTCAAAAAGGAGTTCGATGAAGTCCTTACTACTCGGGGGATCAAGGGTTATGGCGAGAAAGCAGGAATGGGGTACTGAAGGTGCATGTTCAGCCATGAACTCATTGAATGGCGGTGCAGGCTAGAAGGGCCGAATGGCCTACTCCTGCACCTATTTTCTATGTTTCTATGTTTGTATGTCATCTCCTCGGCGTCCCAGGAGGCGAGGGGTCTCGACCAGTGCCAGAAGCACTGGAACAGCTTTGTGGCATCAGCTAGAGTAAATACAGATGTGATATTGTATTGATGAAGATTGTAATTAAAACTCTGATAGTAAATCTCCTGGATTGAATTAAATTTTGTAAATTCTTAGATACATACATCCATACACATATATACATATGTAGATCCAAAACACGCTGATCTTTGTTATAACCATGCATCAATTGTGGATCTCATTTGCATGTAACGTTTGAAGCTGTTGTCTTTCCATGAAACTACCTAGTCAATTAGCTTATGCCATGCTATTTTCACATTTGCAGAAGAAGATATCTAACAGGGTGCAGCGGAGGTGCACCAGAGGGGGCCCTGCTGACATGCAGACTTTAAGTGAGCTGGAGGAACGTGCAGCAGCGCTGGTGGGGACAACCAGTCGCTCGGCCACCACCCATGGTGTTGCGGGACCCTCCCATGCATCACGTGAGTAATGTGTGAAACAGTTTTAAAGTAATTGTAACATCATTTAATTAAAATGCAATGTACAGATGATGTAATGTCATGTCATGAATGCAGCCCTTGTGCTGCTCTCAGGTTGACAACATAAGAACATAAGCAATAAGAACAGGGGAACGTCATCTGGCCAACTGTCCCCTTCTCTGTGCGCTCCCCATAGACCCCTGTGTCCATCTGCGACTGATGCAGCCGCTGCAGGTTATCTGGGGCAGGTAAATTCACATGATACATTAATATGTAAAGTCTTGTCGGTAATGTGTACCCTTCTGTTCTAATAAGCTCAATAGGCTCAATTGTGCTTTGAAGGTCAACCAGAGGCGCAAGTGGAGGCCGCACAGGAGGAGGCGAAGGATACCACCAAGCCGGAGGAGGAGGAAGAAATGGAGGAAGCCAAAGAGGGGGATAAACCTGCGGCCACCGCAAAAGTTGCTATTGCGACTGAAGAGGCACCAGGACCAAGTGGCGTGCAGCCGGCAATGCCAAGGCGCCTTGTAGTGCGCACGCCGACCCCACAGAGGTCGGGTGAGCAAGCTCAGCATTCGCCTGCGGTGGACGATCAGATAGAGGGCTTGATCTCCCTGTGCAAGGAGATTGTCGCGATAAATCGCGAGCATCTCCAGCAGTTCGCGTGGGAATTTTGCCGGGTGTCTGCTGCCCAAGCGGAGACAATGCAGCAGACGCTGGAGGAGATGCATGCAGAGACTTCCGCCACCAATGCTTTCTGGTATGCGTTGCTGGCTGAGCTTGGCGCTGCACTCCAAGGTGCCATGATCGATCGAAGCACAATCCCCAGCACACAAATGAGTCAGGAGGAAGCACTTCCTTCTGACTTGGAAGACAATGCCCCTGCCCGTGCTTCATCTTCCCCTCCAACACCCACCCAACAGCTGATCGTGCCACCATCACCCCCACCACTGCAGGAAGTCTTGGCATTGCCCACTGAATGCCCATGTCGTCTCAGTACCAAGGAACCAAAACGGACGGGTGGGGCTAGGACACGGGTGGGTCCAGGATCTGGTGGGAAACATGGCCGCAGGTAGGGAGGGGGCTGTTATTGTTGTTCATGTTGTTTGCTTTTGCTGTTGGGGGGGGGGGGCTGGGTGGGTGGGGGGGGGCTTAAAATTGAAATTGGTAATAATAAAGTTTTGTTGAATCTTACAATTGTTGTACATTGTCTTTTAATAACGTAAGTAAAATTAAGTTAAAACATTAATGCAACTGTTGTATATTTAAATATAAATATAAGTATAAGTGTGAGTGGATCTATCAGTAAAAGGATGTTAAAAGACCCTTGTTTTAGCAGCCTTCTCCCTTTCTCTGATGTTCAAAATGGCGTCCATAGTGCTGAGTTCTGTGAGGAAGGCCAGGAAAAAACAACTGTTCTCCAGCGATGTTCTCAGCGAGCTATCAGCCCGGCGATGTGACAGCAATGTGCCGAAAGTTGGGATGGGCGATGTGCAGGCGATCACCTCAGTGATCACCTCGGCGATGTGAGCCGAAAGTCAGGGGGATAATTTTTCGGCGATGCTCCAGCCTGAATTTCCACTTGTTTGTCAAAATGGGTGATGAAAGACCGTTTTGGGCGATAGATGCACGATGTGGTGGAAAATCTAGCCCAAGGTGATTAGCAGAAGAACCAAAGGCGACATGAGGAAAAACATTTTTGCGCAGCGAGTGGTTAGGATTTATAATTCACTGCCTGAAAGGATGGTGGAGGCAGATTCAATTGTGGCTTTCGAAAGGGAATTGGATAAGTATTTGAAAGAAAAACATTTGCAGGGCTACGGGGAAAGGGCGGGGGAATGGGACTAGCTGAAATGCTCTTGCAGCGAGCCGGCACAGACTCGACGGACCTCCTTCTGTGCTGTAGCCATTCTATGATTCTAAAGGCTATTCATTCCATCTTAATTTACCCAGTTAAAAATACCCTATTTTCCTACCCTCAGTGCAGCATCAAGTGATTCCAGGATTCTCTATCTGGAAATCTATTCCAAGTATGAAGAAGAACCCCGTGCTATCTGTCTAAATTTACCTTTCAGTAGTTTGAACCTGTGTCTCTGTCCTACTTTAGAAATGTAATTTAAAGTCATATTCCAGATTTATCTCACTCATTTTTGTTCATTTTGAAGAATTACCGCTTATCCTATAGGTTAAATTGTGGCATCCTATTCGATCACTGTGGTCCTGCTTTGCAATGTTTCTCCTTCTTCATACAGGGATATAGGGCTCAATTTTCCCCATTCATTTGTGCTGTGTTTTTGCCGCATGCCATTTTTTTTGCCGTCTTTATTTTTTTCAAAGTTTCCCCCTGTGATCTGCGCCAGTATAACTGACTTAGTTATGATTTTTCTAGGCCAGTTTTTTTTACTTCATGGGGGCGTTCCCTCATGTCTGCGCCGTTTATTTCAATTGATCGCAGTTTAGCCAACATTTTTTTCTCTTAGGTCGGCGTATCTGGCCACTCCCGAAAAACCTTCTGTTGAGTTAAGAAAACGAGCGCACATTCACAAATCTGAGCTGAAAGACGCCATTGTTTTTAAATCGAAGGTTTTGGAGGGAGTCAAGAACACTGTCAAAATCAATAATAAAGTTCAACTTTTTTTTACCTGTCAACGTAGAAGTGTAAATTTTCTGGATTTCAGAAGTTTTCTCATTTTTTTACTCACTCACACGCCACCACCGAACGTCTTGAAGCAGGACTGGAGGATCGTAGCTTTGGCCGGCAGAATCGGCCCAGCGGCCACACACAGGAGCTCGGGGTTCGGCTACAAAACAAGCCGTGAGGGGGGGAGGAGGAGGAAGAGGAGAGAGAGAGCGAGGTGCTGATTGGAAGGCTTGGAGCCCAGGGAGCAAGGTGCCTTCTGCACTAAAGACTGCAATGTGGGCGGAGGGAGAGAGAGAGAAGTCACAAGACTCCAATTAGTAAAGGGGGGGCGGGGAGGAGAGAGAGAGAGAGAGAGAAGTCACAAGACTCCAATTAGTAAAGGGGAGGGAGGAGAGAGAGAGAGAGAGAAGTCATTAGACTCCAATTAGTAAAGGGGGAGTAGGAGAGAGAGAAAGAGGTCATTAGACTCCAATTAGTAAAGGGGGAGTAGGAGAGAGAGAGAGAGAGAGAAGTCACAAGACTCCAATTAGTAAAGGGGAGGGAGGAGAGAGAGAGAGAGAAGTCACAAGACTCCAATTAGTAAAGGGGGGGGGGAGGAGAGAGAGAGAAGTCACAAGACTCCAATTAGTAAAAGGGGGAGGAGAGAGAGAGAGAGAGAAGTCACAAGACTCCAATTAGTAAAGGGGAGGGAGGCGAGAGAGAGAGAAGTCACAAGACTCCAATTAGTAAAGGGGGAGGGGGAGGGAGAGAGAGAGAAGTCACAAGACTCCAACTAGTAAGGGGGAGGGGGGAGAGAGAGAGAAGTCACAAGACTCCAATTAGTAAATGGGGGGAGGAGAGAGAGAGAGAGAGAGAGAAGTCACAAGACTCCAATTAGTAAAGGGAGGGAGGAGAGAGAGAGGGGTCACAAGACTCCAACTAGTAAGGGGGAGGGGGGAGGGGAGAGAGAGAGAGAAGTCATTAGACTCCAATTAGTAAAGGGGGGGGGAGGGGAGAGAGAGAAGTCACAAGACTCCCAACTAGTTCGGGGGGGGGGAAAGAGAGGATAAGTCACAAGACCTTTGGGTACGGTCCAGCCATACAGACCTAGATAGAGAACTGTGAACCTGTCCTGCCTGCTTTCCTGCCGTTTTGAGCTTCTTTCAAAAGTTAACTTTAAGTAAGGGGGCAATGCTGACAATGCCATATCTTGTGCGAGCGTTCTGCATCATGATGCTACGTAGGAGACAATTGATTCGACTTCATCGCATCAGGAACATCTGAGCCCGTAGGGTGCTGGGCAGGAGGCCTTACCCACCTCGGCTATATCGAGACAGGCGTTCGTACCTGCACCTGAGTGATGCAGACTGTATCAGAGGCGGCATTTCCGCAAAGAAGTTGTAACCGAGATCTGTGAGTTGGTTAAAGCAGACCTACAACCTAGAAACATCAGGAGGACTGCTTTGTCAGTTGAAGTGAAGGGTACAGCTGCACATTCATTCAATGCCTCCGGATCATTTCAAGCTGTAACTGGGGATGTGTGCGCCATTTCTCAACATGCAACACATGTCTCCATTCGGCAGATGATGGCTGCACTGCACGCGCGTAGGAATGACTTCATAAAATTCCCCATGACCACCCAAGCAATCTATGACAGGGCTGAGGGCTTCTCCAGGATTGCTGCTTCCCAAAGACACAGGGCTGCATTGATTGTACCGACATCGCCTTGCGAGCACCTTGGGAGGATTCCGAGATGTAAAGGAACAGAAAAGGCTTCCACTCATTAATGGGCAGCTTGTGTGTGACAGCATGCATCATATCATGTCAGTTAATGCAAGATACCCTGGGAGCACCATGATGCTTTCATTCTACGCGACAGCATTATATCTGCCATGTTTCAGCAGCAGCGGCCAGAAGAGCAGAGCTGGCTACTGGGAGACAACGGGTACGGCCTCGCCACCTGGCTCATGACGCCCCTACGCATAACCCGGACTGAAGCTGACTGGGAATACAACATGTCGCACATTGCGACGCGCAGCATCATTGAGAGGACCGTTGGCATCTTGAAACAGCATTTCCGATGCCTGGACCATTCCGGAGGCTACTTGCAATACTCCCCTGAGATTGTCGGTCAGTTCACTGTTGTCTGCTGCATGCTGCATAACTTAGCCATCATGAGGCAGCAACACCTGGTAATGGAAGACCCACCTGCGATGAGAGTGGCTGATGATAATGATGTGGAAAATGCAGGTGACAAGCAGGAGGAGGAGGAGGACAAGGACAACGAGGATGAGGAAACCATGCAAGTGCCTGAGGCCAGAGCACGACGGCGGAGGAGGGCGGGCCATCGTGCCCCTTTTAACGATTGCTCGAGCCTTGCGCCAGCAGCTCATCCGTGATCGCTTTACTGATGTCTGAGGGCTCAGCGACAACTATTCCACATGGACATGTTTACTGTTTGGAGCTGTTCCATTAACACAATGCATTACGGAACATGATTCAGTTTTAATGAAAAATATATTGTATTCAAAAGTTTAAAATGTACTTAACTTTAATAAAATTATTCTTGTTTCACACTTTACTTTAATAAGAGAACAGTAACAATAATAGTAGCAGCAGCAGCAGCAAAGAAAGGCTGCACCCATCTGCCCACTGCGCTTGTTTCTGGACTTGGTACCAAGCTTATTCTTTTTAACATCTCGGGTACTGTGCACCTCTTGAGTGGGGGTGGGGGGTAGGCGTCAGTGTCAGGCGGCAAGTTGGAGGGCCCGGCTTGGCACTCTTCAGAGGCTATGTGGGGATTGGCGTGTGAGTGACAGTTGATTCTGTCAATGGGCGCGGGGTCTGGGCATGTTCTCTTATTGCAGCAGCTAACTCCAACATGCCGTCCCTCATGCGCCCTGACAGTGTCTCAACGACCTGCAACATTCCCTCCCTCATGGTCAGTGACGTGGTTTGCACTACATCTGACATTCCCTCCCTCACAGCCACTATTCCCTCACAGATGGTCCCGGATATCATTCCCATTTCTCGTGTCATTGTTGTCACTTCTGCCGACAGTCCCGTTACCTCATCACTCACCCCACTGATGGCATCCAGGAGTGATCGGGTAAGGTCAATGCTCTCTGCACTCAATTGCATCATCTGAACCACATCTGTTGTATTTTGCACCTCAGGAGAGCACGGTCGAGCTCTTCCTCCCCTCTTCCCCACAGATGTGGCTTGCACCCCAACACTGGAACCCACAGCCTGGGACGGTGGGGCCCTAGGTGTGCCTCGCTACACTCCACCACTGGGACCGGCAACCTCGGAAAGTGGAGCCTTGTGTGTGCCTCGGTGCACCCCACCACTGGGACCCGCAACCTTGGAAGGTGTAAAACCATGGAATGTCCCACCAACACTCAAACCTCTAGTCATGGAAGGGGCTGTCACCTCCATGAGCGGCACCTCCTCCAACGTCTGTACAACAGTGGGAGCTTCATCCAGCTCTATCCCCTCCCCCTCCCCCTCACCCCCATGTTCTTGGTCTGGAGGGTTGGATTGGAAGATGTTCTCCTCTTCAGGCTGATCCTCATCTGAATCTTCTTCTGCATTGTCAGGGTTGGCCTCAAGTTCTGCAAAAGATAACATAACAGTCAACTGATTAGCAGCAGAGGAGGGGGCAGGATGGATGGCGTGAGTAGGCTCACACATCGCCAGCCAGGCATTAGGCTGATTTGAAGGACCATGATGAATTTGCAGGACTTACCCTCTCCCTCGAGTGTGGGCCCTGCTTTTGCAGTACTGATTGCTTTTTTACAGGCAGGACCCATCAAAGCAGTGACCCTCTCTTCCAAGGGTATCAGTGGGTGCAGATTTTCTGGGCCTCCTCCTGTTCGAGTTCTTTCCCTTTTATTATGTGCCACCTTCCTCTGCAAAGATGAAAATGCAACTTTTTAGAGAGGGTGTATTTCTGCTGGGTGGGACACATTTACACTTGCAATTCCATTGAATAAATGAAAATATTACTTACACTAACTACTTGACCACTTCTTTTTACACTGCCTTCCAGATCTCGTGCAGTAATCTTCTGCAACTTGGTTCCAGCGTTTCTTCATTTCTTTGAGTGGAACTTTTATGTCACCTCTGCTGGTGTCCAGCTCCTGCCATCTGTTCTCAATCACAGTAACCAGTGCCTCCACTTCTTCCTGTAAGAAATTCTTGGTCCTTGCACCGCATTGCATCTTGTATTGCTCCAGCTGCGATTTTTCCAATGCTCTCACACAGCACTCCTTCTCTCACACACAACTGGCTCTTTAAAAATGGCCGGTTTCCAAATCCGAGCTATACTGAACATGCACGTCCATTGGAACAACGTCAAAAACGTAACTTATTCTTTCCGCAGCTTTGTTTTTTGGTGCAGAAGCAGGCTCCACCCCCGAGGCAACTGGACACGCTGTGTGACGCCAAATTCGAATTATACATCGGGGAAACTTTGGCAAAATATTTCTGCCGCATTTCTGGCCTAGAAAAACGGGTGTAACTGGCAATATGCCAGAAAACGGGCTTGGGGAAAATTAAGTCCATAAATCTAGAAATTGTGCTGCTGGTGTAAAGGTTTATGCAGTGCCAATAAGTGATCCGAGCGACCAATGTTGGAAAATTCCTTGACTTCTGACACAAGCAGAACTGCTGTCAGAAGAATGTTTTACTTTTTGAGCGCTATGATCAATGTGTATGCTACACCAATTAATCTGGCAGATGAGGCATTTAAGAATGCCTCTCTTAATATTCTGATTCTGAACCAGACTGATTCCCGGGATGGTGGGACTGACCTATCAAGAAAGACTGGATCAACTGGGCTTGTATTCACTGGAGTTCAGAAGAGTGAGAGGGGACCTCATAGAAACGTTTAAAATTCTGACGGGTTTGGACAGGTTGGATGCAGGAAGAATGTTCCCAATGTTGGGGAAGTCCAGAACCAGGGGTCACAGTCTAAGGATAAGGGGTAAGCCATTTAGGACCGAGATAAGGAGAAACTTCTTCACCCAGAGAGTGGTGAATCTGTGGAATTCTCTACCACAGAAAGTAGTTGAGGCCAATTCACTAAATATATTCAAAAGGGAGTTAGATGAAGTCCTTACTACTCGGGGGATCAAGGGGTATGGCGTGAAAGCAGGAAGGGGGTACTGAAGTTTCATGTTCAGCCATGAACTCATTGAATGGCAGTGCAGGCTAGAAGGGCTGAATGGCCTGCTCCTGCACCTATTTTCTATGTTTTCTATGTTTCTATGTCATCTCCCATAGATGGAACTGAGATGCTGCACTGAGAAACCTAGGCGGAGATTCTCAATTTCAAAACCTTGGATTTAGAACCCATCTGAATTTCGTTCCATTTTGTGTTCGGCTAGTTTACTACCGAAGCGGCAAAGTCAAATATCTACCTTCCATTGTCACTGGACTTGGCATAAGAGGATCAGCAAGAGCAGGCTGATGGTGTCAGATGATACATGGTGCACCCTTAAGCCCTGCCGTTAATCTTCCACATCATGGCACAGTTACAATGACAATATGCCTAAGAAGGCTAAGGTTCAGCAGGGAGACACTGACAGAGCTGTGCCATTCCCGTGAGGAAGATCAGAAGATGAGTTGGGTTTTTACGATAATCTGGCAGCTTTCATGGTCATTTAGCTTGTCCTAGCTCACAGATGATCAGATTTATTGAATTCAATTCACACCTTACTATGCTGGGATTTGATCTGCATGTTGCTAGTCCAGTACTATAACTGGGACTGTCTATGGTGATGACTATAACTACTGCACTGCTTCATATATCAGGGTCGATTTTGTTGATAATCAGAGGCAAAGTGAGCACAATTGACAGGAAAATGGGCTGAAAATCTGAATCTCAGCCCACATAAAGAATTCATATTTATATAGCACCTTTCACCTCCTCAGAATGACTCAAAGTGCATCAGAGCCAATAAATTAGTATTTTAGTATAGTTATTGTTATTATGCACACAGTCCCACGAATGGCAGAGATAAATTATCAGTTAATCTGTTTTGGTGATAGTGGTTGAAGGCTAAATGTCAATCAGAACAATTCAATACTTTAAATAGTGCTCCTTTACATTCCCCGGAACAGGCAGACAGGGCCTCAATCTAAAATCTCAAGTTTCTGGAGTTGGCCACAACATTCTGACTCAGAATCAGAGTGCTTCCACTGAGCCAAGCTGACACTGACATAAGCTAATACATTTAGAATTCCATCAAATCTTCTGGCAGGATTTTTGAATGGTACAAGTACCCACCAATTTACCAGTGAGTGTATGTAAATTTTGCAATCAATGCAAATTCCCTACAGTTATATTGGCATATCACTGATTCATTCATGCACCTACATAAAACAGCCATCCAAGAAGATGGTCTTGATATTCAGAAGTACTGGAAGGGGAAATGGCAGTTAGCTATAATTAAGGGAAATCCTGGGCTTTGGCAATGCTAGGATTTGGTAACACTAGGAAATTATCTTGGAGTCTTGCAGAACTAGGGTGGGGTGAGTTTGACAGTACTGCAGTGGGGGTATTGGAGTTTGGAAGCATGGGGCGGCCCTTTGATCTGCTATTATTGTGGAGAAGGAACCTGTGGTTTGGGAGAATTGAGGAAATTGATTTTGAGACTTGGCACAACTAGGGCTGAATGTGACATTTGGTTTACTGCTGGATCCCTGGTGTCTGTCACCGGAAAGGAGCGGGGCATAGGCCTGAGAGTCTGAGGAGGGTTGGAGACAGCAGGGAGGTGATCCCATGTCCAGCAGCACTTGTTTATGACTTTCCAAGAGATCTCTGAATTTGATGTTTGATTGGTGCCTGAACATATGTCTGTCTCTGTCTTCGTCTCTTTCTCTCTCACACACAGACAGATATAAGAAAATTTAACATTCTAATTACTAGCTATTAACCAGACATAGGTGGTAAGTAGTGTTTTCACAATTTTAATTCATTTAGTTTTTTTTCGCTATATATATCTGATGGCTGTTAGTATTTAGAATGTCAACATAGGTGATGATCAGGTGAGATAATTGTTGGCATATGGAACTTGGTTAATTCAGCTTCCGAAAGGTGTTCATGTTTATTTCATTCAATATCGGGAAAAAATGTGTTTGATATCATTGGAGATAGAGAGAGATAGATTTTACTTAGCAACAGTCGGTGTTCGCAACCAACCAACTTTGGACATGTTTATTGTTATGTCTATAATGTACTTATGAATGACTCTACGAGGCAATGTGTTGTACACAAACTGTAATGACCTTGGTCCTTTATTCCTAACTCCAGAGTGCCCACAAGCATGGTGTGCAGCCTTTTATACAGGGCCCTGCCACCAGGACAGGAAACCCCCGGTCTCCATCAGTTGCACCCTCTAGTTGTGCCAGCATGGATGTACACAGTGTAAACCTTATTGATAGTACATCAGGTAAACAAGTCTCCATCTAATGCAATCAGACAGTGACTACACATAGAGTACATCCATAGTCTGCATATACAACATCACTCTCCCCCAAATCCTTGGTGCCAATTACCTTTGTACTATGTGCTCTGGCTTACCTCTCCCCAGACTTAAGCGCCAATGGCCCTTGCACCTTGGCTGTGCTTTGGCTTGGCTCTCTCCCTGTTAATCCCCAAATCCTTTTGCTACAACGTTGGGTAGTGGTTATCAGTTTGCATGGTTTGATGATGCGGTGGAGGTTCCAGTGGGTTCTGGGTGTGATCCAGGTGTGTGTCCATGGCTACATACATCCATTTCCCCCCCCCCACCCCACAGCGAGATCATGCAGCTGGTCCGTTACATTAACATACAGGATCAGACACAGTGCAAGTACAAAGAAAGTAAGAACATTTTTTTTTACAGTTTGTATCGTGACACCTGGGTTCAGTGATTTACATTCGTTATGTTTTACAGTCGTGCGCTAGGATTGGGTAGATTACATTCATGGTTTAGTCATGGTCAGTACTGAGGTAGCAGTACAGGTATGCGAGGACACTAGTTTCAGAGCAATTGGACGGGGCCCTAGTCGTCTGATAGCGGCGCTGCGCCCCCTGCTAGCGGGGTGGGCTTGGTTCGCTCACCGAGCCAGGACTCGGGGCCTTTGCCGATGCCTAGTGGTGGGCAGAGCCACAGCTGTGTGTGGCCTCCCTGTCCTCCTTTGAGGGCTGCAGAGTCTTCTGTCTGCTCTCTCACAGTGTTGGGAACCTGGCTGTTCCAGGTCCCGTTTGGGGAACTCGTTGGTTCTGACCTTTCGCTCCCGGACATGGCCGAGGTAGCGACTGTGTCTGGGGGCTGCGCCGTCTCCACCCAGGTGGTGGGCGATGGTGACTGACTGCGCGTATTGGCGCCGTTTTTGTTTCCAGGTCCGTGGCGAATGTTGCCATCGGGTGCCTGCAGCATGGGATAGACCTAGGGCAGGGTATCAGGATCAATGCCTTCACCAACCTGAGGTCGCTGGCTCATAACTTGTGGGGACACCTGGGGCAGGGTATCAGGATCAGCACCTTTACCTTCCCGAATTCGCTCGCTTGCTATTCTTGGGGACACTCTATTCCCAACATCTCGCGACAACATTTTGCATTTTGTTCTTTACATTAGGACTGGTACTGCCATCTCGCAACAGCATTTTGTTCTTTACAGTGCCGACATCTCACAACAACATTTTGTTCACAATCTTAATCGGTTCATTACATTGATTGCCATGCATACAATGTCTCTTTAAGTGCAGTTGGTTGCAGGTCTTCTTTAAGAGAACCCTGCTGGCTTTACCCAAATCAAATCCTTTGTTGGACAGCACGTGTTGGTCCCTCAGTGTTGCACCTTGTGATATTGCTGTGGCCATCTTTTTTTTCAGCCACGCTGCCCCTCGCTGCAGCAGGGACGCCATCTTGCCTTGGTCCTCGAGGTCGAGTGCCTTGATCCTTCTATCCCGTGATTCTGCCACAAACGCTGGAAGGGTACCTGTGAATTCGATCTTCCTCCCCAGGAGTCCTGCCACTGGAGCCGGGAAGGTATTTTTAGATCATTCCGGTCGGATCATTGCCACGCAGTCGTGATGGATGATCTGTGCCTCAGGTGCTGCGCTGGTTTATTCTCTGGTGCCTGGCCCAAGCGAAGGTGAGGTTTTGCTCTGCCTCTGAGCACGGGGGACATCGATTACTGGAGTGAAGAGGTCTTCCCATTTCCATTGGATCTTCTCCATCCACCTTCTTCAGAGTAGCATTGGACCATCACCTGCAACAATCCACAGTGGTAACTTGTGCACCATGCCATTATGGATTACACTTACATCCGCACTACCAAGTACTGGGATCGGCTCATTGGTGTTGGTGCGCAACTTTTCTTGTACTGGAACCAGCTCGGGTCATTTTTCGTTCCATAGCCTCTCAAAGGCATCCTGGTTCATCACTGACTTGCTCATTCCCGTGTCCACTTCCATGAAGACTGGAACGCCATTTATCACGACTTCCATCTTCACTGGAGGACAATCGGTGGTGCAGGTATACACTCCATACACTTCTTCTTGGGGCTGAGCTGTCTCTCTGGCCAAATCATCATACTCCCCGCTGGATTCAAAGTCATCTACCGACTCCTTTGCGAGACAGTGAGTCGTATTTCTTTTACACATGTGCTGGAGGTGGCCCTTCGTGTTACAGGCTTTGCACACGTACTCAGCAAACCGACACTGGTGAGCCCTATGGTTTCCTCTGCAACGCCAGCATGGTGCTCCTCGATTAGCACCCCTCGGTGGACTCTGAGTTCTGGAACCCTGAGGTCTGTGCTCTCTGCCCTGGGCAGAGCCACGTTTTACAGTCTTGTCTGTGAAAGGCACCATTCTGTGTATAGTACTTGCCGAGTTTGAGTCCATAGATGAATAATTTGCTTGGTGCTGCAGATCGAGGTCATGAACGCCTGACTGATGCCGATGGCTTTCTGCAGGTTAATTGTGGTGTCAGCAGATAATAGCTTGTGAAGGAGGCCCCCGTGGCCAATTCCAATAACGAAGATGTCTCGCAATGCTTCGTTAAGGTGCGTGCCAAAATCACACGGTGCCGCAAGTCTCCTGAGGTCGGCAGCATAT
Source organism: Pristiophorus japonicus (assembly GCF_044704955.1). Lineage (NCBI taxonomy): Eukaryota > Metazoa > Chordata > Chondrichthyes > Pristiophoridae > Pristiophorus > Pristiophorus japonicus. The sequence continues at coordinate 93,471,371 of NC_091983.1, read as the reverse complement.
TTTGCAATTTCCTGGCCCTCAGGTCTGCGATGAGTGTAGAATCTGTGCTTGGCCGTGAGGATGCTCTCTTTTGGTTTAAGTTGGTCGCGAATAGTTCAGTCAGCTCATCATATGTCTTATCCTTGGCCTTCATGGGTACCAGCAAGTCCCTGACATGGCGGTAGACTTCGGGCCCACAACTGGTCAGCAGTATAGCCTTGCGCTTCTCCGTCTCCCCGCCAGGTCGTTTGCCATGAAATATTGCTCGAGCCTTTCCCTGAAGGCATCCCAATCGTCACCCTCTGCAAAGTCTTTTAGTGTGCCAAATGTAGCCATGATTGCGTGAAAGTTCAGTTGTTATGTCTATAATGTACTTATGAATGATTCCACGAGGCAATGTGTTGTACACAAACTGTAGTGACCGTGGTCCTTTATTCCAAACTCCAGAGTGCCCCACAAGCATGGTGTGCAGCCTTTTATACAGGGCCCTGCCACCAGGGCAGGAAACCCCTGATTTCCACCAGTTGTGCCCGCTAGTGGTGCCAGCATGGATGTACACAGTGTAAACCTTATTGACAGTACCATATTACGCAATACCAGTTTCAGTTTGATAAGAAAACATTGAATAAATATAAGCTTTTTCCTTTGTTCAAGCAGCACGAAAAGACCCATGCCTAGGTTTGCATGCTCCATCTGTGACTATACTCTGCTTGCAAATTGCTTTTTATGCTGAAGTTAAAGAATAAAAAGATTATAACCAGAAGACTGAATTCTTTACAACTCAAGTGAACAACAGAAGTGTTCTCAGACAACAATAATTAGAAGTTGTTTTCTTCAACATTCAAATTAAAAGAAAATTCAATTACAATGAATAAAATTCTCCCTCTCTCTCTTTGAGCTTAATGCACTCTTAAGTTTACAGAACACAAAACAAAAGCTACAATAGGTGTGTAATAATTACTTGTTTTTTTCCACTCTCGAACACAGCCTCTGTTTTTAACAAATCACTGGGGGAGAAATTGGGCTCCTTTGCGCCGCCCATCAGTGCCTCCGAGGGAGGGGGCACTAATGGGGCACAAATGGGCGAAATCAGCAACTCCCGCTAAATTTGGGGTGAGTTTTGCGGTGGTGGTAAGACATTGCACGCCAATCTCCTGCGCCCAGAGATCATGATGTCATTGCTGTGTGCAGCGCCCCAGTAGAATCTCGTATGCAAAATTCCCTCTCACCCCCTGCTATTTAAAGATGTCAACATCCAGTTTAGTTTTAGTCGGCCAACAATGCTGCCTTGTTACTTTCACATAGGCAAACAGGCCTTTTGACCGATTTGAATGTTTTGGAGTTTAACGAGTGTTCTGGCTCATAAAGATTTCTGAGTTTCATTGAGTGGAGATTTGAAACTGCAACATTTGGATCCTTTCATGTGGGCTGTACTGGCACTGGACCTCGCCCTCCGTTGTCAACATCAGAGGCAACTGAGGCACAGAGAAAGAGTGCAAAATGTGGCCAGAGGTAGGAGGGCCAACAAGGCTCTCAACAGGAGGCCTTACCCACCCAGAGTATTCAAGCAGCAGTTCTCCAACATGAATTTTACTGAGGAACAGTGTGTTCGAAGGCTCCGCTTCAGCAAGGACGTGGTCACAGAGCTCTGCCACCTCCTGCAGACACACCTCGAGCCTCAAACCAAGGTGACAACGGCTCTCTCAGTGGCAGTCAAGGTCACCATCACGCTCAATTTCTACACCAGCGGATCCTTCAACAGGAGACATCACCAGCATCTCCCAGTTTGCCGTCCATAGCTCCATCCGCCAGGTCACAGATGCTCTGTACAGAAGGAGGAGAGGACTATGTTTCATTCCCCATGACCAGAGAGAAGCACCAAGAGTATGCATGTGGCTTTGCCAGGATAGCGAGCTTCCCAATGGGGCAGGACGCCATTGACTGCATCCACGTGGCTTTGCGGGAACCTCATAACAATCCTGAGGTATTCTGTAACCGCAAAGGCTACCACTCACTTAATGTGCACTTGGTGTGCGACCACACATGGCAAATCCTCAACGTCAACGCCTGCTATCCTGGCTGCAGCCACGATGCCTTCATCCTCCACTAGAAGGGTGTGCCAACTCTCTTCCAGCTACCACATGAAGCTTGCGGTTGGCTGCTGGGAGACAAGGGCTATCTGCTCTCCACCTGGCTCATGACCTCCCTCCACAGCCCCAACACTTGTGCCCAGCACTCATATAAAGAGAGCCATGCTGCCACCAGGAACATCATTGAGCAGACCATCGGAGTGCTCAAGCAATGGTTCCGTTGCCTTGACCACTTGGGAGGTGCGGGTATCACTTTTCGTTGTCGTCTTCTGCATGCTGCGCAATTTGGCCATCACGAGGGTGCAGCCATTGCCACGAGGCATAGCTCCACCACCTCAGGAGGAGGAAAAGGAGGAAGAGGACGAGGAGGAAGAAGAGGAAGAACAGGAGGAAGAGGAGGACGAACAGCAGCGACAGAGGAGGCAGCCACTCAATCTGGAAGATCGGTCCATGACCACCTCATCAGACTTCGTTTCCAGTGACTTTGAAGCCTCTTCCCGGCTGCTATTGCTGAGCATGTTACCATCATTCTCTCAATTTCTCATTCCACACCACACCCCAACACTGAAATGAGAGACAGCACCAAATCTGCAACATTCCAGTAATAAATGTATCAAAAAATATCAACCACGTATATACACAACAATATTGATTAATCACCCTTGAGTAAACCCTTACCTCCCCTCTTTACAGTCCCTTTTCCTAATCTCCTGCTCCTACATAGTGTCTCCCCAATGGCTGCAACAGGGCTGGTGGAAGGAGAAAAAAAGGCAGATGAAAATGATTTTCAGTAAAAAAATGTTGATTGAATTGTGGGGACCCAGCGGCCAGTCTGCACAATCAGAGTGACCCATTTATATTGGCATAAACTGCAACAAATTTGAACGAAAATTATAATGCAAAGAAGTTGACACTAATGGTCACAAAATTTTATGTTGTAGCACTGGCCGATAAGATGGCTGGGAGTGTCAAATTGAGTGACGGTGTTTCTTCTTCTTTGTCACTCTCCTCTCCCTCTTCTTGGTCAACTACTGGCTAGGCAGGCTGGATTTCTTGGGTGTCTGAAATGAGGAAGACACAAAGGGAAGGTTGTGGTAAGGGGAGGACAAGAAAGCAAGAGGTGCATGCTTACACCATTAGCAGTTGTACATCAGAAGAGATTGTGTGATGAGGGGGAAGTGGGATGTGAGAAGGAGGATAATGTATGAGGATACCGGCATCTTTTATCCTTTCAGCCACGTCACTGGCCAAGGGCTCAGCCATGCCCCTCTAAGTGGGAGAGGTGAAGCTAGGAATGTGAGGTGTGCCTCCTGTTTGGTAGAGATTATTGGTAAGGTGTGCATTGAGCAGTGTGTGTGGCTCGTAGTGCAGTTGGTAGTAAACAGCTTTGGAAGAAGCATTCACTAACCTTGACCACTTGGCTGAGATCATGAAACTTCTTTGGGCACTGGAGCCAAGTACTGGGGGTGGCAGTGATGGCATCAGCAATCTGGTCCCACATCCTTCTTTCTGGAGGGCCCCCTGTGGGTAGAGGACCTCTCTTCCAGTGTTGACTCCCTGCACAAAGCTGGGGTATTGCGTGCGAGACCCTGGGTGCCCTTTTCTTGTTGAGCCATTTGTGTTAATGCTGAAGCACTTTTACCAACTTTTACATCTTTTAAGAGCTGAAGACTGCCTATTTTGAAATAAGTTATAATGCTTTTTTTTCAGTAGGCAATTCACCTTTAAGGGCTCGAGACTGCTTTAAAAAATGACACCCTTGCTTTAAGAGAATGCAGCGTCGCTACAGCGACGCAACACTGGCCTCCCACTGGACACACACTGAAGCAGTATGTTCGTCGCTGGGCTGTGCGCTGAACTCATTCAAATCAGCAGGCAGCACCAAATTAACATCCTTCCTGCACTTTCAAAACGGATTTGAGCAAATCTCGCCCACGGTGCCCATTTTCAGGCCTTATCAAATTTCACCCCCAAAAGGTGTGACAAAAATATGACAAGAGGAAGTCCACGTTACACATATACGTATAAGATACGTATCAGGAACAGTATAAGATTTTCAATATAATACAGATTGATAGAAAGGAGCACTAACAACTCATTTTTATTCTTTTTGTTGAGCTGTCAACTTTACCTCTGACATGTTGAGTTCACATACAATTTATGTCTCAGAATACTATCATCTTGGCATTCAGTTGGGCAAGTCGCAGTTTTATTACTTAAATACTCAGAAATTATATATTTATTCCTATTATGTGTAAGTCTGCTGCAATTTAGTGGATATAGAGAAAGATGATTCTAATCCATACATATTCTACAGTAAAGATTTGCTTGAATGAATATTCTGGCAGGGTATACCATAGTGCTGTTGTAGAATCATTAATTCAGCCATTAAAAAACTGCTTTTCTATTTTGGCAGCCAAACAAAAGATGGAAATTGCAGCAATATTCACACAAATTACCACATAAAAGGGAGTCAGGTTTCAATAAAAACCCCTACCTGTTCTTGTGCCAGTCATAATATTGTGCTGCTATATTATAGTTATACTAAGTTATTAGTGGGAAGAACTTCAAATATTTGTACAGAATTGTCCTGATATAGATTTCCTGGCAAAAATTGTGTTGTATTGGCCCAATTTACAAAAACACCTTTGCCCATAGCTCAGAAGGTAGGCTACACTGAACTTTGTGATATAAGCCTAGCCTCTATTTAAATAGACTACAGACACAGAAAAAGATGGCTTAGCTTGTAGCACACATAGTTAGAAAACGCAAAATCCAGCAAGCAAGCAGCTCGTAAAGGGTTCCAATGTACCATAAAAGGAAATGTTTGTGGTGGTGAGTTGCATAATTGTTCACAATGGCACAACGGACACATGTAGTCAATGCTGCTCCCTTTGATGCTGAAGAGCTGGAGGTTCTGCTGCAGCAGGAGCGACAAAGGAGGATGACCCTATTTGGAAGGAGGTGGCTGACTGAATTAATGCAGCCACCCAGCTCTCTTGCTTTTGGCTGCAAATAAGAAAGCAGTTTTCTGGTACCAGGAAGAAGGTAATAGTAACTGTATTCCTCAATTTTGCTCACATTTCTTGTGGAACCCATCAACTATGGCACAATTCGGTTGGGAATTCCTGCCCTCATCGGGTGGTGCTATTTCAAGAATTATGCACTACCATTGCCTTTATGCATATACTCTTTCATTATACCCCAGCTGCATGATGGACTTTCCTTGAAGGTGTAACTTAAACCTATCACTCAGCAAACAGCTGCTGACGCATCTGGTCTTTTGCTGTTAGGTGGTTTTTCAGTGGGGCTAGCAGACATAATGTGAAGGATAGCCTTGAGCCTGAGCCATGCACTCAGTGTTTCTTTGTTTTCAAAAAATTGAGGTACTGTGGAATGCTGCACAATGAGACCACCATGGCTGCTCTGTGGACAACAGCCACTGACATGCATGAAGAGGATTTGTGATCAGAAACCACCTTAACATCAATTGAGTATAATTTTCTTTTCATGAAGATGATGGGGTTGATAAGGAGAGCCCTGTCATCACATGGGTAGCACGTGTGCCTCTTTGCTCTCGAGGGAACGTTGCTGTCTCGTGAGATGTGTGTCCTGTCCAACTAATGCCTCCTTCCACAGGAAAAGTGATAAAGGTGTGACCCTTACAAACATAGTTGTGATTGATTCCTTGATACATGAGCACTCCTCTTCCTCACCTTAATTATGCAACCTCATCCTCACTCCTTGTTAAGTGACACATCAAAGCCAGCAATATGCAGGAGTAATGAAGCATGGGGAAAAATGAAGGCCTGTCCAGACATCCTAGCCTATCAGAACATCAAGGAAGAGGCGGTGAAGCCACCTTACAATATAGGCTGTTATGTGTCTTCTCACTCATTCCTACACAGCAGTTACCCAACCACAGAAACAACATATACAGTTAGTATCTTGTAATACAAGCTGTAATGGAAGATGTATCTTGGAGACAACGTGATAACATTTATCACTTTCCATCACTGTAGACCTGGAACAGCATCCTGCCAGCACTATCAATGGGCCAGGATAAAACAGCAGCTGAAATCACCGTGGCCTAGAAATGAGTTAGCGTCGGCCTGCAGGGAATGATCCCTATGCCGGAATGGGTAGGCCAGAGGCAAACTAGTTTCTCCGACTAGTTCACATAAGTCCACCTTTGCTTGAATATATGTTTTGAAGGGTGAAGGCTGGAATACATAGTCCTCCTCTGGCACAATCTTCCCAGCCTGGCATCCCTTCAATTCATCTTCCTGCCAAAAAATATGAATATAGTGGATTCTCACTGGGAAACTCATTGCCACAATTTGTAGGACCTAATCAAAGTATGGTAGTGCCAGAACCAGTGGTACTAAATCTTTTCAGCTATTCAGTGAGCCAGAAAGAAATATTCCACAAAAACCACACAGAAACAATTATAAAGAATTGTTTCAAACCTGGACTTCCTCTTCAAATCAAGAGATACATCGTCTACAGTTGCCAAGCAGTCCGAGACACCTGTTACAAGTAGGTGTTACTATGACTGAGTGCAGATCTGACCTGAAGGCAGGAAAATAGTGTCCTGTAAAGCCTGTTGGAAATGCACATGATTTGCATTAAGAGTGGATATTGAGAACAATTGATTTGCGCTAAAGCTTCTGCTGAATTAAGCCCCAGGTGTGCATGTTATGGGGCACAATTCGGCCCTATGGTGTCAGTTATAAGCTAAACAGTAAAAGATTACAAAGAACAGCATGTCATGTTTTATATTTCCTTGCAAGTGATTTGTATGTTATTATAGTGATTGCAACCAGATGCAACCAAAGGTTTGATCTGACATGCTCATTTCAGTTAACAGATTTGAGAATTGAGATCCGGCGGTCAACTCTCCTTTCATCATTCAAGCCGTTTATTTTTCAGCCCAATACTAGTACAGTAAAGGAGATGGGTCATCACACACTTTCTGACAATGATCAAGTGGTCCATTAAACACAGTGCCTACAGTAGCTGTGGGAGTGCTGCTTGCATTGTTTCCTTGTTCTGCTAGTTAGGGAATGTTACCACAGTTGTACTTAGTGACAGCGGGGGGGGGGGGGGGGGGGTGGGGCGGGCGGGGAGAGGTAATGATAAAGTGGGAGAAAAATTTTATTATTGATGCTTAGCACTGAGCTGCATATTTTTTCACTTCTTTGCTAAACAGTCATTTCTTCTGACAGTTTCCAGTGTTGGCGTAATTCCCTGTCAAGATCAAACAAAATCATTTATTGTCTTTACTTCTTTGTCGTATGTTCCAGCTTATATGTTTAATCATTGTGGTAATTTTGTGACAAATTCAGTTGTAACATTTTTCTTTCAACTTCTCCAAGACTCTCCACTGCTTAATTAGAATTACTATATTCAGAATTATGAAATTAGAAACTGACAAAGAAAAATTATACTGTCATGTATTCAACCAGCATTGTAACCCATGTATAATCTGACCTAAGTTGTACACTGTGAGAACAATAACCACTAGGTGGGAGACACTCCTAACCTGGACCTTCAGGTACAAAAGGGGAAGCTCCACCCACCTTCATCACTTGAGTGCTAAGGAATAAAGGACAGGTCACAGACTGACCTTCTCTCAAGCATGGGCCTCGTGTGCATTTATACTGTATAGTAAGGACCTATCAATGGCGACGAGAAACTGGGATTTAAACCACGCGAGCATGGCCACTAGTAGAACAGATGAGAGATACTGTGTTAAGGAATGGTTGGGACAGAGATTCAACATTGTTAAAGCAGCACACAGTTCTCCAGACAAGGGCAATCGGGCATGCCCCAACATGTAGTCGAACCCAGAGGAGGAGTTCAACATCGACAATGGCAAGTTGAACGACGATTCACGCTATTGCAAGAGACAATGCGGCCACTTATGGGGCCATCAACACCTGTTAATGGTGCATTCAAGGACAGTCACAGGGGCAGTCAGGGACGATCGACTGGCAAGGGACCTTTTGTTTCCAACAACAGCTCATGTTGGAGGCGTGGAGGCACACACTCAGCCGGAGTTTGCAGAGATGAGCAAAATACCTGCAGAAATGAATGCTGGGGGAAATCGCTGGAAGCTGAAGTTCAGCGAGTTCATGTGGAGCACGTATACAGTTCATACACCAGGACGCCACCGATAATGATGAAAGTGCTCCTCAATGGCATCTCAGTATCAATGGAGCTAGACACGGGGGCCAGCCAGTCCCTGATGGGTATCAAACAGTTCGAAAAGTTGTGGGCGTCCAAGGCCAGGAGGCCAAAATTAGCGCCGATTGACGCACAGCTACAGACTTACACAAAGCAGATCATTCCAGTGCTAGGCAGCGCCACTGTAGTCGTGACCCACAAAGATTCGGAGAACAGGTTGCCACTCTGGGTTGTCCCCGGGGACGGTCCCGCAATACTGGGGAGGAGTTGGCTGCTGTCATGAACTGGAAAAGGGGCGATGTCAATGCAATTTCCTCTGTGGAGCGAGTATCATGCTCACAGATCCTGGACAAATTTGACTCATTATTTCAACCCGGCATCGGCACTTTCATGGGGGTCAAGGTAGTGATTCACATAAACCCGGACGCCAGGCCAGTACACCACAAGGCCAGAGCGGTGCCGTACGTGATGCGGGAAAAGATAGAAGGCGAATTGGACCGCCTGCTGAGGGAAGGCATCATCTCGCCAGTCGAATTCAATGACTGGGCGAGCCCAATCGTGTCGGTGCTCAAGGCGGATGGGTCGGTCAGGATATGTGGTGATTACAAGGCCACCATCAATCGGGTGTCACTCCAAGACCAGTACCCGCTACCAAGAGCGAAGGACCTCTTTGCGACGCTATCCGGTGGCAAACTCTTTTAAAAATTGGACTTGACCTCAGCTTAAATGACCCAGGAGCTGGCGAGTGAGTTGAAGAAGCTGACCACCATCACGACACACAAGGGGTTGTTTGAGTACAACAGATGTCCGTTCGAGATTCGCTCGGCCGCCGCGATCTTCCAACGAAATATGGAAAGCCTCCTCAAGTCGATTCCAGGGACGGTGGTTTTTCAGGGCGACATCCTCATCACGGGTTACGATACTGAAGAACACCTCCACAACCTGGAGGAGGTGCTACGCAGACTGGACCGGGTAGGGCTGCGACTGAAAAAGACGAAATGCATTTTCCTAGCTCCAGAGGTAGAATTCCTGGGGATGAGGGTAGCAGCAGACGGGATCAGCCTTACTGCGTCCAAGACGGAAGCGATCCAGAGAGCACCCAGACCCCGTAACACGACGGAGCTGCGTTCGTTCCTGGGGCTCCTGAACTATTTTGGTAACTTTCTTCCCAAATTGAGCACGCTGCTAGAGCCGCTACACGTGCTCCTACGCAAAGGTCGCGAATGGGTCTGGGGGGACAGCCAGGAAAGGGCTTTTAATAGAGCACGCAATTTGTTATGTTCCAACAATCTGTTAACGCTATATGACCCATGTAAGAAACTTGTGTTAATGTGCGATGTGTCATCCTATGGTGTCGGGTGTGTGTTGCAGCATGTCAATGTCAAGGGTCAGTTACAGCCGGTAGCTTATGCCTCCAGGAGTCTGTCCCAGGCAGAAAGGGGTTACGGGATGGTAGAAAAGGAGGCGTCGCATGTGTATATGCTGTAAAGAAAATGCACCAGTACCTGTTTGGCAGGAAATTTGAGCTGGAGATCACAAACCCCTAACGTCCCTTTTGGCCGACAAAAAGGCCATAAATGCAAACGCATCGGCCCACATACAGAGGTGGGCACTCACGTTAGCCGCCTATGACTATACAATTCGGCACAGACCGGGCACCGAAAACTGCGCCAATACACTCAGCAGGCTCCCACTAGCCACCACTGAGGGGGCTACCGAGCATGCTGCTGAGATGGTCATGGCTGTTGAAGCTTTCGGAAGCGAAGGCTCACCCGTGACAGCCTGTCAGATCAAAGTCTGGACAAATAGAGACCCGCTATTGTCTCGAGTCAAGAAATGTATCCTGAATGGGGACTGGGCAGCCACGTACAGGGCATGCCCTGAGGAATTTAAACCATTTCACAGGCGCAGGGATGAACTCTCGATTCAGGCCGATTGCCTACTGTGGGGAAACCGCGTAGTCATGCCCCAGATGGGCAGAGAGGTGTCCATCAGAGAACTCCACAATGAGCACCCAGACATTGTCATGATGAAGGCAATTGCCAGGTCACACGTTTGGTGGCCAGGGATAGACGCAGATCTGGAACTTTGTGTTCGCAGGTGCAACACGTGTGCCCAGCTGGGCAATGTGCCCAGGGAAGCCCCCCCCTTAGCCCCTGGCCATGGCCCGCCAAGCCTTAGTCACGCATCCATGTGGACTACGCAGGTCCTTTCATGGGAAAAATGTTTTTGGTTGTAGTAGACGCCTACTCCAAATGGATCGAGTGTGACATTTTAAATTCAAGCACATCCTCTGCCACGGTAGAAAGTCTATGGGCAATGTTCGCCGCCCACGGTCTACCGGACGTCTTGGTCAGCGACAATGGCCCGTGCTTCACAAGCACTGAATTCCAGAACTTCATGGCAGGCAATGGAATTAACCATGTCAGAACGGCACCGTTCAAGCCGGCCTCAAACGGCTGGGCAGAACGAGCAGTGCAGATAATCAAACAGGGGATGCTCAGAATCCAAGGGGGTTCCCTATGAAGACGCTTATCACGCCTCCTGTTGGCCTATAGATCCCAACCACACTCGCTCACAGGGGTTCCACCCGCAGAGCTGCTAATGAAAAGGACGCGCAAAACCCAGCTATCCCTTATACACCCCACCATGAAAGAAATTATCGAGAGCAGGCGCCAGCCACAATATGACTACCATGACAGGAATGCGAGGGCGCGATGTATTGATGTAAATGATCCTGTTTTTGTTCTCAACTACACTGCAGGGCCCAAATGGCTCGCAGGCACTGTGACTGCCAAAGAGGGAAATAGGATTCTGGTAGTTAAACTTACCAATGGACAAATCTGCCGCAAACACGTGGATCAAACAAAAAAGAGGTTCAGCAACCCCATAGAAGAAGCAGAGGAAGAACACGATGTCGAGTTCACTCCACCACAGGTGACCGAACACCGGAACCAAAGGGAGGAGAGCCCAATCACTGTGGGCAGTCTGGATCGGCCTGAGGCACCGCAAACAGCAGACACTCAGGCCATCGCCCAACAACCGGAGCCCCAACTCAGGTGCTCTACAAGAGAGCGTAAACCACCAGAGAGACTTAACCTGTGATCCCAATAAGACTTTGGGGGGGAGGTGATGTTATGTATTCAACCAGCATTGTAACCCATGTATAATCTGACCTAAGTTGTACACTGTGAGAACAATGGCCACTAGGTGGGAGACACTCCTAACCTGAACCTTCAGGTATAAAAGGGGAAGCTCCACCCACCTTCATCACTTGAGTGCTAAGGAATAAAGGACAGGTCACAGACTGACCTTCTCTCAAGCATGGGCCTCGTGTTCATTTATACTGTCTCGTAAGGACCTATCATATACAATTTAACTTTCAATCTGTGCAGCACACTAGTATTTGTAAGTATTCTTCCTGATTTATTGGCACCTTATCAATTGGGCTCTGTGCCAGTATGTAAAAGAATTAGAAAAGTTTGGCCTCAATTTTAACAGGGTGGGGTGACGGAGGAGCCGGGTAGTGGCAGGGCCTTCTTTAAATAAAACTTCCCAGACTTTTGCCCTACACCCAGTCAGATTCACTACCTGACCGGCAAGTGGGAGTGGGAATTTGACTGCAGGAGGCCACAGTGCTGGGAATTTCCTTGACATCGCGGAGTGCTGATGATTCCCTGAGGTTGCTGAGGCTGGGGGGTCCTAGAGGGGCTGCTAGAGTGAATTCCTGCACCTCCTGGCTCAGAAGGAGTTTAAAGAAAGGAAAAGTTTTAAAACTTACCTGGGCCTCTTTCGGTCAATCGGCTCTTTCTGCCAGGCTTCTGCTGCCAGGCAACAGACAGCGTAGGACTCCCCCTGTGTGGATGCTTAAATTACATCATGGTACTGATGACATCATCAGGCCGTGACTTTTGAATCTTAATTAGACTCTTGCCTGCTTTTAGTTGGAGCCGAATTCAGGACCTGAATCACCACTGTAAATATTATGCCGACCAGTAATGTGGCAGGATCTCGACTATTAGGATTTTCACCCCTCGTGCGGTCCTTTCCTGCTTGTCGATGGGGGTTAAAATTGAGGCCTTAGTCTTTATTAGTTAATGGTCAGTCAACGAAACTCCTCACAGCATTGAACCATTTCATTCATGCTGCAATTTCTGTCAACTGAACTTTCTTTTCCAAGGTCAAAATATTGTTTTAAATTCTTTCAAAGGCCATTTAAAAGCGGTGCCCAAGGTCAGAGCACTGAAATACACTGATTTATCACAATTTACCGTTTTGCTCTGTTAAGAACATAGGCTTTGACTTTACCTTCAAGGAAAGAAGCAAACTGTGATTCCAATGTGAAGCTTGTTTCAATTTTTGACGATTATCAATTGTTGTTGCACAATGTTAAAAGCATTTATTTATGCCCAACAGTTGATCTTGAAAGACAAGTTGAAGAACCAATTTAAAAAAAATTTATGCGCTGATATCCTTCAATCTGAAACGTAGCAACACATCATGAAACCTGCTTAAAATCAAAAGAAGCAGCTCCGCATGACACCAGAACTGTAGAGTTAAGGGCCACGGTGCCTCTGGCTACAAGCAGAATCTGGAGCACCTCTATTAGTTATTAATAATATTTGCACGAACTGTTTGATTTAGCTTCATCAGATTTTAGTTACAATTGCTATGGGAACATGGTATGTTTCCATGGCAGGCATTCGAAGCATCATGAAGCAGAATAGAAAACAAAGCTGGAGACATGTAAATATATATGCATGTGCAATCTGTAAAGGCAATTAGCGGGCTGGAAAGTCCGGTTGGGCTGCTGCTTCAAGAAGACAGTGGGATGGGATTTCGAACAGTCTGGCCCAATGTCAGAGGAGGCAACGGTCAAACTGTGCAGGATGCTGGGCAGACCCCACCTTGAATACTGCATTCACTTCTGATCACTAAGGAACAAGAGAGATGTTCAAGTGCTAAAGGCTGTGAAGAGAAAAGCCATGAAGCTGATCCCTACTATCGAGAACCTGAGTTACGAGGAGAGTGGAGAATTAGGCTTTTTAGCCTCGAATGAAGATGCAGGTATATAAAATTGTTAAGGGTATCGAAAAAGTTAACCCGGAGTTGTACTTTAAATTAAACTGAAAGAGTAGAACCAGGGGGACAGAGGTTCAAACTAGAGACGGATACTTTTAGGACAGAAATTAGGAAATTATTCTTCATACAAACAGTGATCAACATGTGGAATACACTGCCAGTTAGAATAGTGGAGGCAAAAATCCTGGAATGATTTAATTAGATGTTACAACAGATCCCACTGGATGGACAGAAAGAGTAGAGACAAGTGAAGTGCAGCAGATGTGGTATGCATGGACATTCAGAAGGCTTTCGATAAGGTGCCATATAAAGGACTCATGATAACAGTCATGGCGTGTGGAGTCAGGATCCAGGTAGCAGAATGGATTGAAAGATGGCTACAAAACAGAAAACAGAGGTTAGGAGTTAAGGAAACTTCTCAGACCGGCAGAAAGTGGAAGTGGGGTTCCACATATATCTGTGCTGTTGCTAACCATATACATAAATGATATATAAAAAGTATAGTGTTAAAGTTTGCCGATTATAAAAAAGTTGGGGGTGCAGCTAATAAGATGGAGGAGTGCTCCAAAATACAGGAAGATAAAGCAGGCTTGCCGAATGGGTGGATAAATGGCAAATGAAATTCAATGCAGTGAAGTGTGAAGTGGTTCATTTTGGTCGAAGGAATAAGGAGTCCACTTATTCCTTGGAAGGTAAGAAACTAAATAAGAACATAAGAAATAGGAGCAGGAGTAGGCCATACGGCCCCTCGAGCCTGCTCCGCCATTTAATATGATCATGACTGATCTGATCATGGACTCAGGTCCACTTCCCTGCCAGCTCCCCATAACCCCTTATTCTCTTATCGGTTAGGAAACTGTCTATCTCTGTCTTAAATGAGGTAGAGGAACAAAGAGATCTGGGAATGTGGATATATAAATTACTAAATGTAGTAACGCAAGTTGATAAGGCCATAAAGTGTGCAAACTTCTATTTCATTTCTCAAGGAACAGAATACAAAAGAAGAGAGGTAATGTTATATTTATTAAAAACTTTGTTCTGTGTGCCATACTACAAAAGAATATTGAAGCACCGGAGAAAGTGGTACAAGGGTGTTACCGCAATTGAGAGGATGCAATTAGCAGGACAAATTGAGCAAGCTGGGGCTCTTTTCTCACGAAAAGAGAAGACTTAGAGGAGACATGATAGAGGTTTTTACAATTATGAAGGGCTTAGATAGGGTGGACATGAAGAAATTGTTTCCACTTGTAGGTGAGTCTTGAACTTTGGGGGGCAGGGGTGCTAGTGGCATAAATATAAGAGCCATTAACAGATCAAATAAAGAATTTAGGAGGAATTTCTTTGGCAGGATTCCAGGCCACGATTTTGGGCTGGACCTCCAGGTGGACCCCATTTTTGCCCTGGAGGTGCCTGGTATGCCGGGTCCGTTCCAGGCATATCTGCATCCAGGTGACCCTGGTCCTTTTGAGGGCCGAATTCATGGAAGTTTCTGGCTCCAGCCACATTACATTGCTTGCGGTCTTTAGGGTGGGTGGAGGCTTCGTCCCGACAAGTTCATCTAGAAATTGGATCGCAAGGTTAGGACCCAGTGTATCTCATACTAAAGTTACCCTTGACTCCAAAATTACAGCGTGAGTATGCCAAAATAGTGTGAATTATTGGCCCCAGAATGTATGCTTAAAATGATGTCTGAATTGCATTTGCATGCCCTGATTCAATTATCTCACAGTGTCCAACCCTCTTTACCTGAAGGTTCCTCGCAATGCCACTGGGGATCGACTAGCAGAACATGAATTTGAGATATACTCTGACTTTTGGACCATGGAAAATATACAGAATCTTTGACCTCTCATTTTATACAGAACTGTAAGCGGCTTCAAGTTTGAGAGCACTATACTGTAACACTTGAAAAACCATATATTGTACTGCAAGGCTGAGTACATATAATGTATGTGCAGGTGCTATTGTGAAAAAGTATTGCAGGAGGCATCTGTTGATGGCAAAAAAGTCATGGTGTCCAACCTGTTTAGCATAAGTGTACACTAACAAAATTGAACTCAATTACTGGAAGGTTCGAACAGAATGGGAAGGTTGTATTTTTGTTAAACCTACTTAACCTAAATAGATCATAAGACAAAAATACATATTTTCAGCTGTGACTCATTATAGAAGTACAAATGAGTAATGTAACTGGAGCAGGATTCTCATGGCATAACTACCTTTTTCACCCCAAGGTTGTTATTATATGACTACTACTTTACACACTTAATTAGGCTTCAAACTAATATAAAAGAGAGGGAAGTCACTGGTCTAGAAATTCGATGGTGCTGCACCTGTTTCTTGGGTGCTAAACAGGTGCCTAAGCTGCCAATATAGTTGGCAGGAAGCGCACAATCATTACAAGCTAGAAGTGCACCATTCGCCATGTTGATATGGGAAAATAAATAGGCTTCCAGGGCCCATACCTGAAACAGATGATAAGCCCTTTGCCTATGCAAAGAAAGACTTGAAAAATGTGAGCTTTTTTCCTTAGAACAACACAGATTACAAGTCAATATGATAGATGTGTTTAAAATTAAGAGAGGGTGGCACAGGGTAGATAAAAGCAAACACTTTCCAGTCGGTGACAGATCAAGATTGAGGGGCCATAGCTACAAGATTAAATGTAAGAGATTTAGAACAGAGGGCAGGATAAACTTTACATAAAGAGTTGTGAGGCTGTGGAATTCACTTCCAGGGTTAGTGACCGAAGCAGGAACTGTGACAACATTAGAGATTACATTGGATAGGTGGATGATGGAAAAGAGTTGGAGGGGTATAGGAACAGGATGGGTAAATCTGATTAGAACTATTGCTTTGTGTGGATGGTAACCACTGACATGGACTGATTGTGCAAAAAGGCCTATTTCTATATTGTAACCTCTATGTATTTCTACATGAAAGGCTGTGCCATTTGCTTACTGCAGCCTCAAACATGCTTCCAACTCTTTCCAGGCATGCTGCAATACTGACATGAGGACAGTGCCACGGAATGGCAAATAGGGTCATCCTCTTTGCAACCAACTCAACTTCAGCAGCCATCAAACAGTGGGTCAAGTACTAGGTTCTTCCATCACTTGCTTGAAGACTCATACTTGCATCTTGGGCTTCTATTACCTCATTACTGTCACTTTTTAACCTTCTTCCCATTCAGCCTTGGCAAAGGCTGCCAATTAATTAAGATGTCTTTTCAATCTTTCCAAAGGCTGTAAGAATTATGTCCCCTTATTGGCAGCAAGTGTAGTTATAGATGGCACAAAATGGCTCCATGGTGACCTAAAGCCTGTGGAGCCACCTGGAGCCTGTGGAGTCAGGTACTGTTGGTCATTGCCAGATGTGTCAGAACCTGCAGGGATGGTTGGTAATATAATGGCGGACGTGCACAGTCCAGCTCAGGTGCCTACTGGCCTCCCTGGAATGTCTTTCATCTTGTCCACTTCAACCATGAAATAGTATATTTGCAGTGCTTCAAACCCACAGATGTCTTCACTTTAAATATCAAAATTCTCTTACCCGGTAGATGATATGGCTAACTTTATTATTGATTTTAAGCTCCATGCATGTTTCTGGTCTCCATTCACACCAGATAGTGGCTCATTAGTTTGGAATGCATCAGAGAGTGCTCCATAGGTCATCTAGATTAGCACCCATGACTACGCTTTGATGCAGCAGTGAGGTGTCTGAGCCACAATAAGTCAATACTGCCTCAGTAAATAGTAGTCCACAGGAATGAAATAAACAATGAAATTGGGAACATCTACAAAGTAGGAGATATTCACACTTCTCTTATTGTACATTGATTTTTGTCTCTTTATATATGAACAAATGGAGTTGAAGTTATTAACAATTTTTCTTTCTGGTCCTAAATGTCAGAATTCCAGAAGCTAAAAATTCAACACAAATGGTTTAAAGAATTACAGCAGATAAGGTAAAGATATGTGAACATATGATCATTAAAATCAAACCTCTTTAACTGCCGAATTCAGAGTATGTCTCTTTTTCCCAAGGCTTTTGCAATTCCCCAGATAGACAATGCGA
The DNA here is from genome assembly GCF_044704955.1 of Pristiophorus japonicus. Taxonomy (NCBI): domain Eukaryota; kingdom Metazoa; phylum Chordata; class Chondrichthyes; family Pristiophoridae; genus Pristiophorus; species Pristiophorus japonicus. The sequence continues at coordinate 93,453,954 of NC_091983.1, read as the reverse complement.
CAGACAGATACATTAAAACCCCATAATCTCCTGCTTTAAGCATTATGTTTGCTGGTGGAACTAAATAATCAAAAATTGTAATTAAAGATCCATCGCTTGTAGACATTTTTGTCAGCTATTGCCTAGGACAAGTATGATGAAGGCACTTTTAATTATTAGAACCTAAAGGACAATTTCTCATCAGACACGCATTAGATGCAGTGGCAGAAAGGGTGAATCTAATAATATCAGTCAAAGATGAAAATGTGCAACTAATAACTAAACATTAGCTATGGCTTGGGAGCATTTGCTCTCTTTTTTTAACTCTGAACATCCTCAATGTGCATTTATGAAGCTAAGATGGTAACATTTCACAAAAACATCAAGTATAAACAGTAGGAGATTTTCTATGCAGCAAGTTCATGATTTCAGCCACATCAGGTTGAGGCAACTAGTACACACCAGTCGTGTCCCCTGAGGGAAAGATAGAATATTAGCAGACAATAATCAGAGGCTGCTTTTGCACACTTCTAGTAACTGATGAGAGAAAAGCACTGACAGATTCTGGCTGCAAATCATCACCTAGCCAAGTGAATAATGTATGGTGTGATATATAAAAGAAAGGAAAATTAAAATAGTGGAGTAAAATTCAACGGTCTTGGTAAAGATTACAGTACAGTGCACAACTTTGGTGTCTTTTTGACTGAACTGAGCTTCAGGCCCTATTAAGACTGCCTTTCCAGCCCTACATCCCAGATCTTACTCTCTCCTCCTTTGTCTCTGATCTACTGTACATCATCCTCTCCATAAGCCACAGGTGGGTGTAAATGATCCCACGGCACTATTCAAAGAGCAGCGAGCTGTCCTGCTGTCCTAGCCAAGATGCATCTCTCAATCAACAGCATCAATGGTTATTTTTATTTGCCATTTGTGAGGCTTTGCAACGTCCAAATTGGCTGCTGCATTTGCCCTCAAAACAATAATGACTACTTTAAAAAATAATTCAATAGTTGTGAAGTGCTTTGGAACATCCCAAGAATATGAAAGGTGCTAAATAAACATAAATCCTCTTATCTTTATTTAGTATTTAGGTGACATATCAGTCTTTACAGATCTGCGAATAGGATGCATGAACAATTCTATAATGAATGCTTTCAAAGGAATGTGTAGGGAAGGAATTGGTTTGATTAAAATCTGCAGAGAAAATGTTTAATTATGCTAATTTTTCTTTGGATTCCGAGTTTGGTTTTAATTAGGTTCACTTGATGTGAATTACTTGGTGAGGAAACTGAAATTTTCTAGTTCATTAAAACTGATGGAGTAGCACTGTTTGGGAATTTCAAGTTTTGTTTAAGATACCAAATGAAGAAAGAAAGAACTTGCATTTATATAACCTTTCATAACCTCAGGACATAACCCCAAAGTGCTTCACGGCCATTTGAAATGTAGTGTCGTAACGTAGGGAAAAACTGCAGCAAATTTGTATGTAAAAAGATACCACAAACAGCAATGAGATAAATGACCAGATAATCTGTTTTAGTCATGCTGGTTAAAGGATAAACAATGCCCAGGACAAATACTGCTGTGGGATATTTTACTTCCACTTGAGAAGACAGATGGGGCTTTGGTTTAATGTCTCATCCAAAAGACAGCACCTCTGACAGTGCAGAGCGCCCTCACTCACTGGACTGCTAGCAATGTTCCCTGTAATTTTTTGGGCCACGTGGCCCTGTTCACATGCTGCTTGACCCATTCAAAATTCCACACATGCGCGGTTGTTTGGCTCACTGGCTGCGAGGGATCCCTGGAGCACCGTGCAGCTAAAGGGGAACATTGCCGCCAGCCGAGATTATGTGCTTAAGTCTCTAGTGTGGTACTGAAACCCACAAACTTCTGGCTCGGAGATGGATGTGCCACCACGTAGCTAAGGCTAACACTTAATGATACTTTTCCTTTCAAACTCACATGAATTGGCCTCACATTTTTGTTGCCCAGCATTGAAATATAATAAAGGTGTTTATTTTGACAATGATTATATGACCCGCACTATAAGTCACATTTGTGTATAAATTCTGCACTATATTTAGAGAATATAGAAACTATCACAAAGATGTAATGTATACACAAGATTTTTGTTACAACTGTAGACATTCAGCAATCAGCTAAAACAGAACATGATTTTGAGTATGATTTCAAAATTATTCTTTAATTAATATGAGCAGAAATAAATAATTTCGCCTTGAATTCTGAAAAAGCAATGAAGTAGATGATAAAAGCTAATCTGTCAGTGAAAATGATCACTGGCATCTATCTGACAATGTGGAAAACTGCCCAAGTATGTCCTGTCCACAAAATGCAGGACAAATCCAATCTGGCCAATTATCGCCCCATCAGTCTACTCTCAATCATCAGCAAAGTGATGGAAGGTGTCGTCAACAGTGCTATCAAGCAGCACTTAGTCACCAATAACCTGCTGAGCGATGCCCAGTTTGGGTTCCACAAGGACCACTCGGCCCCAGACCTCATTATAGCCTTGGACAAAAGAGCTGAATTCCAGAGGTGAGGTGAGAGTGACTGCCCTTGACATCAAAGCAGCATTTGACTGAGTGTGGCACCAAGCAGCCCTAGTAAAACTGAAGTCACTGGGAATCAGGGGGAAAACTCTCCACTGGCTGGAGTCATACCTAGCACAAAGAAAGATGGTTGTGGTGGTTGGAGGTCAATCATCTCAGCCTCAGGACATCACTGCAGGAGTTCCTCAGGGTAGTGTCCTCGGCCCAACCATCGTCAGCTGCTTCATCAATGACCTTCCCTCCATCATAAGGTCAGAAGTGGGGATGTTCACTGATGACGGCACAGTGTTCAGTTGCATTCACAATTCCTCAGATAATGGAGCAGCCCATGCCTGCATGCAAAAAGACCTGGACGACATTCATGTTTGGGCTGATAAGTGGCAAGTAACATTCGCGCCACACAAGTGGCAGGCAACGACTAGCTCCAACAAGTGAGCTTCTAACCACCGCCTCTTGTCATTCAATGGCATTACCATCACCAAATTCCCCGCCCCCCATCAATATCCTGGGGGTCAGCATTGACCAGAAACTTAACTGGACTATCCACATAAACACTGTGGCAACAAGAGGAGGTCAGAAGCTGGGTATTCTGCAACAGGTGTCTCACGTCCTTACTCCCCAAAGCCTTTCCACCATCTACAAGGCACAAGTCAGGAGTGTGATAGAATACTCTCCACTTGCCTGGATGAGAGGAGCTCCAACAACACTCAAGAAGCTCGACAAAATCCAGAACAAAGCAGCCCGCTTGATTGGCATCCCAACCACCACCTTAAACATTCACTCCCTCCATCACCAATGTACTGTGGCTGCAGTGTGTACCATCTACAAGACACATTGCAGCAATTCACCAAGGTTTCTTTGGCAGCAACTCATAAACCTGCGAGCTCTATCACCTGGAAGGACAAGAGCAGCAGGTGCATGGGAACACCAACACTTCCAAGTTCCCCTCCAAGTCACACACCATTCTGACTTCGAAGTATATCGCCGTTCCTTCATTGCTGCTGGGTCAAAATCCTGGAACTGCCACCCCGCTCCCCCGCCCCCCCGCCCCAACAGCACTGTGGGAGTACGTTCACCACAAGGACTGCAGCAGTTCAAGGCAGTGGCTCAGCACCACCTTCTCAAGGGCAATTAGGGATGGGCAATAAATGCTCACCTTGCCAGCGATCCCCAGATCCCAGGAATTAATTTTTAAAAAGACAGGCCGGGAAATCGGTGCCTTTAGTGCTGGCAGAAGAAAAATGGCAGCTACCTCGCTTCCGCCCACTATCGGCACGAAACACGGCAGCCGCCATTTTGGATAAGTCGGCAGTGCTGCCATTGCCTGGGCACACTTCCCATATTTAAATGATCCAGATGGTGATGTCAATCAGTTTGTAATGGCTGAAGTGACGCACGATCTGTGCTTTCGGACGTCACCGCTCTTGATACCACCCTCTCCATACCACGCATGGAAGAACGTGTACACAGCATACAACCGAGCCACTGCCAGCGCTTCTTAAAGGAACACACACAACTTTCAGGCAAGTTTAGATTTTTGCTTTTGCACTGGTTTCTTTACAGTTTATTGGAGTAGTGGCTTGGTAAAGTGTGCAGGGAGTGCTACTGGATGTTTGCAAGGCTTTTGCTCTTAAAAAAAAGCCTCTGGGAACATCACTTGTTTCCAGTCCTGTTGGTTCTAGTTGCAGTCCCCCTAGGACTGCAGCCTGACATGGAGATGGAGCAGAAGCAGCAAAGGGGACAAGATGCTCGCAGAGGGAGGAGGAGGAGGAAGCAGAACAGGAAAAAACAAAAGAGGAAATAGCAAAAGAGCAGAAAGCAAAATGAAGGAGGCAACTCAAGACAGCCCCTTTCTGGTCGGGATATCCGGGATCGAATGATCTGCCTGCGGTATCAGTGACCACAACCCCAATTCCCCTTTCAACATTTGTCCCACACCTTACCTTCCCTTTGTTACTGACAATCACAGCGTCCTCTTGGCCACAATGCGGAAATAAAAGCCACTACAAAGCAAACTTTCCAATCCATATATGCATCCAATAGTACATCAAAACATCAACTAATCATCAGTGTGCTTACTGAGTGCCTTTGCCTGTCCTAGCGATGTTAAGCAGTGCTACCCCAGTGGCTGTAGCATGGCTGGGGGAAGGCTGCTGACTTTCAATAGCAGATGGCCTTGCAAGATGACCTCGAGGAGCTGATGGCTGGGAGTGTCAAATCGAGTGATGGTGTTTCTTCTTCTTTGTCACTCTCCTCTCCCTCTTTTTGGTCAACTACTGGCTGGGCAGGCTGAATTTCTTGGGGTGTCTGAAATGAGGAAGGGTAAGGTTGTGGAAAGGGGAGCGGGGGGGGGGGGGAAGGTAAGAGGTGCATGCTTACGCCATGCGTAGCTTTGTAAATCAGAAGAAATTGTGGGATGAGGGGTAAGTGAGATGTGAGAAGGAGGATAACATATGAGGATACCAGCATCTTGTATTCTTTCAACCCTTTCACTGGTCAAGGCTCAGGTTTGTTCCTGCAAAGAATGGCCAGCATAGTCTTCTACAAGAGGGTGAGGTAAAGCTAGGAATGTGAAGTATGCCTCGTGTTTGGTAGAGATTGCTGGTAGGTGACTGCCGGACCTGGGTACCCTTTTCCTGGCCTGTTGAGCCAGTTGTGTTAGTGCTGAAGCACTTTTAGCATTTTTGATCAGCAGAAGGCAACTCACCTTTAAGAGGTGCAGACTGCCGAGAGCTGAAGGAATTTTAAATTATTTTATCTGCAGAAGACAGCTCATCTTTAAAAGTAGCAGACTGCCTTGAAGAGGAGCAGGCTAGCTTCAAGTAAAGCTAGACTCGCTCCAGTGACGCACTCCCACTCTGACCTCTTTTCTCGCACTCCGAAACTGTTCTAATGAAGCTCAATACAAGCTCGAGGAACAGCAGCTCAGTTTTCGATTAGGCACTTTACAACCTGCTGGTCTCAAAAACTGAGTTCCGCAACTTCAGATCATAATCATCGCTCCCATTTTCTCTAACAGCAGATGCTGGTAGTGGTTCTGGTGTTGCCATTTACAACTCCTCTCGACCCATCTTTTGTTTCTTTATTGTCCCATTACTGTCCCTCTTTTGTCTTGCAGCATCATCCCTTTTCTCATATAATCACTCCTGTCCTCCATCCTATCACAGACCTTCCCTTTTGTTATTTTCTCTCCCACTCGCTTTTTCCCTGGCTCTCTACTTGCTTATAAACTGTTAAATCTATAATTTCTTCTAGTTCTGATGAAAGTTCATCGACCTGTGGGTGGGGGGTAACTTTAACATAGGTGAATGGGTGGAAGTGGGTGCAGGTGGTGGGGGGGAGGTGTTAAATGGGGGAAAATTGGAAGCATGTCGGGAAGCGAGCTCCAACCCGCCGATTTCCAGCTTTTACTCAGGTGGGACCAGTGGTGGGCAGCCAACCAGCTTCCGGGAGGAAAGGTTGAGTAGGTTGGGCCTATAGTCATTGGAGTTTAGAAGAATGAGAGGTGATCTTATTGAAACATATAAGATTCTGAGGTTATCCACTGATAGGAAAAATAAAAAAGCAAATTATTATTCAAATGGGGAGAGATTACAAAATGCTGTGGTACAGAGGGATCTGGGGGTCCTCGTACATGAAACACAAAAAGTTAGTATGCAGGTACAGCAAGTAATTAGGAAGGCAAATGGAATGTTGGCCTTTATTGCAAGGGGGATGGAGTATAAAAGTAAGGAAGTCCTGCTATAACTGTACAGGGCGTTGGTGAGACCACACCTTGAGTACTGCGTACAGTTTTGGTCTCCTTATTTAAGGAAGGATATACTTGCACTGTAGGCATAGAAACATAGAAAATAGGTGCAGGAGTAGGCCATTCGGCCCTTCGAGCCGGCACCACCATTTAATAAGATCATGGCTGATCATTCACCTCAGTACCCCTTTCCTGCTTTCTCTCCACACCCCTTGATCCCTTTAGTCGTAAGGGCCATATCTAACTCCCTCTTGAATATATCTAACAAACTAGTCTCAACAACTTTATGCGGTAGACAATTCCACAGGTTAACAACTTTCTGAGTGAAGAAGTTTCTCCTCATCTCAGTCCTAAATGGCTTACCACTTATCCTAAAACTGTGACCCCTGGTTCTGGACTTCCCCAGTATCGGGAACATTCTTCCTGCCTCTAATCTGTCCAATCCTGTCAGAATGTTATATGTTTCTATGAGATCCCCTCTTGTTCTTCTAAACTCCAGTGAATACAGGTCCAGTCGATCCAGTCTCTCCTCATATGTCAGTCCAGCCATCCGGGAATCAGTCTGGTGAACCTTCGCTGCACTCCCTCAATAGCAAGAACGTCCTTCCTCAGATTAGGAGACCAAAACTGAACACAATATTCCAGCTGAGGCCTCACCAAGGCCCTGTACAACTGCAGTAAGACCTCCCTGCTCCTATACTCAAATCCCCTCGCTATGAAGGCCAACATACCATTTGCCTTCTTCATTGCCTGCTGTACCTGCATGCCAACTTTCAATTATTGATGTACCATGACACCCAGGTCTCGTTGCACCTCCCCTTTTCCTAATCTGTCGCCATTCAGATAATATTCTGCCTTCATGTTTTTTCCCCCAAAGTGGATAACCTCACATTTGTCCACATTATATTGCATCTGCCATGCATTTGCCCACTCACCTAACCTGTCCAAGTCACTCTGCAGCCTTTTAGCATCCTCCTCATAGCTCACAACACCACCCAGCTTAGTGTCATCTGCAAACTTGGCGATATTACACTCAATTCCTTCATCTAAATAATTGATGTATATTGTAAATAGCTGGGGTCCCAGCACTGAACCCTGCGGCACCCCACTAGTCACTGCCTGCCATTCTGAAAAGGACCCGTTTATCCCGACTCTCTGCTTCCTGTCTGCCAACCAGTTCTCTATCTATGTTAATACATTACCCCCAATACCATGTGCTTTAATTTTGCACACTAATCTCTTGTGTGGGACCTTGTCAAAAGCCTTTTGAAAGTCCAACTACACCACATCCACTGGTTCTCCCTTGTCCACTCTACTAGTTACATCCTCAAAAAATTCTAGAAGATTTGTCAAGCATGATTTCCCTTTCATAAATCCATACTGACTTTGACCGATCCTGTCACTGCTTTCCAAATGAGCTGCTATTTCATTTTTAATAATTGATCCAACATTTTCCGCACTACCGATGTCAGGCTAACAGGTCTATAATTCCCTGTTTTCAGTTCAGAGAAGGTTCACAAAGTTGATTCCTGTGATGAAGGGGTTGTCTTATGAAGAAAGGTTGAGCAGGTTGGGCCTATACTCATTGAAGTTTAGAAGAATGAAAGGTGGTCTTATTGAAATGTATAAGATTCTGAGGCTTGACAGGGTAGATGCAGAGAGGATGTTTACCCTCATGGGGGAATCTAGAACTAGGGGGCATAGTTTCAGAATGAGGGATTGCCCATTTAAGACGGAGATGAGGAGGAATTTCTTCTCTCAGAGGGTCGTAAATCTTTGGAATTCTCTACCTCGGAGAGCTGTGGAGCCTGAAACATTTAATATGGTCAAGGCTGAGATAGACAGATTCTTGAACTACAGGGAGTCAAGGGTTATGGGGTACAGGCAGGAAAGTGGAGTTGAGGCCAAGATCAGATCAGCTATGATCTTATTGAATGTCGGAGCAGGCTCAAGGGGCTGTATGGCCATGGAGGGAGCACTCCATGTGGGCAGGGAGGAGCAAGAGTGTTTCCTCCCGCACCCCTCCCCCCCCCCGAAGCACCGAGTACCCCCACCACCAGACCACAGCCCCCCATACAAGTCCCACCCTGGGATTGGAACTCGCTCCCCAGGTCAGGGATTCGACCTATCTGGTCCTGTCGCCTTTTCTCCAGCGTTCCCCACTCGACTAGAAGCCAAGCAGATTAATCAGGCTGACATATGGGCAGTGAACCGGTTCGTGACATCAGACGCATGCTGTGGCGTTAAAACTCCACAGCATGTGGGGAAATCTGGACCTCCAGTTTTCCCGCATACTGCCAGCACCGCACCTCGCCCCCCCTCCCCCACCCCCCCCAAGATGCTGCCTGACCAGCTGAGTGTTTCTTGCATTTTCTACTTGTTTCAGATTCCAGCATCTGCAATGTTTTGCTTTTGTTTAAATGTTTAACATACTCCATATCTTGCATACAGCCTGGAACATTTTTCCATTCACTGAAATTTCCATTTTGGTTTTATTTGCAGCCAACAAATATTCAATTAAAACATATTGACATGATTGAAGTAAAATGTGACAGGTCAGGTTACCCTAACTATTTCATTTAATATATTGCAAATATTAAAAATGCATAGAATAAAGCATGCTGTCGGCACCCTCAGGTATTTTTTTGGATGTGAACTATATTACTGCACTATGCAATGAACTGAGGCATAATTAATAGGAATAAGTTGAAGTATGTCAGTAACTTAAATAGCGGGAAGGGGAAAGGAATAGTAATTATTAAAAATCTTCACATTTTAGAATTACACAATCACATTTGCAATTTCCAGATACTGCACTTCACAATGCTTTCCCATAAAATAAAGTGCAGTATTGAAAGAAAAAACTAACGCTGCCAGTATTATCTCGCATCCTAAGTGTTTCAGCATTTTATTTTGAATGACACAGACCACTATTTTACCCTTAGTTGCCAGTGCTCCAATACATTTCTGTCTAGCAATAGACCAGCAAAAGTTTATGTTGGTCAATTCTGCATGATTCCTAGTGGATCATTCACTTTCTTAACACTTGGATAACATTATTGTGAAGGAGAATAGGGATTTGGACGTCCAGGTGCACAAATCACTAAAAGCGAGTGCACAGGTACCAAAAATAATCAAAAAGGTGAAAAGAACGTTGGCCTTTATCTCAAGGCTGTTGAAATACAAAGGGAATGAAGTGAAGCTTCAGTTGTACAGAGCCTTCGCGAGACCCCATCTGAAACACTGCATTTAGTTTTACCACCACGCCTCAGGAAGATTTATTGACCTGGAAGGGGTACAGCACAGAGTAACCAGAATGATATCGGGGCTTAAAGGGTTAACTTATGAGGAAAGGTTGCATAAACTTGGCTTGTATTTCCCTAAGTTTAGACAGCCGAGGGGTTATCTAATAGATGGCTTTAAAATAATAAAGGGCTTTAGAAACATAGAAAATAGGTGCAGGAGTAGGCCGTTCGGTCCCTCGAGCCTGCACCGCCATTCAATAAGATCATGGCTGATCATTCACCTCAGTACCCCTTTCCTGCTTTCTCTCCATACCCCTTGATCCCCTTAGCCGTAAGGGCCATATCTAACTCCCTCTTGAATATATCCAATGAACTGGCATCAACATCTTTGCGGCAGGGAATTCCACAGGTTAACAACTCTCTGAGTGAAGAAGTTTCTCCTCATCTCAGTTCTAAATGGCCCACCCCTTATCCTAAGACGGTGTCCCCTGGTTCTGGATTTCCCCAACATCGGGAACATTCTACCCGCATCTAACCTGTCCTGTCCCGTCAGAATCTTATATGTTTCTAAGAGATCCCCTCTCATCCTTCTAAACTCCAGTGTATAAAGGCCCAGTTGATCCAGTCTCTCCTCATATGTCAGTCCTGCCATCCCAGGAATCAGGCTGGTGAACCTTTGCTGCACTCCCTCAATAGTAAGAATGTTCTTCCTCAGATTAGGAGACCAAAACTGAACACAATATTCCAGGTGAGGCCTCACCAAGGCCCTGTACAAATGCAGTAAGACCTCCCTGCTCCTATACTCAAATCCCCGAGCTATGAAGGCCAACATACCATTTGCCTTCTTCACCGCCTGCTGTATCGGCATGCCAACTTTCAATGATGATGAACCATGACACCCAGGTCTCGTTGCACCTCCCCTTTTCCTAATCTGCCACCATTGAGATAATATTCTGTCTTTGCGTTTTTGCCCCCAAAGTGGATAACCTCACATTTATCCACTTTGATAGAGTAGGTACTGAGAAACGATTTCCTCTGGTAGGGGAATCCCAAACAAGGGGGCACAATCTTAAAATTAGAACAATGCCATTTAGGAGTGAAATCACAAAGGACTGTGGGTATCTGGAACTCTCTCCCTCAAATGGCTGTGGATGCTGGATCAATTGATAGATCAAGATTGATAGATTTTTGATAGGTAAGGGTATCAAAAGATATGGAACAAAGGTAGGTACATAAATTAAGGTAGAGATCAGCCATAATCTGATTGAATAGTGGGAGAGGATCGAGGGGTTGATTGGCCTACTCCTGTCCCTATGACAAACAGTATGTTGGGTTGAATAGGTGGGATGGGAAACATATTAATGCTCCAACCTACTTCTAAAAGAATCTTAACTGTTCAGTTTTTATTTTATTTTTACAGTATACTTTGACAGGAAGGGGAGTAAAAACCAACATTTTTAATTCTCAGCAAAGCAATAGTTATGGGCAGCACTTTTCGTAATTCATCCATTTGAATTAATTCCTGGGTAAATTTTTTCTAGTCCACTGACTGCCTTCTAAGGTGCACTACAACACCATCTGGTACCTACCCAACTGGAAACAAACTAGAACATGAATTTCACTATGATATAATTTTAATGTAAAAATGTATCTCAACATTTATTAAAATGCCAGTTATCATTCTGAATCATCAAATGTTGTTAAAAAAAATAAAAGCAAAGTACTGTAGGTACTGGAAATCTGAAATAAAAACAGAAAATACTGGAAATACTCAGCAGGTCAGGCAGCATCCGTGGAGAGAGGAACAGAGGGGACGAAATTATCCCTTGCCCTGCTTGGAAGTGGTAACCTGCCAGGACCGGGACATGTATCGCCCAGCCGGAAGTTCTGCCCAGGCACGGAATCTGGCCCTTCCGCCCCTCAACGGAGGCAGAGCGCTATCGGAGGTGTTCCGCGTCTGTCGAGGGGTGCTCCTGGTGGTAGAGCAGCACTGAGTCCACCACCGCATTCCGGAACCCAGAGTCCCGCTGGCAATGTCAGCGCAACGCAGATGCTCCACATAACGCTGACACGGCAGAACGCCCCTCTCCTTTAATTAAAGGGAAGGACCGCTGGGAGCTCTGCAGTCCCTTTGGTGGCCGTCACTGAGCCACCAGAGACACCCTCGACCAGGCCAATACTCATGCCGGATGGCAGCCCGGTCGAGGCTAGGGCCGCCATTGTCGGGCCAACAGAAGAGTTGGCTGACAGAAAAATATGGTGGCCCACGGTGAAAATAGCCTCCCCTTTAAGGGACGGCCTGGCGGCGGATGTCCGCCAGCTGGCAGAGACATTGGCCAGTGCCATCCTTGCCACCTGTGGGGCACAAAGGGGTCTGCACGCTCGCCAGCCTGGGGCACAAATCCTGGGGCGTGACACTAATGACACAACGGCCCCCAAACCTCCAGGACAATTTCCCCGAAGGCACCATCGACCCCTTCCCCCAGGCGATAACCTCATTGCTCCACATTAGCGCCACCCGGAGGCACTAATGGGGTTATAAAAAAGGGCAATTTCGCCCGAGTATTTCCAGCATTTGCTGTTGTTAAAAATAAGCTGCTTCCAGGATGAGCTGAATTTTTTACAATATTTTATTTGTTTCCATATCAAGCTTACAGCAGAGCTAAGTGTAACAAGGCTGCTCAACATATCGATTGAACATTTCATAGAAACATAGAAACATAGAAAATAGGTGCAGGAGTAGGCCATTCGGCCCTTCTAGCCTGCACCGCCATTCAATGAGTTCATGGCTGAACATTCAACTTCAGTACCCCATTCCTGCTTTCTCGCCATACCCCTTGATCCCCCTAGCAGTAAGGACCTCATCTAACTCCTTTAACATGAACTGAACAACTTGGGATGTCTATCATTTCTGCTTTCTCACTCCATATCTGTTCTGTGCACGGAGGAAAAATTGTAACTCAGTAACTTTTGAATTACTGACAAATAACATGCTTGATGAAGCACATAGCACTGCCACATTTTTCTTTTAGATAAAATACAGCATTGAAAATTAGACGGGAGCATTTGATGGAATATTAAACCTTTATGATTCAATGCTGGTTCAACCAGGTTTCACATGTTTCCTCTGTATCATTCACTCACCCTCTCTACTAAAGTTGCTATGGACATATCCAGTTTGGGAGAAGAGGCTTTTTTGCATTCTCAAGAGTCATAGGGGCAGAAATTCAGGCATGCCAGAAACCTGGCGTACCTACGATTTCTTAGCTGGTTTTACCGCCACATGGGAAGAGGTCGCCTCCTGATCGATATTCAGGTCTTTGTCATTTTTTTTCGACAAGACCGGTAGTCGGTCATAATGGGGCGGGCGGAAGTGCGCCGGTAAGCCCTGGTGAGGAGCAGAAATTGGGACAGGATCGAGTCTCCGCCGCTGTCACTCAGCGATGGTAACGTCACTGCGTGAGTGCGTCACCACGTCTCCCCCCTCATTTAAAGGGGAGATAATCGGCGATCATTTACCTCGGGTCACTGGGCCACCAGGGAGGGTTTCGGCTGGTACAGTGGCCTGGCACCCAAGAGGAGGTGCCAGGCTGCCTGTTGGCAGCTCGGCCGAACCCAGGACAATAATTGGCCAGCCGATTGGGAAATCGACCAGCAAAAATAAAAACATGCTGGCCGCAGCAGTGCGCCCTCCCCTTGAAGGGCAGCTGTGCTGCCGTGCCGCACACACAGAGAAAAAGCTGTCGGGGATACCGCGCGTCGGAGCAAAGATTTTTGGAGGTAAATTTGGGACGGAGTGTGTTGGAGGTGCAGGAGATTGGCGGTGCGCGCTTTGGTGACGCACTTGCGGCGGTCGGCAGCAGCGGGGCGGAAGTGGGGACAGGCCGAAATATTCCCGAGGTGAATTTGGGTCGTGGCAGCCCATCGACTGCTCCTCGTTTCTGCCGCATGGTTGCTGCAAAATGGCGGTAATGGGCCTTATCTGGACGCAGAATTTTGGCCCCATAATTCTTGCTTTCCTAAACACATACATAAATTTCTGGCCTAAGCCAGGTACATAAGGTTTGTAAAGGGGAAATCGTGTTAGATGAAGCTTTATGCCGGAAGCACAAATTTGTCTGTTTCCTTTTTTCTGCAGGTGCAAAAGTAGTGGATAATAGAATTATAACTGTGCAAACAATACTTTATAGAGTTCCATTTGTGACAACTTAGAGCTTGTGCTCATCAATAGTGCCGAAAAGCAGTGATCCAGAACTGGGAGAAAATTGGTTACATTAAAGTCTGAATTTGCAAGGCAAGTCCTTCGTCTTAATTTTCCTATACTTCCTGCCCACGGAAACCATGTGCAGCTAGGCAGCTGTGTTGCATGATTGACTGGACAACTGAATAATTACGTGAAGCAGCTGCTCTTAAAAGGTAACAACTTGCCATAAAAGGGGAGTAGATCGATTCCTTCAATAGACTTGAAGGGGTGTCATTGTTGTGAGGAGGTAGGCAGCTACAGATTGCTTTGAAAATTGTGACCTATAGGTAATGGATAAATCTCCCTTCTTTTAAGATAAGTTGTTAGATATTCTACTACAGGATATGCAGCAAGGGAGGGTGAACTTCTTTGCAGATATGGAAGGTGCAAGGCTTCAAAGGGATCTGTCCACAAGGATAAGAATTTTGAATTGGAGGCATTAGGGGATGGAGAGCTGATGTGGGTAAGCGAGGTGATGGGTAAGTGGGACTTGGTAAGGGTTAAGAAACAGGCAGCAAAGTTTTGGATGAGCTGATGTTTATGGAGAATGGTGTGCACAGGAGGACGGCCAAGAGAGCATTAAAATAGTTGAGTCTGGAAGTGACAAAAAATTTGCAGCAGATGGGCTGAAGCAGGGACAGAGACGGGAAATGTTACTCAGGTCGAAGTACGTGCTCTTTGAGATGAAGAGGATATGGGGTTGGAAGTCCAGCTCGGAGTCAGATAGGATGCTGACCTTGCAAATAGTCAGCTTTAACCCGAGATAGTGGCCAAGGAGGGCGATAGAATCAGTGGAGAGGACATGGAGTTTGTGGGGATGCCAAAGGAAATGGCTTTGGTCTTCCCAATGTTTGACTGTAAGAAATTGTGGCTCATGCAGGACTGGACATTGCAAAAAACAGGCTGACAGCTCAGATGCAGCGATGAGGTAGAGCTCGGTATCGTTAGCGCACAAAGAATCATAGAATCATACAGCACAGTCTGCAGTACCTGGCTATATCAAGCATATGACAGATGTGCTGCGGTTATACCTTCATCACTTTCCCTGTAGATGGTATGTGGCCACAGAAATATAATTGCACATGCCAATGGTTCAGGAGGCAGCCATGAATCCATCCGCTGTCTGCAGTGACTGCATTTTTAGAAGAAGAACTGCAGGGGCGGAGGGGTCACGGCAATAGAATTTAGGGCACCAAAGCTAAGTTATGTATTCATGGTTGCTGATCTTATGAGAAACTCCCTAACAGCAGAAGAGGGCCTTAGGATGGACTCTGAGCATGTGTTTGCTGTCACAAATCTGACACATTAATTTGCAAGAGTTTTGTGCCATCCAGCTGTGACACAATGAAATTGTCTGTAAAAGAACAATGGTTGTGTACAGTGCTTGAAACAGTATCTCACACAGGATGTGGGAGTGTCTATCTGAAGTGTTTTCTCATGCTTGATGGGCATCACAAGACAGACATGCACATCTACCATAGTGACATTTTTCAATGTAGCTTATACCTGTGATTTAACTGAAAGATGGTCTTCAGCTCTTAATAGGCCCATCCTCATTTGGCACACCTCCTGCAGAAGAACATTCAACTCTTCACTATCAGAGAGCAGTGTTGCTGTGTCAGTTTCATTAATTACTCCACAACTTCATGTTTAATGGTGTGCTGTAACCCTTTCAGAACTGTTCCTTCATAAGGTTTTCTAATCCCAGCCAAGTATGACAAGTGTGCTTTACGCCAAGTTTTCCAGGTCAGCTTTTTCTGTACCTCTAGCCTATTCAAAATTACAGGCTCCACGTGGCTTGGCTCCCACTTCCGACTTCCTCGTATGTCACGCTGTGCATGTGCGATTGAATCGAGGGCCCATGCTCAAAAAGAGGGTGGAGTCCAATGCGCGCATGCGCAGAAGGACACACAAAAAACTAGTACAAATAGTCACTCCGATTCAAAACAGCAAGGCGAAGGGGGTGGGATGTTTTCCATTGTAAAATTTGGCCAGGCTGCTTGTGCTGGAGGTGCAGATGAGGCAACTCAACCCCATTTTTCCTACTATTGTAAAATCAACACTATTGTATATTACTCAACAAGATGCACAATAAATAATGGAAATAATTATTACAATTATATCTTTTATTGAGTAAATGGCTAGCTTGGCTAGAAAGTAAATAAGCACTCCAAGAAGAATCAGCATATATTTTAGAATTTACTTAATCATTGTGATTATATGTAAAGATTATCCCAAACAGTGGTGCGAATCAGTGGGATTTAATGTTTCTGTATGTTTGGCAGTGCAATTCATTTCTATTAAAGAAGTCAATGAGGCTTTTAACATGATCCAGTTGAAGTTTTTGTTTCCCATAAAGGTACCTGAAATGTTAGCATTGTAATTTGCTGCTTGGCAAAACAGTCAGATTCAATCCATACTCTTACTTTGAATTTCTCTACATCTCATGACACTTTTGTTACAGCATAATTATCTTTGATGGAGACCAGGCCTAGAGCTGACATTTAATGTGCTTAGGCCAGAACTTGACTGTTCTCCGTGGATCTGTTATGTCACATAGCAGCAAGTAAGCATGTATAGTAAATTTACAATAAATAGGATTAAGTGTCCAAAGCCGATTGCTAAATACTACAACCTGGAAACTGATTGACCAATGTATCAGGGTACATCAGTACTCATAAAAGTAGCACTGAAAATAATTAGATAGAAATCAATTTTTAAAAGTCTGACATTTTAAAAGAACTTGCATTTATATAGCGCCTTTCATGACCTTGGAATGTTCCAACGCGCTTTACAGCCAATAACGTACTTTTCAAGTGTAGTCACTATTATAATGTAGGAAATGCGGCCGCCAATTTGCACATAACAAGGTCCCACAAACAGCAATGAGATAATGACTAAGTAATCTGTTTTGAGTGATGTTGTGATGTTGAAAGCGGACAGTGGTTTACTTAGATAGTTTCACATTGCTATACTAATTATAAAACCACTGTGTTCAGTACTGGAGATAATCACTTTATTTAGCAAAGAAACGTAAAGTTAAATAACAATGGTGGAATTTGTCCCCTATTCTTTGGTTCCCAGTTGTTAGATATGTAAACCTGTAAATAACTTGTTTAACCACCAGAGGGCTCATCTCCTGGAGGCCCAAGGGATCCCACAATCCCTTGGGAGCACCTGTACTTAAGGAGGCCTCACAGGCGAGAGAGGCACTCTGGAGATCTGTAATGAAAGACTAAGGTCACACTTTACTTTGAGCTCACAGTATCTGGTCAGACTCTTTATTCATACGTAACAACTGGCGACGAGATACAGATGAAGAACCCCACCGCAACGATGCAGAGAACAATGGGCATCCTGGAGACATTTTCAGAGGGAGATGATTGGGAATCCTTCGTGGAGCAACTCGACCAATACTTTGTGGCCAACGAGCTGAAAGGAGAAGCGATCGCTGTCAAACGAAGGGCGATTCTCCTCACTGTTTGCAGGGCACCAACGTATGGCCTCATGAAAAATCTGCTTGCTCCAGTGAAACCCACAGAGAAATTGTATGATTTGTGCACACTGATCCGGGAGCATCTTAACCTGAAGGAAAGCGTTCTGATGGCGAGGTACCGGTTCTACACGCTCAAAAGGTCTGAAGGCCAGGAAGTGGCGAACTATGTCGCCGAGCTAAGATGTCTTGCAGGACATTGCGAATTTGAAGGACATTTGGAGCACATGCTCAGGGATTTCTTTGTACTTGGCATTGGACATGAAGTGATACTTCACAAACTTTTGACTGTAGAGACCCCAACCTTGAGTAAAGCCATAGCCGCTTCGAAAGATATGTTTGCAAGGGCTGTGGAACAATGGGCCACCTCCAACATATGTGCAAGCGAGCTGCAAACCCTGCTAATCCTGCAAACCACCATTAGAGGAGGACAGATCCACGGCAGATCACGGCGAACCAGAGCCTCAGGCCGAGGAGGCAGAGGTATATGGGGTGCACACATTTACCACAAAGTGTCCCCTGATAATGCTGAAAGTTGAATTAAATGGACTCCCGGTGTCAATGGAGCTGGACACGGGCGCGAGCCAGTCCATTATGAGCAAAAAAACTTTCGACAAATTGTGATGCAGCAAGGCCTCAAGGTCAGTCCTGACTCCCATTCGCACTAAACAGAGAACGTACACAAAGGAACTGATTCCCGTAATCAGCAGTGCTACCGTAAAGGTCTCTTACGATGGAGCGGTGCACAAGCTACCACTCTGGGTGGTACCGGGCGATGGCCCCACGCTGCTCGGCAGGAGTTGGCTGGGGAAGATATCCTGGAACTGGGACGATGTCCGAGCACTCTCGTCCGTCCACGACACATCGTGTGCCCAGGTCTTAAACAAGTTCCCCTCGCTGTTCGAACCAGGCATCGGGAAGTTCCAAGGAGCAAAAGTGCAGATCCACCTAATTCCGGGAGCACGACCCATCCATCACAAGGCAAGAGCGGTAACATACATGATGAGATAGAGGGTGGAGATCGAGCTGGACCGGTTGCAACGAGAGGGCATCATTTCGACGATTGAATTCAACGAGTGGGCCAGTCCGATTGTTCCAGTCCTCAAGGGAGACGTCACCATCAGAACCTGTGGTGATTACAAAGTTACTATCAATCGTTTCTCCCTGCAAGATCAATACCCACTACCAAAGACAGACGACCTTTTTGCAATGCTGGTGGGAAGAAAGACGTTCACGAAGCTGGACTTGACCTCGGCCTACATGACGCAGGAGCTGGAGGAATCATCGAAGGGCCTCACCTGCATCAACACGCACAAAGGTCTCTTCATTTACAACAGATGCCCATTTGGGACTCGATCAGCCGTGGCGATTTTCCAGAGAAACATGAAAAGCTCACTGAAGTCGGTCCCGCGCACCATGGTCTTCCAGGACGACATCTTGGTTTCAGGTCGGGACACAGTCGAGCATCTGCAGAACCTGGAGGAGATTCTTAGTCAGCTTAACTGCGTGGGGCTCAGGCTAAAACGCTCGAAGTGCGTTTTCCTGACGCCTGAAGTGAAGTTCCTAGGGAGAAGAATTGCGGCAGACGGCATCAGGCCCACCGATTCGAAGACGGAGAAAATTGAGAACGCACCGAAGTCACAGAACGTGACGGAGCTGCGTTCGTTTCTAGGACTCCTGAACTACTTTGGTAACTTCTTACCGGGTCTCAGCACACTGTTAGGACCACTGCATTCTTTACTGCATAAAGGAGAAGAATGGGTATGGGGTAAAAGCCAAGAAAATGCATTTGTAAAAGCTAGAAAACTGTTATGTTCAAACAAATTGCTTGTGCTGTATGATCCATGTAAGCGTTTGGTACTAGCATGTGATGCGTTGTCATACGGTGTCGGGTGTGTATTACAACAAGCGAATGAATCTGGGAAATTGCAACCAGTTGCTTCTGCATCAGAAGTCTGTCTCAGGCTGAGAGGGCCTACAGCATGATTGAAAAAGAAGCATTAGCGTGTGTTTATGGGGTAAAGAAAATGCACCAATACATTTTTGGGTTTAAATTTGAATTAGAAACGAACCATAAGTCACTGATATCTCTCTTTTCTGAAAGTAAGGGGATAAATACGAATGCATCGGCCCGCACCCAGAGATGGGCGCTCACGTTGACCACATACAACAACACGATCCGCCACAGGCCAAGCACAGAAAACTGTGCCAATGCTCTCAGTAGGCTGCCATTGCCTACCACGGGGGTCGAAATGGCACAACTCGCAGATTTAGTCATGGTAATGGAAACATTCGAGAGTGAGCAATCACCTGTTACCAACGACAGATTAGAACCTGGACTAGCCAGGACCCCTTACCGTTCTTTGTAAAAAACTGTGTGCTTCACGGGAACTGGTCCAGCGTCCCATTAGAAATGCAGGAAGGGATAAAGCCATACCAGCGGCGTAAAGATGAAATGTCTATACAGGCAGACTGCGTTGGGTAATCGGTTAGTAGTACCCAAAAAGGGCAGGAACACTTTCATTAGTGATCTCCACAGTACCCACCCAAGCATTGTAATGATGAAAGTGATAGTTAGATCCCACGTGTGGTGGCGTGGTATCGATGTGGACTTAGAGTCCTGCATGCACAAATATAACACATGTTCACAGTTAAGCAATGCACCCAGGGAGGCGCCACTAAGTTTATGGTCATGGCTCTCCAAACCATGGTCTAGGGTCCATGTTGACAATGCAGGCCCGTTCTTGGTTAAAATGTTCCTAGTGGTTGTAGATGCATACTCCAAATGGATTGAATGTGAGATAATGTCGGCAAGCACATCCGGTGCCACCACTGAAAGCCTGCGGGCCATGTTTGCCACGCACGGCCTGCCTGATGTCCTTGTGAGTGACAACGGGCCGTGTTTCACCTGTGCCGAGTTCAAAGAGTTCATGACCCGCAATGGGATCAAACATGTTACATCTGCCCTGTTCAAACCAGCATCCAATGGTCAGGCAGAGAGAGCAGTGCAAACAATCAAGCAGAGCTTGAAGAGGGTAACTGAAGACTCACTGCAGACTCGCCTATCCCGAGTCCTGCTTAATTACCACACGAGACCCCACTCGCTCACTGGGATTCCACCCGCTGAATTGCTCATGAAAAGGGCACTTAAGACAAGGCTCTCGTTAGTCCACGCTGATCTACACGAACAGGTAGAGAGCAGGCGGCTTCAACAAAGTTCATATCATGATAGCGCAAATGTGTCATGTGAAATTGAAATTAATGATCCTGTATTTGTGTTGAACTAAGGATGAGGTCCCAAGTGGCTTCCCGGCACTGTCGTGGTCAAAGAGTGGAGTAGGGTGTTTCAGGTCAAACTTTCAAATGGACTCATCTACAGGAAACACTTGTACCAAACCAAATTCAAATTCACAGACTATCCAGAACAACCCACATTAGACCCTACCTTTTTTGACACCCATCACACACACCAGTGGCAATCGACACAGCGGTTGACCACGAAGCAGAACCCATCACCGGCAGCAGCCCAGCAGGACTCACCACACCAGGCAGCCCAGCAAGGCCAGATGCACAGCAACCCGGCAAGGGCCCAACAAATGATTCACCAAAATCAGCATTTGCACCGCGACGATTAACCAGGGAAAGAAAGGCCTCCAGATCGACTCACCTTGTAAATAGTTATGCTATTAACTTTTCGGTGGGGGCGGCGGCGGGGACGAGTGTTATATATGTAAACCTGTAAATACCTTGTTTAACCACCAGAGGGCTCATCCCCAGGAGTCCCAAGGGATCCCACAATCCCTTGGGAGCACCTGTACTTAAGGAGGCCTCACAGGCTGGAGAGGCACTCTGGAGACCTGTAATGAAAGACTAAGGTCACACTTTACTTTGAGCTCACAGTATCTGGTCAGACTGCTTATTCATACATAACACCAGTCATTGAATGAAATAAGCCCATTGTGACATCAATACCCAAGCCAAATGTTAACATTATTGAATACTGACTCACAAGTTCAATTCAGCCCCAAAACATTGGCAAATCCCTGCAGGTCGAGCAGCACCTGTGGAGAGAAACAGAGTTAACGTTTCAGGTCTGTAACCTTCGTCAGAACCTTTCGTTCTGACAAAGGGTCACTGACCTGAAACATTAACTCTATTTCTATCCACAGATGCTACTAGACCTGCTGAGATTTCCAGCATTTTCTGTTTTTATTTCAGATTCCAGCATCTGCAGTATTTTGCTTTTGTATCGGCAAATCCCCGCCTACACAGTTTATACTATGGGTAGGAAAATGGGTTTGTTTGACATTATCCAACTGTGATTGGTTGGCTGCAGATAGAAAATACACTAACTCCTACTGTCTTCAGATGTTTAAAATGGAAGTTAGTTGTATAACTGGAAAAAAGCTTCTTTTCTTAGAGAAAACTCAGATATTTCAATTTAAAAGATTCAATCTCAGCAGTTTATTTTGCACTAATCATTAAAATTATGGTTGTAAACTCTGTCAAAAATGATGCACCATTGTACAACTACAACAGTTAGAAACAATGCTCTACCTGGTTTGAAATCTCCGATAATTTTTTTCAACATTCTTACAAAAGGAAGTATTTATAGCGAACAAATCATTGTCAGTGTGTGAAAATACATATCTCACCATAACATTGTCTGAGGCATGCTACACAACATAATTTAAAGGAACATATTATAAATAGTTTTTTGATGGTGTCTCTATTAATGTAGAATCCATGGAAAAATGTACATTATGTCAGAGGTCCTGATACTGTATATCAAAGACCTGTTACAGTAGCAAGCTGCTGTATCTTTCAAGTCCAAGATAAATTGTCATGTAATGACATCCAGTATAACAGAACTTACCCTAACACCCCAGCAATGCACAGCAGGATACAGTCAAACACTAATGAAGATTTTGCAACATTCTTGTATCAGGCATGGCTGAATCTGCAGCATACTGTTCATAAAGCAAATACATCTGTTAATATTTCTTGTTACATGATTGATTTTTTTATCTACATGTCTCCATTGTTAACATTCGTACAAAGTCACAGTTTTCAGCACATTTGAAATGACTTCTCCTGACCTTTTTCCAGAACAACTGAGCATAGTGTTGAATATTAATGACCTTTACAAATTCCAAACAATGTAAGTACTGTACTGTCAGATGGTACATTTGTCTTTAACTTGCTTGAATGAGTTGGTAAATCAAAATTCATCATGTGAACACAAGCCAGATTCTAAAGTGCATTAAATGTAAGCATTACACTATGGAGACTGCAGTTCTAAAAATCTTTTGTCTGACTGACCTAGCTAAATTCAAGTAATTTCAGTCATCCAAGCATTCTTTCACAGGAGACAATGAGTGGGAGTTGAGGACTGGTCATGCAACAGCGATAGTCCTATGGCACCCTAATAATATGTATTGATAGCAGGAGATAGGGCTTTCAACTTTTATTTGTTCACTTAGTAATCAGTCGCTGAATTTTGTATTAAAGCATATTTGAGAAGAGAAGGGACTACAGAAAATGCAATGCAAATATCAAAACTATACATTACGTATTAATTAATAATTCCAAAGCTGAACAGTTTATTAAAACAATACAAGGGAAGCATATTGGGGTTCAATAGTGTAAAAGATAACTTTAACTTGACTTTGTTCAAGACTGTACCAGTATTAATGAAAAAATATGTACATCTGGGATGCTTCCAACAATCTAAGCCTAATTCAGAGACAATACTAAGTATATTATACTGAGTCAAAAGATTGTGGGTTCAAATCCCACTCCAGGAACTTGAGCAGATAAATCTAGGCTAACACTCCAGTGCTGTGCTGAGGGAGTGCCATTTTTCAGATGAGACGTTAAACCGAGGCCCTGTCTGTTCTTTCAAATGGATGTAAAAGATCCCATGGCACTATTTCGAAGAAGAGCAGGGGAGTTATCCCTGGTGCCTGGCCAATATTTATCCCTCAATCAACATAACAAAAACAGACTATCTGGTCATTATTACATTGCTGTTTGTGGGTTTGCTGTGCGCAAGTTGGCTGCCGCGTTTCCCACATTTCAACAATGACTGCATTTCAAATAAAGTACTTCATTGGCTGTAAAGTGCTTTGAGACGTCCTGTGGTCGTGAAAGGCGCTATATAAATGCAAGTCTTTCTTTCTATATGTATCTGTCTTTATTACATTTTACACTATTGGGCAAGCATATGGTTTTGCATGAAAGTTTCCTTATAGCAGATAGATACAGTTGTTTCATAATTGGAAATGTTATATATTTATCAATCACCCGTGTTACCTGTTTTATCTTAAAACTACCCTTTAGAGACAACCTGGAACATATATTTTGTTTGGAGCTCCCTTTATGATGTCATAAAGTCCTATTCCAATGACATCATGAATGAAGAATGCTACCCACAGTTCATTATGTCCACTCATGTTACTAGAGAAAAATGTCATGAAGTCACGAGAGGGAATTTTGTACAAATGTCTGCTTCTGAAATGTTTCTGACCGTCTAAAGCTCAGTAAAAGGCACTTCGAGAGATATCTTTATTATCTTTAAATGTATGGGAAAATGCACTTGATAAGAAAATCAATTTCAAAGAAATTTGAGCGGAACAGGTTCAAGATATGAATGGCCTACTCTTGTTCATATGTTCTATAATTTTTTGGGGGTTGAATGCTAGTAATATGGGGCTCAAGTTTCAGCCTGAGTTGCTCCTATTTTTTTGGAGCAACTAGTTTAGAATGGAGCATCTTAGAAATTGCAATTTTGCAATAAAAAGGCCCAACGCGTCGGAGGAAGCTCGGGTGTTCCAGGTGCATGGAGAGGCTCGGGAGGTGCGTCGCTGGGGCCTATAAAAAGGCCCAACGTGTCAGAGGAAGCGTGCTTGTGCAGCTGCAGCAGGGTGAGAAGGCAAAAAAGTAGAAAGAAATGAAAAGGTGACGTCACAGCCAAGGGGGTAAGTGATTGGCTGGTGATTGGTAAGTAGTTTTTCTTTTTCATTTTCTTTTTCTTTTTCTTTCTTTATCAGTAAGTAACCGTTTAACATTGTTGTTGCACAATTAGGTTAATCTAAGGGTTACGTCATGGCAGGAGAGCTCGGACATGTGTTATGCTCCTCCTGTACTATGTGGGAACTCAGGGACGCTTCCGGTGTCCTTGACGACTACATGTGTGGGAAGTGCATCCGCCTGCAGATCCTGACAGACTGCACTGCAGCACTGGAGCTGCGGGTGGATTCACTCTGGAGCATCCACGATGCTGAGAATGACGTGAATAGCACGTTTAGTGAGTTGGTCACACCGCAGGTAAAGGGTACACAGCCAGATAGGGAACGGGTGACCAACAGGAAGAGCAGTACAAGGAAGGTAGTGCAGGGGTCCCCTGCGGTCATCCCCCTGCAAAACAGATGTACTGCTTTGAGTACTGTTGAGGGGGATGACTCATCAGGGGAGAGCAGCAGCAGCCAAGGTCATGGCACCGTGGGGGGGGTGGCTGCACAGGAGGGCAGGAAAAAGAGTGGGAGAGCAATAGTGATAAGGGATTCAATTGTAAGGGGAATAGATAGGCGTTTCTGCGACCGCAACCGAGACTCCAGGATGGTATGTTGCCTCCCTGGTGCAAGGGTCAAGGATGTCTCAGAGCGGGTGCAGGACATTCTGAAAAGGGAGAGTGGACAGCCAGTTGTTGTGGTGCATATAGGTACCAACGATATAGGTAAACAACGGGATGAGGTCAGAAGAGATGAATTTAGGGAGCTAGGAGCTAAATTAAAAAGTAGGACTTCAAAAGTAGTAATCTCAGGATTTCTACCAGTGCCACGTGCTAGTCAGAGTAGGAATTACAGGATAGCTCAGATGAATACGTGGCTTGAGGAGTGGTGCAGAAGAGAGGGATTCAAATTCCTGGGACATTGGAACCGGTTCTGGGGGAAGTGGGACCAGTACAAACCGGACGGTCTGCACCTGGGCAGGACCGGAACCAATGTCCTAGTGCTGTTAGGGAGGAGTTAAACTACCATGGCAGGGGGATGGGAACCTATGCAGGGAGACAGAGGGAAATAAAAGGGAGACAGAGGCAAAAGATAAAAAGGAGAATAGTAACAGTGGAGGGCAGAGAAACCGAAGGCAAAAAACAAAAAGGACCACATTACAGCAAAATTCTAAAGGGGCAAGGTATGTTAAAAAGACAAGCCTGAAGGCTCTATGCCTCAATGCGAGGAGTATTCAGAATAAGGTGGACGAATTAACTGCGCAGATAGCAGTTAATGGATATGATGACGGTGGCATCACGGAGACATGGCTCCAGAGTGACCAAGGATGGGAATTCAACATCCAGAGGTATTCAACATTTAGGAAGGATAGACAGAAAGGAAAAGAAGGCGGGGTGGCGTTGCTGGTTAAAGACGAAATTAATGCAATAATAAGGAAGGACATTGGTTTGGATGATGTGGAATCGGTATGGGTGGAGCTACGGAATACCAAAGGGCAGAAAATGCTGGTGGGAGTTGTGTACAGGCCACCAAACAGTAGTAGTGAGGTTGGGGACAGCATCAAACAAGAAATAAGGAATGTGTGCAATAAAGCTACAGCAATTATCATGGGCAACTTTAATTTACATATAGATTGGGCTAACCAAACTGATAGCAATGCGGTGGAGGAGGATTTCCTGGAGTGTATTAGGGATGTTTTTTTTGACCAATGTGTCGAGGAACCAACTAGAGAGCTGGCCATCCTAGACCGGGTGATTTGTAATGAGAAGGGACTAATTAGCAACCTTGTTGTGCGAGGTCCCTTGGGGAAGAGTGACCATAATATGGTAGAATTCTTTATTAAGATGGAGAGTGACACAGTTAAATCAGAAACTAGGGTCCTGAACTTAAGGAAAGCTAAACTTCGACGGCATGAGGCATGAATTGGCTAGAATAGATTGGCGAGTGATACTTAAAGGGTTGACGGTGGATAGGCAATGGCAAACATTTATAGATGAATGAACTTCAACAATTGTACATCCCTGTCTGGAGTCCTGGTATTGCAGTACTTCCAGGAACGGTGCAGTGGCTCTAGGCCTTTTGGCTAAGAGCATTGGCGCAGAGTGATCCTTGACGTGTGCAAGGTGACCTCTGGCGTTTGTGATTTGACAAAGAATTGGAACGATTGGCTACGAATTTCAAAAAAAAAGGGAAGGTGGCTCAACCGTGGCTAACAAGGGAAATTAAGGTTGGTGTTAGATCCAAGGAAGAGGCATATAAATTGGGCAGAAAAAGCAACAAACCAGAGGACTGGGAGAAATTTAGAATTCAACAGAGGAAGACAAAGGGTTTAATTAGGAGGGGGAAAATAGAGTACGAGAGGAAGCTTGCCGGGAACATAAAAACTGACAGCAAAAGCTTCGATAGATATGTGAGGAGAAAAAGAGTAGTGAAGACAAATGTAGGTCCCTTGCAGTCGGACTCAGGTGAATTTATAATGGAGAACAAAGAAATGGCAGACCAATTGAACAAATACTATGGTTCTGCTTCACGAAAGAAGACACAAATAACCTTCCGGATGTACTAGGGGACCGAGGGTCTAGTAAGAAGGAGGAATTGAAGGATATCCTAATTAGGCGGGAAACTGTGTTGGGGAAATTGATGGGATTGAAGGCCGATAAATCCCCGGGACCTGATTGTCTGCATTCCAGAGTAATTAAGGAAGTGGCCATAGAAATAGTGGATGCATTGGTGATCATTTTCCAACAGTCTATCGACTCTGGATCAGTTCCTATGGACTGGAGGATAGCTAATGTAACACCACTTTTTAAAAAAAGGAGGGAGAGAGAAAACGGGTAATTATAGACCTGACATCAGTTGTGGGGAAAATGTTGGAATCAATCATTAAGGATGAAATAGCAGCGCATTTGGAAAGCAGTGACAGGATTGGTCCAAGTCAGCATGGATTTCTGAAAGGGAAATCATGCTTGACAAATCTTCTAGAATTTTTTGAGGATGTAACCAGTAGAATGAACAAGGGAGAACCAGTGGATGTGGTGTATTTGGACTTTCAAAAGGCTTTTGACAAGGTCCCATATAAGAGATTGGTGTGCAAAATCGAAGCACACGGTATTGGGGGTAATGTACTGGCGTGGATAGAGAATTGGTTGGCAGACAGGAAGCAGAGAGTCGGGATAAACGGGTCCTTTTCGGAATGGGAGGCAGTGACTAGTGGAGTGCCGCAGGGCTCAGTGCTGGGACGCCAGTTCTTTACAATATACATTAACGATTTGGATGAAGGAATAGAGTGTAAGAGTGTAATATCTCCAAGTTTGTGGATGACACTAAACTGGGTGGCGGTGTGAGCTGTGAGGAGGATGCCAAGAGGCTGCAGGGTGACTTGGACAGGTTAGGTGAGTGGGCAAATGCATGGCAGATGCAGTATAATGTGGATAAATGTGAGGTTATCCACTTTGATGGCAAAAACACAAAGGCAGAATATTATCTCAATGGCGGCAGATTAGGAAAAGGGGAGGTGCAACGAGACCTGGGTGTCATGGTTCATCAGTCATTGAAAGTTGGCATGCAGGTACAGCAGGCGCTAAAGAAGGTAAATGGCATGTTGGCCTTCATAGCTAGGGGATTTGAGTACAGGAGCAGGGAGGTCTTACTGCAATTGTACAGGGTCTTGGTTAGGCCTCACCTGGAATATTGTGTTCAGTTTTGCTCTCCTAATCTGAGTAAGGACGTTCTTGCTATTGAGGGAGTGCAATGAAGGTTCACCAGACTGACATATGAGGAGAGACTGGATCAACTGGGCCTTTATACACTGGAGTTTAGAAGGATGAGAGGGGATCTCATAGAAATGTATAAGATTCTGACGGGACGGGACAGATTAGATGCGGAAAGAATGTTCTCGATGTTGGGGAAGCCCAGAACCAGGGGACACAGTCTTAGGATAAGGGGTAGGCCATTTAGGACTGAGATGAGGAGAAACTTCTTCACTCAGAGAGTTGTTAACCTGTGGAATTCCCTGCCATAGAGAGTTGTTGATGCCAGTTCATTGGATGTATTCAAGAGGGAGTTAGATATGGCCCTTACGGCTAAAGGGATCAAGGTTATTGAGAGAAAGCGGGAAAGGGGTACTTAGGTGAAGGATCAGCCATGATCTTATTGAATGGTGGTGCAGGCTCGAAGGGCCGAATGGCCTACTCCTGCACCTATTTTCTATGTTTCTATACTTCTATGTTTCTAATTCTCGGCATTTAGTTTGTTCCAGTTCTAGTGAGTTAGAATAGTTTCATTTTAGAATTGTTTTTTTTTTCAAATTAGGGCGTGTCCAGCCACTTACGCCTGTTTTGCAAGTTTAGGCAGCGAAAACTTACTCCAAACTAACTTAGAATGGAGTAAGTGTAGATTTTTGTACATTCAGAAAAACCTTGCCTACACTTTAGAAATTTGGCGTAGGGGACGAGAGATGTGGGGGAGAGGAAGGGAAGTTTACAAGCATTAAGCACTTCACTTTTACAAATAAAGAGCCATCATCAATAATAAATGATAAATAAATCAATAAATCAACCAACAAATCAATCCAAAAAAAATTTAAAAACAAAAAAAATCAATCAAAAAAAATAAATAAAAATTTTTTTAAAATTTTAAAAATCAACAAATAAAAAATTAAGTTTCTACTCACTGACTGCAGCACCGGGAGCCCTCCAACAGTGTGCTGGGAAGAGGCCCCCCCAGGAAATGCCAGTCAGGCAGGCCCCGCCGCGGACCAGGACTTCAGGCAGGGCCTGCACCCAGTGATGATCGCCGCCCAGGACTTCGGGCGGGCCCCACCGACGACGCCACTTCGGGCAGGGCCCGGACCCAGGAGATGCTGGGCCGCCTCCGAGGACTTCGGGTGGGGCCCGCCCCCAGTGAGATGCTGGGCGGGCGGCCCCCGCCGCCAACGAGGTAAGGGCTGTCAGGCCACTGGGCCCAGGATTGGGGCGACGTCCTTAGCCAGGGATAGGGTCGTCGTCTGGAAACAGGACGCGCTGGGAGGGCCAGGACCTACTGTGGCGCACGTGCGCAGCTGCCGGCAGTTTTTGGCGCAGGGCTGTAGCTCCACCCCCAGCAGCTGCTGCTGCGCCGCGCTGAGCTGGAAACGGGCCTACAGATATCGGAGAATCGCAAGGTAAGTATTCAGCGCAATTTCTGATCTACAAATTAGGCAGGCCTCTCCGATGTGCGCCATTCTAGCGGGGGTCCGAAACTTGAGTCCGTAGTGTTAACAAAATAATTCCAAAAGACTGTGGCAAGAGTGCCATCTCAACAAATTAATTTTGTTTAGAGGTCAGCTAGCCATTTTTAACTAACAAGCCACGTGTGATTCACTAACTCAATTATTTAATCACCCACAGTAGTTACCAATCTTATTCTCAGAGGACACCTATAATTTTTTCTCTGAAAAGAGTTTGCAACCCTGGAGTATCTGGCATATCTCATATGTTTCATTATGTGATGTGGCAGCTTTAAAAGATGAAATCAGCGAAGCTTCTATCTTCTGCTAATGGTTCTTAAATGGAATAAACCTTCAGAGTCTTACTGCACTGCGTGGGAATGACAATCTATTTTCTCTAAGGTGTGAAAACTTTCTCTCACATCTCTTAGATTTGAGCCAAAACAAGGTATATATTGTAAATATGGCAACCGGTGTGACAACTAAGAATAACAAAGACATATTGCTTATCCCTTTTATTCTCTGTTTAGCCCATTGTATGAGATTCAAAAAATGTCTGCATTCCATTTACAAATTCTTTTAACAAAATCATCATAGGCGGCCCCTCGAACGAGGACGACTTGCTTCCACATGAGTTCACAGATGTTTCAATGAAGGACCCAATATTCCAGTCCTGAACTCCAACTGAGGGGGTGGAAGATGCCTGTGCTTGGATTTTTTTAACGTGTGGTGCCCGTTGCACATCAGCCACCACACGGGCTTGACAAGAGCTCGGCCTTTATCCAGTGCCAAGGGTTAACCAGGACAACTGGAGACCTGCTCTGCTGCACAGACCTAGTGCGCACACATATCGCAGTGTGGGCTGGGCCGTGCTGCCCCATGGCCCTCGGCTCTTCTGGGCCCCGTACCCTCATTCGCCGCACCTCTGCCACAATCCCTCACCGTTCCACTGCCACAAAAACACTCGTCGCACCTCCACCACGATCTCAATAATAACATAAGAACATAAGAAATAGGAGCGGGAGTAGGCATAAGGCCCCTTGAACCTGCTCCGCCATTCAATAAGATCATGGCTGATCTGATTATAGACTCAACTCCACTGCCCCGTCCGCTCCCCATAACCCCTCATCCCCCCATCGCTCAAGAAACTGTCTATTTCGGTCTATTTCGGTCACAAATTGACAACGCTCTGAGAAGAAATTTCTCCTCATCTCCGTTCTAAATGGGCGGCCCCTTATTCTAAGATCGTGCCCTCTAGTTCGAGTCTCCCCCACCAGTGGAAACATCCTCTCTGCATCCACCTTGTCAAAACCCCTCATAATCTTATACCTTGCTATAAGATCACCTCTCATTCTTCTGAATTCCAATGAGTAGAGGCCCAACCTACTCAATCTTTCCTTATAAGTCAACCCCCTCATCCCCGGGATCAACCTGGTGAACCTTCTCTGAACTGCCTTCAAAGCAAGTATATCCTTTCGTAAATATGGAAACCAAAACTGCAGCAGTATTCCAGGTGTGGCCTCACCAATACCCTGTACAGCTGTAACAAGACTTCCCTGCTTTTATACTCCATCTCCTTTGCAATAAAGACCAAGATTCCATTGGCCTCCCTGATCATTTGCTGTACCTACATAATAACTTTTTGTGTTTCATGCACAAGGACCCCCAGGTCCCGCTGTACTGCAGCACTTGGCAATCTTTCTCTATTTAAATAAAATCTTTGATTTTTTTCTGCCAAAGTGCAACACTTTCCAACATTATACTCCATCTGACAAATTCTTGCCCACTCACTTAGCCTGTCTATGACCTCCTGCAGCCTCTTTGTGTCCTCTTCACACATTGTCCTTCCTCCCATCTTTGTATCGTCAGCAAACTTGGCTATGTTACACTCAGTCCCCTCTTCCAAATCCCGCTACACCTCCGCACCAAACATTTTTTAACACAGCAGGTAGAGCAAAGCTCATACATTTGTATAGCTGGCTCTGAAAGAAAAAAAATCCCATTGGGCTAGAATTGCCATTGGCTTACCATCTGGTTTCTGGGCAATATTGGCCAGTGTGGGTGATAACCAGCTAAGCGAGAAATTCCCCATCTGAGTTACGCCGGCGGTTTCGAAGTATCACTGGGGAACGGACAGCTGGTGTGCACCGTCCTCAGATCGCCCTGGCGTGATATTTGGCTCAGCGGTGACTCGTAGTTAAGTATGAAAAAAACGCTGACTCGAATCAGCGGAGCTAGGTGAATAGCTCTTCAAGAAAAAGGTTAATAATTGATTTTTTACTCACTGTTTAAAAATTCTGTTGTGGTGATTTAGGTTAAAAGGGTCTGGAGAATGTTTTAATGATTTTTTATGTTCTGTTTTTTTAAAAAATATTTTTAGTGTTTTTCTGCTCCTCAGTCCATCCTCTGGGTAAATTTTTAGTGATTTTTTAATTATCGGCCATTTTCTTTCGGAACCGTCCAATCGATCCTAAATTCCACTTTTTCGCTGAGAACTTGGGTGCAACGCCCATTTTTTTCGCTGGGCGGATTTTTACATTTTTGGTGGGGGTAAGTTTTTGCCGACGATAATCTTAGGAATCTTAGCAGTCTTTTGGGCGGCAATCAGGTGCTGGCGGGTTGTTAGGAAATTCTAGCTCATTGAACCCAGTTCCATCAACTGTCGCATAAGGCTTAAACTGAAATTTGAAGCATTTTCATAATCTTTCCAATAGTTACAGAATTGTGATAACGCATTTTAATTCCTGAAACATAACCATGATAACCGAGAAGGAATGTTTCTATCAGCTGTGTATGAAAAGAGCTGACATGGCTAAGTGAAATAAAGCACTCGCGAGGACTCATTTTTTAAAATGTGAAGTGCAATGTTACCTGGCGTAATCAAATAATATACACTGCCTAAAATGTTAGGACCTGTTGTTATTTATACAAAATAATATTGGGAAAACCTCTCTGTCAAACTTGACATCCAGCCTAAAAAAGACTTGAAACAATTTAATGGGAAGGTTACAGTTATTCAATCTAGTCAGCTCTAGCTCTTATCGTTAGTTGTTTGGTAAATGAGGCATAACAATGAACTATGTGAACGATTTTCTTGGTGTTTTGCAGTAACTATTGCTCTCTGGGAACTAAATTGTTATTCAAATAATTAGGTAAACAAGGTCACAAGAAAAACAACAACAGAAAACTTGTATTCTTACTGTTACTGTCATTTATGCGGTATGATAATTGGTGATAACAAGCAACACATGCTTTTAATCCACTGCATCCCATGGTGCCCTTGAGACATATAACATGTAAAATCAATGTAGAATCTTATAGTCTGTCAAAGCCAATAATTTTCAGACAGGTCAAACCAGTGAGAACTTCTGGATCTCAGAATCCCATGAATTTCAAACATGGATAATTAGAACTCCTGCAAATCAAAAATAAGAACTAGGAACAATGCCAATGAGTTGCTCAGTTGCCAATGAGTTTGTGAAATGCTATCCTTTTCATAAACATCAAAAGGATAAATTACCAGATAATCTCTTTGGTTAGTTTAGGCCACGACACTGAGAAAATGCCCTGGTCTTCTTCGAATAGTTCCATGCGATCTTTAATATATATACTTTAAAAAATGTTCTTTGCCTTCAGATGAGCCTGATGGAAAATAACCATCCTCCTCCATCAGGAAATAAGGATGGTTTAGGTGGCAGGCATCAAGACTAATGCCATTGATGCTCCACTGTTAATCCACTGGAAAATGCACTTACGAGTAGTACAGGAAAGAACGGAGGACCCCAACAATGCTTGAGGCCCTGAACCAATGTTGGTCAAGAAAGAGGTTCATAGAAACACAGAAAATAGGTGCACGAGTAGGCCATTCGGCCCTTCGAGCCTGCACCGCCATTCAATAAGATCATGGCTGATCATTCCTTCAGTACCCCTTTCCTGCTTTCTCTCCATACCCCTTGATCCCCTTAACCGTAAGGGCCATATCTAACTCCCTCTTGAAGATATCCAATGAACTGGCATCAACAACTCTCTGCGGCAGGGAATTCCACAGGTCAACAACTCTCTGAGTGAAGAAGTTTCTCATCTCAGTCCTAAATGGCCTGCCCCTTATCCTAAGACTATGTCCCCTGGTTCTGGACTTCCCCAACATCGAGAACATTCTTCCCGCATCTAACCTGTCCAGTCCCGTCAGAATCTGAGATGTTTCTATGAGATCCCCTCTCATCCTTCTAAACGCCAGTGAATAAAGGCCCAGTTGATCCAGTCTCTCCTCATATGACAGCCCAGCCATCCCTGGAATCAGTCTGGTGAACCTTCACTGCACTCCCTCAATAGCAAGAACGTCCTTCCTCAGACTAGGAGACCAAAACTGAACACAATATTCCAGATGAGGCCTCACCAAGGCCCTGTACAACTGCAGTAAGACCTCCCTGCTCTTATATTCAAATCCCCCAGCTATGAAGGGCAACATACTATTTGCCTTCTTTACCACCTGCTGTACCTCCGTGCCCACTTTCAGTGACTGATGAACCATGACACCCAGGTCTTGTTGCACCTCCCCTTTTTCTAGTCTGCCGCCATTCATATAATATTCTGCCTTCGTGTTTTTGCCCTCAAATTGGATAACCTCACATTTATCCACATTATACTGCATCTGTCATGTATTTGCCCACTCACCTAATCTGTCCAAGTCACCCTGTAGCCTCTGAGCGTCCTCCTCACAGCTAACACCACCACCCAGTTTAGTGTCATCCGCAAACTTGGGGATATTACATTCAATTCCTTCATCCAAATCGTTAATGTATATTGTAAAGAGCTGGGGTCCCAGCACTGAGCCCTGCGGCACCCCACTAGTAACTGCCTGCCATTCAGAAAATGACCCGTTTATCCCGACTCTCTGCTTCCTGTCTGCCAACCAGTTCTCTATCCACGTCAGTACATTACCCCCAATACCATGCGCTTTGATTTTGTACACCAATCTCTTGTGCGGGACCTTGTCAAAAGCCTTTTGAAAGTCCAAATACACCACATCCACTGGTTCTCCCTTGTCCACTCTACTCGTTACATCCTCAAAAAATTCCAGAAGATTCGTCAAGCATGATTTCCCTTTCATAAATCCATGCTGACTCAGTCCGATCCTGTCACTGCTTTCCAAATGGGCTGCTATTTCATCCTTAATGATTGATTCCAACATTTTCCCCACTACTGATGTCAGGCTAACCGGTCTATAATTACCAGCTTTCTCTCTCCCTTCTTTTTTTAAAAGTGTCATTACATTAGCTGCCCTCCAGTCCACAGGAACTGATCCAGAGTCGATAGATTGTTGGAAAATGATCACCAATGCATCCACTATTTCTAGGGCCACTTCCTTAAGTACTCTGGGATGCAGACTATCAGGACCCGGGGATTTATCGGTCTTTAATCCCATCAATTTCCCGAACACAATTTCTCGCCTAATAAGGATACCTTTCAGTTCCTCATTCTCAATAGACCCACTGTCCCCTAGTACATTCGGAAGGTTATTTGTATCTTCCTTTGTGAAGACAGAACTGAAGTATTTGTTCAATTGGTCTGCCATTTCTTTGTTCCCTATTATAAATTCACCTGAATCTGACTGCAAGGGACCTACGTTTGTCTTTACTAATCTTTTTCTCTTCACATATTTATAGAAGCTTTTGCAGTCAGTTTTTATGTTCCCTGCAAGCTTCCTCTCGTACTCTATTTTCCCCTTTTTAATTAAACCCTTAGTCTTCCTCTGTTGAATTCTAAATTTCTCCCAGTCCTCAGGTTTGTTGCTTTTTCTAGCCAATTTATATGCCTCTTTCTTGGTTTTAACACTATCCTTAATTTCCCTTGTTAGCCATGGTTGAGCCACCTTCCCAGTTTTATTTTTACTCCAGACAGGGATGTACAATTGCTGAAGTTCATCCATGTGATCTTTAAATGTTTGCCATTGCTTATCCACCGTCAACCCTTTAAATATCCTCTGCCAGTCTATTCTAGCCAATTCACACCTCATACCGTCGAAGTTACCTTTCCTTAAGTTCAGGACCCTAGTTTCCAAATTAACTTTGTCACTCTCCATCTTAATAAGGAATTCTACCATATTATGGTCACTTTTCCCCAAAGGGCCTCGCACAACAAGATTGCTAATAAATCCCTTCTCATTACACATCACCCAGTCTAGGATGGCCAGTTCCCTGGTTGGTTCCTCGACATATTGGTCTAGAAAACCGTCCCTAATTCACTCCAGTTAGGTTTGCCCAATCTGTATGTAGATTAAAGTCGCCCATCATTATTGCTGTACCTTTATTGCACAGATCCCTTATTTCTTGTTTGATGCTGTCCCCAACCTCACTACTACTATTTGGTGGTCTGTACACAACTCCCACTAGCGTTTTCTGCCCTTTGGTATTCCGTAGCTCCACCCATACCGATTCCACATCATCCAGGTTAATGTCCTTCCTTACAATTGCATTGATTTCCTCTTTAATCAGCAACGCCACCCCGCCTCCTTTTCCTTTCTGTCTATCCTTCCTAAATGCTGAATACCCTTGGATGTTGAGTTCCCAGCCTTGGTCACCCTGGAGCTATGTCTCCGTGATGCCAATCACATCATATCCGTTGACTGCTATCTGAGCAGTTAATTCATCCACCTTGTTCCGAATACTCCTCGCATTGAGGCACAGAGCCTTCAGGCTTGTCTTTTTAACACACTTTGCCCCTTTTGAATCTTGCTGTAATGTGGCCCTTTTTGCTTTTTGCCTTGGGTTTCTCTGCCCTTCACTTTTACTATTCTCCTTTCTATCTTTTGCTTCTGTCCCCCTTCTATTTCCCTCTATCTCCCTGCATAGGTTCTCATCCCCCTGCCATATTAGTTTAACTCCTCCCCAACAGCACGAGCAAACACTCCCGCTAGGGCATTGGTTCCGATCCTGCCCAGCGCAGACCGTCTGGTTTGTACTGGTTCCACCTCCCCCAGAACCGGTTCCAATGTCCCAGGAATTTGAATCCCTCCCTTCTATACCATTTCTCAAGCCACGTATTCATCTGAGCTATCCTGCGATGCCTACTCTGATTAGCACGTAGCACTGGTAGCAATCCTGAGATTATTACTTTTGAGGTCCTACTTTTTAATTTAACTCCTAGCTCCCTAAATTCATCTTGTAAGACCTCATCCCGTTTTTGACCTATATTGTTGGTACCTATATGCATCACGACAACTGGCTGTTCACCCTCCCTTTTCAGAATGTCCTGTACCCGCTCCGAAACATCCTTGACCCTTGCACCAGGGAGGCAACATACCATTCATGTTTTAGTCTTCCTGATAACTGCTCACATTTCAATGTTATTGCTATGTGTTACTTTGTTTTGGTGTAATTTTTCAGTTCACTTGACTAATAACACAAATAATCCAACAAATTCTTTCTATAATTAAGTATCCCATTAATCATTACAGAAACTATCAAATTAATCAGAAATGACAACACAGAAACAAGCAGTTCGGCTCAACCAGTCCATGTTGGTGTTTGCCCTTCACTTGAATCCATTTGCTTACCTCGGTTCCATATCCCTTTATTCCCCTTTCCTTCAACCAACCACCTAACCTATTCTTAAATAGTAACATGGTCTATGCTTCAATCACTACATCCAGTAGTACATTCCATATCTTTACAATCCTCTGTGAAAACAAGTTTCTCCTGCTCTCTGTCCTAAATCCCTGACATTTGGGGGGAAAATTCGGGGCATTTGGTGCTAACAGCATTTTGCCCAGGCACGGTACCGCTACCAACTCCTGCGAAATTCTGTGGCAGTTTAGCGGCAGTGATAACCGGTAGTGCCCCGCTCCTACCGGTAGCGCCCCGGGGCCGCTGCGCCAGCAATGACAACGTCATCACTGTGCGCAGTGACCTGTTTTCGCCCCGGAGTGAAAATTCAGTAGGGCCCCGTGAGGTTGCTGCGGGTGGGCGAAAATTAACGGGGAAGTGCACACTAAAAAATTTTTACAGGCCGACTTACCAGTCGCGGTTTTCTTCACATCAGTTTGCGGGATCCGTGCTACGATTTTGCAGCCCAGCATTCCGCTTGTGTGTGATGGGCTGCTGCCACGGCACCTTGTGATCTAGCGATGGTCCCTTCTCCCTCCTGCACAGTTGGCAGCTTGGCCCTCCCCTTTTATTTCACCCCGTCAATCTTATACCTACATGCCCTCATTCTAGTCCCTACAACCATTGGAAATGGTCTGCTTCTGTCTATTCTCTCTTCATAATTTTTAACACCTCTGTCCAAATGCCCTGTAATCTTCTCTGATCTTAGAAAATCAACACAAAATTTTCAAGTCTTTCATTGTATTTATATTTCCTCATTTGAGGCAACATCCTAGTGAATGTGCAGTATACTGTCTTGACTTCATAGGCTGTAAAGTATTTTGTTGGCTGTAAAGCGCTTTGGGACGTCCGGTGATCGTGAAAGATGCTATATGATGAACAATTATTTTGTATCGGTCTGAACAAATATTTTGTATCGGTCTTCATGGTAGAAGACACTAAAAACATCCCAATAGTGAATAATCAAGGGGCTATAGGTAAGGAAGAACTTAATACATCACTCTCACTAAAGAAGTAGTACTCGGTAAAATAATGGGACTAAAAGCGGACAAATCCCCAGACCTGATGGCTTACATCCTAGGGTCTGAAAAGAAGTGGCTGCAGAAACAGTGGATGCTTGGTTGTAATCTACCAAAATTCCCTGGATTCTGGGGCGGTCCCAGCGAATTGGAAAATCGCAAATGTAATGCCCCTATTTAAAAAAGGAGGCAGACAAAAAGCAGGAAACTATAGACCAATTAGCCTAACATCTGTCGTTGGGAAAATGCTGGAGTCTATTATTAAGGAAGCAGTAGCAGGACATTTGGAAAAGCATGGTTCAATCAAGCAGAGCCAGCATGGTTTTATGAAAGGGAAATCATGTTTGACAAATTTGCTGAAGTTCTTTGAGGAGGTAACGAGCCGGGTGGATAAGGAGGAACCAGGATGTGGTGTATTTGGATTTCCAGAAGGCATTCGATAAGCTGCCACATAAGATAAAAGTTCACGGGGTTGGGGGTAATATATTAGCATGAATAGAGGATTGGCTAACTAACAGAAAACAGAGAGTCGGGATAAATGGTTCATAAGAACATAAGAATTAGGACAGGAGTAGGCCATCTAGCCCCTTGAGCCTGCTCCGCCATTCAACAAGATCATGGCTGATCTGGCCGTGGTCTCAGCTCCATTTACCCGCCCGCTCCCCGTAACCCTTAATTCCCTCATTGGTTAAAAATCTATCAATCTGTGATTTGAATACATTCAATGAGCGAGCCTCAACTGCTTCCTTGGGCAGAGAATTCCAAAGATTCACAACCCTCTGGGAGAAGAAATTCCTTCTCAACTCGGTTTTAAATTGGCTCCCCTGTATTTTGAGGCTGTGCCCCCTAGTTCTAGTCTCCCCGACCAGTGGAAACAACCTCTCTGCCTCTATCTTGTCTATCCCTTTCATTATTTAAATGTTTTAATAAGATCACCCCTCATCCTTCTGAACTCCAACGAGTAAAGACCCAGTCTACTCAATCTATCATCATAAGGTAACCCCCTCATCTCCGGAATCAGCCTAGTGAATCGTCTCTGTACCCCTTCCAAAGCTAGTATATCCTTCCTTAAGTAAGGTGACCAAAACTACACGCAGTATTCCAGGTGCGGCCTCACCAATACCCTGTACAGTTGCAGCAGGACCTCCCTGCTTTTGTACTCCATCCCTCTCGCAATGAAGGCCAACATTCCATTCGCCTTCCTGATTACCTGCTGCATCTGCAAACTAACTTTTTGGGATTCATGCACAAGGGCCCCCAGGTCCCTCTGCACCGCAGCATGTTGTAATTTCTCCCCATTCAAATAATATTCCCTTTTACTGTTTTTTTTCCAAGGTGGATGACCTCACACTTTCCGACATTGTATTCCATCATTCTCGGGTTGGCAATCAGTAACCAGTGGGGTGCCGCAGGGATCAGTGCTGGGACCCCAACTATTTACAATCTATATTAACGACTTGAAGGAAGGGACCGAGTGTAACGTAGCCAAGTTTGCTGACAATACAAAGATATGAGGAAAAGCAATGTGTGAGGAGGACACAAAAAATCTGCAAAAGGATATAGACAGGCTAAGTGAGTGGGCAAAAATTTGGCAGATGGAGTATAATGTTGGAAAGTGTGAGGTCATGCACTTTGGCAGAAAAAAATCAAAGAGCAAGTTATTATTTAAATGGAGGAATATTGCAAAGTGCTGCTGTACAGCGGGACCTGGGGGTAATTGTGCATGAAACACAAAAGTTAGTATGCAGGTACAGCAAGTGATCAGGAAGGCAAATGGAATGTTGGCCTTGATTGCAAAGGGGATGGAGTATAAAAGCAAAGAAGTCCTGTTACAATTGTACAGGGTATTGGTGAGGCCACACCTGGAGTACTGTGTACAGTTTTGGTCTCCGTATTTAAGGAAGGATATACTTGCATTGGAGGCTGTTCAGAGAAGATCCACAAGGTTGATTCCGGAGATGAGGGAGTTGACATGAAGATAGGTTGAGTAGGTTGGGTCTATACTCATTGGAATTCAGAAGAATGAGAGGTGATCTTATTGAAACTTATAAGATAATGAGGGGCCTCGACAAGGTGGATGCAGAGGATATATCCACTCATAGGGGAAATAAAACTAGGGGACAGTATCTAAGAATAAGGGGCCGCCCATTTAAAACTGTGATGAGGAGAAATTTCTTCTCTTTAAAAGCGCTGAAATTGACAGCACGTTGGGAAACTGGCTAGTTAGCACGCCAGAGATCCGCTCGGTAGAATCGAGTGACCTAATTAAAGCAATATAGAGCTCGTTAAGAGGCTATTAACAGCCTTTTTAACCTGCTGTTGCAGCTTTTCCTGGCTGTCAACAGGATTCCCAGGCTTGCTGAACCTCGTCAGAGAAAGCAAGGCAAGAGCAGACCGGCCATAATAGACAGTTTAAAAAAAAAGAACGTGTTTATTTGTACTGCCAAAATGGCCACCATGCTCCACCCTTTGTTTCTGATTGGTCCCCTTGGAGGATGCCGTACCCTGAAGTTTCACAGGAATGTGTAACTGGAACTGCCCATTCCAAGGTCTCACTGACTTTGCAAATTGTAACTTGATCCACTTTGACTTCCTGAAGTGACAGAGGACAGAGCTCCCCAGAAGACAGCAAGGGCCAGCCAAAGTGCCTTACCCCAGTCCAAGTACCAAGTACATCCCCTCTCCCCAGCCAAAGTGCCTTACCCCAGTCCAAGTACATCCCTACCCCAGCTGAAGCGCCTTACCGCAGTCCAAGTATATCCCTCCCCCAGCCAAAGTATCCTTCCCCCCACCCCCCCAACATAGATGGGGCATTGTGTACAGATTGTTAACAGGTTTATTGGGTATGAAATGAATAGTGACAGAGTCATGACTTCTGGATATGATCCATTCCAACGATGTCCCTTGTAGGGGGTTGGAAGAACGTGATCCATCTTCCCTGAATTCCCTCTCTCCCCTCCGACTCCACCACCCGTGTCTTCTCTCTCTCCCCCCCCCTCAGTCTCTCTCTTTCTCCAACCCCCAGCCCCTCTCTCTCTCCCTCCCAGCAACTATCTATCTCTCTCTCCCCCCCCAGGCTCTCCCTCTCCCTCTCTCCACCCCCAGTCTCTCCCTCCAACCCGCCACCGCCGGCCCCCTCCTCCCCCCGCCCCTGCCATCGGGCCTAGGCCGGCCAGGGGAGAGAGAGTTGGAACCTCAGGTCCTGCTTCTTGGCACCACGTGCATGGAATGATTCGGTGGGGAGGCCAGAGCTTCACGGGGGGGTGAGGGCTTGTCGCCTGTCGGTCAAAAAAGTGCAGTACAGGCCGGGGGGGGGGGGGGTGGCGGCGGGGCTGGACAGACACCTGTCTGTCAAAAAAAGTGCAGTACAAGTTTTTTAAAAAATCAAATAAACACTCACACCTCATTCCTTGCCTAAGGGAAAGGCTCTTGCGGACACCATTTGTGCTGAGAATTTGCTTTCAGGAGTTTGCAGGTAATTTCTACAACTTCGGCAGTCACTCTCCTTGGAAATCACTCTCACCACATTGGAGGATTGTGCCTCTGATCGGCACTTTACCTGTCATCCATCTATCAAATCAGCATGGGTGCCGCATATGCTGCCTCACCTTTGACCTCAGATTCAGACCAAGACGAGCCCCAGCGGCACCAAGATCAGCGATACCTGCAACAGTTTTCTCCTCACCGACCTGCGCTCCACAGGAGGGGATGAGCAAAGGGGTGCACCTTGCAGGAGGCAATACCCCCAAACCAAGGTATATAGGCAGAGGATCAGCTTCCTGGACATGACTGAACAGCAGTGCCGCTGGAAAAAGACCTGCTGCCATTTGGACCTGGTGGACACCTGTTACCCATGTTGTAACGTCTTCACCTCAGGCTCATTCCAGGGATCTGCAGGAGATATTTGCAGGATCTCGCAGTTGACCACCCACAAAAGCCACACCCAGGTGACCGATGCCATGTTTCACACGCCAGAGACTCATGTACACTTTGCCACTGATGTAGCCAGTCAGACAGAGCAGACGCTCGGCTTTGTGGCTCTGGCTGGCTTCCCACAGGCGCAGGGCATCATCAACTGCACACATGTGCCTATCAAGGCACCCTCAGATCACCCAGGAGTGTTCGTGAACAGCAAGGGCTTCCACTCCCTCAATATGCAGCTTATCTGCAACCACAAAAAGATCATGCATCTGTGAGCATGATCTATCATGACTTATTGATCTGCACCAGTCCACCCTCCCTCCGCTCTTCGCACCTCTGACCAGACTTACCGGCTGATTGCTGGAGACAAGGGTTATCCACTGAAGACGTGGCTGATGACACCCTTGAGGAGGCCAAACAGTGAGGCCGAAGAGTGCTACAATTAAAATCAGATGATGACGAGATGTGTAATAGAGCAAGCAATCGGGATGCTGAAGATGCACTTCAGATGCCTGGGCAGATCTGGAGGAGCCCTTCAATACGCACCAGCCACGGTCTCCAGAATGATCATCATATGCTGCATTCTGCACAACACAGCGCAGCAGTGAGGATTGGCGCTGCAGGAGGAGCAAGGTGCAGAGCACAGAGCCTCTTCGGAGGAGGAGGAGGATGTGGAGAAGAAGCAGGAGGAACATGAGGACAAGGAGGAGGAATCGGAAGCTGAACCTGAAATATACATGGCACCAGCAGCAGTGCACATTGCTGCCCAGGAGTCCCAGGATGGCCTCATAATGGCACGATTTAGTTAAATTGCACCAGTGCACCCATATGGCACCCAGATGCTGAACCAACTTCCCCCCTGCACCACCCCAAAACAGTCCTAAAATGACCAAGTCATTCCTGTCACACACAACTTCAATGGGGGGACAGCCTCTGCAAGTACAACATGTTTTCATATTGTTATCTTGAAAGGTTTGCAACACTCCATTACTCAGATAGAAACTTCTGCAGCTTCTTCAAAGCTCTCTCAAAAAGAATGCTAATTTGCAGTCAAGAACCAAGTTAGATTATATTGAGCACCACTTTATTTACACATGGGGTAATTTTCAACTTACTGCCTGAGAGTAAAACTAGCGTTGGAAATGAAAATGTAATCAGGCAGTTTGTACCAGTCTTATGCCCAGACGGCAAGTTACAAATCTACTCCAAGGACTATCTAGCATACATACTTCATATAGCAGTTCTTTATTGGTAGAGTAAGATAACATCCTTGATAATTTCTTTAGTCAGAACATAAGACCATCTTAATTGTTTTTTAAATGTTTGTGACTATAGTCTTGCTTCTTGGGAAGTGGTTCTTTTACATGCACATTTGGTTTATAGTCTTGTGCTTGTGAGTCTCATAATTTCCACATAAGAATGTAGTGCAGTATTTGTTGAACACTCCACGTGAGAGTGATGGAATTACACACCAGTAACCCAGCAGCAAATTGCCTGATGGTCTCACTTAAAGCAGTGTAGCAACATAGTTTTCCATTTGGTGGCATAATACCACAGATCCTGCACTGAATTTACACAGCTAGGAATCAGAGACCAAATTCATAGGGCTAGAAATTTGGTATCGCCCATTTTGAGGCGTTAATCCTATCGGGGAGGTAACAATAGCGCCCCCTGAAAGTTTGCGCCGCCTACCACAAAATTAGGTTTCTGTGCCCCGAGAGGGAAAGGGAACGCTAAATCAGTCGTTGCACAATTCTCTTACGGCAGTGAAACCGAAAATCTCAGCAGTAAATTTTCAGAAGGAATACATCCCATGAACAGCCAATTCTTCAAGGCTTGCTAAGATAACTATGTATATGCCCAGTTTCAACTTCTCAGTCTGCTCAGAGCGGGAAAATGGAGGAGGAAGGCGGTCGCCATCGTGCCTACTGCAGTACCCGCTCCTTCACTATGTGTACCAGGCCATGGCCTTTGTTGGTGAAGACACCATAAAAGTTCAGGCGCAGTTCAGCAGCCAAGTCCTGGCCATTCAAGCGGCGCTGACCTTCTTCTTCCCTACTCAGCCTGACTCCTCCAAGCACTATCATTTCACTTTTCTTATGCGCAACACTTCAACCTCATGCTTCATCTTAGGTGGTTGTCACTTAATCCCACTGTTCACACAGCCACTCTGTGCAGCCTCGCAGATTCAAATGGAGATCTGCACATTTCCATACATTAACAGTAGCTATTCAACTATGGAAGGCACATGTGGCACACTCACCCACAGCTTCTTGTGTTTGCGGTAGCGGTCGATGAAGCTGAGTCCTCCGGGGACGGCGACAGTATGTTAATGCCCTTTTTGTTTTATGTGAGACCCTTTACCCTTGATAACACATGCCTTACCCCCTTTACATATAAATGTCCAATGCCACCTTCTTTTTCCCTTCCTGCCCCCTCCCCTGCTGCTAACCACAGTTGCTTTGTGCTTACAGATAATGAACCAGAAGCACAGCAGCCTGCCCATGAGACCTCCACATCGAATGACGGCGGAGACAAGGAGGAAGGGGACCAAAGTCTTGCGACAGAGCAGGACCCTCCATCAGCACCACCAAGTGTGGACACCACCTCGGTGGAAGAGACGACATTCCTGGGCTTTGAACGGCCTGAGGCTCCTGACCCCAGTGGCCTGCAGCAACGTCCAG
Organism: Pristiophorus japonicus; assembly: GCF_044704955.1. Classification (NCBI taxonomy): domain Eukaryota; kingdom Metazoa; phylum Chordata; class Chondrichthyes; family Pristiophoridae; genus Pristiophorus; species Pristiophorus japonicus. The sequence goes on along the minus strand of NC_091983.1, from coordinate 93,409,226 downwards.
TGTGAGGGTCAGGTCGGGGGCCAGCTCTCCTGAGAGTGAGTCAGCCCAGGACTCCTGCTCAGCGATACTCAGATGTGGACCTGGTCTTGGAAGCTATGTCGAGAGAGTCCATGGTAATGCACCAGGAACTTATGGGTGCATTGGATAGGGTCCCGCAGAGAATGAATGCACTTGATCTGAGGTTGGCGGAGACCGCCTTAAGCATTGCCCGTGCCTCTCAGCAGCCCGAGCCCATCCTTGCCCACTTATAAAGGGAGATGGACTCAATGAGCGACAGTGGAGTACCAGAGGTGATGGCACATGCCATGGTTGACGTGGCAGCAGCTATCACATCACAGGCCGAAGCCATGCAAGGCCTTCGTGCTGCGAGTCAGTCTCAGATTGATGCCATGAAATCTCTAACTGCTGCCATCCTCTCTGTGTTCCCCACAGTCCGACGGGAAAGTGACCGTGCCGAAGCAGGCCAGCAATCTGCTCCCACAGATTGCTCCGGATGCTGAGGCTCTGCCCCGGGGGAGTGGCAGTGGGTCGCTGGAAATGGAAGGTGCTGTTCTTGCTCAAGACGACAGCATTCCGGCTCCCATCACTGCCACTCCGCCTTTGCACCCGCCGCGATCTACACCCCAGCCAGCCAGGACTGCTGCCGCCGATGCTGAGGCAGTGCAGTCCATAGCCGGGCCTTCCAGAGCTGGTCCAGGGTGCCCTGCTAGGCCATCTGTAGACACAGCAGCCCTCAAGCAGCCTTGCTGCAGGCACTGAGGCAACATTGAGGAGAAGCAATAGGCGTGGGGGAGGGGGTTAAGGAAAGGGGTGGTAAATTGCCGAGCAAATCTCAATAAAGGCTTTGGCCACCATGGACAAATGTCCTTATCATTGTAAATATCTTGTTGCTGTTGTTTGATGCCTGCTACTTGTGCATGGGTCTGGGCCTAATATGGCGCATGGAAGCGAGTGTGGAATTACAAATGGCAGGGGCGTTTGTGCACATATTGCTGAAGTTGATTGTGTGTTATGCTGTTCCAAGGGTCATTTGTTAAACTTTTTATTCGTTCCTGGTGACGGGTTGTTGGTGTGCTGTTTGAGGCGAGACTTTTGATGCAGTCATTAAAATGTTCATTTGATCATTTGCATTCCCGTCTTGTATATTAATATGGAATTTCACGGCAATGTGCCATTATCGTAGCACATAGCCCGGGCAATATCAGCTGCATCCATCAGCTTCCTCCATTGAAGAGAAGCGATGTATTATGAACGGCTGACGTGCGGCCGTTGCACCAGCAGCTTTGCCACGGTGCCTCCTCCATGGCTGTTGCTCCTCCTCCTCGTGTGGCTGGCCATTCGGGGCCTCGGCAGGCTCCTCTTTCTTCTCCTCCTGAGGTGGGGTTGCAATCCCCAATGGCATTGCCTGGACCCTCATTATGGCCAAGTTGTGCAGCATGCAGCACACCACAATGAATAGCGACACCTGTAGAGGGCAGTATTGAAGGCTGCCTCCAGAGCAGTCCAGGCATCGGAAACATTGCTTCAGCACCCCTATTCTCTGATCGATTATGTTGCGGGTGGCCGCATGGCTGTCGTTTTAGAGTTGTTCTGCTTAAGGTGGTGGGGTTGCAGAGGGGGGTCATTAGCCAGGTGGCTAGGCCATATCCTTTGTCCCTGAGCAGCCAGCCGCGCCCTTCCCGTGGTGACTCAAACATTCGTGGCACATTGCTCTCACGCAGGATGAACGCATCGTGTGTGCTGCCAGGATAGCAGGCATTCACTACAAGGATGCACTGCATGTGGTCGCACAGCAGCTGTACATTCAGGAAGTGATATCCTTTTCTGTTTCAGAAGACCTCGTCATTCTGGAATGGTGTTTGCATGGCCATGTGTGTACAGTCAATGGCTCCTTCAACCATCGGGAAGCCCGCTATCCTGGCAAAGCCACATGTCCGCTCATCCTGTTTATCCCATCTCATTGGAATGTTATGAATTCCACTCTCTGTCTCCACAGAGCCTGTGTCACGTCGCGAATGCAATGATGTGTAGTGAATTGAGAGACGTTGCATATTGCGGATGCAACGAATTGAGGTGCAGAGGGACCTGGGGGTCCTTGTGCATGAATCCCAAAAAGTTAGTTTGCAGGTGCAGCAGGTAATCAGGAAGGTGAATGGAATGTTGGCCTTCATTGCGAGAGGGATGGAGTACAAAAACAGGGAGGTCCTGCTGCAACTGTACATGGTATTGGTGAGGCCGCACCTGGAGTACTGTGTGTAGTTTTGGTCACTTTACTTAAGGATATACTAGCTTTGAAGGGGGTACAGAGACGATTCACTAGGCTGATTCCGGAGATGAGGGGGTTACCTTATGATGATAGATTGAGTAGACTGGGTCTTTACTCGTTGGAGTTCAGAAGGATGAGGGGTGATCTTATAGAAACATTTAAAATAATGAAAGAGATAGACAAGATAGAGGCAGAGAGGTTGGTTCCACTGGTCGGGGAGACTAGAACTAGGGGGCACAGCCTCAAAATACAGGGGAGCCAATATAAAACCGAGTTGAGAAGGAATTTCTTCTCCCAGAGGGTTGTGAATCTGTGGAATTCTCTGCCCAAGGAAGCAGTTGAGGCTAGCTCATTGAATGTATTCAAATCACAGATAGATTTTTAACCAATAAGGGAATTAAGGGTTATGGGGAGCGGGCGGGTAAGTGGAGCTGAGTCCACGGCCAGATCAGCCATGATCTTGTTGAATGGCGGAGCAGGCTCGAGGGGCTAGATGGCCTACTCCTGTTCCTAATTCTTATGTTCTTATGTTCTTATGAGAGACACTGCATATGTCTTCTGATGCAGCCTGGAAGGAGCCAGAGGCATCGAAGGTCAGCGCCACAGTGACCTTCACTGAGATGGGCAGCGCAGTCCTAGTGCCGATGTCAGGCTGCATATCTCTGTGAAGACTTCTTTTCAGAAGCGCAGCCTTCTGACACACTGCTCCTCCAACATGTCGAGGTATGTGCGTTGCTCCAGGTAAACCCATGGCGGGTAAGGCCTAAAGTCCCGACATCTACGGGGTCTCCTCAGTCGTGGGCCGACATGGCCAATAGCCCTTCTATCTTGACGCCACCTAACAAGTGCACGTCGAAGGCGACGCTGCCATGCTAGTAATGCACCATTGAACTCCCAAACTCAAGTTGCTAGGAACCTGTAAGGTCAGATAAATCTGCCACTGCCCAGAGGTTCACGCACCATGCACTGTCGAAACATTGCACTCACTCTGATCTCCGATTAATCTGGTTGCTCCTCCCTTCAAATAGTCTCCTGGTATCGCCTAAAGTAGTTGGGACCGCCTGGTTTCTCCGGCGTGTTCAGCGGCAGACGCTAAATGAGGTGGAGACACCTAATTTTGTGAGTGGGGCGCTAGCGGGTCATTGCACGTGAACTGACGACATGATCTGTGTGAAGTTAGACAGCGAGGCGGTAGCATTTTGCACCACCGGTAAACCCAAACAAATTTCCCGGTGGGATGATACAACCTGCGTGGCTGTGCGGGAAACCATTCGAGGTGCATTAACGTCCCTCCACCCAGAGTCATAACTAAATCTAATTGCCTTGAGTTGCACTGTACCTGTTGTGCTCAATTGTTTTGAAATCTTTGAAGCTGTACCTCATCAACTCTTGCAAGAATTCTAGACACAATGCATCAAAAGCTGCGGTAAGATAATTTGCTATTAAAATCTACTTTTGGAAACATCCTCTGGTATTGTTTCATAGTTGATGAGTTTTGTAGTCAGCATCCATTCTCTAATCCTACAATCTTCCAGAAAATTTGTACGTGTAGCCCCTCAGGGAAGAAATGCTTTAAATAAAATGTTTTCCTTGTGTCTGTAAACCACGATAATGGCATACAGATTGTTTTTCAAATGGATTATATAGACTGAGTGGAAGGTGCCATTTGCAACTGCTGTCTTATTAGGTTTGTCCAGCCTGGGGTACAATTTCAGCTGTTCAGATAGTAATAGGTCAATTGCAGCAGGCTCTGCATTCGATCAGGCAAGACATGTTGACAAGAAAAACAAGAAAGTTTGATTTATATAGGACATTAGTTCTACCAAACTGTTGACATTAGTACCACTACAATAAGAGTAAAAATGTGGAAATTGGAAGTTTCCTATCAGAGCAATGGAAGGAGGAGGTGTGAACACACTCAAAGTACCATATGAGAGAAGCAATGAACAGGAAAGACATTTTCCCCACAATTGAAGATTAATGGGAGAAGAGGAAATGCAGACTCACTTAAAAATAATGGGCCCAAATTTCTCCAACCCCTTTTTCCGGTGCACTCTTCTGAGATGCATCGACATTGTGCGCTCAAAACGGCGCCAAAAAACGTACTAAGGATTCTGGTCGCTCTGCTATGTGTCCCGGGTCCTGGCACAGCGTTTCTCGTGGAGTGGGGGGGGCGGAGCTACAGCCCTGCGCCAAAAACTGTGGCGGCAGCTGTCTGCATGCGTGGTGGAGTCTGCACACATGCGCAGTAGCTCCTCACCCTCCCAGCGCATCCTGCAGGCTGTGAGCAGGGCCCAAAGCTCGCTGCCCCTATCCCTGGCCGAAGGGATGACCCGATGTTCGTCGCCCCTATCCCTGGCTGAGTGGCCTGCCGCACAGGCCAGCCGCTACCTTCCCGTGCTGAGGGCTACAGGAAACAGGTTGGTGCGGGAAGACTTGGGGGAATGAAGGGGGGTGGAAGTGGGGGGAAGAGTTTTGATTGGGGGGGGGGGGAGAAGAGTTTCGATTGGGGGGGGGGGGGGGGAGAGTTTTGATGGGGGGAGGGGGAGAAAGAGTTTTGATCGGGGGGGGTGGTTAGGAGGAGAGTTTCTTGAAATGATTTAGAAAAAGAACAAGCTGCTCGAATTAGAAAAGTTGTCCCTAATTAATTCATAAATGGTTTTATGAAAACCTTTGTCTTCTGATATAAATGATATTAAAATGTGCATGTTTTATGAAGCTTTATATAGTGGAATGTGTAAATTATGCAAAAGTTACAGTACAAGATCTGTATTAGTTGTTGTGAAGGTGTTTAGTGCTTTGCAAGGTCCTCTGTGCTTCCCTTGCCCCCCTATCTCTGGTTACCTGCGCTGATTTCTTAACTCTCTACAAGGGTTTTCTATGCAGCCACAAGTGGCCACATACGCTGGCCTAAGTTAGTTTGAAGCAACTATTAGCTGTCCAAACTGGCTTAAATGGCCAAAACGGCTGGTAACGCCACCTTCTGAAAAAAAAACGAAACTAAAAAAAATCCTAACTAACTCACTTACACTGGCGCAAATTAAATGTGCAGAATGGGGATTTTTAAGATAGTCCAGAAAAATCAAGTTGTTCCAAAAAAAACAGCAACTCCTGGGCAAATTTGGGCCCAATGAGTGCAGCATTTCTGGGGAAGTTCTGACAGCTCCTCTGCGGGGAAGTAGCTAATCTTCACTCAGTATCTCCCTGTGACAGCATGGCCAGGATTGGGAGTTTTGCATTGCAATTGCAGGAACAGACACATTTCATCACTCCATTGCACAAACTACACACCAGAGGCCCAATTTCCCTTCCTTCTCCAGCATAAACTGGCCAGTGCACGTTTCACAAGTGCCCAACTTCACCTTGGCTATAGCCAGCTGTTTTGCTGGTTGGTCCCAAGAGATTGTTGGCAGCCCCTTTACAAATTCTCTGATCTAAAGGGGTAGGCCCAATATCTCTACCACTCAGTTTTCTTTGCTGGTGACCAAATCCAGACTGAATACCAAGAAAATGAAATAGGTGGTATGAGATTTTAATGCTTATTGCCCACATCGGAGCTGTTCCAGAAAATGTATGTGAAGCGCAAGCAGTGCAGAAATCTGGCATTATGCATCGCTATTGTTTTTTCCTGTATCTAATGCCACAGAAACTGGCCCACATGGGCTATAAGGTCGAGGAAAATAAGCCCCCACATGTTTAATCCAAAAATACAACTTGGTTCAGTTTTTGTGCATGTACATATGAAGAAAGAGACCTTTCGAATCACAAAAAAAAATTTTAATACAAAAAACAGAAGCAACAGAAATATCAACTTAGATAACACTTTCCCTTCAAAGAATGTAGCCTGAAAATTCTGGCAGTTTTGCTGTGTCACGAGATGTCTGGCAGGGCAGAACTTTCACCTGATGTTTTCAACCCAACATTACCATCCTAAATCTCAGGACTAGGGCATTTAAAAACAGGGGTGGAAGCCAAGCCTGTAGAGGTGCAACAGAGGTGCATGTACCACTAAACCAACATAATCTTGGAACAACACCCCGTGTGTGTGTCCCATAGTGGTAGGTCTACGTCTTAGACCTACTGCTGCACAAACGTTCTGCATTCCGATAGCAGTGAGCCAGAAGACTTTAAAAAAAACTCTGCTGGTCGGGACCACTTGTAGCCCAGATTCACATCTACTTGCAGCAGATGCAAGTACTACTGAGCAATAGGTGCAACTGGCAGGATTTCTGAAGTAGGCAGGAAACGGTCCCAGAAAGTGAAAAGTCCAATATATATATATACATTAGTGGTTTTATAAACGCATTAATAGATGACAACTCTATAAATAGCACAAAGGAACTCAGTACCAAAAGAGGCAAAAAATGTCAAGGTGTGGATTAGATTGTAAATTAAGGGACCTGAGGTAGCAGATCAGCCATGATCTTATTGAATGGGAGAGCAGACTCGATGGGCGGAATGGCCTACTCCTGCTCCTTTTTCTTAAGAAGACAATGATGATGAAGAGACACCGTCACTCGATCTTACACTCGCAGCCACCAGCTCAGAGACTGACGCAGAAAGGATAGCGCAGGCGCCAGCTTGCCGGAGGGTGAGGTCACACACTAGTTCTGGTGCAGAGGAGTCAGTTGAGGACTTTAATGGCCCAGGCTACTGCGGAAGGCTGATGGGTGTACTCAACCAAATGCTTGTTGCACTGGAAAGCCCGCGCACAATGTCAAGGAGCGTAGAAGAGTCCAGCTCCAACTTAGCACAGGGCTTTGCACAGAATGAGAAATAAAGGCTGGCATTTGCTCAAGGGAGGTGGGTTGGGGGCGGGGAACCTGGGGAAATTTCCCGCAGGGAAATGTGCAAATTCCCGACTTTAACGGCAGTGCCTGATTTGAATGCAAGTCCTCGGATTGCTGCCCGCAGGCAGCCAGATTGAGAGGTTGTCTGGCTGCGGGCGGGTAGTCCTCAGATGCAAGGGGTCAGCTGGGGGAGGGATCGCAGGGTTGGCACAATCAAGGTTCGATTGGGAAGGGTGGTCGGAGGTCAGCATGGTCGGGGATCAGGGGTGTCAGCTGGATGATCGTCAGAGGGTTGGGGATTGGGAGGGGTTGGAGGGTCAGCAGGGGATCAGGAGGGGGTCAGAGGATTGGTGGGGGTTGCCCGAGTATTGGGGATTGGTGGCGGAGGGAAGGGGGAGGGGTGGATTGGGGTTCAGCATGAGCTAGGTTGGTGATTGGGAGGTGGGGGGGTCAGGGATTGTAGCCGACCTCAGCATCATTGGTGGGGTGGGGGCGTGGGGGGGGAGGAAGCCTCATGGTGGGGATCAAAGGACTGGGGAGGTGATCGGAGTCCTCAGGGTGGGGTCTCCAATCGCTGGAGGAGGATGGGGGGGGGGCGGGGTGGATTAGGTAGGAACCCTGGATCAAGGAGGTAGATATAAAGCTACTTACCTCCTGGATCCACCAGTCCTCTCCTCAGTTTAACTGCTGAGTTTCACGAACTGTGTGAAACCTGTCCACAGGCAGTTAAATTCAAAATGGAGGTAAAAAAAACGAGGCTTCTAGCCTCATTACAATATTTAAATTGAGATACTGCCACCTGGCAGCAGGTTGGCTGCCTGCCCAATCCCGTCTCCGTTAAAACCAGAAGTGGGCGGGGTGGAGGTGGGATTAGGTCGGGAATCACATTTTTAACAATTTAACATCCCCCCAGGCTCCAAACCCACTTGTTCATTTTTAGGGGAACATTCCAGCCAATGAGAGGGGAAAGAAAGATTAGATTAAGAGAGAGAGAGAAAGAAAAAAAAAGAGCCAGAATGGAAAAGTAAGAAAAAAATTAAAATTTGACATTTTTAAAATCTCTAACAACAATTTACGACATGCAAGATTGAGGCTCAACTGTTTACATTGTTCTCATTCTGGGTAGAAGTGATTGATTAGCATTGCATTAACAATTATCACATTTTTAAAAGGGTAGTTACATTATCAATTATGAGCTCTATCATTCTGCAGCTAATTTAACATGCAAATCCAGCAGGTTCTTAAAAATAACGGAGAGTGTCCAAGAGTGTGAGGAAAATGGTGGAGCGGCGTAAATTGACCAGCAAATTCTGAAGATGCGCAGCTCGCGGAGTATCTCTTCATTCCCTGAGTTTGCTGGCCGATTTGCACATTAATAACGCTGGGCGTTGTGGCCAGTTCGGCCGAATGGTTTATTTCTGTGCCGTAAATTCAATGTAATTCTATGATATGTAATCTAATTGAATGATGGAACAGCCTCGAGGGACTTACTCCTGTTCCAATGTTCCTAAGACTGAAGACTGAGTACAATCAGCCAGCAATGATTCTGGGAGTTGTCATTGCTGGAACTTTTTAAACTTTACTCAGGTAGCACAGTGGAAGACAATTTTCTTTTAATTGTTTTTTCTTAAAACACCAAATCTGTTATTTTTTAAATCCCACAATGTTCTCAGTCCTCACTTCTGTTGCTGAGGAGTGGAATATCGCAGGTTGCTTTCCAAACCCCAATCATCTTCAGACTCCAAAAGAATGCAACAGCAACCTGGAAATGGTAATGCCAACTAATTTGTTCCCTTCTCTCCCCTCCCTCTCGCACCCTGTACAGAGATACTGTACTGCAATTTTCAGCTACCACAGGTCAAACTGGGAACTTGGTGGAGTGGTAAATTAACTGAATGTACTTCCTCCTACTTCACTGCTCTATGTATTTTTGGTGCAATGAGCACTTATACTCTACAACTCATCATTTTATTTGTGAAGGTAATTTTGTCCACAAATTTCAGGTGAAATCCCAAGAAGATTAAAGTTTCTTTAAGCATTCTGAAAAAGCTTCTGTTGATTGTGTCAAGTACTTTTGTTGAAACTATCATATGAATTTGTCCAAAGGGGAGCAAACACTCAGACAAATGCCACATTCATCATCAGAGTCAAGCAGCAGTTGGCTGTAACTACATCAGTGACACAAATAGAACCATATCATTCTGTAGCTAAACTAAAGTAAGGACTTTTGAAAAGAAAAGTACATTAAAGCTATGAAGAGATAATGTTATTCACCCACTCAAGGAAGCAATTTTGTTGACAGCTGGCTAAGAAGCTTCTTGCACAGGTTTTGATTAAAGTAGTCCATCTATTTATATTCATGCTCTCATTAGTTAAGCATCATGACATAAAATCTGGTGTAGACGTGCATCTTCTATATATAGCTTTATGCTTTTTATCCAGTTCTCTCTCCTCCGCAATGACCCATGTTGATATATGGTTCCATGGTGCTAGCAGATCTCTGGTACCTCACCCCAGTAGTCATTCTGTACATGTGCCAGCAAGATAATCTACCTGGGGTTGTGGGGGTGAGAGTGGCAGGAATCGCAGCTTAGCTCAATCTGTCCTCACCCAATAGACTATACACATGCATTTTCCAGGAGGGATCACTTTGTACCAACCAAGAGCAAGTGCCTTGGTTGCTTTTTTGAGCATTAAGGCCAATTGGATTGTCCTGGCTTCTCTCACAGCTGATTTAAATGAGCTCAGCATTGACCAAGCGTCATCCCTCCTGTTCTATATGTCTCGGTATTAAATAGAGCACGCATTCACCCACTACACCATTGGTGCTCTCATATACTGTTTCATGTTCTTCAAATATTTGGGTGGTGATTAACAAGCAAAGCTTCTTAAAACCAATAATAAACCTTTACTAGTGAATTTCCACTTGTAAAATTGATGTGTACAAGTGCAGACAGGGGGGCGAAATTCAGGGCCACCAGAAAGCTGGCGAACCTATCTTTTTCTTGAAGTTTTTTCCGCCGGGATCGTTAAGGCGGACTTTCCGTTGATTTTCAGGACATTGTTTTTTTAAAGTTGGACCGGAAGTCAGACATAGTGGGAGCGGAAGTGAGGCGGTAAAGCAGGCTGAGGGGCAGAAGTTGGGTCAGGATTGGGAGCGGTGGTGACATCACAGCATGTGTGCATCACCACGCTCGCTCCCCTCCCTCTGTTAAAGGGGAGAGAATCGGGCAGCATTTTCTAACTTCGGCCACTGGGCCACCAGGGAGGGTTTCAGCCGGGCCAGCAGCCTGGCATCTAAGGGGGGTGCCAGGCTGCGACATTCAGCCCTCCCCTTTAATGTCCGCTGCAAGGCCAGGGCTGAGAGAGAGGAGGCAAGATGCACCGACAGAAAAAAAAGCTGTCGGGGGCACCATCCAGCAGCTCATGGATTTTTTTTAGCTGCATTTCCATCGGAATAAAATGTAGGTGCGGCAGTCAGCAGCAGCGGGGCGGAAATGGGGACAGGCTGAAAAATCCTGGGGCGGTGCGGCCAGTTGACCACAAAGCAGCGGCCATGGGATTCTGCCGCATGGCCGCCGCAAACGAGCAGCAATGGGTCTTACCGAGACCCTAAATTTTGGCCCCGGGAAGTCTTAATAATGTTCAACACTCATTTTGGCCAATCTAGCCAGAGAAAAAGCTGATCTGCTGGTGGGCGGTGGGCAGAGCACTTTGATTGGTTGAAGGGACAGTGGTTTGTGGTTCTACATCTGACTGGTCAAAGTGACTTTATTACATTAAATCGCCACAAAACATGCACATAAAAACAAGACTTTTATACATAAATTGCTTTGTAAAGCCTAACACAGTACTAAATGGGCTGCAGATATAATTCAAGGGTGACAGCAGTTACATCCAATTGTGAGGGCAGAAAAATCACTCCAGACAGAATAATGGAATATACAGTACAGTGCAAGATGCCACATTCAAAAACACTCGTGTGCACTTCTTGGGCAGAGGAAAAAGTAATACACTCAATCAAACTTTATTGAAGAATGCATTATTTTTATGTAATTTGTTTTCTTTTATGCTCATCAAGATTAGAAATGTTCACGCCAAGTTTGGCACCCATATTAGCATAAAGCATTTTCAGATTAAGGTAAAGCACCAGATGTTCCTTCAATTCAACTTTAGAACAGCATCCCTTCTGCAAGAATATAAACGTTTCCACTTCATGCATCCTTTTCATAAGGTTTTTGACCTAATGTTTCATATAGCCCACCTGAAGAGGCTGGGAGCTATGGAATAAATGGACAAATCTTTTATTTCATCGAGGACGGGTACTCCGGCTTTAAGATCCATATAAGAGCAGAGAGACTCACTGAACCAATTTTCCTTGAAGACAAGCGAGGGAATGTTTTCCACTGTTTTCCAACCTATTAGACTTCTTTATCATGATATAATTGACTAACATCGTAAGGGGTGGCCTCGAACTGTCTGTTCTGGGCATTTTTCTAAAACAGCAACATTCTTTTTCACAGATAATACTGTGTTGTTGGTAGACTCACCTAAGGATCCAGTGTGCATTCTACTCAACATCTTGAACGATGGACTATCCAATGGGATATCATGGAGAATGCCTCAAGTATGGTATTATTATTTCTCTCAAAAGAATTGATTGCAAGATATAGGGGGAATGTACTTCATTTGTTGTTTCGTTTTGGTACCTAAAGATTCTTCCAGTCCATGCAAGATCCAGGACCAAGTTGTGAGGTTTATTTATGTAAAAAGGTTGCAGGAAGGAAAGGATCTGGCTTTCATCAACTGTCCTTTAGGCTTTGAGTCTCATGCAGCTAAGTCAGGCACATCTCGCACATCTGGCATGTCCCTTTGCCAATGCTCTCAAATGAGGAACCAGGTTAAGCAGTTTGTGAAGAGTAGTTCTGGTACGCAGCACTGGATTTGGATGTGTAGAACATCAAAGTGGCTGCTAAAATGCAAGCCACTCTTGTATGTATTTCCACCATTCTGAAGGCACTGTCCATTCTATGGCAAATGGAAAAACTCTGAGACTATAACCGACATCTGCTGGAGGGCATTACCTGAGACTGGATACAAGAACACATGTTCACATAAACAAAGCTTAGTGCCTAAACTGATTGGGTTGCAAACCTGCTGTCCACAGAGTGAGGGCTCAAACCCAAGCTTGACACTAGTAAAGTGACTGTCCTTCTTGGCGACAGAAGGTTGGAATCAAGTCAAACATCTGTTGCAGACTCAGGAAAGCGATACTTTAACCAAGCAGGTCTGCTGTACTTCTTGCCATTGCTGAAATTGACCAGCTAGCCTAGCTCAGCAAAGCAAACTTGGGGGCGCCAGGGAAGACCTGTCACTGGGAGATGAGATTTTTCCCACTGAGCTTCAGATAATCCTACAAACCAATGCTTTAATAGCGAAGAATAGACAAACTGTGGGAAGTTTGCCAATGTTCAGTGCTGGTAGACTATGTGGTTTTAGCAGCACCGTGTTACCACCAGTCAGCCTCCTCTCCAACCGGTCTGCAGCCACTTTTGTGCTGTCAGTTATTTTCCCACACACCCCCCACCCCCATTTTTCCCATCCTCTTTATGTTCCTGATTTAAAGCACTTTAGTTAATTTTCCTGCTTCTTAAAATGAATTGGCAAAAACCACATGCTGGGATTTTGTATTTGCCGGTATGCACTCCGGCCATAAAGCAGGAAATGAGAGGCAGAGAATGTATCTTTAGGGAGTTCACTGACATACTTAATAAACATAAATTTCCATGAATAAATAAAAATACCTCATAAAATACTTAAAATGTCATCATTTATGTAATTTTCTAAAGTGTCTGTGTGTATCTTTAAATCTCAAAAATGGTTCACAAGAGAGATTTATAACTATTTTTAACAGCAATAAACAGGTGAGTGACGAAAAAAAAAAAATTATTTTTTTAAACCAACAGCAAAGAAACCACTTTAACAGGTTCTGCTGATCATAGGCGCTGTCTGCCTAAGCAATTCATAATAGAACACGACAATTGTTAATAACAACAGACTTACCTGAAATAAAGCTTTCAAAATTCAATCTCTAGCTTTTTCCAAAGTTTTTTTGGGAAATAGCAAAAATATAACTTGGTGATACAGGGACCACCCTTCTACACTTCCAATCATGATGATGCACAGAAGGCATGCTGGTAAATTCTGTAAAATGCACATGATCAGAATTAACATATATGATTGAAAGCTCTGGACAACTGTTGTAAGGTAAGAATATCCCATCAAAGTTCAGGCTTATGCAACAGGCTAAAGCCTTGAAGTAAAGACTTTATGAAAGCAATACTGCATAAATGCAAGTGTGAAATATGCAATTAAAAAAAATTACTCAAAATCTTATTTTGCACCCTAGAGATTTCAGTTATTGAGAATTTAAAAAAAGCATTCTCAGTGATTTGATTAGTCCATCAACAAACCATGACAGACAATCGCTTATATGCTGTTTTCCCCATTATAAAATGTTTAGATGCGCCTTTCCCATTATAATTACTAGAATGGAAAGTGCTACAGAAAGGAACATGACACGATACATATGATTGTAGAAGGGGGAAAGCAATAGCGGGGAGAGAGTCAGACAAACAGAGAGACAGGCAGACGCACACACAGGGCTAGACTTTCCACTATGAGGGCGATATTTCCGACCTTAGTGCTTTTCTTATTTTTTAGGATCGCTGGAATATCACCCATTTTAAAAAACGCTAATTTCACTTTTTTCATTTGGGTGATAGCCTTAACGATGTGAAATGGGCCTTAGCGATGTATTCAGTCATGCAAAGCTGGCGTCCATAGCAACGGCCATTCTGCGCATCCGCATTTTTTTTTAGCAAAGAGGTTTTCCCACGATTCAGGAGTTCAGGGGTCACCTGTGCATGCTCAGAAGAGTGCAAGAGAGGGAGAGAGAAGAGAGAAGGGAAGCAGTCTGTTCAGTTAAAGCATGTCTAGTGATACCAGAGTGCAGCAGGAGGAGCTGGCAGCAAGAAGGAGGGTGAAAGCCTTCTCGGATGAGGAGAATGAGACCCTCGTTAATGAGGTGGAGAAAAGGTGGGGCCAATTAACCCGGGGTGGTCGTGAGAAACCTCCCCCCCCCGGACCTATCAATAAATATGGGGCTAATTCACCGCCGTTGTTTCATCTGTGGCCCACAATAGGCGTGAGGCAAGAGGTGGAACAGCCTGGTTGCTTCGGCAAGACTAAGTATTAAATTATTACATTTTAAATTGTAATGATGCACTGAATTAATGAGAATGTAAATCTGCCGAATTGTAATTAAGCTGGGTAATGTTGGGTAGCTTCCCAGCTAAGATTTGGACTGGGGTCGGAACCTCCACCCTTTGGGCCCAAATTTCCCCAGCCGCTTAGAGCGGTGTAGTTAGCCGTGGTACGCCGACTTCGTGGGGGAAAAAAACCCGCCGAAAACTTACCGGGATAATTTGGCCATTCCTGGATTCCTGTGGTATGGCGCTGAGAAACCTGCGGGGGGCGGAGCTTGGGCCGCGCTTGCTCAGCGCAGCCGGCAGGGGGTCGGGGCTTGGGCCCAGTGTCTCCTCGAGTGCCAGCAGGCGGACGCATGTACGTTTCAACGTGCACGCATGCACAATGCGTGTTTCAGCGTGCACGCATGTGCACTGGGGCAAGAAACTTGGCAATCGGCTAATTAAAGGGAAAGCGTCCTCAGTAACATTGACAATGGACCATATATAAAGGTAAGGTGTGAATAGTGATTTTTGGGTGGCTGAGGGAGTGGAAAGGAGTGCTGCATAGGTGGAAGAAAGGTGAGAAGTGTGATTTTTCAAGATTTCCTGAGTGTAAGTCCAATACACCAGTGACGCAACAGCGTGCAACAAGAACGAAGCATTTCCTCCATGAAAAAGTGGAGACACTAGTCACTGTCATTGAGGACAAATGGCTGGAGCTGGATATCAGTAAGAGTGGTTCCACAAAAGTTCCACCCAAAGAAATAAGATGATGGAACCTGGTTGCAGAAGAATACTCCGCAGGGGTGAATACCACAAGATCTGGAAGCCCGTGCAAAAAGAAATGTCTGGATATTGGTCAAGTAGTGAGTGTAAGTAATATCTTCATCTTTAAATGGAATTGCAATTGTAAATTGTGACCATCTGTATATGTCCCACCCATCAGAAGCGCACCATGTGTGAAAAGTTATATTTTCATCTTTGCAGATGAAATTGGCCCACAACAAAAGGGAAAGATTTAGAACAGGAGGAGGGCCACCAAATCTGCACCAACTATCACCCCGGAACAGAGGGTCGCTGCCTTGCTGAGTCGCACCTGCAGTAAAAGAATCAGCTCTGCACAAGCTGGACCCACACGCGAGGGTGAGGGTGAGTCATTAAAATGCATCATCGCCCTTCAAATCAACCTGTTGACTGGCCTGCTACGCATGAGAATATTCATGCCACCTATCCTGCCCCCTCCTGTGCTGCTAACCATTTGACTGTTCTGTTGTATTTTGCAGAAGACGACGACAATCCTGAACATCCTGAAGATCTACCAAAAGATCCAGATGTGTCCACTCCAGACTAAGGCGGGTAGGGGGAGGAGAGGTCCCTGGAAATGTGTTCACGGGAGAATGCTGATCGTGATATGGATCAGTCCATAGTACAGGGTATCACACTGCCAGAAATCTCCATTAGCTCCGCGGCGACATTCCATGGTTTTACACCTTCCGAGGTTGCGGGTTCCAGTGGCTGCGGTGAAATGCATGTTGGAACACCTAGTGCCCCACCGTCCCAGCCTGCGCCTCACACTGGAGGGGTGCCACTAGGCAGACCCATGGCAAGGGGAAGGAGAATCCGACCAATCTCTCCTGAGATGCAGCCTTCATTAGATGTTAATCAGGTTCTGTCATTGGGTGAGGAGACCAAAGCCCTTACAAGATCACTCGTGGCAACCGTCAGTGGGGTGTGTGTCGGGAGAATATCAGCACTGAGACGGTAACTGAGGGCGGGCATTTCAGAGGGTGTGCAAACGATGGCAGATGCCATGAGGGAGCTAGCTGCTGCAATAAGGGCACAAAGGCCAGATACTTAAATGCCATTCCCACTTCAATCCACGCACCAGCCACCGGTGAGACCCAAGCCGGGCCCCCAACCCCCCCTCTACTACCATCACCAACCCTATGAGGAAGTGCACTTTCCCCGAGATGTGGGTAAGGGATGAGTGCAGCCTTTTTTTTGCTGTTATTGTTGTTGAAGTGCATTGTAAAATATCCAATAAAAAATATTTTGCATTAAAACTGAATCATGTTCCATTAGGATCACACAACATTTAGGAACGACTATAAATAAGTAAAAATCCCTCATCCCTACAGTCATGCATGCCTGCTGCACCTAGCCCTGGCGGCGAGAGGGCTAGCCGGTGCGTTCTGCAGTCAGCAAGGCAGGACTGCTCTATTTTCAGTAGCTGATTTATCTTTCATTTATTTTTGATGATATTGTGCTGAAGATGTTGTGATGTTGTGAAGGTGTTTAGTAGTTTAGAATCCTCTAACTCACCTCCCCCACCGACCGCCCCCCCGCCCCCCCCCCCCCCACACCCCTATCTCTGGCTACCTGCGCTGATTTCTTAAATGTAGGTAAGGTTTTTCTGTGCCTATAAAAGTGGCCATATACACTGGCCTAAGTTAGTTTGGAGTAACTTTTAGCTGGCCAAATTTGCTTCCATGGCCAAAAGAGGCATAAGTGGCTGGTCACGCCCCCTTATGGAGAGAAAAAACTAAACTAGAAAGAAACCTAACTAACTGACTTACACTGGAGCAAGTTAAATGGGGAAATTTGTGATTTTTAAGTTACTCCAAAAAAAACGGGGCAACTCCTGGGGAAATTTGAGCCCTTTAAGTCTAATTTTGTTGAGATGCCTTACATTTAATCAACAGTATTAATTATTATTATTTAAAGGAATGACTGGAAACAGACAGACCGCAAACATTCGGCATTTTTACCACTTTAGTTTCGAAGGAGAATTCTTGTGTGCTATGAGCAAGTCTTTAACTTGAGCACTGTCTCCTTTTTGGTTACGTTGGTGGATGGGGCACAACTGAGCACTGAGGGGTCCGGTCACCTTTACCCAGACTGTGTAAGTCTTTCCAGCTGCTGTCAGTCACACAGTGACCCAGCCTGCACTGGGGGAGAGCTGCCCTGGGACACTAGCTCCGGCCACACGGAAGTCTCCAAGCACAGCCCATGGACATGGTGCCCCCTCCCATTACAGTTCTGTTATTGCCGAGCTCACCAGCGGTCCTGATTTCCCCCCGCCCCAGGGGACCTCCATCAATTCAAATAAACTGCCTAACTCCCCTCAAGCACCGAATGGCACGGCCCATGGATGGGGCCCTTCCTGGAGATTATACGCGAGATATTTGATATCCAGCATTAGTTCATAAACACGATCTTATTAAATATTTTCTCTGAACGTAGATGTTATAACCATGCATCCATTATGGATACAAACCATATTAGCATATAACGTTTAAGTTATGGATAAATAGAATGTGGGGTAACTAATTGTGGATTACAATATCTGTTGTGTTTCCATGGGCTCAAATTTAACCCACCCCTTTTTTCGGTGCACTTCCCGGAGATGCGCGGCTTTCCTCCGTTGATAAGTGCGTTGAAAAAAAAAATCACTCCCCACTTTGGCCGCTGTCCGGCCTCTTCTCGGTCTTCGTGCAGCATGGCCAGGGGCGAAGGCAGAGGGCGGAGCCAGTGTCCTGCGCTGCAAATAGTGCCGGGATGTCTGCACATGCGCAGTGGAGTGTCCGCGTATGTGCAGTAGCTCCTCGCCCCCAGCCTCTCTGTGTGTGTGTTGCAGCTGCTGCGTGTGTGGGACCCGATGCCCGCCCCTAGCCCTGGCCGAGTGGCGTCCAGGTGCGATCGACCTCAGGTTTGAAATTTTATGCACTGTAGCTATTTTTGAACTTTTTTAATGGCTTGTCATTTTCCTGGACTTTTGGATATTTTGAAAAAATTATGTAAATATGTTTTGTCTCTTGTGAATAGTGGTGACCATTTGTCAAGCCTATTTACCTGGTGCTTTTGTGACAGGAGAACATAAATGACGGAGGAACACTGAGAGAATATCTTATTTATTGAAGTAGACTTTATTTAGATAATATGGGCTCAATTTTGGCCCAGTATAATCATTGCAAACAAATAGTTGTTTAAATTAGTTGTGAGATTAGGGCAATTTAATTCAACTATCTTTTACTTCTTTTATTTTTGTAGTTTAAGCTTCCATGAATGCTTCTGTTGTATAGTTAATTAACTTTGCGAAGTTTGTCATATGATGTCCTGTATAACTGTTTGATCCTATTCACATTCTTTAGTCAAATCATTAAGTTCTGCTGGCCTCCGATGTACCTACCTGCGCTGATTTCTTAACTCTCCGCAACATTTTCTGAAGTGGCCACATACGCTGGCCTAAGTAGATTTGGAGTAACTATTAGCTGGCCAAGGTGGCCTAAATGGCCAAAACTGGCGTAGATGGCTGGTAACGCCCCTTTTGAGAAAAACTAAACCAAACCAAAAAAAAATCATAACTAACTCACTTACACTGGCGCAAATTGAATGTGCAAAATGGGGATTTTTAAGATACTCCAGAAAAATCAAGTTGCTCCAAAAAAAACGGAGCAACTCCTGGCCAATTTTGAGCCCGATAATAGTACCTAGTCAATTAGCTTATGCCATGCTCTTGTCACGCTTGCAGAGGAAGATATCTAAGAATCATGCTGAGCAGAGGCAGAGCCTGCTGAGCTCCACCTGCTCAGGGACTTAGAGGAACGTGCCACAGCACTAGTGGCCACCCATAATCGTTCTGCCACCCGTGGTGGTGCAGATCCCGTTGTTGCGCCATGTGGGTAATGTGTAAAGCAGTGGTAAACCAGTGGTAATTTAAAGTAATTTAATGGGATTTCATTATAATATATGAATGATGTAATGTTTTGCATGCAGCTTCTATACTCTCATGTTAATCACATGTAATGTCTCTCGTTCTCATTTATTGCAGTAGTGTTGCTCCTCGTACATATGCCAGCGCAGCACAAGCATTCTCATGTCTACCCTTCTCTTCAAATAACCTCAATTATGTTTTGTAGCTACCCATACTCCCCAAGCGCAACGGGAGGCTCCTGCACCAACCCCTTTACTGCTGCAAGTCATCATCACCACGGGTGAGGAACAGGAATCTGAGGAGGAAGAAGATGAGCCAGAGTTGTCATCTGTGGTACCTGCGGCCACGTTATTGTCAACAGATGAAGTAGCGGGGCCAAGTGGCTGTCAGCAGGCCTCTCCAAGGCGTCCAGTGCCCACGCCGACCCCGTGGAGGTTGAGTCGGCAAGGTAGGCATGCGCTGCGATAGGCAGATGCAAATGAGGACATGGTCTCACTGTCAAGGGCGAGCATCGACAGAGGTCGAGAGCTCCTCCAGGCACTTGGTGGGTTGACCGGCAACATTGCCACACTGTCAGCACAAATAACAGAGGGCATGGAGCGGATAGTTGCAGCATTATCATCATCAGCAGTCCCTCAGAATAGAGGAAGATGTGTTTCCACTCTTAAAATGAGTTCATAGGTGGCTGAACAGTCCAATACAAGAACCACCGTCTCTGTCACAGGTGGGACAGATAGTCGTTGAGGGAAGGGGTGGGTGGGACTGGTTTGCCACATGCTCTTCCCGCTGCCTGCGCTTGGTTTCTGCATGCTCTCAGCGATGAGATTCGAGGTGCTCAGCACTCTCCCGGATGCACTTCCTCCACTTAGGGCGGTCTTTGGCCAGGGACTCCCAGGTGTCAGTGGGGATGTTACACTTTATCAGGGAGGCTTTGAGGGTGTCCTTGTAATGTTACCTCTGCCCACCTTTGGCTCGTTTGCCGAGAAGGAGTTCCGAGTAGAGTGCTTGCTTTGGGAGTCTTGGGTCAGGCATGCGGACAATGTGGCCCGCCCAGCGGAGCTGATCAAATGTGGTCAATGCTTCAATGTTGGGGATGTTGGCCTGGTCGAGGACGCTAATGTTGGTGCATCTGTTCTCCCAGGGAATTTGTAGGATCTTGCGGAGATATCGTTGGTAGTATTTCTCTAGCGACTTGAGGTGTCTACTGTACATGGTCCATGTCTCTGAATCATACACGAGGGCAATGGGGCGAACGACCAACTTTGTCGATGCCTTGCGGCTTGCGATAGTTTCGGGAGACGGCACTGCACCCAAAGGTGCCGTACCACCAACCACCACGACAGATACAAGACAGTAGGAAGAAGTTCCTTCTGACGCAGAAGACGTTTCTTCGGAAATGTCTTCTCCTCCAGCCACTGAGGTCATTCTGCCGGCATCACCCCCCCCCCCCCCCCCACAGCATCAGACCTTGAGGTGCTCTGCTGCAAGACGTCTTGGTGGTCCCATTAGTTAGTGGGAAATGGGGGGGGTTACTACAAGGGGGGGGAGTCAAGGTACAGGAGTAGGGAAGCATGACTGCAGGTAGTGGGGGAGGCATGGGGTGCTGTATATTGTTGTTGTTAGAAAAAAACATTTGTTGAATGTTCACTGTTGGGGACGGTGGGAGGGTGTTGTTATATTGTATTAAAAATATTGTTGACTGTTGGGGGTGGGGGAGGTGTTATGTATGTTTGTTAAAAAAAATTAAAATGACATCTTCAATTATTAAACATTTTTATTTAAGCTTACAATTGTTGTAAAGTGTTTTCTAATAACGTAAGGTAAAACATCAATACAATGGTTGGAAACAATGGCCATGGCCAGGCCAGGCCAGGCCAGGAAAGGATGAAACGTAACACAACTAGAAATGTCACCAATGTAACTTTGTGGGGGCATGGGTTCATCGCCAGGCTTATTTGTCCTCCCCCCCCCTCCTCTCTCCTGAGGTGGACCGGCGGTCCCATCTGGCAATTGCTGTCCTCTCCCAATAGCTAGGTTATGCAACATGCAGCACACCACAATGAACTCAGCGACCTGCTCAGGGTGGTATTGTAGGTTGCCTCCTGAGTGGTCCAGGCATCTGAAACGCTGCTTAAGCACTCCAATTATCTTTTCGACGATATTGTGTGTAGCTATATGTCTTTCATTGTAGCGCCTCTCGGCTTCTGTCTGGGGCTTATGCAGGGGGTTATGAGCCAGCTGGCAAGGCCATATCCTTTATCCCCCAGCATCCAACCGTAAACAGGTCAGACACAATGCTCTCACGCAAGATGTTCGCATCATGGATGCTCCCTGGAAAATTTGCATTTACTGCCATGATTATTTGCTTGTGGTTGATAACGAGCTGCACATTCAGGGAGTGGAATCAGAAAGTGGGACTGGCATGCTTCATTCATTTCTTCTTAAAAGTTAGAATTGGAGCCCAACAAGTGTAGGAGCCCGATTTGCATATTTAAACAGCCTCCCTCTTGTTTTAGCCGGGATTACGGGGCACCCATTTAAAGGCCTGCCTGAAAGTGCAAATGGATCCACAATGTCAGATTTTCACCTGCCAGGCACCCATTTTACAGACAAGAATTGGTAGGCGATAGTTGAAAGTCTCACCCTGTGTGTAAGTTAAAGAAAGAGAGAGACCGAGAACAAGCATGCATGAGGGAGACAGTGCATGAGTGAGGGAGAGAAACATAAAAGAGAGAGAGAGAGAGAGAGAGATTGTATGGAGAATGGGGGAAAAAAGAGCCAAGAGAGGCAGTGTACAGGGATGGATGGCGATCGAAGAGATAAATACATGCCCATAGAAAAAGATATTGCGGGGGGGCGGGTGGGGGGGGAGGTTTCCGCTAGTTTTGGGACCAGATTCCAGCATAATCTGGGCAGAAGCATCCCAACCAGTGCAAAAGTTTGGGAAATTTAAAACATAGGCGAGTTGCGTCCAGAATCACTTCCACTCTTTTATGATGGTTCAAGATTCAATTTGCCCAAATAAGGCCCCACCCACAAAACAATCCACGCCCCCAGGTTGAAATTGTGAGATTCCGTCAATTGGGGTCATATGGCCTACTGCTCCGAATTTTTAAGTTCTAATTGCGGTGGACTGAGAAGGCTTTTCAAATTGCAGTCATTTTCTGCGGTGCACAGGCACCAGTAGGCACGTTTCAAAAGTTTCCTTCCTCTCAAAAAATATTTCATTCATGAAGAAACTGCCTAGTATACAACAACAATGAAACTATTAAATGATTCAGTACAGTTTTTTTGTCATTTTTAGTGATTTTAAATCCGGTTACTCACAGACAGAGGACTGGACACCCTTATTAAAAATACGGATAAACTGATTTTCAGTTGTATTAATAAAACTGCACCAGATTACCGCTCTTAAATACATTAAGGAATGGAAAGAACAGAAAGAGTCATGTTTGATTATGCTGCTTGATTGCGCTGGTTCATGGACGATCTGACGTTTGTGATTATGCAAATGAATTTTAATGGAACCAACCAGCGCAATTTCAAGCGCTTTTTGGGTGCAATTTCCTGATTGTGCCCAAAGCGGAAACAAACTATGTTACAGATAAACATACAGAAGCAAGCAGACAGAATGAAGGAGAGACATACTCAAAGAGGGAGAGAGATAGTTGGAGACAAATACAATTTGAATCAGCAGCATGTTTTGAAATGCTCGTGTTCTGCCTCTCTCAGCCTGCCAAACACTGAAGAAAGTCTCTAGCTGGTTACTGAAACAGCTGTCCATACAGTTGGCAAGCGATCAGCTTACCCACACTTTTTAAAATTACAGTTTGAATTAAATTGCTTTAAAAGGAGCATGCTAACTGTACGAGCAGCTATTACAATAACCAGCTGTAAGCATTGCTCACTCTTGGTTAGGTTGAGAGAGGCAGGGCACCAGCTCTTTAAAACATAGTACCGATTAAAATTAAAGTTTCATGGTATTATCTCCCATCATAAAAGTGCATCCTCAAACTTACAGTGAGCAGTGCCATGGGAGACCAGTTAGTTTGAAGTCCTGTATCTAGTGCATGTCCGCCACACACCACATGCAAAACAGTCTTTAAAAAAAAACAGAGAAAGAAAGTCAATCATTAATCTAGAGCTGGAAATTTACAAGCAATTATAACCACCCTTTGATCAACTTCTGCATTTTTAAAGTAGCTATAATTATCTGAATTTGCCTAATTAGAGCTGTGGTTTTAGAAGCACAGGCCAGGTTAGCAGCTAAGTATCATAACTGTGCTCCAGACTCAAGATTCCCGGTTAGCAATGCCAAAGGAGAATAGCTAGTAATACAAAATGTTAACAGAAAATCTCCACAATCCTTCCACAAAGATGCCACACCCTGTTCAGTATTCAATGTAACATTGTTGATTTGAATGCTGCATATTGAAACTATGCAGTAATATAAATGTGATACACATAATCAATATAGTGCACTAGGTGTAATTGCCCCACAGTTGGTTTTAGCAAAAGTTATGATGGAATAATCACTTATCTTCCAGAGCCTTAAATGCAATTTTTCAAAACCAAGGAATGAGTGCTTCATGCATGAAGATAAACACCTGGAAAATAGCTGTACAGTATTTGTGTTGTGTTATATAGTTCAAATTTTGACACATTCAAATATATCCTAGCTCGTGAATGGTTTGAATAACTGATTTTGTCTTGTAATTTATTGTGAAGTTCAATAAGCTATACATTAACAAAGTAAAAATAATAAGCTAAGCCAACACTCACAATATGTTACAATACTGCAGTAGATAGATCCAGTTTGGAAGTAATCTCACTAGTTTTTCGGTAAAGCACCTCACCTCTATATAAAGAAATTTGGCATGTCTTGAAATGGTCAATATTTATTCCATTAATATACTATAAAACATTTTTCTTCAATTAAAATGATCGCCATGTGGGAAACACCCAGGCAGCAGTGATCATTGTCTCATCATGTTTAACTAACTTACTGGAATTCTTTGAGGATATAACGAGCATGGTGGATAGAGGTGTACCGATGGATGTGGTGTATTTAGATTTCCAAAAGGCATTCGATAAGGTGCCACACAAAAGGTTACTGCAGAAGATAAAGGTACGCGGAGTCAGAGGAAATGTATTAGCATGGATAGAGAATTGGCTGGCGAACAGAAAGCAGAGAGTTGGGATAAATGGGTCCTTTTCCGGTTGGAAATCAGTGGTTAGTGGTGTGCCACAGGGATTGGTACTGGGACCACAACTGTTTACAATATACATAGATGACCTGGAAGAGGGGACAGAGTGTAGTGCAACAAAATTTGCAGATGACACTAAGATTAGTGGGAAAGCGGGTTGTGTAGAGGACTCAGAGAGGCTGCAAGGAGATTTGGATAGGTTAAGCGAATGGGCTAAGGTTTGGCAGATGGAATACAATGTCGGAAAGTGTGAGATCATCCACCTTGGGAAAAAAAAACAGTAAAAGGGAATATTATTTGAATGGGGAGAAATTACAACATGCTGTGCTGCAGAGGGACCTGGGGGTCCTTGTGCATGACATGAATCCCAAAAGGTTAGTTTGCAGGTGCAGCAGGTAATCAGGAAGGCAAATGGAATGTTGGCCTTCATTGCGAAAGGGATGGAGTACAAAAGCAGGGAGGTGTTGCTGCAACTGTATAAGGTATTGGTAAGGCCGCACCTGGAGTACTGCGTGCAGTTTTGGTCACCTTACTTAAGGAAGGATATACTAGCTTTGGAAGGGGTACAGAGACGATTCACTAGGCTGATTCCAGAAATGAGGGGGTTACCTTATGATGATAGATTGAGTAGACTGGGTCTTTACTCCTTGGAGTTCAGAAGGATATGGGGTGATCTTATAGAAACATTTAAAATAATGAAAGGGATAGACAAGATAGAGGCAGAGAGGTTGTTTCCATTGGTGGGGGAGACTAGAACTAGGGGGCACAGTCTCAAAATACGGAGGAGCCAATTTAAAACCGAGTTGAGAAAGAATTTCTTCTCCCAGAGGGTTGTGAATCTGTGGAATTCTCTGCCCAAGGAAGCAGTTGAGGCTGGCTCATTGAATGTTTTCACGTCAAAGATAGATAGATTTTTAAGCAATAAGGGAATTAAGGGTTATGGGGAGAGGGCGGGTAAGTGGAGCTGAGTCCACGACCAGATCAGCCATGATCTTATTGAATGGCAGAGCAGGCTCGAGGGGCTAGATGGCCTACTCCTGTTCCTAATTCTTATGTTCTTATGTTCTTAAGCCAATGTTCACGTGAAGTTTCTGTTAATGTGCTGTCAAACATTGAAATCTTTATTTTCACCACTTTGCTTTCTTGGACAGATTTGTGTGCACCTTTGGAAATGGCTTAGTGAGTTGCAACAACAACAACAACTTTTATTTATATAGCACCTTTAACGTAATGTTCACAGCAGAGATATACAAGATAAAACAGATAAATTTGACACCGAGCCACATAAGAAGAAATTAAGGCAGATGACCAAAAGCTTAGTTAAAGAGGTAGGTTTTAAGGAGCATCTTAAAGGAGGAAAGAGAGGTAGAGAGGTTTAGGAAGGGAGTTCCAGAGCTTAGGACCCAAGCAGCTGAAGGCACGGCCACCAATGGTTGAGCAGTTATAATCAGGGATGCTCAAGAAGGCAGAATTTGAGGAGAGTAGACATCTCACGGGATTGTGAGGCTGAAAGAGAATACAGAGATAGTGAGGGGCGAGACGAAGGAGGGATTTGTAAACAAGGATGAAAATGTTGAAATCGAGGCGTTGCTTAACCGGGAGCCAATGTAGGTCAGCGAGCACAGGGATGATGGGTGATCGTGACTTGGTGCGAGTTAGGACATGGGCTGCCGCGTTTTTGATGATCTCAAGTTTACGTGATGTAGAATGTGGGAGGCCAGCCAGGAGAGCGTTGGAGTAGTCAAGTCTAGAGGTAATAAAGGCTTGGATGAGGGTTTCAACAACAGAAGAGCTGAGGCAGGGGTGGAAGTGGGCGATGTTACGGAGGTGGAAATAGGCGGTTTTAGTTATGCCGCATATGTGGCCAGAAGCTCATTTCAGGGTCAAATATGACGCCTATGTTGCGAACAGTCTGGTTTAGCCTCAGATAGATGTTAGGGAGAGCGATGGCATCAGTGGCTCGGGAATGCAGTTTGTGGCGGGGACCAAAGACAATGGCTTCGGTCTTCCCAATATTTAATTGGAGAACATTTCTGCTCACCCAGTATTGGATGTCAGACAAGCAGTCTGACAATTTAGAGACTATGGAGGGGTCGAGAGAAGTGATGGTGAGGTAGGGCTAGGTGCCGTCAGCATACATGTGGAAACTGACTCCTTGTTTTTAGATGATATCGCCAAGGTGCAGCATATAGATGAGAAATAGGAGGGGGCCAAGGATAGATCCTTGGGGGACACCAGAGGTAATAATGTGGGGAGTGGGAAGAGAAGCCATTGCAGGAGATTTTCTGGCTACGGTTAGTTAGATAACAATGGAACCAGGCGAGTGCATTCCCACCTAGCTGGACGATGATCGAGAGGCATTGGAGGAAGATGGAGTGGTCAACAGTGTCAAAGGGTGCAGACAGATCCAGGAGGTCGAGAAGGAATAGTTCACCTTTGTCACAGTCACAAAGGATATTATTTGTGACTTTTATGAGAGCCGTTTCGGTACAGTGGCAGCGGCAAAAACCAGATTGAAGGGACTCAAACATGGAGTTCCAGGAAAGATAGTCACGGATTTGGGAGACGCCAACATGTTCAAGGACTTTGGAGAGGAAAGGGAGATGGGGCAGGTAGCAAGCAAGCACAGTGGGGGCAAGGATTGGTTTTTTGAGGAGAGGGGTGATGACCGCAGATTTGAAGGAGAGGGGGGCAGTATCCGAGAGAGAACCGTTAACGATGTCAGCTAACATGGGAGCCAAAAAAGGAAGCCGGGTGGTCAGCAGTTTAGTGGGAATAGGGTCAAGGGAGCAGGAAGTGGGTCTCTAGGACAAGATGAGCTTGGAGAGGTCAAGAGGGGAGATCAAAGAGAAACTAGAGAAAGATGTGAGTTTAGGGCTAGGACAAGGTGGGGGGAGCGCCTCAGAGGATGTTTGGCCCGGTGGGCTAGGGCAAGAAATGGAACTCGCTGAGGCAGCTGATCGGATCGTTTCTATCTTTGAGACAAAGAAGTCCATGAGCTCCTCACACTTGTTGTTGGAGGTGAGTGTGGTAGAGACAGGGGAGAGCGGTTTAAGAAGACAGTTAGCAATAGAGAATATTAGCCAGGCATTATCTTTGCATTCCAGAATGATCCTGGAATAGTGAGCAGTTTTTGCAGACAAGAGTAGGACCCGATAATGCTTTATGCAGTCGAGCCAGATCTGGCGGTGAATGGCTAAACCAGTTGTCCGGCACATACATAAGAACATAAGAAATAGGAGCAGGAGTAGGCCACTTGGCCTCTCGTGCCTGCTCCGCCACTCAATAAGATCATGGCTGATCTGATTCTGGCCTCAATTCCACTTCCCGCCCACTCCCAATGATCCTCAACTCCCTTATTTTTCAAAAATCTGTCTATCTTCACTTTAAATACATTCAATGACCCAGCCTCTACAGCTCTCCGAGGTAGATAATTCCAAAGATTTACGATCCTCAGAGAAGAAATTCCTCCTTATTTCTGTTTTAAATGAGTGACCCCTTATTCTGAAACTATGCCCCCTAGTTCTAGATTCTCCCATGAGGGGAAACATCATTTTCGGAATCTTATACGTTTCAATAAGATCACCTCTCATTCTTCTAAACTCCAATGAGTATAGGCCCAACCTTTCTTCATATGACAACTCCTCCACCTCAGGAGTCAACCTCATGAACCTTCTCTGAACTGCCTCCACTGCAAGTATCTCCTTCCTTAAATAAGGAGACCAAAACTGTATGCAGTACTTCAGGTGTGGTCTTACCAATGCCCTGTACAGTTGTAGCAGGACTTCCCTACTTTTATACTCCACCCCCCTTGCAATAAAGGCGAACATTCCATTTGCCTTCCTAATTACTTGCTGTACCATCATGCTGACTTTTTGTGTTTCATGTACAAGAACATCCAGATCCCTTTGTACCACCACATTTTGTAATCTCTCCCCATTTAAATAATAATTTGCATTTTTATTTTGCCTACCAAAGTGGATAACCTCACATTTTCCCACATTATACTCCATCTGCCAAATTTTTGCCAACTCACTTAGCTTATCTATATCACTTTGTAGATTCTTTGCGTCCTCCTCACAACATGCTTTCCCACCTATCTTTGTATTATCAGCAAATTTGGCTACATTACATTCGGTCCCTTCATCCAAGTCATTAATATAAATTGTAAATAGTTAGGGCTCCAGCACTGATCCCTGTGGCACCCCACTAGTTACTGTTCGCCAACCTGTAAATGACCCATTTATCCCGACTCTTTGCTCTGTTAGTTAGCCAATCCTCTATCCACACTAATATTCGTTCAAGTCTGCGCCCCTTGAACTTGAGGGAGCGAAGATGACGGCTGTACCAGAGGGAACGACCAAGTTGAGAGAGAGTAATGGTTTTAGTGGAGACTAGGGCATCAAAGGTGGCAGTAAGGGTGTGGTTGAGCAGATCGGTAGCTGCAGAAATGTCATGGTGAAAGGAGGGCCAAAGGGTGGACAGTTTGGAATTGATAAGTGCAGTTGTAACAGAGTTCGGAGAAAGTTTATTGCAGGGGCGGATGCAGAGGAAGTAGGTTTGGATTGGGGAAGGGGGATGTTGGTGAGGAGCTATACAAGGAAATGGTGAGGTTATCCACTTTGGTAGGAAAAATAAAAATGGTCAGAGATGGTTTTATCTGTAATTGACATGGTAGGCCACGAGAGATGGCAAGGTCAAGGGGTGGCTATGAATATGGTTTGAGGAATTCACATGGAGCGAGAGATTAAGGGAGGACAGGAGGGTAGTGAACTCAGAGGAGAAAGAGCACGATGAAATGCGATCGAGGTTGAAATTACTAAGGATGAGAAGTCGCTCGGTGCAGAGGCTGAGGGAGGAAAGCAGTGAGGATATATTCGTGATAACATTTTTATCATACTTGGGTGGGCGGTAGAGAATGAGAATTTTAAATGAGAGGTGAGAGGGGTGGAATAAGATGAGATGTTCATAGGAGGAAAAAATGCCGGGGAGGGATACAGACCAAGGTGTGATTTGGTAATGAGACCCACACCACCACCACAGTGGTCTGGGCGGGGCAAGTGGTGGAAGGTATAGCCAGGCGGGAAGGCTTCGTTTAAAGGTAATGTGTCATCATCCCTCAGCAAAGTTTCCAGCAGAGCCATGATGTCGATGCAGTCATCCACGATAAGCTTATGGATGGCAAGGGTCTTGTTCGCAAGTGAACGGACATTCTGCAAGGAAATACGGAGAGAATCCATGATGGCTGATCCACTACCAGCATATACAGGGTCAGAGGGATGAGTTGGATGGGAAGGAGATTGGCAAGGTTAGCCTCCCTTGGGCAAGCTGGGCAACAAAGTCAGTGAGAGAGTAGGATGGGACATTTGGGTTTGTTGCTCGTGAGGAGACAGCGACGAGAGCCACGGTGGGTCCTTCGGAGAATGCCAAGACAGGCACAGAGGGAAGCTGCAGGCTTGTCTAAAAGGGAGTTGAACCTGAGACGAGGGCTGGAGAATAGGGAGGTCGAAGATTAATGAAGGGTTAGGGTAGGGATTTGGGAGGACAAAGTATCCGAGAGAGGAGAGATGAAAGGTGGCATGATGACAGGAGCGACTGGTCAGGGAGTGATAGAGAGAAAAGAAAAGCGGGAGAAGGAAGTGTAAATAGAAGTGAATGGCTCGGGTCCGAAGTAGCAGCCAAAATGCGCACGCAAATAGACACAGGAAAAAACTCAATTTACATAGTTAATACTAGAGTAGGGATTCTACAATAGTAGAATCAGTATAATCAAGATCAATTATATTAAAACAAAATTGATTAATATATAGAATAATTATAAGTCAATTTAAAATCAGAACTTCAGTAATTGCAAAGTTAAATCAGTCTCTAGCTGTCTCATTAAATCAATTCGCCGGTAGATAAAAAGGCACTATCAGAGGTAATCATTCCAAAGACTGTTGATCCAACTTCTGTCCTGCGATTGTTTGAAATGGCGTTCTCTGTCCTGCAATTGATTGAACTGGTGCTCTCCACTCTCCTGTGACAGTTGGAACTGATGCTCTCTACTCTCCTGCCCTGTGACTCTTTGAACTGGCGCCCTCCACTCTCCTGTAACAGTTTGAACTTGCGCTCACCACTCTCCTGTTCTGTGACAATTTCAAGTCAGAGATAGAGTTTCTATATAGTTTTGCAGTGAATGGCGAGACGTAATGGTATCCACCACAATGCTGATGAGTGTGAAAGGAATGGCGTGGGCATTGTGGGGATGCTTTATGTTGTTGGTGTGGGATGGTGCCAACCTAGTGCATCATGTGGCAGCGTCAAGTGAAATAAATGTGCCCATGGTGAGGCCATCCCTGGCAGCAATGTGGTCGGGTGCTGATGCCCTGTGTCCTGTGCAGCATCAGGTGATTGCAGAGAAGGTTGGTGTGGTTGTTGGTGCTGCAGGTGTGCCTGGTGATGCTGGTGTTGGGGCTAATCATAGTCAGATTCTGAGGACCAAGGTGAGAGAGTATAAAGTGCACCCATGTTGATGGAATAAACGACAGGTGAAGTAGAGATGACAGAAGCGATCCGTCAAAGGTGGGAAAGGTTAGACTGCATAGAGACTTGTGTAAAGACTTGCAGCATCCTGAATCTGTCATGGATATGCAGTTTAGTGCTGAAGGGAAGATATCTGAATCAGCTGGGAGCTTTGAGTTGCCATTTGAAGCTGTCAACTCATCAGGTGATTCAATGGCTACTAATATCCTGCTAAATTTCACTGACGAAGTCTAGGCACAGTGGGAAACCTGTGGGAGATCTGCGAAAGTTAAAAAGCCACTAATGACTTAATCATCGTCATAGGCAATCCCTCAAAATCGAGGAAGACTTGCTTCCACTCTAAAAGTGAGTTCTCAGGTGACTGTACAGTCCAATGCAGGAATTACAGTCTCTGTCACAGGTGGGACAGACAGTGGTTGAAGGAAAGGGTGGGTAGGGAGTCTGATTTGCCGCACGCTCCTTCCACTGTTTGTGCTTGGTTTCTGCATGCTCTCTGCGACAAGACTCGAGGTGCCCAGCGCCCTCCCAGATGCTCTTTCTCCACTTTGGACGGTCTTGGGCCAGGGATTCCCAGGTGCCGGTGGGGATGTTTCACTTTATCAAGGAGACTGTGAGGGTGTTCTTGAAACGTTTCCTTTGCCCACCTGGGGCTCGCTTGCAGTGTAGGAGCTCCGAGTAGAGCACTTGCTTAGGGAGTCTCATGTCGGGCATGTGGACGATGTGGCCCGCCCAACGGAGCTGGTCAAGTGTGGTCAGTGTTTCAATGCTGGGGATGTTGGCCTGAGCGAGAACACTGACGGCATAGGCAGCGCTGGTGGTACTTCTCCTGTGCTTTGAGGTGTCTGCTGCATATAGTCCACGTCTCTGAACCATATAGGAGGGCGGGTATCACTATTGCCCTGTAGACAATAAGCTTGGTGCCAGGTCTTCAAACACTCTCTTCCCTGCCGCTGCCGGTCAGCTCTGCTCAGCGCTGGTAGATCCAACATCAGGAAATGCAGGTGTGTGTGTTTTGACGTCAGGTTCCTGTCCTGCTGTCAATCATTTTCATTTTCACAGCTGACCCGCCACCAATCGGGTCCGCTGAGCACCGGTAAAATCGCAGCCGACAAATCCACAATCAGTGCTGTGAGGCCAAAGGGAAAGTAAAGAGAATGTTATGGTGTATTGCTGAGACAGTTCAATGTAAAACTAGAAATACAATATTATTTAGAATATTGCATCCAGTTTTGGCTTGCTCTCATGGCAGGGAATTTAGAGACCTTAAAGGGCCAGAGAAGGACAACTGAATAATAGGGCTCTAAGCTCTCAGGATTGGCTCAAGTAATTGGAGCTTCTTTCATTGGAGAAGTGTAGATTTCAGAGAGATATGATTGAGGTTTTGAAAATGATGATGGGAATAGATTCTGTCTGGGTGGATTTTATTGGAGTTTAAAATTATTTTTAAATTATGAATTTAAAATTTGACAGAGTCAGTTAAATGCTGAGAAGTATTTCTTTTCCCAGAGAGCCATTAGGCTTTGGAACAGATGACCAAAAAGAATGGTAAATATGAGTCCACTGCAGTCCATCAAAAGGCAGACGTGATGAGTTCCTGAGAGTGGAGGACATGTCAAGTTATAGAAGGTACGTGAGAGCTACCTGGGATTACTGATATGAGTTATTGCAATCTCCTGAAGTCTGTTTTATTGCCTTCAAGGGTCAGAGAGTAAATCGGCCCAAGACTTTTTTCTCTATTTCTTTTGCCTCTTCTTGGAGATTGCGTTACTGGAGGGTAGTTCGATGGCTCATGAAAGCTGCACTATTTCTGGATGGGGTTGGCTTGATGGACCAGGTCGTTTTTTCCAATCCTTTTCCGTACATTTGCATGTGCATTTGGAAAAACAAAATTATATTAAACCTCTGATTTTAACCTAACCCAACAGGAACGGAGTGGATGTCCATTTTACACCCCATCTGATTTTATGCTCCACTGTCTTCAATTGAGCGTAAAATTCGGCGGTGTGTAAACTGGGCATCCGGCACAAACTTCTCTCTGTTCCTGCTGCATAGGTGAGGTTAAAATCGGGGTCTAATGCTTGTCTTTCAAGTGCTGTAGCAGCACTTAATAAGGTTAGTAATTTGATTAAAGCTGAGCCATGCAGAGGCCTTGGACATGGCAAAGTTCAGATTTTCCTCCCAAAGATCCCAAGGACTACTATTATGCAAAGATTTTATTCACAATATTATCACGCACTTAACAGTAAATACATGTGCAAGAACTGCCAAATTTGACCCTGATCTATTAAAAATACAATGCTTTATGCAGCATACTGTAAACCTAATGCTTATATAATTATGTAACTGGTTTTAAAATGATGAAAAACTGTCACAAGAAATCCAAGATTACACTAACACAGCAATATTATTTTTACCAGCTAATGAAATATATCCCTTCATTTTTGTTGCATCCTATTAATAAATGATCTGCAACAAATGCAATTTATGGTTCATCCATACTCATTCATGCCTTTTATAAATGTGCAATAGAAGCAGCAATGCCACAAAAATGCAGTTGTTCAAAGAACTACTTTGAAGAAGTATCCTATTTTATTTTATGTTTAAGCAAGGTTAAACAATCTGATAGCTATTGTACACCAGTAAAACCAAACGACACTAAATTTATGACCATGCACACGAAACAGGTATCATCTTTACAATAATACGAACAGAAAATGCTAGAAATCCACAGATCAGTCTGTATCTGTAAAGGGAAAAGGTAGTTTATGATATTTGTCACGTACTATTGATCAAAAAGAATTCTGACTCTGGGTACACAACCAAAATGTCATAACCCGTCTTTTCTCTTTTGCAGATGCTGCCCTGCAGTTCCTGCTTTTATTTTAGATTCCCAGCTTTGCACTTTTTTCCTTTTTATCTTCTTTATAAAGGTTTTTGTAAAGATACACAAAGAATGACATATCAAATTTGAAGAAATTATTATTCCCTCAACCATTTTAAAAATAGGCAGCAAAGGCAAGTCTCGTTGAACATAACCAGGTAGCTGTAGGGCCTGTAGATGTGGCTGGTTGAGTAAGGCAGGGTGCAAGCAGTCCACCTAAGTTGTAACTTGCTACTTCTCAGTGTATGAATCGGGCAAACAAATTGCACTTTCTACACATGAGGTACAAAACAAATTCTCTAACTCACGTCCCCCTACCCTCGGTCAGTGAGAGTGCTACCACTGCACGCAATAAGCAAATCTACCCTGATAGTATAATGCAGCTTTCTCAAAGTCAATTTATTATTTGGCAAATGATAATGTATTTTCCCACATAAAAACATTATTAGGATTCATGTGATATGCGATCATAATTTGTAGAACTGAGTTTGATCTCTAAGGAAAGTAAAACAAAAATATTAGTTAGTAAAAATAAGCAACTGCTTATGATTTCCAAAATGCTACTTCTAAATGTATTTTCAATATCTTTCAACAAAACATTTTCTTTAAATTCCATTTAGTTGAATGCAAAATTAATCTGATTGTAATTTTATTACATAGATGTCAAATCTTATCATGCACTATCTAAAGCTTTTCTCACAATACAAGCTGCACATTTCCTTACAGCCTAATTCAGATGAGGTCATTAGTATTTATGGGGTGAAATTCCTCCTGCTGATAATAGCAAAAATGTTAGTGTGAAACTAGGAAAACCAGTTTAAAACTCTCAGAATTTTGTTGCTAAAATTATCAGGAGGAAGGTTTCCTTTTTTACTTAACAATAACACTGAGATAACCAAACTTTAACCAAAACACAAGATTTTGCTTCAGCCTTCTTTTTAAATTTTTAACTGTTTCTTTCAATGCCTCCCAGTAAGAGATATTTTATAACTCTGTTAGAAAAACATCCTTCTCAGGTGAGAAAGTGAGTGCTGTTCATTTAAATTTCTCACCCCATTCTAAAAAATAATGAAAAATTGGTTGATATAGGTTTGGAAAATCATTCACAAAATGAATTAGATGCAAGAATAATGGCTTGTATAATTGTATCGTATAAATGTAAATTCAGTGTACTGACTCTGGAAGAGCTTCTTTTTCAACAGAATGTAATACAATAGTTGATTCTGTAAAATGTCTTTTACTGGTAGGAGGTACCAGGTTTTAACATTGTTCTTTTATGCCACGTTAAATTAAACGTCAAAACTTCAAAATTAAACATTGCAATATAAATCATGAAATGTTATGCTACAGTGCTAAACAAAACATTCATACTTGGTCGAAATTAAACAAAATTAACAAGAATGGCATCATCATCATCATCATCATAGGCAGTCCCTCGAAATCGAGGAAGACTTGCTTCCACTCTTAGCATGAGTTCTTAGGTGACTGTACAGTCCAATACGAGAACCACAGTCCCTGTCACAGGTGAGACAGACAGCGGTTGAAGGGAAGGGTGGGCAGGGAGCCTGGTTTGCCGCACGCTCTTTCCGCTGCTTGCGCTTGATTTCAGCATGCTCTCGGCGACGAGACTCGAGGAGCTCAGCGCCCTTCACATGCACTTCCTCCACTTAGGGTGGTCTTTGGCCAGGGACTCCCAGGTCAGTGGGGATGTCGCACTTTATCAGGGAGGCTTTGAAGGTGTCCTTGTAACGTTTCCGCTGCCCACCTTTGGCTCGTTTGCCATGGGCGAGTTCCGAGTAGAGCGCTTGCTTTGGGAGTCTCGTGTCTGGCATGCAAACTATGTGGCCTGCTCAGCGGAGCTGATCAAGTGTAGTCAGTGCTTCAATGCTGGGGATGTTGGCCTGGACAAGGATGCTAATGTTGGTGTGCCTGTCCTCCCAGGGGATTTGTAGGATCTTGGAGAGACATTGGTGGTATTTCTCCAGCGACTTGAGGTGTCTACTGTATATGGTCCACGTCTCTGCGCCATACAGGAGGGCGGGTATTACTACAGCCCTGTAGACCATGGGCTTGGTGACAGTTTTGAGGGCCTGGTCTTCAAACACTCTTTTCCTCAGGTGGCCGAAGGCTGCACTGGCACACTGGACGCAGTGTTGGATCTCGTCGTCAATGCCTGCTCTTGTTGATAGGAGGCACCCGAGATAAGGGAAGTGGCCCACGTTGTCCAGGGCCACGCCGTGGATCTTGATGTCTGGGGGCCGTGCTGTGCGGCTAGGACAGACTGGTGGATGACTTTTGTCTTACTGATGTTTAGCGTAAGGCCCATGCTTTCGTACGCCTCGGTAAATAGGTCGACTATGTCCTGGAGTCCAGCCTCAGTGTGTGCACAGACGCAGGCGTCGTCCGCGTACTGTAGCTCGACGACAGAGGTTGGAGTGGTCTTGGACCTGGCCTGGAGACGTCGAAGGTTGAACAGCTTCCCACTAGTTCTGCAGTTTAGTTCCACTCCAGCGGGGAGTTTGTCAACTGTGAGGTGGAGCATGGCAGTGAGGAAGATTGAGAAGAGGGATGGGGCGATGACGCAGCCCTGTTTGACCCTGGTCTGGACGTGGATTGGGTCTGTGATGGATCCGTTGGTAAGGATCACGGCCTGCATGTCGTCGTGGAGCAGGCAGAGGATGGCGACGTACTTTTGGAGGCATCCGAAACGGAGGAGGACACTCTATAGACCTTCGCGGTTGACAGTGTCAAAGGCCTTTTGTAAGGTCGAAGAAGGCCATGTATAAGGGCTGACGCTGTTCCCTGCATTTTTCCTGCAGCTGTCGCGCTGCAAAAATCATGTCCATTGTGCTCTGGAGGGGTCGAAATCCGCACTGCGACTCCGGGAGGAGCTCCTCGGCCACGGGGAGAAGACAGTTGAGGAGGACACTAGCGACGACTTTCCCAGTGGCTGATAGCAGGGAGATTCCTCTGTAGTTGCCGCAGTCGGACTTGTCACCTTTTTTAAAGATGGTCACGATCACTGCATCTCTGAGATCTCCCGGCATGCTCTCCTCCCTCCAGATGAGAGAGATGAGGTCATGTATTCACGCCAGCAGTGCCTCTCTGCCATACTTAGTGCCTCAGCAAGGATTCCATCCGCTCCCGTAGCCTTGTTGTTTTTTAGCAGTCTTATGGCTTTTTCTATCTCGTGCAGTGTTGGGGTCTCACTGAGGTGGTGGCGGATAGCATGTTCCGGAATGGAGTCGACAACACTTGAGTCAAAGGCAGAGTCTCGATTGAGGAGATCTTCGAAGTGCTCCTTCCAGTGGACCCTGACTGCCTCAGTGTCCTTGATGAGTGTTTCCGCGTTCTTGGCCAGCGGCGGGGTGGGGCTTTGGGTGTTAGGACTGTAGGTGGCCTTGACTGCGATGAAGAATCCTCGCACATCATGGCTGTCGGCCAGCTGCTGTATCCATCCACCACCTGTTCTTTAGGCCCCGGGTTTTTTGTTGGACCTCAGCCTTGAGCCGTCTGTAATGCTGCTTTGCTGCTCCCGCGTTGGGTTGTTGTTTAAGGCTCATAAATGCCCTGCGCTTGCAATCTATTAGCTCTTGAATCTCCTGATCATAATAAGAGCAGGAGGAGGCCATTTGGCCCCCTCGAGTCTGCTTCGCCATTCAATAAGATCATGGCTGATCTGATCATGGACTCAGCTCCACTTCCCTGCCCGCTCCCCATAACCCTTTACTCTCTTATCACTCAAAAATCTGTCTATCTCCGCATTAAATATATTCAATGACCCAGCCTCCACAGCTCCCTGGGGTAGAGAATTCCACAGATTTAGAACCCTCAGAGAAGAAATTTCTCCTCATCTCAGTTTTAAACGGGCGGCTCCTTATTCTAAAACTATGTCCCCTAGTTTTAGTTTCCCCTATGAGTGGAAATATCCTCTCTGCATCCACCTTGTCGAGTCCCCTCATTGGGCCCAAGTTTCCACAAGAAAAAAAACGGGCGCCCCTCCGAGCTGAGCGCCCGTTTTTCGCACCTAAAAAAATCCTCGGTATTCTCCACCTGCCTGTAGGTCCTCTGGCCCTCGGCGCAGTCAGCACGAGCTGTGGGGGGGGCGGAGCCAGGTCCCGGCGCTGAAAACAGTGCTGGGACCTCTGCACATGCGCGCTACAGTCGGCACGCAAGTGCAGTAGCTCCAGGCGCCGAACTGTGTGGGAGGGACCCGAAGCACGCAGCCGCTAGCCCTGGCCGAATGGGCTCACTGGGGCTGCGTGAATGAGGCTCCTCCCACGGCCAGCTCCTGCTCCCCCCCCGACCAGACCCGACACTCGCTCCCCCCCACCCTCCGCCGACCAGACCCGACCCGACACCCGCGCCCCCCCCCCGCCCCGACCCGAGACCCGACACCGGCTCCCCCCCACCCGCCCCGAGACCCGACACCCGCTCCCCCACCGGCCCGACCCGAGACCCGCTCCCCCCCCCCCCGACCCGAGACCCGACACCCGCTTCCCCCCCCCCGCCCCGACCTGAGACCTGCTCCCCCCCCCGACCCGAGACCCGCGCTCCTGTTCCCCCCCTCTCTCTTCCCCCCCATCTCTCTTCCCCCCCCGCTCTGCCTCCCCTCCCCCCCCCCGCTCTGCCTCCCCTCCCCTTTACCCCCCCCGCTCTGCCTCCCCTTCCCCCCGCTCTGCCTCCCCTCTCTCTCTCTCTCTCTCCCTCCCCTCTCTCTCTCTCTCTCTCCCTCCCCCCTCTCTCTCTCTCCCTCCCTCCCCTCTCTCTCTCTCCTCTCTCTCTCTCTCCCCCTCCCCTCCCTCTCTCTCTCTCTCCCCCTCCCCTCCCTCTCTCTCTCTCTCCCCCTCCCCTCCCTCTCTCTCTCTCCCCCTCCCTCCCCTCTCTCTCTCCCCCTCCCTCCCCTCTCTCTCTTCCCCTCCCTCCCCTCTCTCTCTCCCCCTCCCTCCCCTCTCTCTCCTCTCTCCCTCCCTTCCCCCTCTCTCTCTCCCTCCCTCCCCTCTCTCTCTCCCCCTCCCTCCCCTCTCTCTCTCCCCCTCCCTCTCCTCTCTCCCCCCCCTCTCTCTCTCTCTCTCCCTCCCCCCCCTCTCTCTCTCTCCCTCCCCCCCTCTCTCTCTCTCTCCCTCCCTCCCTCTCTCTCTCTCTCCCTCCCTCCCTCTCTCTCTCTCTCTCTCTCTCTCTCTCTCCCCCTCCCGCTTAGCGGCACGAACGGCTGCAGAATTCTCCCTGGCTGAAGCACTTTCACACATGTAGGAAGATGGTTTATTTAATCTTTTCTTGGCTTATAAATGTTTATTCAGGTTGGATTTATTTGTATAATATTTGTAGAAGTATAAATAAGGATTTATTGTCGAATTTAATGAGTTCCCTTCCGCTGCCCCCTCTCCCCCACCTCGATCTGGACGCCTAATTTGTAACCTGCGCCTGATTTTTTAATGTGTAGAACAGGTTTTTTCAGTTCTACAAAAATCTTCACTGGCTCCATTCTACTTTAGTTTGGAGTACATTTTCACTGTGGAAACTTTCAAATCAGGCGTCAGTGGCCGGACACGCCCCCTTTTGAAGAAAAAATTCTGTTCTAAACTAGAACTGTTCTACCTGACTAGAACTGCAGAAAAAAAAATGTGGAGAATTGCGATTTCTAAAATAGTCCATTCTCCACCAGTTGCTCCTAAAAATCAGGCGCGAATCATGTGGAAACTTGGGCCCATTATCTTATAAGTTTCAAGAAGATCACCTCCCATTCTTCTGAACTCCAATGTGTATACAACTCCTACTCAACCTATCCTCATAAGTCAACCCTTGTCAAGACTTGTCCATTTTACTTTGAAAGGAACCTAAAATTAAGATCACTATAAATCAAAAAAAATGTTTTCAGTGATGATGCATTGGTTATCCAAGAATGCTGAACTAAACTAAAAATCATAACCAATAGACAGTTTAACTTAGGAAGTCCAAGAAGGTGAATACTGACAGCCTTGGTCATTTTTGTTATTATAAATTATATCGTGAAAAAATTGCTTAAAGTAGTTTCTTTCTTTTGAATGTTGAAACATTAGACAATAAAGATACCACAACAAAATTGAAACTATTTTTCAGCAATTCCAAAAAGGATGCAATATTTCAATGGTTAATGTTGTGTATCTGTAAAGCATGCATTCCCATGTTCGGCTACCAGGGAGCTCATCCCCTGAAGTCCCAAGGGATCCCAGCATCCCTTGGGAGCACTGTATATAAGTCGGCCCCTAAGGCCTGTTCCTCACTCTGGAGTGTCTTATTAAAGACTGAGGTCACTGTTACTTTAACCTCCGTTTGTAGCCTCACCTGTGTTCGGAACACAATAAC
The DNA here is from genome assembly GCF_044704955.1 of Pristiophorus japonicus. Classification (NCBI taxonomy): domain Eukaryota; kingdom Metazoa; phylum Chordata; class Chondrichthyes; family Pristiophoridae; genus Pristiophorus; species Pristiophorus japonicus. The sequence continues at coordinate 93,369,248 of NC_091983.1, read as the reverse complement.
CGGTGACGAGAATACGAATCCAACGCAAAGATGCAGCAAACGGTGGGCATCCTGGAGAAGTTCTCAGAGGGTGAGGACTGGGAAGCCTATGTCGAACGGCTAGACCAGTGCTTTGTAGCCAACGGGCTGGACGGAGAAGGAAGCGCTGCAAAAAGGAGAGCGGTCCTCCTCACAGTCTGAGGGACTCCGACCTACAGCCTCATGAAGAATCTTCTGGCTCTGGTGAAACCCACAGATAAGTCGTATGAGGAACTGTGTACACTGGTCCGGGAGCATCTTAACCCGAGGGAGAGCGTGCTGATGGTGAGGTATCGGTTCTACACGTGCCAGCGATCTGAAGGGCAGGAAATGGCGAGCTATGTCGCCGAGCTAAGGTGATTTGAAGGGCAATGTGAGTTTGATGGCTACCTGGGGCAAATGCTCAGTCTTTTTTGTACTGGGCATTGGCCACAAGACCATCCTACGAAAACTTTTGACTGTAGAGATAGCGACCCTCAATAAGGCCATTGCGATAGCACAGGCTTTTATGTCCACCAGTGATAATACCAAACAAATCTCTCAGCACACAAGTGCTAGCAATGTTCATAAATTAACTGGAACTGTGCTTGCGAGCAGAAATGTACAGGCAGAACCCACGAGTCTGCAACTGCCAGCAGGCCTCAGGTGACCCAGATGACAGAAAGTCCCCAACAAAAGATGAATGCAAAGCAATTCACACCTTGTTGGCGTTGTGGAGGCTTCCATTCAGCCTATTCACGCCGATTCAAAGGGTATGTTTGCAAGAGCTGTGGAACAATGGGGCACCTCCAACGAGCTTGCAAATGAGCTGCAAGCTCTGAAAAACCTGCTAACCACCACGTGGCAGAGGAAGATCGGTCCATGGTGGATCAAAGCAATTTTGAGCCTCAGAGATAGGAGGCAGATGCTGAAGTACACGGGGTGCACACATTTTTGACGAAATGTCCACCTATAATGCTAAATGCAAAATTGAATGGCTTACCCGTAGCCATGGAACTGGACACTGGCACTAGCCAATCCATCATGAGTAAAAAGATGTTTGAGAGACTGAGTTGCAGCAAGGCATTCAGACCAGCCCTGAGCCCCATCCACACGAAACTGAGAACGTACACCAAAGAGCTTATCACTGTCCTGGGTAGCGCCATGGTCAAGGTCACCTACGAGGGCACGGTGCACAAACTGCCACTCTGGATTGACCCGGGCGATGGCCCCACACTGCTTGGAAGGAGCTGGCTAGGCAAAATCCGCTGGAACTGGGATGACATCCGAGCACCATCACATGTCGATGAAGCCTCATGTACCCAGGTTCTTAACAAATTTCCTTCCCTTTTTGAGCCAGGCATTGGAAACTTTTCCAGGGTGAAGGTGCGGATCCACTTAGTCCCAGAGGCACGACCCATTCACCACAAGGTGTAAGCGGTACCTCACATGATGAGGGAGAGAGTGGAAATCGAGCTGGACAGGCTGCGAGAGCATCATCTCCCCAGTGGAATTCAGCAAGTGGGCCAGCCCGATTGTTCCAGGACTCAAAAGTGAAAGCACTTATGCTTAGATTTTTTATTTGCAACTTATCCTGTTCAAATTTTATGTGCCTGAAGATTTGGAAAGGGTTGCGTGCCGCTGCTTCATTGGTGAATAAATTCAAATCAGAACCAAGACCTGCCAGTATCAGAAACTCGACATAACATGCAAATTAATGGGAACATGGAGTCAAATTTCATATGTGGCACCCAATGCATCTATGTGGCTCAAGACATAAAATTTGGATAGCTTAAAGGGCATTCTACAATGCTTGTCAACAGTAAAAATATACCCAAAATGGAAAAGAATACTAGTTTGGCATGCTTGCTACTTAAAAGATGTGACAAAATAAAGATGAACAAAGCTTATTATGATGTAATCTTTTTCAACATGCTTTTATTATGTAACAAAAATGTTTCATTTCCACTTAACAATCGAATATAGACAGATGAAATATTAGCCGAAACGATTTTAGATACTGTATGAAACAAGTGTGAAATGTGATCTGGAACAGATACAGTGAAGTACTGCATTGGTCTAACCATTCTATCTCACTCTTAAATGACAAATTAGTGAAAGTGACAGAAGTAATATGCTTCAATTAGTATCACTGCCGTCTTCGACTGGACTGCTTCACAGCCTACAGGCATTATCTGAAGTATTTTTTTTAAAAGAACCTTACTTCATTCTTAATACAGTGCTGGAGAAGTACTGGAGATTGTACACTATTCTGTAGAGAAGTGAAATATTATGATGCAAAGCCAGAGGAAACAAAACATAATATATCTTTTTCATTCAATAAAATGTTACTGCATTAGGAAAATTAAAAGTTTCCATCTACAGCAGCAGGAGCTTTCAACAACCTGAACGGGCAATCTGGCCGGGGCCAAGAATGGAACATTCCGTAATATATTGCTTTTAAACTTCTTATTTACTTCCTACTTTCAGGTATACCACTCTCTGATGTCAGCTTTGGTTCAATAATAGCGCTCCTGCCTCTGAGTCAGAAGGTCGTGAGCTCTAGCCTCACTCCAGAGACATCTACACATAATCTAGGCTTTAGTGCAATAGAAGGAGTGCAATAATGCTGGAGGTGCTGTCTTTTGGATGAGATATTAAACCAGGATCCTGTCTGCTCTCTAGGCTGGACATAAAATATCCTACAGTACCACTCGAAGAGTAGTGGAGTTCTCCCGGTGTCCTAGCTAACATTTATCCCTCACCCAACACAACTAAAACAGATTATCTGGTCATTTATCTTGCTGTGCACAAATTAGCTGCCATACTTTGCCACATTGCAACAGTGACTATACTTCAAAAAGTAATTAATTGGCTGCAAAATGCTTTGGGCCATACTGAGGTAATGAATGGCGCCATATAAATGCTAGTTCTTTCTTCCTTTTTGGTCAGGACTCACAGGGTTATGTCTCCATAACTGCTATAAAAGCCACTTTGTGACCAGCCTCAGGACTACAGAAAGATAGGAATGCACAAGGGGCAGCATGACTATCAGCCAGTTTTATCCTCACAAAACTCTTTACTTAGCAGATTAAGATAACTCACCCAGTTGCAGTACATGTGAAGCAATGTTGTGCAATAAACCTGCACCATCCATACCGAACATTAGGACATTCTTATCCCTAACCATTTAAAACTAATACCTATCCTATAATATTAACATTTTTTGATGCACACTAAAAGGTTCCAAAGACTTAATTGGTTATTTTGTTTTTATAAGGGAAAGCAAAGTAATGGCTGCTTCAATTTTGCCAATAAATTTAAGAAAGTGGAGAAGAAAAGACAGAAAGAAAATAGAGGAAGAAAAATAGAAGTGAAAAGATAAATAAAAAGAAAGCAATGCATTTATATAGGGGCCGAAATTGCCCCTCCCGATAAGGCCTCTGGCCGCCTGAAAGCGACGGCCACTGGGCGACGCGGAATGGCCGCTGACTCTCCGTGGAGGGGGTCACCATTTTGCAAATTGCCCTTCACCTGGGGCGACCATTTTCCTGCCGCAGCGTGCACGCGCTGACCTCATGCCGATCGGCGGCAACCGCTTCCCGAAATTGCCTTGCAGGAAATATCCCTTTTGCGGAATTGCCCCACGGGAGAGGCGCCACCACCGGTCGATGCCCCCAACAGCTTTTTGTGTCGGTGCACTCCTTGTTGGTCGGCGGCATGGCTGCCCTTAAAGGGGAGGTGGTGCTGCCGGCGATGCCATTTTATTGTTTATTGTCGACCAACTGCAAGGTTGGGCCAACAATTATTCCCCGGGGTTCGGCCAGGCCGCCAATAGGCAACCTGGCACCCCCTCCTGGGTGCCAGGTCGCTGGCTAGGGTGAAACCCTCCCTGGTGGGCCAGTGGACCTAACTTAAAAATATGCAGAACTCGCAGCGGCCCTCCCCTTTAACGGAAGGGGAAGGACATTATTAGCACGGCGCTGATGAGTGATGGGGGCGGCCGACCCGCTGCAAAGGCACTTCCACCCCTCAGCCACGAATGCATCCACCCAGAGAAAAACAAACTTCCAATTGACGAATATAGACGGCATCTCCTCCGAAACCCATGCTGCGGAGAAAAACTTTAAAAAATAGAAGGCGCACTCGTTTCGGGCGGAGATGAATTTTTACCCCATAGTGTTCCATCACATCTCCCAAATATTCCATATACAATAGAGTACTTTAAACTGCCGTGATTACAATTATGTCAGTAAATGCGACAGTCATTTTGCACAAAGGTTCCATAAATAGCCATGAAATGAATGACGAGTTAATCTGTTTGAGGGCGTTGGTTGAGGAAGGAATATTACCCATGATACCAGGAGATCTTCCTGCTCTCATAATCTCAACTGAATACAGCACCTCGATAAATGCCACACTTCCTCATTACTGCACTGGAATAAAATTGGGAAAAACAACTTTCTGAATTAAAAATGTTTTCCTATTGCAGCACAAAGCAAACAATAAATGAAGCCACAAGAGTTTCACAACTAAACATATTGGGGCTGAAATGCCTCGGCCCCAACAGTGCTCCAAGTCCAAGTGGTGCAAGTCAGGCGCAGGGGTTCCATGGAAGTAATAATAATATTAACTTTGATTTATATAGCACCTTTAACGTAGTAGGATTTCCATCGACCCCAAACATTGGCACTGACACCAGAGGTGTTGGGACTGAGGTGGGGGATTTCACATACAGAGATTTCCTTGCCCTGACCTCTCTACTACTACTCCTAGGGCTTCCATTAGAAAGCCAATTGGGCACAGAAAAACTGTAGTGAGTCGGTAGCATCAGATGACCATCAAGCAGCTTGCTACTACCACTTTCCCATCGTCTCCACTGGTGGGTGTCCACCACTGGCATTTAAATTCAGTGACCTGCTCTGACCCTGGATATTCTGGCAGGGTCAGTAGTGTCCATCACACTTCTGCTAAGAGTGGGACTGGGAATTTTTGGCTCCATCTTCATGCAACATCATTCCTTTACTTTCAATATTATCAAACTCAGTTATTTCTATAAATCCAAATCAATCAAATAAATAATTTCTGCAGATTTAGGAGTGGACAATCATAAAGATACATATTTTGCCTTCTCCCTATGTCTCTCCTGAAAACATTTATTCCTTAAGAGATTAGGTTTGCTAGGCATCAGGCACCTTCCGGTATCTTATTCAATTGTTCATTCTTCACGTGTATTAGAAGACTATTGAGCTACAGAAGAAGATCACAGCTGAGCACGATCCTATTTCTATCAGGCACTTACATACATGCACTTTCCATCATGAGTCACTAGAAAGTGATCAGGAGTTGGATTCCTGTACAGTTTTCATTTTTCTCATCGAGAGATACCGAGGCCAATTGTTGCAATTGAGATCAATTAACTCAGCACAAATCAGTGACTGAACCCAAGACTTTCTTGATCTGTGTGGTTCAGCTACTTACTAGCTCAACCACCTGAATTATTGGGGGAGCACAAAATCACTTATAAACTAAAAATTACACTTCAGATATATTGCAAAAATATATATGCTCAAAATTCTAATAGTCCAATATATTTAATTTTGTTAATGCAATTTAATATATGCTTTTAAACGATCAAAAAACTACAATCGCAGATGACAATACATATAAGCCAATTTTTAGATAATCCATGTAATTTATCTTTAAATACAGTAATTCAATGTTACATCAGACCAGAAGAAATATAAAAGATATAAATCAGAATCTTCATACAATTCTTTAAAATAGCTAGTTTAGTTTAAAAGACACTGAAAGTCAGAATACCATAATAATAGGAAAATAATCCATAGAAAAAACAATTTATATCCAAGTCAGTCAGCAAACACTAGGCAGATGGTAAGATGGATCACGTTCTTCCAACCACACCCCCTTTACACCCGCAGTGAGTTGCAGAAGCTTCAATTTGCCAACTGCAAACAAAATTACATCAGAAAAATGTACCCACCTCTTTCACAAATTCATTGAGTCACAGGTATAGCAGATCAGAAATGCAGTGTGCTCTCTCGGTGCACCCACATGCAACAATCCCATGACAGAATGAACCTGCCATTAAGATATATCAATAAACTGATTCTTAATAGTGCTTGAAAATATTTAGTGTACCTTTGTCCCAAGCCCTAATATCGATCTATTTTTATGATGGGCTTTCTTTTATTCTGTGTGCTCTAATTGAACTTAATGGGCAAACAATTGGGCTTGGTAGCTCCTGTTTTTTTGGCGCTACGAGTGCTGTTCGTGATCCAAAATGGCGTCCTTGGCACATGTGCGCATTTATGACTTGAAGCGCACCGGACGCCATCTTGGTAAAGGCAGTAGCACAAACGGTTAACATTGCTGGAAGTATGCAAAGTATGCCATTCGGTGTGCAATCCTGATTTGAAGCCAGCGCTGCCATTTTGGAGCTCCATGCTTCAGCCAATGCCATCTATTAACCTCCCAGAGCTGAACACATCTTAAGCAGCAGGATGGACCCCCTATCAGCGCTATTTAAAAGGATCATCAACTACTTATAGGTTGTTTCCAGTTGATTTCTTCTGGCTGTTGCTACCATTCTACATGTTTTTGGTGCTTTCCACAGTTGTTTCAAATTTCAAAAGTCTACAGGGAGTGGTGTGGCAGGTGCTGAAATATTTTTTGCTGACTTCAAGGCTTCTGCACAAACCAGTTGCTCCCAAACAAGGGTGCACTAGCAGGCCTTCCTCTTGGAATCGAGCACGACTGGGAAAATGAGCAGAGGCCACACAGACTAGGACAAGCTGTTAGAAGAGGGAGGAGGAAGAAGGGAAGAAGGGCTCTCAACAGGAGGCCATATCGGCCCAGGGTGTTAATTCTCCTATCTGAACCTCAGCGAAGATCAATGTTTGAGATGTCTCATAGACGGTCACAGAACTCTGCCACCTCTTGTAACCAGGCTTGCAACCTCAGAGCCGGCCAATGATGGCTCTGCCAGTGGCCCTCAAGGTGACAAGTGGCCCTGAATTTTTTTGCCAGTGGATACTTCCAGGCTGGAACAGGCAACAAAGCAAACAGCTCACGATTCACCAGTCATCGCTGCATCTGGGAGGTCAGAGGCTCTGTACTTTAGGAGAAGGAACTTAGTTATATTTTCTCTATACAGAGAGAAGCAAGATGAGCGTGCACGAGGCTTTACCAGGATATCGAGCTTCCCCATGGTGCAGGGTGCCATCGACTGCACACATGGCTTTGCAGGCGCTGCATCTCAATGGGTGAGATGTTCCATAACTCCGTAAAAGATATCACTCACTTAATGTGCAGTTGGTGTGCAACCATGCCTAGCACATCATGATGGTGGATGCCCGGTAGGCTGGCAGCAGTCAAGATGCCTTCATCCTGCACCAGTCCGCTGTGCCAGCAATCATCCAGGAACCACATCGAACCCAAAGGTGGCTGCTAAGCCACAAGGGCTTCTACTCAACACCTGGCTGATGACTCCCCTTCGCAACCCCACCATTCGTGGCCAGTACTCATACAATGACAGCCATGCTGCCACAAGGAACTCATCAAGCAGACCATTGGGGTGCTCAAGCAACGGTTCTGCTTCTTTGACTGCTCGGGAGGAGCCCAATTCGTGGTGGTCTGCTGCATCCTCCACAATTTGGCCATCATGAGGGCACAACCCTTGCCATCCATAGGTGCATTCATTGACCTTGACCACTCGTGTGAGGTCATTAAACTTCTTTCAGTACTGGATCCAAGTCTTGGGGCAAAGACTGGTGACAATGACTGCTTCAACAATCTATTCCCACTGTTTTCTTACAGTGTGTCTGGAAGGCCTCCTGGCCCATCTGCAGATAGAGGACCTGTCCCCTCCTTTAGGCCCCCTGCACTAAGACCTCCAGTGCTGCGTCTGAGAACTTTGATGCCCTTTCGCTGCCCTGTTGAGCCATATCCACTTTCCACTTTCCTTTGCAACAATTATAATGAGGTGCTTATTTCAGAAAAACTCCCCTTTAAGAAGTGCAGACTGCGTTTCAAACTGCTAGCTACTTTTAAATAGAGATCACACTTCCCACGAAATTGAGCCAACCAGCAGCACATTTCAGCATTGCACTCAGCGCTTCAATAGTGTTAATCAGCAGGCAGCACGAATTCCGTGCGCTGCCTGCATTACTTCCATTTTAATGACGATGCATGATCTGCCTGTACCTTCTTTTGGCCCTTATCGAATTTAGCTCCCTTAGAATCACTTATTGTAATTAAAAATGAAATGTTTTAAATTTTTTTCACTGCTGGATCTAGTAATTTTCCCCACTGCAAAATATAGGTTTCCTGTCAAAAAAAGAGTATTAACAAAAAATTAGCTGAAATGAAAGACATATTATCTAATTATAGCTGACTACCCAGCTCTATGACTGACTGTCCATAGATAGCCTTGCTTTCAATGACCAAGTAGGTCTACATAATAACTGACACCATGTCAAATTATACAAATTGATAGGTTGGCAAACTTATTTGGATCCAGAGTAATGCAAAATACATTATATATTAGATTGCATCACTTAATGGCAAGGTGAAATTGTAATGCTCGATAAATGACATTTGTGGAATGCTACAATTTTAGATGGCACTCTTCAGATTTGTTCCCTACTCAAATGATATTGGGGCAAAAATTGTCCCTTTCTATAAGGCGGCCAGGGGTTGGTGCGGACTGGCCGCGGAGGGGCCGCCATTTTGGATATTGTCCTCCTTTAGTTATGGAGCGGTGCAGGGGACCGCCCCGCCTGTTTTCCCACCACGTCATGCACGCACCGACCCCTTACCGACCGGCGGTGACCCCCTTCCCGAAATTACCCCGCGGGAAATTGCCTCGGTGCCCCGACAGCTTTTTCTGTCTGTGCCCTTTCTGTGGCTGGGCGGCACGGCCGCCCTTAAAGAGAAGGTGGCACTGCCGGTGACTCCATTTTATTTCCTGTCGGCCGACTGCCAAGTCGATAATTATGCCCGCAGGTTCAGCCAGGCCGCCAACAAGCAGCCTGGCACGCCCTCCCTAGTGGCCCAGTGTTTGTCACTAAATTGACTGCAAAGTTCGCAGCGACCCTCACCTTTAACTAAAGGAACATTCAAAAGTAGTAGGTGCGAACTATTTTGGGCGGGGGGCAATTTCGGCCCCAGTATATGAAGTGCCACAGGTGCCAAATGTCAGTAAACATCTTAATAAAAATGTTAGCTTGGTAACAGTAACAGACATTAAACGGTTAATTCCTCAAATTTGCACTTCTGATCAAAAAATAGCGTGTAATTTCTATACGCTCTCTGACAGAAGGCGAGGCTCCCTGCCAGAATACAAAGTTAGAAAATTCCCATTATAGTGCAATGAAATATTAACTATACAAAACAATATAGAGGTCATAATTATTTAAAAGTTGCAGCCATTGCTATAATTTGAAGGGATTGAACAACATAAGTCAGTCACTTCCATTTCTTTCCACAGGTCACAAAAAAAATGGAAGTGCAATCTTTACACTTAGTTTTTATGCTTCATATAGCTTTTTTCCCTTTAGTCCAAAAACAATTTAATTTTCTTCCTTTTTCCCCTTTATAATTTCTCCAAATTGAGCACTTTTATTGATTAAATAGGCTAATAAACCTAGAGTAAATTTTATGAATTTGCACATTCAACATGGAGCCAGAGTATATATTGGAAATTTAGGTGCAGAGGTCAGTGGGACTTGCAGGATTTTCCATCCATTAATCCTCATTCACAGGCTGCTACCAGTGCTGGTGTATAAATGATTGATCGATGGTGCTGGAGAAAACCTGGCCCTCTGAATTTTCCTCCCTCTCTCTGAGGAAACAAACTGCCTCTGCTTAACCCTTTCCCAAGATACCATGATAGAGATAGAATAAGTGCAAAAGGATTGTGGGTATGGTTGTACATCTTCCCACTTCACAATGTTGTACTGTACTTCTATTCTGCCAAGCCACAATGTTTGCTGACACTGCACATAATGCAACTCTTAATTGCAGGAAATTTTAAAATAGTGCATGAGAATTACTTCTTGCCGAGAAACTAAAAACATAACAGTTTACAATATCAAAGTTATTATACTACAGTTAATCCAAGAAGTTCGCCATTGTAAACTCTGGTACACAAATGTAGCAAATATTTTCTAAACTTGATAGTTGTCAATGAAACTGATGTTAGTGCCATTAAAATGTCCCTATTGCATTAAATAATATCCACTGAATATAATGTCATATAGGTGTACTTTATTCCCAGTAGTGCACCACTTCAACAGTGCATAACTAACCTTATCGCAGAGTGATACTGTCAGGAACCACACTGCCTTTGTGGCAAAGATATTTTGAAGGTAAGGGGGGATTTTAAGCTAAAAAATGAGTGGTTTAGGAGCAGGAGTGATAATTAGTGTTAAAAATCAGTACCCCGACCTGAACCCGCCTCTAACCCGCCCACTATCAGTTTTAACAGAGGCGGGACGGGAGCAGGCAGCCAACCCGCTGCCAAGAGGCGGGCCATCAATTTAATTATTATAATGAGGCTGGAAGCCTCTTCTTCAACCTAAATTTTGTGGCTAACTGTAGCTGGTTGGTTTTACATACCTGGTAAAACCCAACAGTTACAGCAAGGCGAGGACTGTTGCAACCAGGAGCTGAGTGCTTTTATACCTACCTCCTGAATCCAGGGTCTCTACCTAACCCACCCACTCCTACCCCCGTGATTGGAGACAACCCCGCCTCCCCCACCGCCAGGTCTCCGATCACTCTACAAGGCCTCCGCACCTTCATCCAGCCCTGCCTGTCCTGCTCCTCTAGCTCCCGATCCTCTTCGGACTTCCCACCCCTGATCCACTTCCCAGATCGCCACCCCCCCGCCCCACCTCCTTCAGGCCCGATCCTCATCCTCGCTTCAACCCGACCCCTCCAATCCTCTTCCCAGCCTGGCCCCCACGCGAACCCTCACCCGTCTTCTGTGCGGCCTAGTGCCGCAGGCCTACCCGCCCGTTGTGGGTGGAAAACAGAGGCTCCGCATGTAAATCAGGCCCTGCTGTTAAAAGTCGGCAGGGCCTGCGGGAAGCTCATTCTCCCGGGTTTCCCGACCACCTGGAGCCCCCCCAGCCCCAACCCGTCTTCCCCATTAAAATCTAGTCCAAGATTTCAAGATTTTTGAAAGTCAGAATAGAAACATAGAAACATAGAAAATAGGTGCAGGAGTAGGCCATTCAGCTCTTCTAGCCTGCACCGCCATTCAATGAGTTCATGGTTGAACATGCAACTTCAGTACCCCATTCCTGCTTTCTCGCCATACCCCTTGATCCCCCTAGTAGTAAGGACTTCATCTAACACCCTTTTGAATATATTTAGTGAATTGGCCTCAACCACTTTCTGTGGTAGAGAATTCCACAGGTTCACCACTCTCTGGGTGAAGAAGTTTCTCCTCATCTCGGTCCTAAATGGCTTCCCCCTTATCCTTAGACTGTGACCCCTGGTTCTGGACTTCGCCAACATTGGGAACATTCTTCCTGCATCTAACCTGTCTAAACCCATCAGAATTTTAAACGTTTCTATGAGGTCCCCTCTCATTCTTCTGAACTCCAGTGAATACAAGCCCAGTTGATCCAGTCTTTCTTGATAGGTCAGTCTCACCATCCCGGGAATCAGTCTGGTGAATCTTTGCTGCACTCCCTCAATAGCAAGAATGTCCTTCCTCAAGTTAGGAGACCAAAACTGTACACAATACTCCAGGTGTGGCCTCACCAAGGCCCTGTACAACTGTAGTAACACCTCCCTGCCCCTGTACTCAAATCCCCTCGCTATGAAGGTCAACATGCCATTTGCTTTCTTAACCGCCTGCTGTACCTGCATGCCAACCTTCAATGACTGATGTACCATGACACCCACGTCTCGTTGCACCTCCCCTTTTCCTAATCTGTCACCATTCAGATAATAGTCTGTCTCTCTGTTTTTACCACCAAAGTGGATAACCTCACATTTATCCACATTATACTTCATCTGCCATGCATTTGCCCACTCACCTAACCTATCCAAGTCACTCTGCAGCCTCATAGCATCCTCCTCGCAGCTCACACTGCCACCCAACTTAGTGTCATCTGCAAATTTGGAGATACTACATTTAATCCCCTCGTCTAAATCATTAATGTACAGTGTAAACAGCTGGGGCCCCAGCACAGAACCTTGCGGCACCCCACTAGTCATTGCCTGCCATTCTGAAAAGTACCCATTTACTCCTACTCTTTGCTTCCTGTCTGACAACCAGTTCTCAATCCACGTCAGCACACTACCCCCAATCCCATGTGCTTTAACTTTGCACATTAATCTCTTGTGTGGGACCTTGTCGAAAGCCTTCTGAAAATCCAAATATACCACATCAACTGGTTCTCCCTTGTCCACTTTACTGGAAACATCCTCAAAAAATTCCAGAAAATTTGTCAAGCATGATTTCCCTTTCACAAATCCATGCTGACTTGGACCTATCATGTCACCTCTTTCCAAATACGCTGCTATGACATCCTTAATAATTGATTCCATCATTTTACCCACTACTGAGGTCAGGCTGACCGGTCTATAATTCCCTGTTTTCTCTCTCCCTCCTTTTTTAAAAAGTGGGGTTACATTGGCTACCCTCCACTCGATAGGAACTGATCCAGAGTCAATGGAATGTTGGAAAATGATTGTCAATGCATCTGCTATTTCCAAGGCCACCTCCTTAAGTACTCTGGGATGCAGTCCATCAGGCCCTGGGGATTTATCGGCCTTCAATCCCATCAATTTCCCCAACACAATTTCCCGACTAATAAAGATTTCCCTCAGTTCCTCCTCCTTACTAGATTCTCTGACCCCTTTTATATCCGGAAGGTTGTTTGTGTCCTCCTCAGTGAATACCGAACCAAAGTACTTGTTCAATTGGTCTGCCAATGAATGTGTTCTCGTTTTCAGTGCATAAGTATAATAGTTAACTATGGAATGCTAAAAGTATTTTTATTAGACTAGACTAGTAGATTAGACTGGCTTGCAACCTCAGTTTTTGCGATTCTCATATTCTTCAGGTTGGAAATTCCCCAACCTTGCACCCGGTTTTTGGGCGATATTCTGCAGTTTTTGGCGAAAAACGGTGAATAGGGAAATTCGCTGAAGTCTTGCGCTGGGGTTTTTAAGTACCGCTGGGGAGCAGACCGCCGGCGCGCAAGACTAGAAAGAGCGCTTTCCCCTAAAATTTGGCTCACAGCGCACTCATGGATAGGGCGGAAAAAAACGCCCGGAAAAAATCTGCGTTGCAGTCCTTGCAGCAGCGTAGGTATGAAGACCTGCAAAAAAGTCAAGTTAAAGTTTTTATTTTTTAAATTCTTTTGCAGCGATTCGGTAAAAAAGGGTCTTGTGAATGTTTTGTGATTTTATATTTTTGGAAATTTTTTTTGGGTGTTTTCCCCCCTCTCTAGGCCCAATTTGCAGCGGTATCGGCCTCGGAGAAAAGTTGTGGTTTGCGCCACGAATCCTCGTATAACGTCGATTTTAATTGCTGGGCGCATTTTATCCCGAATGTTAGGCCTTGGAATCATAGCGGAGTCATCGCGGTTTTTTGGCAGAAAAATACCACGATGACCAAAAATGGAATTTCTAGCCTTTCCACCAAAAACCTAACAACCTGGTACAGTATCTATAAGCAGACTGCAACTAAATCCCACCCTCAACAGATATTCCAACTCAACTGTTGTCAATGAACAGCTCCACTATTTAGCAGCCACCATACAAGTTTTACAAAAACAACATCTCAGTAGAAATTAAGGGGCCAAAATTGCCCCCCAACTAAGAGTAGGTGCACTCATCTTTTGTTAAGATTTTCCTCCGCCTCAATTCATGGGGTGGTTTTTTTTTGGTCAGGGTGGATGTTGGGTCATCAGCGGAGCAGAAGTGCTCTTGGATCGGGTTGGCCGCCCCAATGAGTCATCACTGTCGTGCTGCCGGGTCACCACTCCCTCCCCTTCACGTAAAGGGGTGGGCCGCTGCAAGCTCTGCAATAAGTTGAGTTAGGCCTTTTGGGTCACCAGGAAGGATTTTGGCCGGGCCAGCGTCCCAGTACCAAAGAGGGGTACCGGGCTGCCTGTTGGCGGCCCAGCCGATCCCGTGGCCACCATTGTCGGGCCAACCTCGAAGCCGGTCTACAATTAAAACAAAATGGAGCGGCCAGCAGCACTCCCTCCCCTTTTAGGATTGACGCGCCATCCAGGCACACACAGCTTATTGCAGGGGAAAGCTGTCGGTGGCACCGACCGGCAGCGCCGCTCCCATGGGGCAATTTCCCGCGGCGGTCGCTGCCGGTCGATGTGGGGTCGGATCGTGCCCAACAGGCGGCAGGGAAATCCATTCCTGCCGCTCCCGGCCCGGGGGCAATTTAGGAGGGTCAGCCCATCCAAATGCCCCCAATCGGTAAGGCCCATACATAGAAACATAGAAACATAGAAAATAGGTGCAGTAGTAGGCCATTCGGCCCTTCGAGCCTGCACCACCATTCAATAAGATCATGGCTAATCATTCACCTCAGTACCCCTTTACTACTTTCTCTCTGTACCCCTTGATCCCTTTAGCCGTAAGGGCCGTATCTAACTCCCTCTTGAATACATCCAACGAACTGGCATCAACAACTCTCTGCGGTAGAGAATTCCACAGGTTAACAACTCTCTGAGTGAAGAAGTTTCTCCTCATCTCGGTCCTAAATGGCTTACGCCTTATCCTTCGACTGTGACCCCTGGTTCTGGACTTTCCCAACATCGGGAACATTCTTCCAACCTGTCCCATCCTGTCAGAATTTTATATGTTTCTATGAGATCCCCTCTCATCCTTCTAAACTCCAGTGAATACAGGCCCCAGTCGATCCAGTCTCTCCTCATATGTCAGTCCTGCCATCACGGGAATCAGTCTGGTGAACCTTCGCTGCACTCCCTCAATAGCAAGAACATCCTTCCTCAGATTCGGATACCAAAACTGAACATAATGTTCCAGGTGAGGCCTCACCAAGGCCTGGAACAACTGCTCCTATACTCACATCCCCTAGCTATGAAGGCCAACATGCCATTTGCCTTCTTCACCGCCTGCTGTACCTGCATGCCAACTTTCAATGACTGATGTACCATGACACCCAGGTCTCGTTGCACCTCCCCTTTTCCTAATCTGCCGCCATTCAGATAATATTCTGCCTTCGTGTTTTTGCCACCAAAGTGGATAACCTCACATTTATCCACATTATACTGCATCTGCCATGCATTTGCCCACTCACCTAACTTGTCCAAGTCACCCTGCAGCCTCTTAGCATCCTCCTCACTGCTCACACCACCACCCAGCTTAGTGTCATCTGCAAACTTGGAGATATTACACTCAATTCCTTTCTCTAAATCATTGATGTATATTGTAAATAGCTGGGGTCCCAGCACTGAGCCCTGCGGCACCTCACTAGTCACTGCCTGTCATTCTGAAAAGGACCCGTTTATCCCGACGCTCTGATTCCTGTCTACCAATCAATTCTCTATCCACATCAAAACATTACCCCCAATACCATGTGCTTTAATTTTATACACCAATCTCGTGTGGGACCTTGTCAAAAGCCTTTTGAAAGTCCAAATACACCACATCCACTGGTTCTCCCTTGTCCACTCTACTAGTTATATCCTCAAAAAATTCTAGAAGATTTGTCAAGCATGATTTCCCTTTCATAAATCCATGCTGACTTGGACCGATCCTGTCACTGCTTTCCAAATGCGCTGCTATTTCATCTTTAATAATTGATTCCAGCATTTTCTCCACTACTGATGTCAGGCTAACTCGTCTATAATTCCCCGTTTTCTCTCTCCTTCCTTTTTTAAAAAGTGGTGTTACGTTAGCTGCCCTCCAGTCCATAGGAACTGATCCAGAGTCGATAGACTTTTGGAAAATGATCACCAATGCATCCACTATTTCTAGGGCCACTTTCTTAAGTACTCTGGGATGCAGACCATCAGGTCCCGGGGATTTATCGGCCTTTAATCCCATCAATTTCCCTCATACAATTTCCTGACTAATAAGGATTTCCTTCAGTTCCTCCTTCTCACTAGACCCTGGGTCCCCTAGTATTTCCAGAAGGTTATTTGTGTCTTCATTCATGAAGACAGAATCAAAGTATTTGTTCAATTGGTCTGCCATTTCTTTATTCCCCATTATAAATTCACCTGATTCTGACTGTAAGGGACCTACATTTGTCTTCACTAATCTTTTTCTCTTCACATATCTATAGAAGCTTTTGCAGTCAGTTTTTATGTTCCCAGCAAGCTTCCTCTCATAGTCTATTTCCCCCCTCCTAATTAAATCCTTTGTCCTCCTCTGCTGAATTCTAAATTTCTCCCAGTCCTCAAGTTTGCTGCTTTTTCTGGCCAATTTATATGCCTCTTCCTTGGATTTAACACTATCCCTTGATTTCCCTTGTTAGCCACGGTTGAGCCACCTTCCCCGTTTTATTTTTACTCCAGACAGGGATGTACAATTGCTGAAGTTCATCCATGTGATCTTTAAATGTTTGCCATTACCTATCTACTGTCAACCCTTTAAGTATCATTCGCCAGTCTATTCTAGCCAATTCACGTCTCATACCATCGAAGTTGCCTTTCCTTAAGTTCAGGACCCTAGTCTCTGAATGAATTGTGTCACTCTCCATCTTAATAAAGAATTCTACTATATTATGGTCACTCTTCCCCAAGGGGCCTTGTACAACAAGATTGCTATTTAGTCCTTTCTCATTACACATCACCCAGTCTAGGATGGCCAGCCCTCTAGTTGGTTCCTCGACATATTGGTCTGGAAAACCATCCCTAATACCCTCTAGGAAATCCTCCTTGACCTTAGTGCTACCAGTTTGATTAACCCAATCTATATGTAGATTAAAGTCGCCCATGAAAACTGCTGTACCTTTATTGCACACATCCCTAATTTCTTGTTTGATGCTGTCCCCAACCTCACATCTACTGCTTGGTGGTCTGTACACAACTCACACTAGCGCTTTCTGCCCTTTGGTATTCCGCAGCTCTACCCATACAGATTCCACATCATCCAAGCTAATGTCCTTCCTTACTATTGCGTTAATTTCCTCTTTAACCAGCAATGCTACCCCACCTCATTTTTCTTTCTGTCTATCCTTCCTGAATGTTGAATACCCCTAGATGTTGAGTTCCCAGCCTTGGTCACCCTGGAGCCATGTCTCCGCAATCCCAATTATATCATATTCGTTAATTGCTGCCTGCGCAGTTAATTTGTCCACCTTATTAAGAATACTCCTCGCATTGAGGCACAGAGCCTTCAGGCTTGTCTTTTTAACACACTTTGGCCCCTTTAGAATTTTGCTGTAATATGGCCCTTTTTGATTTTTGCCTTGGGTTTCTCTGTCTTCCACTTCTTCTTTTCTTCTATCTTTTGCTTCTGCCCCCATTCTACTTCCCTCTGTCTCCCTGCATAGGTTCCCATCCCCCTACCATATTAGTTTAACCCCTCCCCAACAGCACTAGCAAACACTCCCCCTAGAACATTGGTTCCACTCCTGCCCAGGTGCAGACCGTCCGGTTTGTACTGGTCCCACCACCCACAGAACCGGTTCCGATGTCCCAGGAATTTGAATCCCTCCCTCCTGCACCACTCTTCAAGCCACATATTCATCTTAGCTATCCTGCAATTGCTGACTAGCACGTGGCACTGGTAGCAATCCTGAGATTACTACCTTTGAGGTCCTACTCTTCTCTTAGAGGCGGTAATGGAGTTTAAGGAGGGGGGCAATTTTTGCCTTGAAGTCATGAGTAAGAATCCATCCCTTCAAACTATGTGGCTAACAGAGGACACAATAAATTGCACGAGGTATGGATGGAATAAAACTGTAGGTGAGCATAGAGAGGAGACAAATGGACAAGATAACAAATATATGAATAAGGCATATGCTGTCCTAAAAGTTGGCCCATTGTCTATCTTTCAGTGCACTGGGCAACAACTTCGATTAGCTTGTTTTAATAACTGGGAATTGCTGTCCCTTATTACCCTGCACAGTTCACTACTTTAAAAAGCAAATTAGCAGGGTATTAACCAGCTAGTAAATAAATGACTCGTGTAGCTTCAGGCATTTTGTTGATTCTGTTCAATTACAGCAGAATCGATAGCCATGCCACAGCATATTAACAGACCAGTGGTTTTCAATTGGGGAATGGAAACAAGTGGGTACAAGGCTATTTATCATTTAAGACACTCAGCTGTACAATAATTGTATGAATCAAATGGGAGTATTCTTACATTATTAAACATGACCTCATATTATACAGTATCTATTTACTTTATTATATTAAATAGCAAAATAATTTAATGTTATCGACTTCCACGGCCCTGTAAAAAAAAAGCAAAATTTACTACCTCTGTATTTTAAATAATATAACAGAGGCTATGAACCACAACCTTGTCATTAGCAAATCATGTTGTCTATTTTGTGGTGGTATGGTATTTTTTAGGAATATTAATCTTTGTTATCTCAATAACTCTTGTATGAGGAACCACTTTGGCTGATAGGTTAACTAATTATAAAGTAACAAAAACATTATGTTGACAAGGCAATAAAATATGCTTAATCTATTTTCAATTTATATATATATGCCTGCGTCTGCGCACACACAGAGGCTGAACTCCAGGACATAGTCGACGTATTTACTGAGGCATACAAAAGCATGGGTCTTACGCTAAACATCCGTAAGACAAAGATCCTCCACCAGCCTGTCCTCGCCGCACAGCACTGCCCCCCAGACATCAAGATCCACTGCGTGGCCCTGGACAACATGGACCACTTCCCTTATCTCGGGAGCCTCCTATCAACAAGAGCAGGCATTGACGACGAGATCCAACACTGCCTCCAGTGCGCCAGTGCAGCGTTTGGCCGCATCAGGAAAAGAGTGTAAAAAGACCAGGCCCTCAAAACTGTCATCAAGCTCATGGTCTACAGGGCTGTAGTAATACCTGCCCTCCTGTATGGCCCAGAAACATGAACTATGTACAGTAGACACCTCAAGTCACTAGAGAAATACCACCAATGATGTCTCCGCAAGATCCTACAAATCCCCTGGTAGGACAGACGCACCAACATTAGCGTCCTCGACCTGGCCAACATCCCCAGCAGTGAAGCACTGACCACACTTGATCAGCTCCGCTGGGCAGGCCACATAGTTTGCATGTCAGATACGAGACTCCCAAAGCAAGCGCTCTACTCGGAACTCCTTCACAGCAAACGAACCAAAGGTGGGCAGCGGTAACGTTACAAGGTCATCCTCAAAGCCTCCCTGATAAAGTGCAACATTCCCACTGACACCTGGGAGTCCTTGGCCAAAGACCGCCCCAAGTGGAGGAAGTGCATTCCGGAGGGCGCTGAGCACCTCGATTCTCGTCGCCGAGAGCATGCAGAAATCAAGCGCAGACTGCGGAAAGAGCGTGCGGCAAACCAGTCCCACCCACCCCTTCCCTCGACGACTATCTGTCCCACCTGTGACAGGGACTGTGGTTCTCGTAGTGGACTGTACAGCCACCTAAGAACTCATGTTAAGAATGGAAGGAAGTCTTCCTCAATTCCGAGGGACTGCCTATGATGATGATGATATGCCTGTTCATTATTAATCTAAAAGCATTGCTTTTTGGTGTGGTTAATCTGTTTGTTTTTGCTTCTGAATTTGGATTGACTAAATTCAACAGCAATTTATGTTCTGATGAAAGGCTATGCCTGAAACATCAACATTAATCTTTTCCTTTCTTTTCTTTTCAGATGTAATCTGACTTGTTGAGCATTTCCAGCATTTTCTGTTTTTGTATCAGGTTTCCGTTATTTTATAGCTTCTTTAATATGAAAATCAAATTAACACCTTTCATCTGCAGGGCCGATCTAACAACTGTGCAGATGAATCCCGGCTTACTGAACAGTTTGCACTGAACCAGCTGCACACAGTTGTGTTGATGAAGTACAGCCACATGTAGGTGTGAAACTGTTGGCTGTGGTTATTCTTAGGAACTTTCACACTGAATTATTTTTTCGTTTGGTTGCTAATGAAGTACTTAGAGGAAATCGGAATTGTTCTTCAATGACCAAAGGAACACTTTTTTTGTCAAGTAAAGTGAACAAAAGACAGCATTGTGATAACTAATTACCAAATTAAAAAATTTTACGCAACACTGATACAGCATATTGAAATCATTTTTTTTTACTACGTAACAAAATTGCATTTCTTAATATATTGAGATTAATAAACCCTTAAATACAGGGGCCCCAAATTTCCCCAGTCGCTCAGAGCGGCGTAGTTAGATGTGGTGCGCCGACTTCATGGGGAAAAAATGCGCCGAAAACTTACCGGGATAATTTGGCCGTTCTTGGATCCCTGTGGTCCCGTGGCATGGCGCTGAGAAACCTGCGGGGGGCGGAACTTGGGCTGCGCTTGTTCAGCTCAGCCGGCAGTGGGGCAGGGCTTGGGCCTGGTGTGCCCTCGAGTGCCGGCAGGGGAACGCATGACCGTTTGTGCATGTGCGCATTCGCAATGCGCATTAAAGCGTGAGTGCATGCGCAAAAGGGCGGGAACCTTGACAATCGGCCATTTAAAGGGAGTGCGTCCTCAGTGCCTCAGCTGCATTGGCAGTGGGCCAAAGTAGAAGGTAAGGTGTGAATTGTGATTTTTGGGTGGCTGAGGGAGTGGAAAGGAGTGCTGCATAGATGTATGAAAGATGAGAACTGTGTGTTTTCAAGATCACCTGAGTGTAAATCCAATACACCAATGACGCAAGAGGGCGACAAGGACGAAGAACTTCTTGCATGAGGAGGTGGAGAAACTAGTCACTCTCATTGAGGACAGATGGCAGGAGCTGGATATCAGTAAGAGTGGTCCCACAAAAGTTCCACCCAAAGAAATGAGGAGACGCTGGAACCTAGTTACAGAAGAATTCTCCTCAGGGGTGAATAAAGCAAGAACTGGAAGCCAGTGTAAAAGGAAAAAGCAGGACGTTGGTCAAGTAATGAGTGTCAGTATTATCTTGAGTGTTAAATGGAATTGCAATTGTTATTGTGATCATCTGTATATATCCCATCCATCAGAAGCTCACCATGTGGCAAAAATTATATTTTCATCTTTGCAGAAGAAATTGGCCCACAACACAAGGGAGAGAACTAGAACAGGAGGAGGGCCGCACCAAATATCACCACTGGAACAGAGGGTCGCTGCATTGCTTAGTCGCACCTGCAGAAAAAAAAATCAACTCTGCACAAGCTGGGCCCACACGCGAGGGTGAGGGTCAATCATGAAAATGCATCGTCACCCTTCAAATCAACCTGCTGAGTGGCCTGCTACGTATGAGACTACTCATTCCATCCATCCTGCCCCCTCCTTTCCTGCTAACCATTTGACTGATCTGTTGTATTTTGTAGAAGAAGAAGATAATCCTGAACATCCTGAAGATCACAACAAGATCCAGATGCGTCCACTCCAGACCAAGGCGGGTGGGGGGAGAAGGGGTCCATGGATCTGTGTTCACGGGAGGATGCTGATCGTGATATGGATCAGTCCACGGTATAGGGCATCACTTTGCCAGACATCTCCATGAGCTCTGCCACGACATTCCTTGGTTTCACACCTTCCGAGGTTGCAGGTCCCAGTGGCGGTGGTGGAATGCAGGTTGGAACACCCAGGGTCCCACCGTCCCAGCCTGTGTCTCGCACTGGAGGGGTGCCGCTCTGCAGACCTACAGTAAGGGGAAGGAGAAGCCGACCAATCTCTCCTGAGATGCAGCCTTCATCAGATGTACATCAGGTTGTCATTGGGTGAGGAGACCAATGCCCTTACCCGATCACTCATGGCCACCGTCAGTGGGGTGCATGATGAGGTTGCGACACTGTCGGGAGAAATATCAGCACTGAGACAGGAACTGAGGGCGGGCACGTCAGAGGGAGTGCAAATAAAGGCAAAAGCCATGAGGGAACTAGCGGCTGCAATAAGGGCACAAAGGCCTGACAATCAAATGCCACTCCCACTGCAATCCCCACACCAGCCTCTGTTGAGACCCAAGCTGGGCCCCCAGCCGCCTCCCCCCACCTGCACCCTCCCCCCCCCCCCCACCGCCCCTATGAGGAACTGCACATTCCCCGATATGTGGGTGAGAGATAGCTGCAGCCTTTCTTTGCTGTTGCTGTTGTTGTTGAAGTGCATTGCAAACTTTCCAATAAAAGATTTTTTGCATTAAAACTGAATCGTGTTCCATTATCATCACACATTTAGGAACAGCTGTAAAAAAAAACATCCCTCACCCCTACAGTCATGCGTGCCTGCCGCCCCTAGCCCTGGCGAGAGGGCTAGCCGGTGCGTTCTGCAGTCAGCAAGGCAGGACTGCTCTATTTTCAGTAGCTGATTTATCTTTCATTTATTTTTGATGATGTCGTGAAGATGTTGTGCTGAAGTTGTTTTGATGTTGTGCTGATGCTGTGAAGGTGTTTAGTGCTTTAGAATCCTATAACTCACCTCCCCCCTCCCCCCCATCTATGGCTACCTGCACTGATTTCTTAAATGTAGGTAAGGTTTTTCTGTGCCTACAAAAGTGGCCACATATACCGGCCTAAGTTAGTTTGGAATAACTTTTAGCTGGCCAAATTTGATTCGATGGCCAAAACAGGCATAAGTGGCTGGTCACGCCCCCTTTTGGAGAAAAAAAACGAAACTAAAAAAAAACTTAACCAACAGACTTACACTGGAGCAAGTTAAATGGGGAAATTTGTGATATTTAAGTTACTTCAAAAAAAGCTACTTGCTCCAAAAAAAGTGGGGCAACTCCTGGGGAAATTTGAGCCCATTATTTTTTATCAAAGTATACAAACATCTGATTCAATTTTAAAATACAATCTGTATCATTTATAGAATACAGTTTACAAAATGTGTTTCCACTGCCCTCAATGCAGCCAAAAGAAAAATCACAGCCCCATCTGTCTCTGGCACTGGGTGAGGCAATTTCTGAGTTCTAGGTTCAAATCTAGCTCAGACTGGTGGGATGAAAGCCGCTTCTTTCTGTTGGATTTAAGTGATCCATATAAAATTAGTTTTGGAAGTCTTAACTCAGTTCTTAGGGAGCTTGAACAGTACCAAACCGTCACAATTTTTGTAATCTAACCCACAGTAGCCACAGGAATGTCTGATATGAGAAGCTGTCTGGAACTCCAAGTTGTTAAAACGGCACTGACACTGTATGACAAATCGACAAGTTTGTGTAAGTGAACACTGGGAAGATTGAAGCGATTGATTGTGGCTATGGCTACAAACTTCACTCCTTTGCCACTGATTCCTTAATCACTTGCTCATGTTGAACCAGATCATGGAAAATTTTGGTCTTCCATTCATCCCTGAAATGAGCTTCAAACTCCATAAAAAATCTATTCCATCACCAAGACTGTTTACTTCCATTTCCACAACATTGACCACCTCCACCACTATCTCAGCTCCCCTGCCCACCAGTCAATCCCTTATACGTGATTATTTCATCTCTGGACTTGATTTCTCCAACATCTTCATTAATGTCCTTCCTAGTGCTCTAAACTCCACCTTGTCCAGAACTCAATCTGCCATATGCTGTCCCACACTAAGTCATGCTTGGTGGATAGAGGTGTACCGATGGATGTGGTGTATTTGGATTTCCAGAAGGCATTCGATAAGGTGCCACACAAAAGGTTACTGCAGAAGATAAAGGTACGCGGAGTCAGAGGAAATGTATTAGCATGGATAGAGAATTGGCTGGCGAACAGAAAGCAGAGAGTTGGGATAAATGGGTCCTTTTCCGGTTGGAAATCAGTGGTTAGTGGTGTGCCACAGGGATCAGTGCTGGGACCACAACTGTTTACAATATACATAGATGACCTAGAAGAGGGGACAGAGTGTAGTGCAACAACATTTGCAGATGACACTAAGATTAGTGGGAAAGCGGGTTGTGTAGAGGACTCAGAGAGGCTGCAAGGAGATTTGGATAGGTTAAGCGAATGGGTTAAGGTTTGGCAGATGGAATACAATGTCGGAAAGTGCGAGGTCATCCACCTTGGGAAAAAAAACAGTAAAAGGGAATATTATTTGAATGGGGAGAAATTACAACATGCTGAGGTACAGAGGGACCTGGGGGTCCTTGTGCATGAATCCCAAAAGGTTAGTTTGCAGGTGCAGCAGGTAATCAGGAAGGCGAATGGAATGTTGGCCTTCATTGCGAGAGGGATGGAGTACAAAAGCAGGGAGGTCTTGCTGCAACTGTATAAGGTATTGGTAAGGCCGCACCTGGAGTACTGCGTGCAGTTTTGGTCACCTTACTTAAGGAAGGATATACTAGCTTTGGAAGGGGTACAGAGACGATTCACTAGGCTGATTCCAGAAATGAGGGGGTTACCTTATGATGATAGATTGAGTAGACTGGGTCTTTACTCTTTGGAGTTCAGAAGGATGAGGGGTGATCTTATAGAAACATTTAAAATCATGAAAGTGATAGACAAGATAGAGGCAGAGAGGTTGTTTCCACTGGTGGGGGAGACTAGAACTAGGGGGCACAGCCTGAAAATACAGAGGAGCCAATTTAAAACCGAGTTGAGAAGGAATTTCTTCTCCCAGAGGGTTGTGAATCTGTGGAATTCTCTGCCCAAGGAAGCAGTTGAGGCTAGCTCATTGAATGTTTTCAAGTCAAAGATAGCTAGATTTTTAACCAATAAGGAAATTAAGGGTTCCGGGGAGAGGGCGGGTAAGTGGAACTGAGTCCACGACCAGATCAGCCATGATCTTATTGAATGGCGGAGCAGGCTCGAGGGGCTAGATGGCCTACTCCTGTTCCTAATTCTTAAGTTCTTATGTTCTTATCACCCCCGTACTTGCATGACCTACACTGGCACCAAGCATTGAATTTAAAATTCTCACTCTTGTCTTCCCAACCTCACTCCACCTGATATGTCCTTACTATACAGTATAAATGCACACGAGGCACATACTTGACAGAAGGTCACTCAGTGAACACTTACATTTATTACCAAGACCTCAAGTGATGAAGGTGGGTGGAGCTTCCCCTTTGATACCTGAAAGTCCAGGTTAGGAGTGTCTCCCACAAGTTCACCCCCTTGTGGTCAATGTTCTCAAGGTGTACAACTTCGGTCAGCTTATACATGGGTTACAATGAAAGTTGAATACATGACATCACCTCCCCCCAAAGTCTTATTGGGATCACAGGTTAAGTCTCTCTGGTGGTTTACGCTCCCTTGTAGAGCGCCTGAGTTGGGGCTCCGGTTGCTGGGCGCTGGCCTGAGTGTCTGCTGTTTGTAGTGCTTCAGGCCTGTCCGGACTGCCCACAGTCACTGGGCTCTCCTCCACTTGGTTCCGGTGTTCGGTCACCTGTGGTGGAGTGAACGCTACGTCGTGTTCTTCCTCTGCTTCTTCTATGAGGTTGCTGAACCTCCTTTTAGTTTGATCCACGTGTTCGCGGCAGATTTGTCCATTGGTCAGTTCAACTACCAAAACCTTATTCCCCTCTTTGGCAATCACAGTGCCTGCAAGCCATTTGGGCCCTGCAGCGTAATTAAGGACAAAAACAGGGTCATTGACACCAATACATCGCGCTCTCGCATTCCTGTCATGGTAGTCACATTGTGACTGACGCCTGCTCTCAACAATTTCTTTCATAGTAGGGTGTATAAGGGATAACCTGGTTTTGAGCGTCCTTTTCATTAGCAACTCTGTGGGTGGAATCCCTGTGAGCGAGTGTGGTCGGGATCTATTGGCCAACAGGAGGCGTGATAAGCGGCTTTGTAGGGAACCCCCTTTGATTCTAAGCATCCCCTGTTTGATTATCTGCACTGCTCGTTCCGCCTGGTCGTTTGAGGCCGGCTTGAATGGTGCCGTTCTGACATGGTTGATTCCATTGCCTGCCATGAAGTCCTGGAATTCAGTGCTTGTGAAGCACGAGCCATTGTCGCTGACCAAGACAGCCGGTAGACCATGGGCGGCGAACATTGCCCGTAGACTTTCTACCATGGCAGAGGATGTGCTTGAATTAAAATGGCACACTCAATCCATTTGGAGTAGGCGTCTACTACAACCAAAAACATTTTTCCCATGAAAGGACCTGCGTTGTCCACATGGATGTGTGACCATGGCTTGGCGGGCCAGGACCAGGGGCTAAGGGGGATTCCCTGGGTGCGTTGCCCAGCTGAGCACACGTGGTGCACCTGCGAACACGAAGTTCCTATAAATTCCTCAGGGCATGCCCCGTACATGGCTGCCCAGTCCCCATTCAGGACACATTTCTTAACTAAAGACAGTAGCGGGTCTTTACTTGTCCAGACTTTAATCTGACGGGCTGCCACAGGTGAGCCTTCGCTTTTGAAAGCTTCAACAGCCATGACTATCTCAGCATCATGCTCAGTTGCCCCCTCGGTGGTGGCTAATGGGAGCCTGCTGAGTGCATCAGCGCAGTTTTCAGTGCCCGGTCTGTGTCGAATTGTGTAGTCATAGGCGGCTAACGTGAGTGCCCACCTCTGTATGCGGGCAGATGCATTCTCATTTATGGCCTTGTTGCCGGCCAAAAGGGACGTTAGGGGTTTGTGATCTGTCTCCAGCTCAAATTTCCTACCAAACAGGTACTGGTGCATTTTTTTTACTGCATATACACATGCTAGTGCTTCCTTTTCTACCATCCCGTAGCCCCTTTCTGCCTGGGACAGACTTCTGGAGGCAAAAGCTACCGGCTGTAACTGACCATTGGCATTCACATGCTGCAACACACACCCGACCACATAGGACGACGCATCGCACGTTAAAACAAGTTTCTTACAAGGATCATACAACGCTAACAGTTTGTTGGAGCAGAACAAATTGCGTGCTCTATCAAAAGCCCTTTCCTGGCTGTCCCCCCAGACCCATTCGCGACCTTTGCGTAGGAGCATGTGTAGCAGCTCTAACAGCGTGCTCAATTTGGGAAGAAAGTTACCAATATAGTTCAGGAGCCCGAGGAACGAACGCAGCTCCATCGTGCTATGGGGTCTGGGTGCTCTCTGGATCGTTTCAGTTTTGGACGCAGTAGTTTTGATCCAATCTGCTGCTACCCTCCTCCCCAGGAATTCTACCTCTGGAGCTCAGAAGGCGCATTTCGCCTTTTTCAGTCGCAGCCCTACCCGGTCCAGTCTGCGTAGCACCTCCTCCAGGTTGTGGAGGTGTTCTTCAGTATCGCGACCCGTGATGAGGATGTCATCTTGAAAAACCACCGTCCTTGGAATCGACTTGAGGAGGCCTTCCATATTTCGCTGAAAGATCGCGGCGGCCGAACGAATCCCAAACTGAAATCTGTTATACTCAAACAACCCCTTGTGTGTCGTGGTGGTGCTCAGCTTCTTCGACTCACTCGCCAGCTCCTGGGTCATGTAAGCTGAGGTCAAGTCCAATTTTGAAAAGAGTTTGCCACCGGATAGCGTCGCAGAGGTCCTTCGCTCTCGGTAGCGGGTACTGGTCTTAGAGTGACACCCGATTGATGATGGGCTTGTAATCGGCACATATTCTGACCGACCCATCCGCCTTGAGCACCAGCACGATTGGGCTCGCCCAGTCAATGAATTCGACTGGCGAGATGATGCCTTCCCTCAGCAGGCGGTCCAATTCGCATTCTATCTTTTCCCGCATCACGTACGGCACCGCTCTGGCCTTGTGGTGTACTGGCCTGGCGTCCGGGTTTATGTGAATCACTACCTTGGCTCCCATGAAAGTGCCGATGCCAGGTTGAAATAATGAGTCAAATTTATCCAGGACCTGTGAGCATGATACTCGCTCCAAAGAAGAAATTGCATTGACATCGCCCCATTTCCAGTTCATGACAGCAAGCCAACTCCTCCCCAGTAGTGCGGGACCGACCCCCGGGACAATCCAGAGTGGCAACCTGTTCTCCGAGTCTTTGTGGGTCACGACTACCGTGGCGCTGCCTAGCACCGGAATGATCTCCTTTGTATATGTCCGTAGCTGTGCGTCAATCGGCAATAATTTTGGCCACCTGGCCTTGGACACCCACAACCTTTCGAACTGTTTGATACTCATCAGGGACTGGCTGGCCCCCGTGTCTAGCTCCATTAATACTGGGATGCCATTGAGGAGCACTTTGATCATTATCGGTGGCGTCCTGGTATATGAACTGTATATGTGCTCCACATGAACGCGCTGAACTTCAGTTTCCTGTGATTTCCCCCAGTATTCATTTGGCCTCGTAGGGCTTACATCGGGCCCGTCCTCCTCGTACATCAACCTGGCTGCAGGCTTCCTGCACATATGCACCAAGTGACCGCTGACGTTGCAGTTTCTGCAGGTGTATTGCTGATACCTGCAAGCCATGGCTGGGTGTTTGCCTCCACACCTCCAGCATGAGCTGGAGGCCCCGTTGTTGCAAACAAAAGCTCTGTTACCAGTCGATCGTCTCTGACTGTCTCTGTAACTGTCCTTAAGCACACCATTAACAGGTGTTGATGGCCCCATTACTGGCCGCATTGTCCGTTGCGATGGCATGAATCGCCATTCAGCTAGCCATTGTCTCTGTTGAATTCCCCCTTTGGATTCGACTACATGCTCGGGCATGTCCGATTGCCCTTGTCTGCCTAGAGAACTGTGTGCCACGTTAACAATGTTGACTCCCTGGTCGTTTGTCGCATTTGAGCCAAGATTTTTGTTATACATCATTCTGGTCTCTTCCTCCCCTGAGATAAATGTCTGGGCTATCAGAGCCGCCGCTTCCAAGGTCAAGTCTTTGGTCTCAATCAGTTTCCTGAAAACCCCAGCGTGCCCGATGTCCTCAATAAAAAAATCTCGCAGTATCGCCGCTCTGCATGCATCTGGGAACTTACATAGGCTCGCCAGTCACCGGAGATCTGTCACGAAGTCTGGAACGCTTTGCCCTTCTCGCCGCCGCTGCGTGTAAAACTGGTGTCTCGCCATGTGCATGCTGCTCGCCGGTTTCAGGTGTTCCCCGATCAACTTACTGAGCTCTTCGAACGTCTTGTCCACCGGCTTCTCTGGCGCTAGAAGGTCCTTCATCAGGGAGTACGTTCTGGATCCACAAACCGTCAGGAGATGAGCCCTGCGTTTGTCGGCCGAATCCTGTCCCAACCATTCCTTAGTGACAAAACTTTGCTGTAGTCTCTCAATAAAGTCGTCCCAATCATCACCAACACAGCACCTCTCTTCTGTGCTGCTAGTGGCCATGCTCGCGTGGTTTAAATTCCAGTTTCTCGTCAGCAATGATATGTCCTTACTATACAGTATAAATGCACGCGAGGCCCATACTTGAGAGGTCACTCTGTGACCAGTTACCTTTATTACCAAGACCTCAAGTGATGAAGATGAGTGGAGCTTCCCCTTTTATACCTGAAAGTACAGGTTAGGAGTGTCTCCCACAAGTTCACCCCCTTGTGGTCAATGTTCTCAAGGGGTACAACTTAGGTCAGCTTATACAAGGGTT
The DNA here is from genome assembly GCF_044704955.1 of Pristiophorus japonicus. Lineage (NCBI taxonomy): Eukaryota > Metazoa > Chordata > Chondrichthyes > Pristiophoridae > Pristiophorus > Pristiophorus japonicus. Next base: position 93,339,680 of record NC_091983.1, on the reverse strand, counting down.
ACAATGATAGTTGAATACATGACACCACCTATCTTTGTAACTTCCTCCAGCCTTATATTCTCCTCAATCCTGTGACTTTGGCCTTTCATACACCGCATTCTTCCTTCGTTCTACCCTTGGCAGTACAGCTTTCAGCCATCTTGGCCCTACTTTCTGGAACTTCCTCCCTAAGCCCATCTTCCCCTTCACTTCTCCCTGCGCCTTTAAAAATCTCAAAATTCATCTTTTCAAATAAACTTTCAGACGCCTCTCCTACCATGGCTTGGCTTCCATTCCCTTTGTCTTTTCTTTCTCTCTGCTCTGTAAATAGGCTTGCAAGGTTTTCTACATTGAAGGCACTACATAAATAAAAGCAGTTGTTAACTATCTGCGATAGTTCGGGGCCATCTTCTCCCATGTAAAAACTGCTCTGGCTTCTCCATGACAGCAGCTATGATTGAATCCAAAGCATGGTTGGTGTAACAAGCTTTTTGAGCTTTTAAACTATTTTGCATAAATATTGTGCATTCCACAGACAAAGTAATGAACATTCTGATATTTATACTGGTTAAGTAGCTCATATAGCTGCTTGAGAAATGTGAAATGATTTTCAATACAAGTGATATTATTGGTTAACTACAAGTTCTTGTGATTTCATTACCAGGTTGTTAATTTCCATTAAAAACAGGCCATTCTCCTAATTTTTATGAACAGAACAATATTTAGAACAATGTAATAAACCAATATCTTTAGCCTGATAAGGAGTTATGGGGAGCGGGCAGGGAAGTGGACCCGAGTCCATGATCGGATCAGCCATGTCGTATTAAATGGCGGAGCAGGCTCGAGGGGCCATATGGCCTATTCCTGCTCCTATTTCTTATGTTCTTATGAATGTAAAAATTGATGATTTATTTTCAATGGTGTCTCATTCGGCTGCAATGGAAGGGCTGTGAATTTTAGCACCTAACTTCATACTGTTTTTGAACATGTGCATATATTTTATGGAAGAGAATTTACTCTGGGTCATCATTACTCCAGGCTTTGCATTATTAAAAGGAATTATTTCTGACATAATCAATTCCAAAAGAAAGCATTTGATGAGAAGGCCCCTCATTATATTGAAAACTCCTTGAAATGTGCACAGAATGTTCTTCTATCCCCACCACTTGAAAATCAACAGTGTTCACAAAATATTTCATGGAATGCTTAAAAAAAACGTACAATTATGGAGTGCCTTATCACAGCTTTCATGGACACCTCAAAGCTCATTATATACAATTAATTGCTTTGGAGTGTAGTAACTGTTATCTAAGCGAATGAAGCAGCCATTTTCCACACTCCTAATCTAATTAGATGAATCATCCCACAGTTAAACTTTTATTAGGTGGTACTGTTTGAAACAACAATGTTGATTGTGACACTGGGAGAACTTCCTACTCTTCCTTGAATAGTATTATAGGATCTTTAAAATCCACCTATATCAATAGAGCAGGCAGGCAAGACCTCAGTTGAATATTTCATTCAAAGGAAGATAGCACCAAAAGGGCAGCACTCCCTCAGGATTACATGGACTGTTAGCTTAGGTTAAGAGCTCAGACTGCTGGTACAGGCCTTAAACCTACTTCCTCCCAGTTTTAATTTAGCCACACTGAAGAAAATGAGTTAATTGAATGGTCACAATCAATTCTAAAATATAGGATTTGATGAGGAGAGAAGGCTGGTGACAACGATTAAAATCTGATGAAACTACTGTGCTGTAGTAGCACTGCACTTCTGAGAGGTACAAAAGGACATGTGGACGATTCAGGTGTACAAATGGAGCAGGTTCCTATTTTATAACAAACCTCTGAGAAGATTGGAGAATATTTATTACGTTTAAGATCTAGTTTTTAATGTTATTGATGAATGTTCACAGATAGATATCATCATAAAATAAATCATCTCTGCACACGTTTATTGGATAGCATTTGTGAGTTACAAAACAAAACTGTTTACCTATTTTAGTAAGCACTTATCAGTTTTATCATTATATTTTCTTCACACTGTACTATTCTAAGGGTCAAATTTATCATCCTAATTATATAATAATTTGTGTCATTTTCAAAGTTGACAAGAATGCAAAAAAAAACTATAGTTCTTAATTGGTGCATATCTCACTAATTAGTGATAGATTTTTGTCTTGTATTTAGATATTAAACTATAGTGATATGAAACTTACCTAGATTATATTTTTCACACCTAAAAGGTAATAAAGGATAAAACAATTGGGGCATATGAAAAGGGAATCAGGGGCATAAATAATACAGTAAATTGTGCATTTTTTATTCAGTGGTTTGATTCCAAAAGCAGAAAGTGTGTAACATACACTTTTGGGTGCATAATGCTCTCCTGTAGGTGATTGATGCGACAGTAATACCATGTGAGCGGAGAAGACTTTACCCACAGGAACATACATACAAAACAAAGGGTACCAATTGGCAGAGTGCAAAAAAGAATGAAGTCCAAATTTGAAATTTAACCACAAACTAAAAAAGGACCTTTGTTGCCTGATGTGCAATGAAAATGAAGAGCTACTTTGTTCTTTGTAACCCGAGTAACATTTTCAGGAACAAAATTGCCATTGTGCATTTTAGCCAAACCTGAAGAAAGCTTGAGGAGGGAATTAGACATAGAGATCATTTATCTAATAGTCTGCAGTACCACTTTACCCTTCAGAACTGATCATGTTATAAAATAATCTTGTAGACCATTGGAATTTCTATCCAAATTAATCATTTTTAGGTTGTATTATACTACAGCAGTCTCACCTGAAAATATTCAGCAGGTAAAGGCAGTTTAAAAAATACAATTCAGTAAATATCTGTTTTACAATGTTACACAAGATTGTTGTAAATATCAGATAGACAAGAATTAAGCAACACAATCTCTATATAGAATTGTGACTTATAGTATTGCGATTTGATGGATTGTTACTCTTAGCTTACCTAATCTACACCAGAATATTTGCAGATGCAGAGTAGCAAAATATACACATTAAAGAATGGACAAATGGGATTTCTTTTAAAACAATACATGTTCCTTTAGGTTTTCCTTTTTAATTTTACTTCAAAAGCTTTCTGATATCCATGATGCTGTTGGCCAGAAAGATATATATGCGGACAATTTCAAATCAGACTATTTTTGAAAGGAATCCTGAAGGTGCGGCCATCTGATCATCAGGTTTCCACACAACTGATTTCTAAGCTGCTCTCTCTACTCAGCCAAGGAGTGTGTTGGTATAAATGTAAATGATATAATTTACAAAACACTTTAAGAACATTTCATCAAGATACACAATAAGTACCCAGAAAATTCTAAAATAACATCACTGCAAATGACCTCTTTGTTTTTCTTTTACGACCAAGGTGATTTAGAAAAAACAAATTAAGTCCAAGTGCCATAGACTTGAAAGCGGGAATCGAAAGTGCTGGTGCCAAAGTGGGCTGCAATGCCAGTGGCTGCAGAAAAAATTCAAACATTAAAAAATACTAACCAATTTAAGAGTTTCAGCTCAAGTTAGGCTGATCTCAGTCTGGGTGGCAATCGTGACTTTACAATTGGCCTCAATGTCCTTGAGCCAGGGCAGAGAAAATCAGCCATGGCTTCCACTCCTAATCAGCATTCACTGATGCCTGCTGGAAAGTATACAAAGTAAAAGATTGCACTTGGTTGTGATGCCTCTGTGATCCAACAGCTTGGCAATACTCGTTGTCTAGATTCACATGTGAAAGATGGCCAGTTGGGTGAGGTGCCAGAGGGCAACAAGTACTCAAGAAACCAGAAAGATTCAATGCCTTCAAGAGAGAGGAGAGTGGATGACAGAGAGGAAGAAAGGAGGGAAATTGGCACAAAAAAATTTAAATAAAATCACAGAGGTGACAAGAAACTTTTAAAGAAAGGAAACACTTATAGCTCAGAAAGGAAAATCAACAATAAAGTAATCATTTTAGCATCAAAATATTAACTCTTGTCATAAATCACATCATCATACAAGTCACAGTAATCATTTTTACTCACTCTTGCCCTTACAAAAGTCTCTTTGAGGACCGCCAACGATGTAAGGCCCCTTTAAGACTCCCCGGTACATTTCCCTTTTAAGACGCCATTTTGTTTTTCCCACGAGGTTTCTACTGGGCGCCGCCATTTTAGGTGCTCTGCTAGTGCCTACCTGCCTCTCTCTGCAGAACTCTGCTGCCACGAGGCTCGCCGCCATCTTGAACTCACTGTGCTGCTGCCTGCTCTCCCCCTCTCTCTCTCTCTCTTTCGAGAGAGAGAGAGAGAGAGAGAGAGAGACAGAGAGAGAGAGAGAGAGACCTGCCACACTCTGAACGCACCTGGGAACCGCAACGCATCAACCCCCGCACCGCCGCATCCTCTGGAGCACCCCACGCTGCTGACCTTTTTGCCCGGGAGCCGCCACACACACACATGTCCTCCGGAGCCGACCACCTCACTGCCGCAGCTGATCCTGGACGAGCCCCGCTCCTCGGAGCACCGGCCCTCACGACGTCGCCGAGCGAGTCCCGTTCCCGGAATTGCCGATTCACCGCTCCTCCCGCTGCAAGCCCCGCGATCGGCCGCCTCTGTCTGCGGGCCGACGGTACCTGCTGGAGCAGCCCGTCGAAACTATTCGCTCTTCTCCAGCTCGGTCGGCGCTGCTGCTGGTTCCAGCGCCTCTTTCTCACTCTCAGACTTTGCAGGGGAGAGTCGACGGCCGCCGCTGCTCTGCCCAACCCCCACACACGCTTCCTTCGCTGCCATCCGATCCGAAGGAGGAGGCCTGCTCTGCCTGTGAACACGGGGGACAGCGGTCTGTGCAGGAATGAAGTCTTCCCAGCTCCCACGGACCTTCCCCATCCATCTCCTGCCGAGTAGCGTCGGCCCATCGCCTGCAATGATCCACAAAGGTAAGCCGTGCGTCTCGCCACCGTGAGATACCTGCACATCCACTCTGCCAAGAACAGGTATTAGTTCCTTGGTGTAGGCGTGCAGCTTCGCCGTGACCGGGACCAGCTTGGGTCGTGCAGCTGGGTTGATCAACAGTTTATCAAAAGTTTCCAGACTCATCAGCGACTGACCCGACCCCGTGTCCACTTCCATACTCACTGGGACTCCGTTAATCTTGACTTCCATAATCACTGGGGCCGAATCGTCGGTACACGTATACAGTCCAAACGCATCATCTTCTTCTACCTGGGGCTGGGATGCCCGTCGAGCCAAACCGCAATGCTCCTCGCTGGATAGCAGATCATCTACCATCTCCTCAGCCACACGATGAGTCGTGTTTCTTTTGTACATACGCTGAACGTGGCCTTTCGTGTGGCAGGTATTGCATGTATACTCCGCAAACCTGCACCGGTGAGCCCCATGGCTTCCTCCGCAGCACCAGCATGATGCTACTCGATTAGCCCCCCTCGACGGACTCTGAGTTCCAGGACCCTGAGGTCTGTACTCTTTGCCCTGGGCAGAGCCACGTTCTGCAGTTTTGTCCGTGACGGGCACGATCCTGTGAATAGTACCTGCCGGGCTCGAGACCGTGTGGATCATCTGCTTGGTGCTGCAAGTCGAGGTCATAAATGCCCGGCTGATGTTGATGGCTTGCTGCAGGCTGACTGTAGGTTAAGTAGATAGCAACTTGTGAAGGAGACCCTCATGGCCAATCCCCATAACAAAAACGTCTCTCAACGCCTCGTTAAGGTGTGTGCCAAAATCGCACGGCGCCGCGAGTCTCCTGATGTCCGCAGCATATTTTGTGACATCCTGGCCCTCAGGTCTGCAGTGGTGGTAGAATTTGTGCCTGGCCGTGAGGATGCTCTCTTTCAGTTTGTTACGAATGAGTTCAATCAACTGCTCATATGACTTGTCCTTGGCGCTCACGGGTGCCAGCAAATCCCTGACGAGACGGTAAACCTCATCGCCACAACTGGACAGCAATTATCGCCTTACGCTTCTCTATCAGTGCGTTCGTGTTCCCTGTCAGGTCGTTTGCTATAAAATAGTACTCGAGCCTTTCCGTAAAGGCATTCCAGTCATTACCCTCTGTGAAATCCTTTAGCGTGCCCAAAGTAGCCATGGTTGCGTGAAGAGCTCGTCCATGTCCTCGTCGCCAATTTGTGATGTATGTAGCACTCAAATCACTGACTCTCACAGTATGGTGTTGTAGTAACTGCTGTGACCTTGGTCCTTTATTGTGTAACTCCAGAGTGCCCCTCAGGTGTGGTGGGCAGCCTTTTATACTCTGTCTCGCAGGTACAGTCGGGTCTCCCACCACAGTGCCCCTTGTGGCACACCGTTGTAACTATACATTTAATGTACATGGACAATACATAACAGATGCATTAGTAGAAATGTGTTACAGACCTCCTAATTGTGGGAAAGAAATGGAAGAGGAAATCTGCAGTCAGATTAGGGAGATGAGTATGAATAATCTAATTATTTGGGGAGATTTAAATTATCCACTTATTGATTGGGACAAAGAGGGAGTAAATAGAGAAAAAGGAATGGAGTGCATACTGAGCTGCTTCCTCAAGCGGTATATTAGTAGGCTTAGGGCCTGGTGTTGCTCGATTTGGTTATGAGCAATAATATTGATCAGGTAGCTGGTTTAAGCTAAAGATCAATTTAAGTTGTTGGGGTAAAAAGAAGACTTCTCTTCCTCGAGGTGGACTCCCTGATATAAGGAGTCGACACCTGCCCTCTGCATAGCGACCATGGAATCACTCAGACAAAAACTTCGGTTCAACTTGTTTTTATTCAAGCATGCAGGGGAAATGTTCTGATGAACACTTCCCAGAACAACAGTTTGTAATGACAGTTATACATTTCCTGTGGTGTGCAACCCTCCTACAAAACCATCGATTGGCCTACTGCTATCAGCGAAATTACATTGAATTCTTGACTCTTATCAGCCTCGCTTTGAGTGGTTCTTCCCCACGTGTGAAGTAACCTTATGCTTCTTAAGTGTACTTTTTATCCCCGTATAAAGCTAAATGTGGGCGAGCAATTTGAGAGTAGTGACCACAGTACTGTAAGGTTTAAGATCCAACTAGAAAAGGAAAAAGTCAGTACTGTACAAAAAACTAGAACACCCAGATTGGATTAGAGCAGATATTACAAAGATGAGGAGTAAACCAGGTATGGTGAAGTCAAAGGAGAAATTGGCAGTGACATGTTTTTAACAAAAGATTGCAACAGTACAAAATGTTAATATTCCATAAAAAAATAATACTAAGCCTATATAAAACCTCAGTATGGAATTAATTTTAAGACATGCTTCCTGAAAAGAGTTCATTAAGATAGAGTCTCCAATCCGTCAGAAATTACATGGTAATTAATGAAGATAAGATATAAGAACATAAGAAATAAGAGCAGGAGTAGGCCATCTGGCTTCTCGAGCTTGCTCCGCCATTCAATAAGATCATGGTTGATCTGATCCTGGCCTCAACTCGACTTCCCCGCCGCTCCCCATAATCCTGGACCCCCATATCTTTCAAAAATCTGTCTATCTCCACCTTAAATATATTCAATGACGCAGCCTCCACAGCTCTCTGAGGTAGAGTATTCTAAAGATTCACGACCTTCTGAGAAGAAATTCCTCCTAATTTCCATTTTAAATGGGCGACCCCTTAGTCTGAAACAATGCCCCCTAGTTCTAGATTCCTCCACGAGGGGAAACATCTGCTCTGCATCTACCCTGTCAAGACCCCTCAGAATCTTATACGTTTCAATAAGATCACCACTAAGTCTAAACTCCAATGAGTATTGGCCCAACCTTTATTTATATGACAACCCCTTCATCTCAGCAATCAACCTCGTGAACCTTCTTCTGAACTGCCTCCAGTGCAAATATATCCTTCCTTGAATAAGGAGACCAAAACTGTCCGCAGTACTCCACATATGGTCTTACCAATGCCCTACACAGTTATAGCAGGACTTCCCTATTTTTATACTCCATCCCCCTTGCAATAAAGGCCAACATTCCATTTGCCTACCTAATTATTTGCAGTAACTTTTTGTGTTTCATATACAAGGACTCACAGATCCCTCTGTACCACCACATTTTCAAATCTCTCTCTATTTCAATAATAATTAGCTTTTTTATTTTTCCTACCAAAGTAGATAACCTTACATTTTCCCACATTATACTCTATCTGCCAAATTTTTGCCAACTCAATTAGCCTATCTATATCCCTTTGTAAATTCTTTGCGTCCTCCTCATAACTTGCTTTCTCACCAGTCTTTGTATCATCAGCAAATTTGGCTACATTACACTCGGTACCTTCATCCAAGTCATTAATATAAACTGTAAATAGTTGAGGACCCAGCACTGACCCCAATGGCACCCCAATAGTTATAGTTTGCCAACCTGAAAATTATCCCGACTCTCTGTTTTCTGTTAGTTAGCCAATCCTCTATCCATGCTAATATATTACCCCCAACCCCTTGAGCTCGTATCTTGTGCAGTAACCTTATATGTGGCACCTTATCGAATGCTTTCTGGAAATCCAAATACACGACATCTACTGGTTCCCCTTTATCCACCCTGCTCATTACATCCTCAAAAAACTCGAGCAAATTTGTCAAACATGATTTCCCTTTCTTAAAACCATGCTGACTCTGCTTGACTGCATTATGGTTTTCCAAATGTCCTGCTACTACTTCCTTAATGATGGTCTCCAGCATTTTCCCAATGACAGATGTTGGGCTAACTTGTCTATAGTTTCCTACTATCTGTTTCCCTCCTTTCTTAAATAGGGGCACTACGTATGCGGTTTTCCAGTCTGCTTTTTTTAAACATGTTCACTAATCTTTTTTTTGCAGGTCTTCTTACTTACCTGCCTCCATGCAGTGGTCCTTCCCTTGCTGCTGCCGACTCCTACCCGTACCAATATGGCAGCTCGGCGGGCGGGAAGTCATTTACGCAACTTGGCTGCCAACAGACGTCAGTGGTCGGTCCCCAGCGGTACTCCCCTCCCGCCGACAGCAGACCAAGAGGAATCTGTCACCGAAGGGAGACAACTGAAAAAATTGCCCACTGCAACCAGCAGTGGGCGGTAAGGCCACCAATTTCAGGCCCTTTCTTTCTCACTGGAATATATCTTTGCTGAGAGTTATGAAATATCTCCTTAAATGTTTGCCACTGCTTTTCTACAGTCTTACCATTTAATATATTATCCCAGTCCACTTTAACCAGTTCTGCCTTCATACCTTTGGAATTATCTTTATTTAAGTTCTGGACATTAGTTTGAGAACTGGCTTTCTCACCCTCAAACTGAATTTGAAATTCTACCATGCTATGATCACTCTTCCCAAGAGGAACCTTCACTACGAGATCATTAATTAATCCAGACTGGCTCCAAATGAAATCTTTGATTTAAAAGAATTAGTTAATGGCACAAAATTCAGTGTGCAGCTAAATCAATAAAGATTTTTTTTTAAAACATAATATATAGTGGGTAATGAGATTTTCCAAAATTTACTTTCAAAAATAACCAGAGAATGTTTTTCAAAGTCATGCAGTACACATTAACATGATAATACATACCAATGTGAAACAAATTAAAAATGTATTACAGGTTGAGCGTCCGAAATCCGGATTTCCAAAATTCGGAATGCTCCAGAATCCGGACACCGGGCCGATCCGTGGCGGGGTCGTCCGGAAACTGGAAAATGTTCCGAAATCCGGACTCCCCCCGTCTCGGTGACCCGACTTCGCCCCAGCCCTCGGCGGCCCAACCTCGCTCCGACCCTACCTCGTTCCGGCCCTCGGCGGCCCGATCTCGCTCGGGCCCTCGGCGGCCCGAACTCACTCCAGCCTGTCCTCACCCTGGCCCTCGGCGACCCTACCTCGCCCCAGCCCTACCTCGTTCTGGCCCTCGGCGGCCTGACTTCGCCCCGGCCCTCGGCGGCCCGACTTTGCCCGCCCTAACTTCGCCAGCCCCAGCCCTCGGCGGCCCAACCTCGCCCCAGTCAGACTTCGCCTCGGCCCCGGTTCCACCCCTTCTCCCCCTTACCTCGGTGGGCGAACTTCGCCCCCTTACCCCTGGCTGCCCGACCGCACCTACCTCGGCCCAGGCAAAGACTTTCCAAAATCTGGAAATACCCGGAATCCGGAACGGCCTCGGTCCCGAGGTTTCCGGATTTCGGACGCTCAACCTGTATTATATTCAGTCTTCCAGTTTATTATACCCCTTTCCATTACTACAATACTTATAAGCCACCAACAGATATCCAATGTTCTCTCTTTTTAACAAAAAGTCACAATGTCACCTTTGTTTAATGATTTTTTATATCTTTCACAGATTAGACATCATTTCACATTCTTATTTCTGGAACTATATCTCCTTTAAAATCTGTGGTTTCCATTCCCCCCTGCCCCCCCCCCCCCCCCGCCACCCCCAGCCCCCTGCCCACCAACCCCCCCCATATTTGAATATGATTTGAAGTGAAAGGCACTGGTACCAATCCATAATCTGCAAAAGCATACAGTTCGGCATTAAATACATATTTAAACATTATTGTTTACACAATTAACAATTTAACATGCTGCATAAACAGAATATATTATGAGGAACCGTGGGATACAATTTATATCGCACCCTTGAAACACACCATAACTCAGTTGCAATTTTAGCATCTGCGAGCTCTCAGGTCAGCTCTCGTATGGGATATAATCACATCCCATGGGTCTTTGTAATGTATCCTCCACATCGCTATACTAGTGATGTCATCATTATTCAGGTGCTAGTCCGGAGATTATTTTCATACTTATCCACCAATTCCCACAACTAAAGTCCAGCCATGTCTTTGGATGTTATAATAGACAGAGCTGTCTCAGCTCCAAATATGTTAACTCAGTTGTAAATGACACAGCCAGTATTAATGACTTTCTCCATGACTCAGTATAAATATAGCCTGTTCAAATACACAGGTGGCAGCTGTCTGGAAAAAAACAAATGCTTCGCACTTTAATTTTGTACAATGGAAAATCTAAATGTTATAGTATTTATATTTATATTTAGTCACTATACTGTGAATCAATGATAAGCAACTAGAGTTGGGAGGACCCAAGTTATTTTAATGCACAATCTGCACTTGGGAGATTTTCAGGATGCCAGCCAATTTCTGAGGAAAGACCTGATATAATTCAAATAAACCAATAATGCTTGACAATTATAATTAATTTCAAATTTAAGTTTAAAAAGTGCAAGAATCACTAAACTATTCTGCATCATAACCCAATAATATGCTAAGTGTCACCTTATAAGCTGATTAAACAACACATTTTACATATTAGTTTTGGAAACGAGGATTCCCACTGAGTACCTCACTATTCTTTCTGTGCTGTCTGTGAGACCAGCACACGATGAGTTAAAAGTTAAAACAGCTTTCTGCTGAGCATGGGTTGTAAATTGTGTACGGAGATTTTAAAGCAAGGATATCTTCACAGGAAAGTAAAATAGTAGTATGTGTAAGAGTCATTCAGCCATATCTGTAATGGTCTGAAATGTGTCAGCTTGGTCACTTGTGTTTATGGAAGGGCACTTGTGTTTATGGAAGTGCATGTTTGTTTAGTTCATGCTGTTATTCTGTTGTTATTTGTATGTATCTTTGATGTACTGTGATTTATTTTGGTGGTATGTATGGAATGTAGTGATCAAAGGTGAAATTTGGTATAAGGGATGTGAGTGAGTCTGTGTTTCAGCAGCTCATACTGGAATAGTGCAGTATGGAAAGACCCAAGCATTCATACTGGTTTTGTGAAATATGAAAAGACCTGTGAGCTTATACTGGAATGTCTCACAGAGCCCATACTGGTTGTGGATAGTATGGCGTTTCAATAAAGTCCTGATCCTATATTGCTACAACTGAGTGCGTGTGTGTAATCTGGCGTTTAAAGTAACAAAACGAAAAAGAACAAGAACGCAGTCCAACATTAGTCAGATGACAAGTAGAAATATTTATTGGCCCTAAAATTCCAGTCGGAGGCTTCTTTCCAACGAATGCCTCCAACCGGAGAATCTTTACGGATTTGGTGGTAAAAACAGAGAGACAGACTATTATCTGAATGGTGACAGATTAGGAAAAGGGGAGGTGCAAAGAGACCTGGGTGTCATGGTACATCAGTCATTGAAGGTTGGCATGCAGGTGCAGCAGGCGGTTAAGAAAGCAAATGGCATGTTGGCCTTCATAGCAAGGGGATTTGAGTACAGGGGCAGGGAGGTGTTGCTACAGTTGTACAGGGCATTGGTGAGGTCACACCTGGAGTATTGTGTACAGTTTTGGTCTCCTAACCTGAGGAAGGACATTCTTGCTATTGAGGGAGTGCAGCGAAGGTTCACCAGACTGATTCCCGGGATGGCGGGACTGACCTATCAAGAAAGACTGGATCAACTGGGCTTGTATTCACTGGAGTTCAGAAGAATGAGAGGGGACCTCATAGAAACATATAAAATTCTGACGGGGTTAGACAGGTTAGATGCAGGAAGAATGTTCCCAATGTTGGGGAAGTCCAGAACCAGGGGTCACAGTCTAAGGATAAGGGGTAAGCCATTTAGGACCGAGATGCGGAGGAACTTCTTCACCCAGAGAGTGGTGAACCTGTGGAATTCTCTACCACAGAAAGTTGTTGAGGCCAATTCACTAAATACATTCAAAAAGGAGTTAGATGAGGTCCTTACTGCTAGGGGGATCAAGGGGTATGGCGAGAAAGCAGGAATGGGGTACTGAAGTTGAATGTTCAGCCATGAACTCATTGAATGGCGGTGCAGGCTAGAAGGGCCGAATGGCCTACTCCTGCACCTATTTTCTATGTTTCTATGTTTCTACCTGGTGATCCCGGAGGCGCCTGGGATTCCGGTGGGGAGGCCTTCTCTTTCTGCGCTGCGGAGCGCGTTCCTGTCCTCCAGATTCCAACACAGACGGTTCGGTCACGTGTGACTGCACAACCAATCAGGTACAGTATTCCACAACATTCTCATTAATAGCAATGAGAACTCTGTATCTAAGAGTTCTCATTGTTATTAATGAGGGAAAAAAACACACCAAACACCATAATAAAACAAAAAACACACCTCACATAATTAAAATTAATTGAAATTAAAAGAATTGATTGAAGTTAATAAAAGAAAAAATATATATTTTTTCGATTTTTTAAAAAAGTTTTGTAATTAGAGTTAAAAATAAACTTACCTTCGTGGGCAGGGTTTTTAACATTAAAATGTGCTTTTTCAATTTTATTTTTATATGTTTTTGTATGTTTTAAAACTCTTATGCTGGTAAAAATAGGCCATGCAAGAGTTTTCAGGACATTCGCTGGGCAAGAGATGGGTAATACCGTAATCTTGCCCATGCAAATGTCCTGGCTGTGGGGATACAGAGGATCTGTCAAACCAGAGCTTGACAGATTGAAAAAGCCAGTTCATGTGCATCGCGTGCTGAAAACGGGCTTTTGCAATGCCATCCCAGATCTGTACACACTCCGTACGGACCTGGGGAGGTTGGGATTTCTGCCCCATTATATTACATAGGCTAATATCCTGGATCAGTCGTGCACTCACTGTATTATATTGGATTACTGCTGATCTTTAGCTATGTGAAAGATATTCATAGCTCATTCATGACTAAAGTGCTTATTACTAGTTTTTCATATTCATATGATAAATATCATTTGCGAGATACTCGCTACCTTTGTATGCAATCACTACTGCCTTCATTAATTTTAACTGGTTAATATTCACTGGTTAAGTAACTATTCCCAGCTATTACTGAAGTGCTAAATGAGCCAAATTAGTAGAAAACCTTACTCATTGTATGAAATTTTCCAAAGTGTAAACTCTTGTTACCCACTGATGCAGTATAAAAAGACAGTTTTTATCACTCTCCGGAGGATCATTACCAGCTCTAACCTGTAATGCATACATATTTTGAATAGTGCCATGTTTAATTGGTTTCAATAACAGTGGCTGTTAGCCCTCAAGAGACTCTACTAACAAGAGCAACTGTAGCTGCAGCTGTTCCATTAGTGATCTTATTCAACTGTATGCAAAGTACAATAACATCTGGCTGAAGATGGGGGTTGGGGACAATTTTCTAATTTCGCATTATAAATTTTATATGGATGTTCTAAAAATGAAGCACTTATTTTTAAAGCAAAGTTACTATTTAACTACAAATAAGCACAACTCCTTACTTTATGAAATAATACAAATATTGCGCATCAATAATTTGAATGAGAAGCCTGGTTTGAAGACCAGCGTGTGCAGTCAGGATAGCAATATTTTGATGGAAACAGAATTAATACTCTTATCACACTATACTCTCCATCTATTTATAACATGAAGCAAACAGCTTAAGTACAGTTTATTAGTGGAATCATTCTTAACTGCTGAATATTTTTGCTATTCTCATTGTAATTGTAGTTAAAACAAAACAATTTTTTGGACTGGGGGGAGATGTAAACTATGGTGTCCCTCAGAAGTAAGTGTTGGGACTACTGTTCTTCTCGCTCTCACTATATATAGGGACTATATGTAAGACAGTAAGTAACAGATAGATTAGTAGATTGGGTAGGTAGAGGGGAAATTCAATTTAATGCAGAGAAATGTGAAATTATATATTTTGGGTGGATGAATATGAAAAGGCTATATACACTAAATGCTAAAAATGTAAAAAGAATAGAGGCACACAGGGATTTTAAAAGAGAGAGGACGTTAATGAAAGCTGGTAAAAAAGTATATGGGATCCTATGTTTTATAAATAGGGGCTCAGTGTACAAAAGCAAAGTCATGCTAAACCCGTACAAATCATAGGTTAGGCTGCAATTAGAATATTGGCCCAGATTTTGCGGTCTGCGATTAATTAAGGATTAAGGTGCCGGCACCTATTACGAGGCCCCAAACAAAAAGTTGCTGTCAGATGCTGCAGAGTTGAGCGTAGTGCAGTGGCCCATGGATCCCAGGGCGCACAGTGTGCGGAAGCATACCTGGGATCACATGGGCTGGTGCTCCAATCAGCAAACAGAACATAGATGTTTATGCACATTAAATCCTAGAAGGCCCTAGTAATGAGGGTTTGTTTTTTTATTTCCTTTCTTCCACTTTCTGTATGGATTTTTTTTAAGCTTATGAACTCCACATAGATGCAAAAAAAAAACCCTTAATGTAGCAACCGTGTCTACCGAACACATTAATAACACAATTAGAGATCGTTAGGCCTTGCACTTCAGTACTTCGAAAATAGCTTAAAATTTGTGTTTTTGGGTGTGTACAGAATGGATTCTACATTTCCATGTTTTTCTGCCCAGCAAAAACATTTTACAAACCTGAGAATTGCTTTCTTCAAAAAATCTATTGGAACACAGTTCTTTACTTTTCATGGGCAAAATCCTGTGGGTCATATGTAAACGCTTCAATTTCTAGCCTTAAATAGCTTTTAAAATCTTGGATTTGTCAGGAGGTATCCCCTGGGCCTGTTTGCACCAGCCATAAAATTTTCATACATAATGGCTGGGCAGTTGGTGGGCAATTAGCCCAACTCTGCACCAGCAATTAGGATTTCAATGTCGAAGCGGATCTTCTGTCAAGTCGGAACCTGACAGATCACAAGTTTGGGATTTAGCGTATGCACAAAAATCCCGAACTTGCTGTCCATTTCAAAAGCAGTATGACGGCATACTCTGAGAGTACGCCGTTATACCGACTGCAAACTCTAGCCCATTATGTTAATTTTGGGTGCCTTATTATAGGAAGGATGTCAAAGCCACAGAGAGGAGAAGAGATCAACTAAAATGATTCCACAAATGAATAGCTTTCGTTATCAAGAGAGGCTAGAGAAACTGGGGCTCCTTTCAGTTTAACAAAGAAGGTTAAAAGGAGACTTGACAGAGATGCCATAAATTATAATTTGGTAAGATAAATAGGGAAAAACTATTTCCATTTTTATGCAGAGGGTTGTTAAAACTTGGAATTCCCCATCAGAAACAATGGTAGAAGCAGAATCCATAATAGGGCTGATTTTCTTCCACTAGCACTCTATGGAAACAATTAGGGCACATCACATGAGAAGTGCGTCAAATTTCCTGCCGGGACTAATTTAAATATTATGCATACATGGGACTGCACTACTGAGTTTAAGCCAATAAGAGGAAGTCTGGGTGCTCCTGAAATCTTCAAGGTAGTATAATAGCGTCTAGTTAGTTTTATCCAGTTGATGTTTGAACTTTTATTCAGAATAATTTCAGC
This sequence comes from Pristiophorus japonicus, assembly GCF_044704955.1. Taxonomy (NCBI): domain Eukaryota; kingdom Metazoa; phylum Chordata; class Chondrichthyes; family Pristiophoridae; genus Pristiophorus; species Pristiophorus japonicus. The sequence continues at coordinate 93,323,421 of NC_091983.1, read as the reverse complement.
GATTTCATGGAAAGAGCTATATAATCTTTTGTGACAGAATTGAAAATGTACAGCTCTTAACAGTATGTTAATCTTTTTTGGCCTAACATTTTTATTTCCCTCTTGTATCAGAAAAGGATTCCATTGATCATTCTGACTTTCAAAATTATAGAATTGAAGTACTTCAACAATGGATTCATTAATCAGTCAGTTTTATGGACAAACTCCTCGCAGATTTTTCATTGGGCATTAGAGTTGGTGATAGGCAATTCAGCAATGAGAAGGCAGAAAATGAGGTAAGCTGTGTTTAAAGCCTCAAGAGAGTGATTCACTTACTTTGGAAGTACACTATACTCAGATTCTGATGTAATCAGGCTTGCACACTGTACATTAGAGGTCCCCAAAGAGTCAGATTTCTGCGCTAGCCAGTGTTTAGGGAAACAGGACTGTTCACATGTCAGCTGTTCCTGAATATTTAAAAGTGTTGAAATCCATTTTTGTGAACCAGATGTTAAAATTTGCATGTCTCTGCTCCTCTTCTTTATTTTAATGTGCCTTCCCCCATCAACATGCTCATGCTACTGTTCAAGTCTGGGTGGCACCAGTACTCCATAATAGGGCTGATTTTCTCTACCAGCACTCTCCGGGAACAATTTGGGCACAGCATATGAGAAATGCACTGAATTTCCTGCCTCAGTGACTAAGTTGACATCAGGAAAAAATACAAATGTCAAAGCTAAAGGCCACTATATCTGAATGCGCGAAGCATTCACAACAAAATAGATGAATTAATAGCGCAGATAGAAATGAATAGGTTTGATCTAATAGCCATTACAGAAGCGTGGTTGCAAAGTGACCAAGATTGGGAACTAAATATTCCAGCATACTTAACTTTTAGAAGAGAAAGGAAAATTGGAAAAGGAGGAGGTGTAGCCCCGATAATGAAGGATGGGATAAAGACAGTAGAGAGAAAGGATATTAGCTCTGAAAACCAAGAAGTAGAATCAGTTTGGGTAGAGCTAAGAAACAGCAAGGGGCAGAAAATATTGGTGGGAGTTGTCTATAGGCCCCCAAACAGTAGTTGTAATGTAGGGCAGAGTTTAAATCTGGAAATTAGAGGCGTATGTAACAAGGGTAATACAGTAATCATTGGGGACTTTAATCTACATATAGACTTGGCAAACCAAATTTGCAGTAATAATGTGGAGAACAAATTCATGGAATATATACAAGATGGCTTTCTAGATCAGTATGTTGAGGAATCAACTAGGGAGCAAGCTATTTTAGATCTAGTATTGTGCAATGAGAAAGGATTAATTAATAACCTTGTAAAAGTTTGAAAGTGATTTAGTTAAATCTGAAACTAGTGTCTTAAATCTAAACAAAGCAAATTATGTAGGTATGAGGGACAAGTTGGCAAAGGTAGATTGGGAAACTACATTAAAAGATATGTGGATAGCATTTAAAGAATGAATAAATAATTTACAACAAATATAATTCCCTTAAGGCACAAAAAGCCCACAGAAAAGTGGTCCAACCGTGGATAAAAAGAGAAGTTAAAGATAGTATTAGATCTAAGAGGCTTATAAGATCAGTAAGCCTGAGGATTGGGAGGATTTTAGAATTCAGCATAGGACCATTAGATTGATAAAGGGAAAATAGAATGAAAGTAAACTAGCAAGTGATATAAAAACAGAGTGTAAAAGCTTCTATTGGTATGTAAAAGGGAAAAGATTAGCTAATGTAAATGTGGGTCCCTTACAGGCTGAGGCAGGAGAAATTATAATGAGGAATAAGGAAATGGTAGAGAAATAAAACAAGTACTTTGTGTCTGTCTTCTCGGAAGAAAATGCAAAAAACCTCCGGGAAATAATGGAGAACCAAGGGTCTAGCGAGAATGAGGAACTGAAGGAAATGAGCATTAGTTAAAAAAAAAAGTACTGGAGCAATTAATGGGACTGAAAGCTGATAAATCCACTGGACCTGATGGCTTACATCCTAGAGTTTTTGAAAGAGATGGCTATAGAGATAGTGGATGCATTGGTTGTCATCTTCCAAAATTCCATAGATTCTAAAACGGTTCCTGCAGATTAGAAGGTAGCAAATGTAACCCCGCTATTTAAGAAAGGAGGAAGAAAAAAAAATAGGGAACGACAGACCAGTTAGCCTGACATCAGTAATAGGGAAAATGCTAGAATCTGTTATTAATGACGTGGTAACAGGACACTTAACAAATAATAATAGGATTAGGCAAAGTCAACACGGATTTATGAAAGGGAAATCATGTTTGATCATTCTGTTGAGTTTTTTGAGGTTGTAACTATCAGAATAGATCGGGGGGAATCAGTGGATGCGGTGTATTTGGATTTTCAGAAGGCATTCAATAAGGTGCCACATAAGAGGTTATTAAACTAAATTAGAGCGCATGGTATTGGGGGCAATATACTAGCATGGATTGAGGATTGGTTAATGGAAAGAAAACAGAGAGTAGGAATAAATGGGTCATTTTCGGGTTGGCAGGCTGTAACTAGTGGGGTACCACAAGGATCGGTGTTTGGGCCTCAGCCATTCACAATCTATATCAATGATTTGGATGAGGGGACCAAATGTAATATATCTAAGTTTGCTGATGATACAAAGCTAGGTGAGAATGTAAGTTGTGAGGAGGATGCAAAGAGGCTTTAAGGGGATATAGACAGGCCAAGTAAGTGGGCAAGAACATAGCAAATGGAATATACTGTAGAGAAATGTGAAGTTATCCACTTTGGTAGGAAAAATAAAAACCAGAGTATTCTTTTAAATGGTGAGAGATTGGGAAATGTTGGTGTTCAGAGGGACCTGGGTGTCCTTGTACACAAATCACTGGAAGTTAACATGCAGGTACAGCAAGCAATTAAGAAAGCAAATCGTATGTTGGCCTTTATTACAAGAGGAATTGAGTATAAGAATACAGACATCTTATTGCAATTATATAGGGCCCTTGTGAGACTGCACCTGGAGTATTGTGTACAATTTTGTTCTCCTTACCTAAGGAAGGATATACTTGCCATAGAGGGAGTGCAATGAAGGTTCACCAGACTGATTCCTGGGATGGGGGGATTGTACTGAGGAGAGATTGAGCAGACTAGGCCTATATTCTCCAGAGTTAAGAAGAATGAGAGGTGATCTCATTGAAACATAGAACATACAACTACGAGACGAATTTAAGGAGCTAGGAGCTAAATTAAAAAGTAGGACCTCAAAAGTAGTAATCTCGGGATTGCTACCAGTGCCACGTGCTAGTCAGAGTAGGAATCGCAGGATAGCACAGATGAATACGTGGCTTGAGCAGTGGTGCAGCAGAGAGGGATTCAAATTCGTGGGGCATTGGAACAGGTTCTGGGGGAGGTGGGACCAGTACAAACTGGACGGTCCGCACTTGGGCAGGATCGGAACCAATGTCCTAGGGGGGAGTGTTTGCTAGTGCTGTTGGTGAGGAGTTAAACTAATATGGCAGGGGGATGGGAACCAATACAGGGAGACAGAGGGAAACAAAAAGGAGACAAAACCAAAAGACAGAAAAGAGATGAGTAAAAGTGGAGGGCAGAGAAACCAAAGGCAAGAAACAAAAAGGGCCACTGAATATAAAAGGGCTGCAGGAGGGGTCAAAACTAAAAATCATGGTTTTATAACTAGGATGAAAACACTCTACCTAAATGCACGCAGCATTCGAAATAAAGTAAATGAGTTGACGGCACAAATCATTACAAATGGGTATGATTTGGTGGCCATTACAGAAACATGGTTGCATGGAGGCCAAGACTGGGAATTAAACATACAGGGGTATCTGATGATTCAGAAAGATAGGCAAGAAGGGAAAGGAGGTAGGGTAGCTCTGTTAATACAAGATGATATCAGGGCAGTTGTGAGGGATGATATTGGCTCCAATGAACAAAATGTTGAATCATTGTGGGTGGAGATTAGAGATAGTAAGGGGAAAAAAATCACTGGTCGGCGTAGTTTATAGGCCCCCAAATAATAACTTCACGGTGGGGCGGGCAATAATCAAGGGAATAATGGAGGCATGTGAAAAAGGAACGGCAGTAGTCATGGGGGATTTTAACCTACATATCAATTGGTCAAATCAAATCGCACGGGGTAGCCTTGAGGAGGAATTCATAGAATGCATACGGGATTGTTTCTTAGAATATTATGTAACAGAACCTACAACGGAGCAAGCCATCTTAGATCTGGTCCTTTGTAATGAGACAGGAAAAATAAACGATCTCCTCGTAAAAGATCCTCTCGGAATGAGTGATCACAATATGGTTGAATTTGTAATACAGATTGAGGATGAGGAAGTTGTGTCAGAAACGAGCGTACTATGCTTAAACAAAGGGGACTACAGTGAGATGAGGGCAGAGTTGGCTAAAGTAGACTGGAAACAAGGACTAAACAGTGGCACAATTGAGGAACAGTGGAGGACTTTTAAGGAGCTCTTTCATAGTGCGCAACAAAAATATATTCCAGTGAAAAAGAAGGGCGGCAAGAGAAGGGATAACCAGCCGTGGATAACCAAGGAAATAAAGGAAAGTATCAAATCAAAGACCAATGTGTATAAGGTGGCCAAGGTTATTGGGAAAGTAGAGGATTGGGAAAATTTTAAGCAACGGCAAAGAATGACTAAAAAAGCAATAAAGAAAGGGAAGATAAATTACGAAGGTAAACTTGCGCAAAACGTAAAAACAAATAGTAAAAGCTTTAACAGATATATAAAACGGAAAAGAGTGACTAACGTAAATGTTGGTCCCTTAGAAGATGAAAAGGGGGATTTAATAATGGGAAATGTGGAAATGGCTGGGACCTTAAACAATTATTTTGCTTCCGTCTTCACAGTGGAAGACACAAAAACCATGCCAAAATTTGCAGGCCACAGGAATGTGGGAAGGGAGGACCTTGAGACAATCACTATCACTAGAGGGGTAGTGCTGGACAGGCTAATGGGACTGAAGGTAGACAAGTCCCCTGGTCCTGATGAAATGCATCCCAGGGTATTAAAAGAGATGGCAGAAGTTATAGCAGATGCATTCGTTATAATCTACCAAAATTCTCTGGACTCTGGGGAGGTACCAGCGGATTGGAAAGCAGCTAATGTAACGCCTCTGTTTAAAAAAGGGGGCAGGCAAAAGGCAGGTAACTATAGGCCGGTTAGTTTAACATCTGTAGTGGGGAAAATGCTTGAAACTATCATTAAGGAAGAAATAGCGGGACATCTAGATAGGAATAGTGCAATCAAGCAGACTCAGCATGGATTCATGAAAGGGAAATCATGTTTAACTAATTTACTGGAATTCTTTGAGGATATAACGAGCATGGTGGATAGAGGTGTACCGATGGATGTGGTGCATTTAGATTTCCAAAAGGCATTCGATTAGGTGCCACACAAAAGGTTACTGCAGAAGATAAAGATACGCGGAGTCAGAGGAAATGTATTAGCATGGATAGAGAATTGGCTGGCGAACAGAAAGCAGAGAGTTGGGATAAATGGGTCCTTTTCCGGTTGGAAATCAGTGGTTAGTGGTGTGCCACAGGGATCAGTGCTGGGACCACAACTGTTTACAATATACATAGATGACCTAGAAGAGGGGACAGAGTGTAGTGCAACAAAATTTGCAGATGACACTAAAATTAGTGGGAAAGCGGGTTGTGTAGAGGCTGCAAAGAGATTTGGATAGGTTAAGCGAATGGGCTAAGGTTTGGCAGATGAAATACAATGTCGGAAAGTGTGAGGTCATTCACTTTGGGAAAAAAAAACAGTAAAAGGGAATATTATTTGAATGGGGAGAAATTACAACATGCTGTGGTGCAGAGGGACCTGGGGGTCCTTGTGCATGAATCCCAAAAGGTTAGTTTGCAGGTGCAGCAGGTAATCAGGAAGGAAAATGGAATGTTGGCCTTCATTGCGAAAGGGATGGATTACAAAAGCAGGGAGGTGTTGCTGCAACTGTATAAGGTATTGGTAAGGCCGCACCTGGAGTACTGCATGCAGTTTTGGTCACCTTACTTAAGGAAGGATATACTAGCTTTGGAAGGGGTACAGTGACGATTCACTCGGCTGATTCCAGAAATGAGGGGGTTACCTTATGATGATAGATTGAGTAGACTGGGTCTTTACTCTTTGGAGTTCAGAAGGATGAGGGGTGATCTTATAGAAACATTTAAAATCATGAAAGGGATAGACAAGATAGAGGCAGAGAGGTTGTTTCCATTGGTGGGGGAGACTAGAACTAGGGGGCACAGCCTCAAAATATGGAGGAGCCAATTTAAAACCGAGTTGAGAAAGAATTTCTTCTCCCAGAGGGTTGTGAATATGTGGAATTCTCTGCCCAAGGAAGCAGTTGAGGCTAGCTCATTGAATGTTTTCAAGTCAAAGATAGATAGATTTTTAACCAATAAGGGAATTAAGGGTTACGGGGAGAGGGTGGGTAAGTGGAGCTGAGTCCACGACCAGATCAGCCATGATCTTATTGAATGGCGGAGCAGGCTCGAGGGGCTCGAGGGGCTCGATGGCCTACTGCTGTTCCTAATTCTTATGTTCTTATTCTTATAACATTCTTACAGGGCTTGACAGGGTAGATGCAGGGAGGATGTTTCCTGGAGAGTCCAGAACCAGGGACCACTGTCTCAGAATAAGGGGTCAGTCATTTAGGACTGAGATGAGGAGAAATTTCTTCACTCAGAGGGTGCTGAATCTTTGGAATTCTCTACCCCAGAGGGCTGTGGATGCTCAGTCGTTGAGTATATTCAAGACAGAGATCGATAGACTTTTGGATATTAAGGGAATCAAGGGATATGGGGAAAGTGGAGTCGACATAGAAGATCAGCCATGTTCTTATTGAATGCCGGAGCAGGCTTGAGGGGCCGAATGACCTACTCCTGCTCTTATTTCTTATGTTCTTATAAATGATGTTGCAGGAATAAGAGTAGAGTGCTGGTTTGACTGTAAGGCTTTTCTTTAATCAAGGTGGGATGGTGTCATTGTATGGAAAGGAGGAGCGAGAAATCTTGCTTTGTGGTAAGGAAACAAGAATTAGTGGTTCAGGAGAGGGATAGTCAAATGTCTTCAGCAGCAGTCAAGGGGGCTTGTCTACCTCCAAATAAGTATTATTGCAAGATATGTGAGGGGTTGAACAGTACTGAATGCACCAAGTGTAAAAGACTAATGCCTCTATTTATGAAGTTGTGGATACCGTATGCCTTCTCAACTTGTCCTGCCACCTTCCAAGATTTGTGTATGCATACCCCCATGGGTATAAAGATGCATAATTGATTCAGCTATATTTTATTAAATCAGATGAGCTGTTCCCAACCACAGGATTGGACTGAAAACAGTCCTAATAAGGCCAATTGGGAAACATTAATACTTCCTCTCCAAGGTAGTGTACAGCACAGTATGAGGGGAGAAAGAATGCAGTCAGAGATTTAATGTAGTTCTATTATTTCCCCAAGCATAGAGTATAATGTCTTTTTATTGTTCTGCTTCATCGATACCCTTTGAAACCTTTTTCAAAAGGCTAATTGTGGAAAACCATATTGTCTGTGTTTATTAGTGTGTAAAGTACAGGGTAAATCTTTTAAATCACTACACCACTGGCTATGCTTAATCTGTGCAGAAATTCGCCATTCAACCTAGTGTGTCTTACTCTCAGGGGGTACAATTCTCTGACTGGTGACTGGGGCCAAAAATTAGGTCTAGATAGACGACAAGGGAATGAGGATGCGCTAAGGAAGGTAATCTGAAGAAAAATGTAGACGGATAGAACAGTGGTTAATATTTAAAGGGGGATCAATAGAATTCAGGAGAAATATATTCTGCTAAAAATGAGATGGCATGGATAAATAGGTGATGATGAAATGGAATCTAAAGAAAAAGCCATATGCAAAGTGCATAAACAATAAAGGAAATGACAAAAAGAAATATGAAACAGTTAGTAAAGAGGTTAAAAAGACAATTAGGATAACAAAGAAGAAATATGAACTGAAAATATCAAAGAATGTAAAAAGAAACAGTAAAGTATAGACACATTACTAACAAAGGAAAAATTGATAGGGTAGGGTCACTAAAGGATGATACTGAAATGGCAGGTTACAGAATAGTTACTTTGCCTCAGTTTTCACTGAAGAGGCTAACAAAGAAAAAATGACAACAGTAGATGTCGTCAAGAGGGATATAACAACAGTTAAGAAAGAAAGGAAATACTAGACAAACAAAGAATTTCGGAGGGATTTCTTTAGAATTCCCTGCCACATGGAGTAGTTGAAGCAGATAGTAGTGTGCATTTAAGGAGAGACATGATGAAAAAATGAAGAAGAGAATAGAGGGAAATAGAGGCAGGGTGGGATGAGGCTTGTGTGGAGTATAAGCACCAGCAAAGACCAATTTGGCTGAATGGACTGATTTTGTGCTGTAGATTCTACAGCCTCAATTTTTAAGGGTGCAGCAAACCCCAAATTGGGCAGTGCATCCAGGGAGTTCAGGGATGTGGAGGCCCAACCGATCTTAAAGGCCGGGCTTCATTTCATAAATTTCATCAGAGTCCCGTTTGAATCTGGCCAGATGCGCGACCTGGAAAATGTTTAGTGCTAATTGCCCGATATAGATGGCTGCCCACGATAAGAATGGGCGGTGTAAGAAGTGGGAACTGTATATAATTCTATGTATAGTTGCCAGCATGTGAAGACTCATTTTAATATTTAAGTAGAGAAAAACTAAGTGAACATTTCATTATCCCTGTTCTGATGAAAGGTCATCGACCAAAAACGTTTAGTTTGTTTCTCTCTCCACAGATGCTACCTGACCTGCTGAGTATTTCTAGCATTTTCTGTTTTTATTTCAGATTTCCAGCACCGGCAGTATTTTGCATTTGTATTCATTTTTAAGTAACCTGATTTTGGATCCTTGCTGAATTCTCTAACTTTAGTAGAAGCTTATAGGCCACCATTTTTGCATCTCGATACTTATCTTCATTATTATTGGTTTCTACTTGCTTTGATGGATCGTCTGAAATGTATATTGTTATACTCATAATAAATGGTCAGACTAAATACTGTGTGTAATGGGCAAGTGTGACCTTAGTTCCTTTATAAAGGTTCCAGAGTGCAGATACCTCGTGGGTGGCCTGCTTATATATTGTGCGCCCAAGGGAAGCTGGGATCCCTTGGGGCTCCAACAGGTAGGCCCTCTGGTGGACAGATGTGATGCAGGTTGCAAGGAGGTAAATACATAACATCACTCCCCCGGGAAGTCAACAGTACACTTATTTACAAGGTGAGATGATCTAGGGCTTTGCGCTCCCTTGTCGATCGTCTCGGTACAAATGCAGGTGTGGATGGATTGGTCAGTTCTTCACTGGGCTGTTGGACAGCCGGCCTTGCCGAGCTGCTGGGGATGATGAGTTCGGTTTCGTGGTCAACTGTGATGTCAGTTGCCACTTGTGTATGTGTTGGAAGGTCAAAGTTGGTGGTGTCCTCTTCAGATTGTTCGTAGCTGTTGGTGAACCGCAATTTGATTTGGTCCAAGTGTTTTCTGTGCATTTGTCCATTGGTCAGTTTGACCTGAAATACCCTACTCCCCTCTTTGGCTGTGACCATGCCATTTGGGACCATGCTCATAATTGAGCACAAACACAAGATCATTTATCTCAATATCGTGTGACAAATTTGCAAGGTCATGATACACACTTTGTTGACGCCGCTTGTCCTCCACGTGATCATGTAGATCAGGGTGGACAAGAGAGAGCCTTGTTTTAAGCGCCCTTTTCATGAGCAGCTCAGCTGGAGGAATCCCAGTAAGTGAGCGGGGTCTGGTGCGTAGCTGAGCAGTACTCAGGACAACCAGGTCTGCAGGGAGCCTTCCGACACGCGTTTCAAGCTTTGCTTGATGGTCTGAACTGCCCGTTCTAACTGGCCGTTGGATGCGGGCTTGATCGGGGCAGATGTGACATGTTTGATCCCGTTGCGGGTGAAGCACGTTGCTGACTAGGACATCAGGCAAACCGTGCGTGGCAAACATGGCTCATAGGTGCTTACAGACATTATTGCACATTCAATCCATTTTGAGTAAGCGTCCACGACAACCAAAAACATTTTGCCTAGGAATGGGCCCGCATAGTCTACATGGATCCTTGACCACGGTTTGGATGGTTATGACCACAAACTTAGGGGTGCCTCTCTGGGTGCACTGCTCAACTGAGAGAAAGTGTTGCACTGGCGCACACATGACTCTAAATCTGAGTCGATGCCAGGCCACCACACGTGGGATCTGGCTATGGTTTTCATCATTACGATGCCTGGGTGGGTGTTGTGCAGATCGCAAATAAATGTGCCTCTGCCTTTCTTGGGCAAGACTATGCGATTGCCCTACAAAAGACAGTCCGCCTGCAGGGACAGCTCATTTTTGCGTCTGTGGAACGGCTTAATCGCTTCCTGCATCTCCACTGGGACACTGGACCAGCTCACATGGAGGACACAGTTTTTTTTAACCAAGGACAGTAAAGGATCCTGGCTGGTCCAGGTCCTGATCTGGCGGGCCGTATCGGGGGATTTCTCATTCTCAAATGCCTCCATGACCATGAGCAAGTCCGCTGGCTGTGCCATTTCCACCCCGGTGGTGGGCAATGGTGGCCGACTGACAGCATCTGCGCAGTTCTCTGTGCCTGGTCTGTGGCGGATTACATAGTTGTATGCCGACAGCGTGAGCGCCCATCTTTGGATGCGAGCAGAGGCATTGGTATTAATCCCTTTGCTCTCCGAGAATAGTGATGTGAGCGGCTTGTGGTCAGTTTCAAGCTCGAACTTGAAGCCAAATAAGTACTGGTGCATTTTTTTCCCCCGTAAACGCACACCAGAGCTTCTTTTTTAACCATACTGTAGGCCCTTTCGGCCTTGGACAAACTCATGGATGCATACGCAACTGGTTGCAAAATTCCCGATTCATTAGCCTATTGTAACACACGCCCAACCCCGTATGATGACGCATCGTAAGCTAACATCAATCGTTTACATGGGTTATACAGGACAAGCAGTTTGTTAGAACACAGTAAGTTTCTGGCTTTCTTAAAGGCAGCCTCTTGTGAATTCCCCCATACTCAGTCATCTCCCTTGTGCAGCAGTGCATGTAGGGGTTCTAGCAGGGTGCTTAACCCAGGTAGGAAATAACCGAAGTAGTTAAGGTGTCCCAGGAACGACTGCAGCTCCGTCACGTTCTGTGGTCGCGGCACGTTCTTGATGGCCTCCGTCTTGGCGTTGGTGGGTCTGATGCCTTCTGCTGCGATTCTCCTTCCTAAGAATTCGACGTCCTGTGCCAGGAAAACACACTTTGAACGTTTAACCTGAGCCCCACGCGATCCAACCGACTAAGAACCTCCTCCAGATTCTTCAAGTGCTCCAAGGTGTCCAGACCTGTGACCAATATGTCGTCCTGGAAGACTACTGTGCAAGAAACCGACTTTAGCAGGCTCTCCATGTTCTGCTGGAAGATCGCTGCAGCCGACCGAATCCCGAACGGGCACCTGTTGTAGATAAACAGACCTTTGTGTGTGTTGATGCAGGTGAGGCGTTTCGAAGACTCCTCCAGCTCCTGCGTCATGTAGGCCGAGGTCGGGTCCAGCTTTGTGAACCTCTTCCCTCCAGCCAGGGTCGTGAATAGGTTGTCTACCTTGGGTACTGCTCCTGCAGCGAAAAATGGTTAATTGTTACTTTATAGTCCCCGCAAATTCTAACCGTATCGTCCTCCTTGAGTACCGGAACAATTGGACTGGCCCAGACATTGAATTCCACCGGCGCGATGATGCCTTCATGTTGCAGCCTGTCAGCTCGATTTCCACTTTTTCACGCATCATGTACGGTACCGCCCGAGCCTTGTGGTGGATGGGTCGCGTACCGTGAACCAAATGGATCTGCACTTTCGCCCCTGAAAAACTTCCAATCCCTAGCTCGAATAACGAAGGGAACTTGCTTAGAACCTGGGTACATGCAGTGTTGTCGACGGACGAAAGCGCTCGGATGTCGTCCCAGTTCCAGTGGATTTTCCCCAGCCAGCTTCTGCCAAACAATGTGGGGCCATCCCCTGGCACAATCCACAGCGGGAGTTCGTGTACTGCTCCATCATAGGAGACTTTGACTTCAGCACTGTCAATCACAGGGATTAGTTCCTTGGTGTAAGTCCTTAGTTTGGTGTGAATGGGGCTGAGCTTGGGCCTGTGTGCCTTCTTCCCCCACAGCCTGTCGAAGGCCGTTTTACTCATTATGGACTGACTTGCCTCGTGTCCAACTCCATAGACACTGGAATACTGTTCAGTTCAACTTTCAACATTATTGGTGGGAATTTCACCGTGAACGTATGTACCCCATATACCTCTGCCTCCTCAGTATGAGTTTCCAATTCCGTCTGATCCACTGTGGATCGATCTTCCTCTGCAACGTGGTGGTTTGCAGGGTTTGCAGCTCGCCTACACATTCGTTGGACGTGTCCCATTGCTCTGCAACCATTGCACGCATAGTGCTTAAAGCGGCATTGATGGGGCCAATGATCACCTCCGCAGCGCCAACAGGGTGTTAACTGCCTTGCAGTGACAGATGATGGCGGACTCTGGGTCAATTGAGGTCGGGCCACAGCAGCCAGCGTGTACTTTCTGCCGTGTACATTTCTGCTCAAAACCCACATTACTTTATGCACAGTACTGGCCGAAACTTCTTTGTTCTGCGAAATCTGCTTAGTGTTGTCGCTGGTGGACATAAATGCCTGGGCTATCATTATGGCTTTACTCAGGACTGTGTCATGTCCGATGCCCAGTACAAAAAGTCTCTGAGCATTTGTTCTCGGAATCCCTCAAACTCACAATGTCCTGCAGGGTGCCTTAATTTCGGCGATGTAGCTCGCCACTTCCTGGCCCTCCGATCATTGACACGTGTAGAACCGATATCTCGCCATCAAATTGCTTTCCTTAGGATTTAGGCGCTCCCAGACCAGCATACACAGTCATTCGTAGGATTACTCTATTGGTTTTGCTGGGGCCAGGAGATTCTTCATGAGGCCATAGGTTGTTGCCCCACAGGCAGTTAGGAGGATCACCCTTAGTTTGGTTGTGTCCTCGTCCCCTTCCAGCTCGCTGGCCACGAAGTATTGGTCGACTCTCTCCATGAAGGCCTTCCAATCGTCCTCCTCTGAGAACTTCTCCAGGATGTCGACTGTTCTTTGCATTTTCGCGCGGTTGTTCGTTACCTCGTCGCCAATTGTTATACTCATAATAAATGGTCAGACTGAGTACTGTATGTAATGAGCAAGTGTGACCTTAGCTCCTTTATTAAGTTTCCAGAGTGCAGGTACCTCGTGGGTGGTCTGCTTATATACTGTGCTCCCAAGGGATGTTGGGATCCCTTGGAACTCCAACAGGTAAGCCCTCTGGTGGACAGGTGTGATGCAGGTTACAAGGGGTTAAATATATAACAAGTATATCTCTGGATGGGCTGATCCTAAATAAACACCATTAATCACTTTGTCATAATAAAATGTATACAAGCCAAATTTTACAAAGGGAATTCAGATATGCTTGCATAGAAAGATAAAAACTGATTTTCTGACTTTGGCAAAAAAGGGGCTGCACCGGCCTTAAATCTATAGTTTAGCGCCATGGCCTGGCTAATTTTCGGACGGGAACCCCTGCGCATAATTTGAGTAGGATCTGGACACAGGAAAGCACCCTTGGCTAGCGATCGGGAAATCTGGCAATGGAGCAGCTTTTTAAGGATTGCAGCTGGTGACTAAAGGGCAAGTTTGATATGAACAGAAAAGCGAAGCACTTAAACACAATTGAGATGTCTCTCTCCTATTGAAGTGTTGAAGTCATTATGCAGGAAGAGCACCAAAGAAGATTTGTCCTATTTGAAAGTGAAGGTCAATAAAAGTAGTCATGCAAACTGCAGTGAAGAAGATTTCCATATCAATACAGTTATCCAGATCCCTTGCACCCAAGTGCAAATTAATAAATTTTTTTGTTAAGTATGCTCCTCACTGTTGCATACATCTCCTTTGGGGCTTATGAAGCATTCCACGACCCTAAGATGGGAATTCTAATACCCTCAGGGAGATACAATTTTAGACACTGTTTATAACTGTTGTCCTATTGCACGCATTCTGAGGAAATTGTATTATCTTATTTTCAATGTAATAAATGTCGATGCAGAAACTGCTCTATAACCTTTCCAAAAGGAATATAACAATTCATTAACTTTTATATCCCTCACCAAATGTAACAGCATATACCTTTCTCCAATAATGATTAACCTATTCACTCATTCTGTTTAGTGAAGATGGCTGTGAGGATACCCAAAGATGAGGATGCATGACAAACAATTATTTGCATTTAGAAAGTGCCTTTAATGTAGAAAAACATCCCCAAGTGCTTTACAGAGATGTAATCAAAAGCAATTATTCAAGGCAAAGTCCAAGCAGAATAAGTTTAAGATTGTACTCAGGCCAGAGTGAAATGAAGCGACACAGGAATAACCTGGCAGCTCAAGTGGTTGGATGCTCATTTCCAAATCGAAACATTCAAGTCCTATAACCTAGTGCTACTTCAACTTGCTTCCATCAGTGAATTGATTTAATCAATTCTTGGTCAAGATGGCACATGAAGAAGCATCCAGAAGCATCAAAGGAAAAACACAAGAAACATTCACGTGTGAAAGCTTTATTAGATTATCCGAGCAATACTAATCACACACATGGAGAAGTCAGTGATCGAGAGAATCCCAACCTTCCTAGCCAAAAGAAGCATAGTAATGGTTTATCTACAAAGGGACAGAAAATGGGAATTAATACTTAAACAAAGCAGTTTGCATCCACCAAATAAAATGTTGTGTCTTTTGCAACATTTGCCGAAAAAATAAACGACTCTTGGGAGTTTTTAAAACAACTGATACATAATTCCAAAAAAATCAGCTCCCGACAGTAGCTGCCAATAGAGCAGTTTTCAGTGAAAATTTTCCTTATAGTCTTCTTGCTCAATTTTCAAGACACAATGCCGACTACCTAACCAAGCTCAGAGTTCATTGGCCACAAGAATTTCTGCAATCATTTTTCTTGGAGCCAAGGTATACCAGCAGCAAAGTTCAGTTACAAGTTCTCAGAGAACAATAGCACAAACAGATCTAGAATAACATTTCCTTCTTTCCGCCCAACCCCCACCATTTATAGAATGTAAGGCAGTTCAGAGAAGGTTCACAAGGTTGATTCTTGAGATTAAGGGGTTGTCTTATGAATAAAGGTTGAGCAGGTTGGGCCTATACTCATTGGTTTAGAAGAATGAGAGGTGATCTTATTGAAACGTATAAGATTCTGAGGGAGCTCGACAAGTTAGAGGCAGAGAGGATGCTTCACCTCGTGGGAGAATCTAGTACTAGGAGGCATAGTTTCAGAATAAGGGGTCGCCCAATTAAAACGGAGACAAAGAGGAATTTCTTCTCTTAGAGGGTAGTAAATCTTTGGAATTCTCTATCCCAGAGAGCTGTGGAGGCTGGGTCATTGAATATATTTAAGGTGGAGATAGACAGATTTTTGAATGATAAAGCAGTCAATGGTTATGGGGAGCGAGCAGGGAAGTGAAGTTGAGACCAAGATCAGATCAGCCATGCTCTTATTGAATGGTGGAGCAGGTTCGAGGGGCCAAATGGCCTACTCCTGCTCCTCACAACTTACATTCCCACCTAGCTTTGTATCATCAGCAAACTTGGATATATTACACTTGGTTCACTCTTCCAAATCATTGATATATATTGTGAATAGCTGAGGCCCAAGCCCCACTAGTTACAGCCTGCCAACCCAAAAATAACCCATTTATTCCTACTCTCTGTTTTCTGACTGTTAACCAATCCTCAATCTATGCTAGTATATTACCCCTAATCCCATGAGCCCTAATTTTGTTTAATAACTTGTGTGGCACATTATCAAATGCCTTCTGAAAATCCAAATACACCACATCCACTGGTTCCCTTTTATCTATTGTACTAATTATAACCGCAAAAAACTATAACAGATTTGTCAACTATGATTCCCCTTTCATAAATCCATGTTGACTCTGCCAAATCCTATTATTATTTTCTAAGTGCCCTGTTACCACGTTCTTAATAATAGATTCTAGAATGCTGACAGGCTAACTGGTCTGTAGTTCCCCATTTTCTCTCTCCCTCCTTTCTTAAATAGCAGGGTTGCATTTGCAACTTTCCAATCTGCGGGAACCGTTCTAGAATCTATGGAATTTTGGAAGATAACAACCAATGTATTCACTATGTCTATAGCCACCTCTTTCAAAAACCCTAGGATGTAGGCCATCAGGTCCAGGGGATTTATCAGCTTTCAGTCCTATTAATTTCTCCAGGGGCATGCGCGGACACCCCTCCCCCAACCGGCGCCAACCCCATTTGCCTCCACCCCCCCGCCCCGCCAGAACACTGCCCCGCTTGGAAAAACATTTCCAAGTGCTGAATTTTGCCAGATTCTTCGCCCCATGGACTGGGGCGGGGAAAGACTTCAAAGGTCTGTAAATGCGCCCTGTTAGAAACATAGAAAATAGGTGCAGGAGCAGGCCATTCAGCCCTTCTAGCCTGCACCGCCATTCAATGAGTTCATGGCTGAACATGAAACTTCAGTACCCCCTTCCTGCTTTCTCGCCATAACCCTTGATCCCCCGAGTAGTAAGGACTTCATCTAACTCCCTTTTGAATATATTTAGTGAATTGGCCTCAACTACTTTCTGTGGTAGAGAATTCCACAGGTTCACCACTCTCTGGGTGAAGAAGTTTCTCCTCATCTCGGTCCTAAATGGCTTACCCCTTATCCTCAGACTGTGACCCCTGGTTCTGGACTTCCCCAACATTGGGAACATTCTTCCTGCATCTAACCTGTCTAAACCCGTCAGAATTTTAAACGTTTCTATGAGGTCCCCTCTCATTCTTCTGAACTCCAGTGAATACAAGCCCAGTTGATCCAGTCTTTCTTGATAGGTCAGTCCCGCCATCCCGGGAATCAGTCTGGTGAATCTTCGCTGCACTCCCTCAATAGCAAGAATGTCCTTCCTCAAGTTAGGAGACCAAAACTGTACACAATACTCCAGGTGTGGCCTCACCAAGGCCCTGTACAACTGTAGCAACACCTCCCTGCCCCTGTATTCAAATCCCCTCGCTATGAAGGCCAACATGCCATTTGCTTTCTTAACCGCCTGCTGTACCTGCATGCTAACCTTCAATGACTGATGTACCATGACACCCAGGTCTCGTTGCACCTTCCCTTTTCCTAATCTGTCACCATTCAGATAATAGTCTGTCTCTCTGATTTTACCACCAAAGTGGATAACCTCACATTTATCCACATTATACTTCATCTGCCATGCATTTGCCCACTCACCTAACCTATCCAAGTCACTTTGCAGCCTAATAGCATCCTCCTCGCAGCTCACACTGCCACCCAACTTAGTGTCATCCGCAAATTTGGAGATACTGCATTTAATCCCCTCGTCTAAATCATTAATGTACAATGTAAACAGCTGGGGCCCCAGCACAGAACCTTGCGGCACCCCACTAGTCACTGCCTGCCATTCTGAAAAGTACCCGTTTACTCCTACTCTTTGCTTCCTGTCTGACAACCAGTTCTCAATCCACGTCAGCACACTACCCCCAATCCCATGTGCTTTAACTTTGCACATTAATCTCTTGTGTGGAACCTTGTCGAAAGCCTTCTGAAAGTCCAAATATACCACATCAACTGGTTCTCCTTTGTCCACTTTACTGGAAACATCCTCAAAAAATTCCAGAAGATTTGTCAAGCATGATTTCCCTTTCACAAATCCATGCTGACTTGGACCTATCATGTCACCATTTTCCAGATGCACTGCTATGACATCCTTAATAATTGATTCCATCATTTTACCCACTACTGAGGTCAGGCTGACCGGTCTATAATTCCCTGTTTTCTCTCTCCCTCCTTTTTTAAAAAGTGGGGTTACATTGGCTACCCTCCACTCCATAGGAACTGATCCAGAGTCAATGGAATGTTGGAAAATGACTGTCAATGCATCCGCTATTTCCAAGGCCACCTCCTTAAGTACTCTGGGATGCAGTCCATCAGACCCTGGGGATTTATCGGCCTTCAATCCCATCAATTTCCCCAACACAATTTCCCGACTAATAAAGATTTCCCTCAGTTCCCCCTCCTTACTAGACCCTCTGACCCCTTTTATATCCGGAAGATTGTTTGTATCCTCCTTAGTGAATACCGAACCAAAGTACTTGTTCAATTGGTCTGCCATTTCTTTGTTCCCAGTTATGACTTCCCCTGATTCTGACTGCAGGGGACCTACGTTTGTCTTTACTAACCTTTTTCTCTTTACATACCTATATAAACTTTTGCAATCCACCTTAATTTTCCCTGCAAGCTTCTTCTCGTACTCCATTTTCCCTGCCCTAATCAAACCCTTTGTCCTCCTCTGCTGAGTTCTAAATTTCTCCCAGTCCCCAGGTTCGCTGCTATTTCTGGCCAATTTGTATGCCACTTCCTTGGCTTTAATACTATCCCTGATTTCCCTAGATAGCCACGGTTGAGCCACCTTCCCTTTTTTATTTTTACGCCAGACAGGAATGTACAATGTACAATGTACTGTTTGGGGCGGGGCTCAATTTTGACCCCAAAGTATTTGTTTAATTGCTTTGCCATTTGCTTATTCCCCATTATAATTTCTCCTGTCTCAGCCTGTAAGGGACCCACATTTACTTCGCTAATCTTTTCCTTTTTACAAATTCCTGAAGTTGTCATGTATGTTGCCAAAAGACTTATGTAGCGGCTTTCACAACCTCAAGACATCCAAAAGTGTTTCACAGCAAATGAAGTACTTTTGAAGTGTAGTCAGTGTTGTAATACAAATCTCATCCACCTTCAACAGTGGAGCATTCCCTCAGCACTGCACTGATATGTTCGTCTAGATTATGTACTAAGTGGGGCTTGAACCCTCACCTTCCAATACAGAGATGAGAATGCTACCTCTGTGCCAACGCTGATATCTATTTAAAAAATAATATCTAAGCACTTAGTAGAGTTTCCTAGCAACATAAATGGGATAACGTCACTCAATCCACCTGTGAGAGCTTGAATACTGAGCACAAATTACAATAGTTGGTTCAGAATAAACAAGAGAGGTCAAGCCACATAATAGACACTGGCAAATAGCATACTGCACAAACACTGTTGAAAAGGTTTGTATCTGTTTGTATCTTTGTATCTGTGGTGCAAGATTTTCCTCAACAGATTGGTGAACACAAAGTGCAGCTGACAGCAATTGCAATAGTGCTATCTTATACATCTTTTGTTGCTTTTGTCTCCTGGAGTGTGGGCAGAAGATACAGATAGCAGTGGCCATATTTCTATATTTTAGTAAAAATCATATGCACGTATGCACACCCTGTCCATAAAGTTCACTTCCTGTTATCATTATTTTTGTCACATTTTTATGTCAACATTTAACTTTAAATTCCTTATGTAATCAATTAAAATTGAATTTGCCTGCATAAATAATTGCCGATCACTGTTGGTTGAACCAATCAAGAAGAAATTAAACAATTAAACTTGATTGAGTTTTTTGATGAGGTAACAGAGGGTTGATGGGGGCAATGCAGTTGATGCGGTGTGCATGGACTTCCAAAAGGCGTTTCATAAAGTGCCACATAATAGGCTTGTCAGCAAAGTTGAAGCTCATGGAATAAAAGGGACAGTGGCAACATGGGTATGAAATTGGCTAATTGACAGGAAACAGAGTAATAGTGAACGGTTGTTTTTCAGATTGGAGGAAGATACACAGTGGTGTTCCCCAGGGGTCAGTACTAGGACCACAGCTTTTCTTGATATATATTAATGGCTTGGACTTGGGTGTACAGGGCACAATTCAGATGACACAAAACTTGGAGCTACAGTGAAGAGTGAGGAGGATAGTGAATCACTTTAAGAGGATATAGACAGGCTGGTGGAATGGGCAGACATGTGGCAGATGAGATTTAACGCAGAAAAGTGCGAATTGATATATTTTTGTAGGAAGAACAAGGAGAAGCAATATAAACTAAAGGGTACAATTCTAAAGGGGGGCATGAACAGAGAGACCTGGGGATATATGTGCACAAATCGTTGAAGGCAGGTTGAGAAAGTGGGATCCTGGGCTTCATAA
Organism: Pristiophorus japonicus; assembly: GCF_044704955.1. Taxonomy (NCBI): domain Eukaryota; kingdom Metazoa; phylum Chordata; class Chondrichthyes; family Pristiophoridae; genus Pristiophorus; species Pristiophorus japonicus. Next base: position 93,303,199 of record NC_091983.1, on the reverse strand, counting down.
ATAGAGGCATAGAGTACAAAAGCAAGGAAGCTATGACAAACCTTTATAAAACACTGGTCCAACCTCAACTGCAGTATTGTGTCCAATTCTGGGCACCCAAATGTAGAAAGGATGTGAAGGCCTTAGAAAGGGTGCAGAAAAGATTTACAAGAATAGTTCCAGGGATGAAGGATCTCCGTTACTTATAATGCTTATAATGTTGCGAAGAATAGTAGTAAGCCTGAGGATTGGGAAAGTTTCAGAAACCATCAAAGGATGACCAAAAAATTTATAAAAAGAGGAAAAAAATAGACTACAAGAGAAAACTAGCAAGAAATATAAAAACAGATTGTAAGAGCTTCTACAAGTATGTAAAAAGAAAAAGAGTAGGCAAAAGTAAACATTGGTCCCTTAGAGGTTGAGGCAGGAGAAATTATTATGGGGAATAAGGAAATGGCAGAAACGTTAAACAAATATTTTGTATCTGTCTTCACAGTAGAAGACGCAAAAAGCATACCTAAAATGGTGGGGCACTAAGAGTCTAATGAGGTTAAGGAATTTATTGTAATTAATATAAGTAGACAAAAAGTACTTGAGAAACTAATGGGGCTAAAAGCCGTCAAATCCCATGGCCTAGAATCCTATGGTTCTAAAAGAGGTGGCTGCAGAGATAGTGGATGCATTGATTTTGATCTTACAAAATTCCTTAGATTCTAGAATAGTCCCAGCGGATTGGAAGGTAGCAAATGTAACACCGGTTTCAAGAAAGGAGGGAGAAAGAAAACAGGGAACTACAGGCCAGTTAACCTGACTTCAGTTGTCGGAAAAATGCTAGAATCCATTGTTAAGGAAGTTGTATCAGGGCACTTAGAAAATCATAACATGATTATGCAGAGTCAACATGGTTTTATGAAAAGGAAGTAGTGTTTGACAAATCTATTAGAGTTTTTTGAGGATGTAACTAGCAGGGTCGATAAAGGGGAACCAGTGGATGTAGTATATTTGGATTTCCAAGAGGCATGCGATAAGGTGCCACATAAATGGTTATTATTACACAAGATAAGGGATCATGGGATTAGAGGTGATCTATTGGCATGTATAGAGGATTGGTTAATGGACAGAAAACAGAGAGTAGGATTAAACGGGTCTTTTTCAGATTGGCAGGCTGAAACGGCAATGGGAGCAGATAGCTGTCATAGTCAATGCCAGCACTGTAGCCCTGAGGACCTAGATGCCATGCAGGAAGAAGTTTAATGACCTCACACGAATAGTCACGGTCAATCAATTCATTTTCAATTGCCATATCCCGACATCTGCACCACTAGCCCCACACACTGCTCAATGCACCACACACTCATCCTTCACCTGCCAACAATTTCTATCAAACATGGCTCATAACTCACATTCATAGCTTTACCTCATCCTCACACACTTACCTCTGCTCAAGCCTCACACCCACATCTCACAGCTTGCACACACTGTCAGCTATTCAAACATGACGGGCATATCACACAAACACGTTACACCACACTCACAGGCCACTCTCTTGCAGGAAAAGATGGCTCACAACCGGAGGCAGCAGGACCGAACCTGTGAGGGACAGGCGCACCAGCAGAACCTGACCCCGATGGAGGAGACTATGTTGGCCATTATTGGGAGGACCACTGTTGTGCCTTTCTCCTTTCAGATAGCAGAGAACTGCCACCTGGCCAGGCACTTGTGGAGGAGCAGGAAATTGAAAAGTACCAAGATATTGATGATGAAGACACAGCACTGTCACTTGATTTCACACTCGCAGCCACCAGCTCAGATACTGATTATTTTAGAGAATACGTTCGAAGCAGATTCTGAAAGTGGTGAGTCACCAGACATGAGTGGTCTGCAGCCAGGGCAGGGGGAAAGGGTAGCAAAGGTGCCAGTTCCCAGAGAATATACACAAGTTCTGCTGCAGGGCTCAGATAAGGACTTTGATGGGTTGCCGACAGAAGAACACTGATAGGTTTTCACAGTGAAATGCTTGATGCATTGCAAGCCTGCCAGAAAGCCCGAGTGCAATGTCAAGGAGCATGGAGGAGTCCAGCACCAACCTTGCACAGGGCTTTGCACAAAGCTTGGAGACAATGATTTCCAGCATGGAAGTGATGGGCAACTCCAGTAGCGCACTTGTGGACTCAACTATGATGCAGCATCTGATGGCCGATGTCTCAGCTTCCGCTGTAGAACAAGCAGAAGCAACGCCACGTCGGAGTGCTGCAAACTCAGACTGCTCGCATGCAGGCTCAGCTTGCTGCCACACAAGCTCAGACTACTGCCATTGTGGCTGCTTTTACCAGTGTTCAAAGGGGCTTTCAGGGCGCCACACCAGTCCAGTAATCTGTCCTCCAGCAGATTACTAGGATTGCTGAGGCGCCAACCCAGGGGAGCGGCAGTGGCTCCGTGGAGCACGAACCTGTTGCGAGCTTCTTTTCCACCTCTGCTCCATCTCCGTCATGCTGCAGGCCAAGGGGAATGGTAACTACAGCACCCATAACTGGGAGCAAGTGGTATGACCAGAACCCTTGAAGTCAGATCCAAGGCCATCTTCATTTGCAGCACCACTCTGTCACTTCACCAACTTTAAACAACTCTGGAAAACACCAAACACTTCTACAAATTTACAGTCAGTAGAAATTAATCAACAACTAACCCAAGAGTAGTTGCTGATCCCTTTAAATAGTGTTGGTGGGGGGTCCTTGCTGCTGCTGAATGCATGTTCAGCTGTGCAAGGTTTAAATAGGGCATTAACTCGAGCATTGAGGTTGAAAATGCAACGCTGGTGTCAAATCAGAGTTGCACACTAACTGATGACATGATGTGCGCACTCTGCATATACCCAGCGCACACTCCTCACACCCGCCCTACTGCCCTCACCAAAATGGTGCCCAGCGCGGCCCACGCCAGAAGTGTGCCCGCATGGCACGGATGACATTTGAGACAAAATGCCACTTGAAGTGCCAAAAAATTGGGTGCTGCAGAGCCTAATTTCTAGTCCTTCACTTCTTGCCTAACAACAGAAAAGTAGCATTGCTGTTTTGGAACCGTATTATTTCATTTTCACATGTTGCATGTTTTTTCGATTTGTTTGAATAATTTCTTTATTGCGAACATACGTTTAAAAAAATCAATAAAATCAAACAAAACAAAACCACAAACCATCAAAAATATCAACAATTAAAACCATTGCCAAAATGCATTGTGGCCAGGATTTTGCGATAGAAATAACAGTGAGGCTATTAGCGCTCACCGTTATTAATATGTAAATCGGACAGCAACATGCAGAGTTAAACACGGAAATCAGAAAGTAGCTGTCCGAGTTGCCATATTCCTCCAGAAGCTGTGCTATTACCGAATTTCTCCAAGATACTTGAGATTGAAACACATGGAACCACGTGAGTACTTTAGTATGTATAAACACCAAAAAAAATTAGGACTTGTCCGGTGTAAGTAAATTTTTAATGGCAGGATAAGTCTTAATTGCTGCCAAACAACCTATCTGCCACTGAAAATTAACTTTTACAAGTGTGGAGCCTCATTCCTTCAAATTTTAATTATTGTTGGAGATTTTCAAAAATTAAAAAAATGTAATTAAATATATATTTTTAACTTTTTCTTTCTGTCTCTTTTCTCTCTCTCTCTCTCTCTCTCTCTCAATCCTGACTTTGACATTGGCCAAGGTTTCCGCTGCAGGTAGGTAGGGGCCCAATTTAAATTTAAAAGTAGCAGCCCGATGATGTCATCGGCCCTGTGACTCAGGTAGAGGGACGCCCGTCTGGTATCAAACCTGCCAGAGCAAACTGGCAGGATGTCCAAGGTAAATAATATTTTAAAATCTTCGGTTCCTTGGGGCCAAAGAAGCAGGAATGATTTTCTATTGCTGTCTCAATGTTCCTCACAAGTCTCTTTGTCTCTAATTGATTTAAGTGTAGACAGTCTCCCCTGTGCCAGTCATTTTTTTTATTCTGAAAGGACAAATCTTTTATGAAGGTAGCATTGTTGTTCTCACACCATGCTGACAGCCACTCATTTGATGCTAGGATCCAACAATTGAAGGTATGTATTGTACGTTAAACACTACTGGTTTGGAACTTAATCTCAGTATCTCAGTAAGATTTCTTCAATCTGATTGGTTAAGGAAATACTTGCCCCATTCACATAGGTCCTAGATCCCCTGCAGAGGACGCCACGCAGTTTTGGCTCTGATCACAAGAAGCTCCAGTGCAAAAGCCCATAGAAAGTCTGTGGGCAAATCAAAGTGCCATGAACGGCTGGTGTCTTTGGTTCACCGCTGACCCCAAAATTCAAGCTTGAATGTTTTAGAGTGCACTTACCAGTAGCTACAGGTTGGGTTTCGGCCAGGCAGTACCGGGGTTTACAGTGCTTAGCTCCTGCCTAGCCTAAATTTTGATCATTACATCCAAGAAACAGTTCTATGCACACATGGAGTCACACTCCTTTTCAACATTCAAAATTAAAATGTTTCTAGAGTAGGGAGGGGAATATCACCACTCACTAAATATTTAAATTAAGATTTGAAAATTGCCCAGGGAGATCAACATATCCCCATAGCACTTTTTAACACTGGACTGGATTTACACTTTGGGCTCGAAATTCGCCAACTTTGCGACTGGGTTTTTGGCGATATTCCACCATATTTGGTGAAAAACCAGTCGGTTGAAATGTCGGGCACATTTTTGCAGCGGCGCTTTCCACGTACCGCTGGGAAGAGGAGCGCCACCTGCCGAAATAGCGTTTATGCCAAAAATGTTCTCTCTCCGCACCCGTATTCTGCGCTCAGAATACCGACAGGGAAAAACTTGCGTTGCAGTCCTGCCAACAGCGGTCAGCATGAAGACCTGCAAAAAAAGGTAAGCTAAAGTTGTTATTTTTTTTTTTCAGCGATTTAGTAAGTAAGGGTTTTGTGAATTTTATTTCCCTGTTTTTTTTTGGTGTTTTTCCCTCTCTCGCAGCACTATCGGCCTAGGACTAAAGTTGCCGAAATTCGCGGTTTACGCTGTGAATCCTCGTGCAACACCGATTGTTACTGCTGCGCAAATTAAAGGCTGAATATCGGACCTATCAACAGTAGCGAAGCAAAAATGGTAATTTTGGCTAAAAAATGCTGTTTCCGCTGAAAACCGAATTTCTATCCCTTTAAGTGGCATTAAACTAAACCTCCCTGCAGAAAGTCTTCCTCCTCTTTGATCTGGAGTCACCAACTCAGCTCTTTAATGTTGCATATTGCAAAGAGAGCACAAACGACTGAGTGAAACAATGTTTTATCTTCATAAAGTTTGTTCAGGATTGAAAGTTGTCATCGATACTATAATTCTAAATATGTAACTTTGCCACAACTTACTGGCTTGTTGTTAAAAAGCATACATATGTACTCCCTGTCAATACATATGGAAAATTATTTGATACCAATACTTGGCATATGGTACTTCAATAGCCATATAATAAAACTGCATAAACTGTAGCATTTTCTACCTCATACAAACAGACCTTAGGGGACAAGTACTTTTAACAAGGTACATAGAAACATAGAAACATAGAAAATAGGTGCAGGAGTAGGCCATTCGGCCCTTCTAGCCTGCACCGCCATTCAATGAGTTCATGGCTGAACATTCAACTTCAGTACCCCATTCCTGCTTTCTCGCCATACCCCTTGATCCCCCTAGCAGTAAGGACCTCATCTAACTCCTTTTTGAATATATTTAGTGAATTGGCCTCAACAACTTTCTGTGGTAGAGAATTCCACAGGTTCACCACTCTCTGGGTGAAGAAGTTCCTCCGCATCTCGGTCCTAAATGGCTTACCCCTTATCCTTAGACTGTGACCCCTGGTTCTGGACTTCCCCAACATTGGGAACATTCTTCCTGCATCTAACCTGTCTAACCCCGTCAGAATTTTATATGTTTCTATGAGGTCCCCTCTCATTCTTCTGAACTCCAGTGAATACAAGCCCAGTTGATCCAGTCTTTCTTGATAGGTCAGTCCCGCCATCCCGGGAATCAGTCTGGTGAACCTTCGCTGCACTCCCTCAATAGCAAGAATGTCCTTCCTCAGGTTAGGAGACCAAAACTGTACACAATACTCCAGGTGTGGCCTCACCAATGCCCTGTACAACTGTAGCAACACCTCCCTGCCACTGTACTCAAATCCCCTTGCTATGAAGGCCAACATGCCATTTGCTTTCTTAACCGCCTGCTGCACCTGCATGCCAACCTTCAATGACTGATGTACCATGACACCCAGGTCTCTTTGCACCTCCCCTTTTCCTAATCTGTCACCATTCAGATAATAGTCTGTCTCTCTGTTTTTACCACCAAAGTGGATAACCTCACATTTATCCACATTATACTTCATCTGCCATGCATTTGCCCACTCACCTAACCTATCCAAGTCGCTCTGCAGCCTCACAGCATCCTCCTCGCAGCTCACACTGCCACCCAACTTAGTGTCATCCGCAAATTTGGAGATACTACATTTAATCCCCTCATCTAAATCATTAATGTACAGTGTAAACAGCTGGGGCCCCAGCACAGAACCTTGCGGTACCCCACTAGTCACTGCCTGCCATTCTGAAAAGTACCCATTTACTCCTACTCTTTGCTTCCTGTCTGACAACCAGTTCTCAATCCATGTCAGTACACTACCCCCAATCCCATGTGCTCTAACTTTGCACATCAATCTCTTGTGTGGGACCTTGTCGAACGCCTTCTGAAAGTCCAAATATACCACATCAACTGGTTCTCCCTTATCCACTCTACTGGAAACATCCTCAAAAAATTCCACACAGAGTATGGCACATGATATTGAAAACTGGAAATCAAGAGCAAGTAGCCTTATGACAGAGATGGTCAAACACCACACCAAGTCATCAGTGAATAAACAATGCCACATTTTATTTCCCACCATTATCAGCAAACAGTTCAGGATTTTTAATTAGATGCTTTGGATAAGATGCAGACAAGAAAATCCTCTTTAATGTACAGTGTTGTGGAAGAATTATCTTAGTTTATAATACTCTTGTTTTTGGTACTGTACCATGTAAACGTTCAAGCAACAAATTGCCTGCTTAAAACAAAAGACACATTTAGACCCCAATGTTCGTTGACCCTGAGTCATGAAGATAGGGGAAGTAGGGAAACGGACGGTTGGAAAGGCAAACAGATGTATATCGCTTGTACTAATAACAGGAAGATAGTTCCTTGTTTTTCTGCTGATGCGAGGAAAATAACCCCACTTGTGTGTGTGTATGCTAGTTAACCTTTGACTTACCACAATGTAAAGATAGATTGTCATAGCATTACCATATAGGGTAAGACGTTACAAAAATGTTAGATAATTGGATAATGGTGTAAGGGGGCAGGACCGCCCCCAAAGGTATAATTGTAACTTGGAAACTTCGCTCGGAGAGAAGGTGTGGCGAAGCTGCGGAGTTTCCCCACTTCTCCCAGAGCGCTCTGTACGAATAAACTGTGACGTTTTCCTTCACCGTACTCGGACTTGGTGTGGAATTTATTTCACTTACAGATTTGGCGCTGCGAGCAGGGTGAATACGGTCGCCTCGGGTCGCCTAGCTGGTGGAGAGGGACGAGTAGTCAAGGTTTGACCATCCAGTCAATTGGGCCCCGGAACAGGGCGACCCCTGAGCCCCGATTCACCAAAGAACAAAACGTCCGTGAACGGTGAGAAAAACCACAGTTGAACCCCGGGTTAGAGTCAAAGCTAGCATGGTGTGAGTGGTGTGTGTGTGTGTGAAAGAAACGAGTGTTCCCCACCAACTCGATTGTCACAAACTATCTCAGTCACCTAACTTGAGCCGGAATTAAGAGGGTGAATGCCCCACGTGAAGGCCAAGAATTAAGGTCGAAGGGAACAAACGAGAGGACAAAGTGGTGACGGAAAAGTGGAACAGTGAGTGAAGTAGGGACTAATCTCCTTGTGATTTTGAGTCACACAGGTCGGGACATTGGGGGTCTGTGTAGAACAATTAATATGGTTTTAGTAAGTTGCGGGTGCAGCTGGAAAAGATCGTAGTGGGTCGCAGAGGCGCCATTTTTAACGAATAGCAAGTGTGTTAAAACACCTCTGACGATAGAGACTGCAAGTCCTGAACGGACCGCTGACAGTAGTAAGACCGCGACGGGAACGACTGCGATGTCCGGTAAGGAATTAATGAGATCGTAGTAAGTCACGGAGGCCATTTTGAAGAATCGCAAGTGTAATCAGACACCTCTGACGATAAAGATTGCAAGTCCGCCTAGTAGAAGTGAGTAAGACCAGGCGTACCTCTGACAATCGTGAGACTGTGATGTGGATATATGAACGGGATATATGAAATTAAAAGGCAGTAAAGTGAATTGGATATATGTATAAGCCATGGAAAAATAACTAAGAGAATGTCAGATTGCAAATAATACAACATCAGCACAATTAACAAGCTTTCTCAAGGTTTTAAGTTACTAATACTGCCAACAATATAAATTGTAACATGAAATGAATATATGGATACATCTGCAGAATTGCAAGGTCTCAGTTAGTAGTCACACCACTAAATTGTAACATTCAGAGGCAATGCTTGAGCTTTCGTAAAAACTTCCCATATAGATTGACTAATGAGTGGCTGAGTTAGAATGTCAATCTAATTGTATTTTGTTATCTATTTTCAAAAATGTATAACTGTTGTCGCTTTACGATGTAACTTCACGTAGGGAGTGTGTACGCTCTATCGAGAGAGTATATCTTCTGTCTGATAAGTCTTGCCGGCCGGTAAAATAAAGACTGCTTTGTTTAAAGCACAATAGGTATTCGACTCAGTAATTTTACTGAACCAGATTGAGAGAAAAGAATCTACATTTACATTTGGTGTCAGAAGTGGGATCTCAACGGACGACTGCCGAAAACTTGCGAATTAAGAGCCAGACTAGCCTTGGACGAGACAAGGGGAAAGTGGCCACTGGAGTGAGTATGATTTCAATACTGTTCCAGTTTCCCCCGGTTTCAAAAGTCTGAGAAAAGTTTAGCCACTCACTGGTTCTCGGGTAGTGTCTGAACGAGATCCATAACAATCTGGCGAATACCTTCTAAATTTAGAAATAAGTGTTCAATTCAGGTGTGACGTCGACCTTGTATATCACTTGGCCCGTCTAGGCACTGATTGAATTTAAACTGCGCGTTGACACGAAAGGATAGGGAAATTTGGAGACTAAAGGAAATAAGGCTCATAAGAAATCAAATTTGGAAAATTAGGCTCACAGGGAATTAAGTAAGACTTATGGGGAATTAAATAGAGGATAGGTGTTCAAGTCAGGTGTGACGTCGACCTCGTATATCATTTGGCCCGTCTAGGCACTGATTGAATTTAAATCACGCAGCAACTCGAAAGGCAGGGCCGACGCGAACGCGCAGCAACGCGAGGCGTGCGGCGGCGCGAGCATGCGGCCGAGTGAAAGAGGGCTGACGCAGACGCGCAGCAGCGTGGAACGCGTGGCGGCGCGGGACGTGCGGCGGCGCGAGCACGCGGCCGAGTGAACATGGGACGACGCGAACGTGCAGCAACGCGAACCGCGGGGTGATATCAAAGTCAGTGCTGGTGTCAGTAAGTCTTTGGGGCGACACGGGAGTCTTTGTTTATTTTAAGTGTTTTAAATCGCGCGGCGACGTGAACCGCGGGGCGACGCGGATCAGTGTTAGATTTAGTAACGTCTTTGTTTATTTTAAGTGTTTTAAATCGCGCGGCGACGCGAACCGCGGGGCGACGCAGAAGTCAGTGTTAGCTTTAGTAAAGTCTGTTTATTTTGAGTTGGTTCAAAGTCAGTGTTAGTTTCAGTAAAGTCTGTGTTTATTTTAAGTTTGTTTAAATTGCACGACGACACGAACGCGTAACGACACGGTAATACTTGGGGCAGCGTGAAAATGGGTAATCAGCTGGATAAAACAACGGATGCGGATAGTCCGCTACAAAAGTTATGTGAGGAATTCCCTGAAAGAGCTGAAGACTTTAGAAAATTATCAGGAGCCCTGAACAAATTGTTAGGAGATGACCAGTGGCCTCTAGGTGGCACTAGAAGCGTAGAGGTAGCAAAAAAAGCACAGGGATTAATTTGGAGAAGGGGACGAGGAAAAGGGGACAAAAATTTAATTGCAACATGGCGACACTATTGTCAAAAATTAAAAGATGCATCACTTCTGTCAAGTTGGCAAATAAATGCTATTAAATCAGGACTCTCATTGACAGAGGGAACACATGTTAAAACTGTAGACGTCTTAAAAAAAGAATGTGCGCACGAGAAACTTACTAAGAGATCCTCTGGGACCTCTGAGAAAGGTATTGACCGACTACGTAGTCAAATGGCTGGCTTTGTGTTAACCGAGGCTGATGATGAAATTGATGAGTGGTCTCCCGCACCCCCTGGCCCCTTGCTCCAGTCCTCTACCAAACACCCTCCACCTTACACTCCGGCGAGAGGAGTTAAAAATAACTCCATACCACCAAAGCAACAAACCCAAACTGACTCCTTATCCTCTGATAGCGATTCGGATCCCCAGTTCACAAGCAATATAGCCGAAAGGACCAGATCTCACACTCGAAAGGGCAGAACTATATCTCGATATCACAGACAGTCCCGTAAATCTTCTAGTCAATCTACCAGTCCAAGTTGTGAAAGACATAGCAAACACCCCCGCCAATCGAGACGCAGAACTGTCAAGCAGTCAGACAGCACTGAAACATCCTCCAACCTAGAAATAATTTCCAAGATCCCAAAGTCCCGACACCAATTCCTTGTCAGACCAATGCCAAATCCTGATGCACAACAAGCTGCAGACCACCCAACTATAGATGTCTATGTGCCCTGGAAACCAAACAAAATTATGGCCCTTATGGCCAGCATACCAGATCGGAAAAAAGAACCTATCAAATTTATAGATTATCTTCGAACAACTATTTCAGTTTATAATGCAGAATCAAGGGACCTGTGGGCCTTAGTAAAGCAAACCTTGAGCCCAACTGAACACACCCGATTTCTAACTCACCTAGGACGTGCTACTCATGATGCATTGTTGGTTGCTCACCCTAACGATATCCAGGATCGCCTAAACGCTATCTTCAATGCTCTCACCACGACCCTTCAGAAGCCCATCAGCATGGCCACAGTATTAGAAACTAAACCCAAGCGTGAAGAAACTCCCGATGAATTTATGGAAAGATTTATTGAAATATACGGGAGTCAATCAGGAGATAATGCCTTCAGGGCAGGAGAGGATTCTCCTCAATTCTGCGCTATCCTACTTCAGTGCCTGCCCTATTCGATTGCTCACGCTATCCGGACAAATAATATGAATTGGGCAGATAACAGTAAAGCCCAGATGGAAAGGGCGGTTAGATATTATTGGCAGGAAAAGAAAGGGGAGGGGGGAGGTGCACCCCCAACCCGGGTCAAGACTGAATACGTGACTAGAAAGGAAGAGCCGCCTCAGGTGGAAGGACCAAAACCCGACCCAAGGGGATACCAGATGGAACCGCAGTATTGCGTGCCGGGTTGGGTGGATAAACAGGGATACGGTTATATCGAACACCCAAATGGTCCGGGCCCTGCTAATTACGGACCGCCCTACTGTCCCCGGCCTGGTATGGGAAGAGGTCGGGGCTGGGAAAGACGAGATAGATGTTTTAATTGTGGGCAGGAAGGACATTGGAATAAAAATTGCCCCTACCGTCAGCGTGGAGGAGGAAAAGGAGGGGGGCAAGGGGGGAGAGGAGGATCTTACACTAACTTCTCCCAGAACAACCCCTTTGGTCAATTGTCCCCCGATTGACTACGCAGCTTGATTGTACAGGGATCCTCCCCGGACGACGAACCAATGATATTGTTAAAAATTCTGAATGAGTGGCAACCCTTTTTGATAGATACGGGAGCCTTCATGTCTTCTGTGCAATCAAAGCTTAAACTCCCTGCCTCTACTGAAACACAGGAACTTTCAGGAATCCTGGGACAAATCTCGACATTCCCGGTGTCAGAACCAGTTAAAGTGGGTTACCAGGAAGAATCGGTAGAACATCGATTTGTCATCACTACCAATCTGGACTGTAACTTGATGGCTAGAGACCTCCTCTGCAAATTCCAGTTTCATTTGGAGTGTGGAGATGATGGGATTATTGTAAAACAGGGAACCCTTAAGCGGCAGTATTATACCACTAGAACCCCTCAGTGGTGGTCTCTGGACCTGCCGCAGGCACCCTATCACATAACCCTATCATACGATCCCAGCGGAAAGAATCAGGACCTGCAGAACTTTTATCAGGATCATGAAGGGGAAGTGAAGGGAATTCTATTAAGGGCTAGAGTGACTGGACCGGAAGGAGAGGCAGATTTTGTGGAAATGGATAAGAATCTGTGGAAACAGCCCCTAACAATGGCACCGCATATTGCTCGTGAGGTATTAGCCCCTCACCATGCTAAAGATTTGGGAATTATGGTACGCAAGGCCATAGATGAGGCTGACCCTACCAGCCGGGATGTGCAAATCGTAAAACATGGCCGAACAGTCCAATTTCATGGGGACCCCGAGAAGGTCTTAACGACTCTACAGCATCATACTGGCTCGGACATACCTGACTATGTGAATCCTCATGTGTGGGCAGAGGACCCCTCCCATGTGGGTTACACTCCCATGATCCGATTGAGATCCCAGTGAAGGGCAATGTGGACTGGCTCTCTATCCGACAGTACCCACTGAAATCACAGGCAATACCGAGTATCCACCGACTGATTAAGGGGCTAATGGAACAGGGGATTTTGGTCCGATGCCAGTCCCCGTGTAATACTCCTATACTGGCAGTGCCTAAGCCAGGCAGACCAAACAAATACCGTTTAGTCCAAGACCTTCGAGCTATCAATGCTATCGTCCAGCCCCTGCACGCTCTGGTTCCCAACCCAGCACAGATACTGTCTTTAATCCCAGCAGACGCCAAGATCTTCACAATAATAGACCTCCAACACGCCTTCTTCGCTTTACCGCTAGCCCAGGCGAGTCAGTACCTATTTGCCGTCACTTACCAGGGACAGCAATATACCTGGACTAGACTTCCCCAAGGGTTCATCCACTCCCCAACCTTATTCTCAAGGTGCCTGCAGAAACAGTTACAATCTCTCACGCTGACTAAGGGATCTACTTTAATTCAGTATGTGGACGATTTACTGGTATCCAGCGTAGATGAACCAAGTAATAGAGAGGATGCTAATCAGTTATTGAATTACTTGTCCTCCCTGGGATACATAGTATCCCCGTCAAAGGTCAAAATTGGCCAGTCTCAAGTTAAATTTCTTGGGATCATTTTATCAGGCACCCACCGAGCCTTGGAGGCATGTCGAATCAAACCCATCTGCCAGTTTTTAGTCCCTAGCACGGCTAGACAAATGTGGCAGTGGTTGGGGATGATAAATTACTGTAGATCCAGGATTCCTAATGCTGCCCTGATGACCAAGCAACTCACACCGTACACTACCAAGGAAGGCAGCTTTAAAATAGAAACCACAGACATCCAAGCCTTTAAGGAACTAAAAACAGCCCTGCTGCAAGCTCCGGCTTTGGGACAGCCCCTCTACGACCGTCCCTTTCAACTGTATTGTACGATCATGAAAGATTGTGCTACTGCTGTCTTAACTCAGAAACACGGGGATAAACATAGACCTGTTGCTTACTACACTTCTAAAATAGATCCCGTTGCCTTGGGACACCCCGTATGTACTCAAATATTAACTGCTATCTACAATAGCCTACAATCTGCCGCCAACCTTACCCTTCAGCAGGATATTGTTGTATATACCTCTCACTCCGTAGCTGCCCTCTTGGGTGAACTGCAGACTCAACATCTTACCATGGCTAGGCAAAGTAGATATGAGATCTACCTACTAAATAATCCAAGGCTGACCTTTCGGCACAGTACTGCCATCAATCCGGCTTGCTTTCTTACCGAGCCACCCCAAGATGAGGAAGAACCCAGTCATGATTGTTTATCCTTAATTCAGGAGGCCACATCGGTCAGGGAGGATTTAGTTGATGTACCAATGGAAGATCCAGACTGTATTATGTATGTAGACGGAAGTTCTTCCATTGACCCAGAGGGCAGACGAAATTCTGGATACGCCATAGTAAACCAGGAGAATCAGATCATGGAATCTGCCGCCTTTGAAACCGCCTATTCCGCCCAACAAGCTGAACTATTTGCCCTTACCCGAGCCTGTATCTTGGCTAAAGACCTCAAGGTTAATATCTATACCAACTCTGGGTATGCCTTCGGAGTAGCCCATGATTTCGGACAATTATGGAAAAATAGGGGATTCCTAACCTCACAGGGGAATGAGATATCTCATAAACAGCTAGTATCTGATTTGTTGCAAGCCCTCATGTTCCCCAAAAGCATTGCCATTGTCAAATGTACCGCTCACACTACCGGAAATTCTCTGGTTGATATAGGGAATCATTGTGCTGACCAAGAGGCCAAACAGGCCTCTCGTGGACAACGGATGGTAGTGCCTAGAATGATGAGTCAAACTAAAAACCTTAGAAAGGATAAGTTAGCCTCGGAAAAACCAATGCCAACCATCCAAGATGTTATTAAAGCACAGGAGGACGCTTCTGAAAAAGATAAACTGTTGTGGAAAGATTATGGATGTACCTATGACAATGTCTCTAAACTCTGGACCACTCCCGCGGAACAGACTTGCATGTCTGACGAGTTGGCCTCATGGGTTATAGAATGTCTGCATTTTGCTACTCATTGTGGAGCAAGGGCGACAAGTGATACGCTTTTGGCTACTTGGTGGCACCCAAGACTTCAGGCGTTGGCCCAGAACACTAGTAGTCGTTGCCTTGTTTGCCAACAGCATAATCCAGGGAAAGGAGTCCCCTGTGATTGGGGTAAGACGCCCCTACCAGAAGGTCCCTTTGAGACCTTGCAGTTGGACTACATTGAGTTGCATAGGGTTCAGTGTTACAAATATGTGCTAGTAATAGTGGATGTATTCAGCAAATGGATCGAAGCTTATCCTATCCTGGACAATAAAGCTCAAACTGTTGTTAAAGTGTTAATGAGGGAAATTGTTTCTAGATATGGTATCCCTGCTCGACTGAGTTCTGATAATGGCCCTCACTTTATTGGCCAAGTCAACAAAGAATTCTGCTCCCAGATGCACATTAACCAGCAGCTACATTGCGCCTACCGACCCCAAGCTGCGGGATTAGTTGAACGTGCTAATCAAACTCTTGCTACCAATTTTGCAAGTTTGGTTTTATCAACTGGACTAAATTGGCTTAAACTCCTTCCCATAGCCCTATTCCAGATATGCACTACTCCAACTGGTAAGACTAGGCTGACCCCCGCTGAAGTCATTTATGGTAAACCCCTGAGAACCCCTTGGAATCAGAATGTCCCCTCCACTGTCCAGTTCCACCACATGACTGAGGAGATGACCACATACCTTCTTTCCTTAACTCAGGCTCTGCGAGTAGCCCACAACCAGGTTCGAGGGGCTCACCTTGACCTCCCAGTCTTACCCGAATCATCCCTCGTGGTCCCAGGGAAGTATGTTTTGATTAAGAAATGGATTCGAAAGGGATTGGAGCCGCGATGGGAGGGGCCTTTTCAGGTGTTACTCACTACCCCTACTGCAGCTAAGATTGAGGGGAAAAATGCCTGGGTTCACCTGCACCACTGCAAGCTCATCACCCTTTAACAAATCTATTTTGCTGGTTATTCTAATTCCTGTTTCTGTTCCAGATTTCCTCTTCTCCATAGCTGAACGGGCCAGTTGACATCCTAATTGTAACGTGGACCGGTTTGAACTTTTACCCGTAATAAACATCCAGCTGCACCAACAGTGACCTGAGAAGAGAGACGGGAAAACTGAACTCTTTTAAATCAGCAAAATAATTGGACTATTTATCCAAATCCTGAGCCATAAGATGAGACTGTGTCTGTATGCCACAGTCTGTATAATAGTGTTGATATATGACAGTTTTGGCACATGGGAAGGAAGACAAAGGCGAGAGCTCCATGTAAACACCTTTTTGTATATGTCTTACGTTTATGCGCAAAAAGGGCACTTTTCTAGATGCTGGGTGTGTTCACATATCCCTATACATTCCAAAGAGGGAATTCCTTTGCGCACCGTTCCACTGACCCTAACTGAGACTGTCAGATGTCTTCAGAGCCAAACTATAATAAGAGGAGGGGGGCCAATACAAGTACGAATGATGAAAGGCGGGTCAAAAGAGGGATCACGGAGACCAGGAGGAGTATCATACCGTTACCACCTGAACAAACACGGGGAGGTCACCAAGTGGGAGAGTATTGGAGATCCCATTAGTCAGACATTCCAGGGATGGTACCAACCAACCTACAACCGTGAAAAGGAACCCCCATTCATAGCTCTGACCAATATCTCAGGGATTGGGAGGCCAACAGGGGGCATATGTCTAATTCGAAATGACACCAGTAACAAGGGACATATTGTAGGGTACAGCAATTGCCCACACAGTCTCAACCTCACCACAGGTACACGAGTCACCATCCACTCTCACAATCCGAATAACACAGGTGGAAGTTTGTGGGCCCAGTCCTGGGACCCGGAGGCAATATATCAGAAAGCAGCCTTTTACGGCACGTGTTTCGTGTGCGGTCATAAGGCATATCCTTGGTTGCCCAGGCGATGGACAAGGTCCTGCTATATGGGATATGTGGTGCCATTTGTGCGACAAGTACGTACCCTGGCGGAAGTACATGCCTCCAGCCGATATAAGCGAGCCATCACCCCCGCCGACAAGTTCTTTGGGGTCCTGGTGTTCCCAATCGGGATAAAGCGTCTCATGGACGAAGTACAGAACTTAGAAACGATATTGGAACAGGTATCTAACCATACTGCTGAAGCTCTGGAGGGCATCACAGCTGAAATGGTAGCAATAAGGACCGTAGCATTACAAAACCGAATGGCCCTCGATTACCTGTTAGCTGAGAAAGGGGGAACGTGTGCCCTGATAGGATCTGAATGTTGCACTTACATTCCTGATAGTTCAGAAAACATAACCAATCTTGCCGATCACATAAGGAGGGAGGTGAAGAAGTTATCCACACCAGCAAAAGAACCTAGCAGGTTTGATTGGCTTTTGGGTGGGTCTTGGAGATCCTATCTAATGCATGGGGCAATTGTTCTCATCATAATAATAATTACCTGTTGTTTGATTGTTGGTTGCCTTAACCTCTGCTGTAAAGTAATGATGGCAAGGTTAGCAAACCCTCTTGTGGTCAAGGGTTCCCGGGTTATGATCCAACAAACTAAAGAATCTACTAAAGAACTACTCAACAATATGATTCTGAAAATGGAGTGTGAACGGATGAATGCAATACTCTTAGAATGATCCTAAATGTTATCATGGAATGATAAAAGGAGGGAATGTGGATATATGAACGGGATATATGGAATTAAAAGGCAGTAAAGTGAATTGGATATATGTATAAGCCATGGAAAAATAAGAGAATGTCGGATTGCAAATAATACAACATCAGCACAATTAACAAGCTTTCTCAAGGTTTTAAGTTACTAATCCTGCCAACAATATAAATTGTAACATGAAATGAATATATGGATACATCTGCAGAATTGCAAGGTCTCAGTTAGTAGTCACACCACTAAATTGTAACATTCAGAGGCAATGCTTGAGCTTTCGTAAAAACATCCCATATAGATTGACTAATGAGTGGCTGAGTTAGAATGTCAATCTAATTGTATTTTGTTATCTATTTTCAAAAATGTATAACTGTTGTCGCTTTACGATGTAACTTCACTTATCCGTAGGGAGTGTGTACGCTCTATCAAGAGAATATATCTTCTGTCTGATAAGTCTTGCCGGCCGGTAAAATAAAGACTGCTTTGTTTAAAGCACAATAGGTATTCGACTCAGTAATTTTACTGAACCAGATTGAGAGAAAATAATCTACATTTACAGTGACGTGAGACTACGATGAGTGGTAAGGAAACGGAGAGGGCCTCGCCTAGGGTCCCTCACCAGACTATACATGACCGAAAGGAGGGCTGGGCCCCGACGGGAAAAAAAAAGTGTGAAAGAACAGAGAGAGTGGTGGGAGATGCAAAAACAGAAAGAAAAACTGGGACATTTGAGAGGACGAAAAGCAGCCCTCAAAGCCTACGCGCTCGACTCCGTTCTAATTATGAAAAAAAAGGATAAAGATGCAGCCTTGAAAGAAAGCAAATTGAATGAAATTGAAAGAAAAAGTGTCTTCGATTGTCTGAATTAAAGAAGTTACCGAGAGACGAGCCCTCTATGTAAAATACCAAAACCTAATTTGAAGAAAGGAGATCAAAAAAAGAGGACATAACTTGCTAAATACTCGTTGATATTGGCTGTGAAAAAAAAAGATATTGGTTTAATTGAAAAAGTTTTTGGAAGAGGTAAAAGACAATCCATTGAAAATTATTTTATATTACGAGACAGTTTCATTGCAGTTTGAAAAGATTTCCAGAATAGACGTGTTTATCAAGAAAAGTCCTGAACAGTCTAAACAAGCAGGAGGGTTTTGAAAATAATGAGAAGAGATCTAAGCTATGAGAACTCAGCACAGAAAGAAAAATTGGGAATTAGAAAATCTTACTGTTTTAAAATTCTTATAGGAAATGTTGGAATGCATACAGCTTGTGTGAAAATTGAAGTGCAGTAAACAAAATAGCTACTACAAATGTGTGGTATCGTTTTAAATCAATTAAAAAAAAAAATCTTTGGCAAGTACTTGAATTAGAAGTTAAGGAAAAAATTGAAATTTAATCTAAAATGCTGTCTGTCCTGATGAGAATACTTCTATTATGACGACTTTACGAATGATTTCTGCTGTTTTAACGGATTCCTAATTTCTAAGCAAGTTTTGAAAGCACAAAGACTTAAAAAAAAATGAAATTCGGATGATTACGTGAAGTCACGTAATGACATCAGGCCTTCTTACAAACCTGTAAAGAAGTTAACCCTTTCCATTGACAACTGTTTTATATTGGACATTATTCATTTGGATTTCTTAATAGAATAAAGAAGACTCACCTGACAGATAAAGGAAATGGTGGGATAGTCAGAATAAAATAAAACAGAACTAGCCCATGTAATAATACTCGCCTGATACAAATAATGAAAAAATTATTCTAGGAACAGACTTAATAAGGGAATTTAAACTATTAATAGACGCCGAGCTTAACAAAATAATCTGGCCGCAAGCAGATGGACGTAAAAGCAAGTACTCCGCGCCCTTACGAAACATTGCGAAAATGGGCAGTGCTAAACCACTGGCCCGGGATTAGGGATAAGAGTCGGGGGTAGATGGGGTGATATGCGAGGCCCTAGAGCCAGTATGGGCCAAACCAAAGCAGGACACGGGCCTCGTTGACATGACGTCGGTTAACGTCCCAGGGCCCGAACATCAGGGACATAGGAGGAAACCTGGCAGAAGGCCTCCTGGGGGCAGTGAAGCCGCACCAGTGTGAGGAAGTGGATAGTGAGAATATAAAAGGTCGTCTAGCAGGCGAACCCTTAACCGGGGCACAGATGACCCTCTACGTGGATGGGTCTGGAAAGTATGTTGAAGGGACACCATGGACCGGGGTGGGCCGTAGTAAAGGGCCAGTTACAAACCATGGCGTCTGGCAAATTAGATGGGGGACTCTCAGCCCAAGTTGCTGAGATTGTGGCCTTCACCGAAGCCTTGAAGCTGGCAGGGGGCAAGACTGTTAATATCTATACAGATAGTCACTATGCGTTTGGAGTTGTACATGATTATGATAGCATGGGGACGCAGGGGGTCCGTCACAACAGGGGGAGAACCCATCCGACATCAGGAAAGAGTCCAGGCTCTATTGCATGCAGCTGAAGGGCCACTGCACGCTGCTGTGATAAAAATAAAAGCTCATCAAAAGGTACAAAGCCGGGAGCAGGAAGGTAATCAGGCAGCTGACGCCGCCGCACAGCAAGCGTTGGAACAAGACGTGGAGGAAAGAACTGAGGGGGTGGGGAGCATAATGAGGGACGAAGTGGATATAGTCAAGTTACACTCCAATGTTTCGCCGGAGGAACAGAAGGCCAAGGGCGGGGTACCAGGTATAGATTCGGTGTGGAAAAAGGATGGAAAAGTCATAGCCCCAAACTGCATTAAGCAGACATTACTGGAACTACACCATGGAGTGGCCTATATAGGCAGGGGACCCATGATGGAGTGGCTCACGAGAAGATTGGTGGTGGTCCGGAATGGGGCGGGATATAGCCAAACACTCAGTGCTGTATAACGTGCGCGCAACATAATCCCGGTAAGCCAATTAAGATATGAATGGCGCACCACCAAGGCCCCAAGGGCTATGGGAAAACATACAACTAGATTTTACTGGACTACTGCCCGACTCACAGGGGAAACGACATTGCTTAGTGGTAATAGGCCAGTTCATCCGATGGGTGGAAGCTTACCCAACAAGGAACTGTATGGCCACAGCGGTAGCTAGAATTCTGGCGGAAGAAATAATCCCTAGATGGGGGGTTGTCGTTGCAAATGGACTCAGACCAAGGCACCCACTTCACGGGGAAGGTAATAAAGGCCGTATGTCAACTAATGGGAATAAAACAGAAATTCCACAAACCATACCATCCCCAAAGTTCAGCCACGGTAGAACGGATGAATCGAACCCTTAAGATAATGATCGCAAAGGCAATCCGAAAAACTGGGACTACATGGGTTGATGTGTTACCCATCATTCTGATGAAACTAAGGGCGGTCCCGAATTGAACAACGGGCTTATCCCCTTAGGAGTTAATGATGGGAAGGGCAATGCAACTCCCAGAAGGAATTTTTATGGGAGGAGCAGATGTAGGACCCCTAAGGGATAGAATTCGGAGATATATATATTGGAGATGTGTAATAGTCTCCAGGAAATGTGAAAGCAAACCAGAGAAAGACAGGCTCAATGCGATAAAAAAAAAACTGGAGTCCGCCGCCTTCCCGGACATACCTCAAGCCGGAATGCGCGTGATGGTGAAGGTTCTCCCAGGAAAACCCGGGTTCGCCCCAAAATGGATAGGACCGTACGAGGTTATGATTAGCGGAGATACATGTGCCCCTGCGTCGACATGAGAGGACTGGGGCAGTGGAAACACTGGACCCAGCTTAAGGTTTTCGAACCGAAAAACTAATGCCTGTAGTATCCACTATTCTTTGATTCGCCCACAGGTCAATAGAGACACTACAAGCAACATATACGGCCATTTTGCCTTTGACTATTTGTTAATATAGAGTGCTAAGATGAAACTGTGTGCCGCAGACTGTATAATAACCTTGGTGTACGTCAAGTGCGGCACGTGGGAAGCGAGACGGAAGCGAGAGCTCCATGTAAACACCTTTTTGTATATGTCTTATGTGTATGCGCGAAATGGGAACTTTTCTAGTTGCGGGGTGTGCTCACATATCCCTATACATTCCAAAGGGGGAATTCCTTTGCGCTCCGCTCCACTGACCCTAACTGAGACTGTCAAGTGGCTTCTGAGCCAGAATGGCACGGGAGGAGGGGGGGCCAATGCAAGAACGAAGGATGAAAGGCGGGTCAAGAGAGGGATCACGGATGGGAGGAGGACCATCATACCGCAACCGTGTAGACAACAACGGAGACGTCACCGAGTGGGAGAGTGCTGGGTACCCCATTAATCAAACGTTCCAGGGTTGGTACCAACCACCCTATGACCATAAAAGGGAACCCCCATACCTAGTCCTGACCAATACCTCGGGGATCGGGAGACCAACCGGGACCATATGTTTAACCCAAAACGACACCAGCGGAAGGGGACGTGTCATAGGGTACAGCGATTGCCCACACAACCTCAATATCACAACAGGCGCACGGGTCACTATCCTCTCACGCCTTCCAAATAAAATAGGTGGAGGTCTGTGGGCCCAGTCTTGGGACCCCGACACAATATATGAAATGGCAGCGTATAACGGCACGTATTTTGTGTGCGGGCATAGTGCATATCCCTGGTTACCCAGGCGATGGACAGGGTCCTGTTATTTGGGATATGTGGTCCCCTTTGTCAGACAGGTACATATCCTGGCAGAGGTGCGTACACCAGGTCGACGAAGATGAGTGATTACCCCGGTAGAAAGACTCTTTGGAGTTGTGATGTTCCCATACGGGATAGGGCACACCATGGATGAACTAAGAAACGTAGAGAGGGTTCTGGAACAAATAGCTAACGATACTGCCGAGGCGATGGAGCGCATAACAGCTGAAATGGTAGCCATACGTACTACCGTACTTCAGAACCGAATGGCCCTAGATTACGTAATGGCCTAGAACGGAGGCACTTGCGCATTGATTGGGGCCGAATGTTGCACTTATATACCCGATAATTCGGAGAATATAACCAACCTAGCCGACCATATAAGGAGAGAAGTGAGGAAACTAACCACCCCGGATGGTGCTGACTGGGAGGATGGATGTCGAAGTTGGGACAAAGTATTGTACAGGGGCTGATTTTGATTGTGGGCATATGCCTGGCCTTGTACCTTGCGGTCATGATGATTAAGATATGTATGTCCAAGTTATGTACCACGATACCCATAGCTGCCGGGACTTACATCAACGATACAACAACCCGACTTCCACCCGCAACATATCAGAAGCTGCACCTCCATTTGCAGCAGTACCACCAGCTCCAGGCTCGCCCAAGGACCCTGGCACAAGACGATGAGGCAGTTCGGATGTAAGATTGGATTGTTCCTATCCGCATGAGATGGGAAAAGATCAACAGGAGGGACTGTTGTGGAAGAATTATCTTAGTTTATAATGCTCTTGTTTTTGGTACTGTACCATGTAAATGTTCAAGCAACAAATTGCCTGCTTAAAACAAAAGACACATTTAGACCCCAATGTTCGTTGACCCCGAGTCATGAAGATAGTGGAAGTAGGGGAACAGACGGTTGGAAAGGCAAACAGATGTATATCGCTTGTACTAATAACAGGAAGATAGTTCCTTGTTTTTCTGCTGATGCGAGGAAAATAACCCCACTTGTGTGTGCGTATGCTAGTTAACCTTTGACTTACCACAATGAAAAGATAGATTGTCATAGCATTACCATATAGGGTAAGACGTTACAAAAATGTTAGATAATTGGACAATGGTGTAAGGGGGCGGGACCGCCCCCAAAGGTATAATTGTAACTTGGAAACTTCGCTCGGAAAGAAGGTGTGGCGAAGCTGCGGAGTTTCCCCACTTCTCCCAGAGCGCTCTGTATGAATAAACTGTGACGTTTTCCTTCACCGTACTCGGACTTGGTGTGGAATTTATCTCCCTTACATACAGCAAGAACTGCTAATGGTAGGTTAAAGTGTGTGTACTGGTAATGTTTGGCTTTGTGCCACAGAAAATAGGATTTTTTGGACACTATTATAGCACTAATGATAACAAAAACCAAAGTTGAAGATTCATGATATATGCTCTTTACTTCGGGTCGAGGTCCTAAATGAAGTTCTTGTTCTTGCTATTGATTTTTCAGGAAAGGGTTTTTTTTTAAGTGAAGCATTTCAGTATGATAGCAGGTTAAGTACAACAGAAACATATATTTAGATGTTAATCCAGCCTCATATTATTGCTCTTTGAAACACCAAAAAAGGTATATTTTTATTATGATGCTTTACATGTATTAGTAGTTCTAGCATTAGCGCTGATACAAATAGTGAGAATAAAGCCTTGTGCATATTTTTATCACTGAAAGATTAATAATGAAGAAATTCATTTGATAATGCTCTCTAAGCAGGTTACGCACTCCAAAATGAAAAAAAAACTTGCTTCAAAATAACTAAATTGTATAAAATTAAGTTTGAAACGGTTTAAAATACCTTAAAAAGAAACTGCAATTTCATCTCCTCGTATCCAAGGGCTAACTTTTGTTTTTGCTCTCCTGGCAGAAAGCATTGCCGAGTGCGCATATTGAAAATTCTGATGTACTATAGATGATTTTCGAACCACTTAAAATAATGGTCAAAAGATCATGCACAGCATGCATTGGAATTGACATTATGAACCCTTGGGAGCAAGCAAGACTCCCTGTCATGACCATGAAACCAGAAAGTTACGACTACACAGTAAAAATCATCAATAACAATACTTATGGTAAAATCTCTGTAAAACCTCTAGCATGCACAATAAAAATTGCTGACTAACCACAGGTGTGGCTACAGTGATACCGTTTTAGCGATATGCACCAATGTTCCATCTAATTCTTTTTCACCCGCGCGGCCCCTTTAACGGGCTGCGCAGGCCGTTCAGAATTCTGCGCATAAACAATTTTCTATTTAAAAGCCCGCTCACCAGCTGCGTGGGACCTCCAGAGCGCTGAGCAGCCGCGCAGCTTAACGGGAACATCGGTAGTTTTAGTAGAAAATGTCTCCCATTCACTCACACATTGCAGATAAATGTATTCAGCTATGCAAATAGTATTAGTATATATCCAATTCCCTTTTGAAAGTTACTATTGAATCTGTTTCCACCACATTTTCAGTCAGTGCATTCCAAATCATATAACCCGCTGCATTAAAAAAAATTCTCCTCATTTCCCCCCTGGAGTTTTTTGCCAACTATCTAATATCGTTGTCCTCTGGTACTGACTTACCTGCAAGTGGAAACAGTTTCTCTCTTTCTACTCGAACAAAACCCCTCATAACTTTGAACACCTCTATCAAATCTGCCCTTAACCTTCCTGCTGTAGGGAAAAAAATCCCAGATTTTCTAGTCTCTCCCCATAACTAAAGTCCGTCATCCCTGGTACCATTCTGGTAAATATCTGCACCCTCTCCAAGTCCTTGACATGCTTCCTGAAGTGTGGTGCCCAGAATTGGACTCGAGCTGAGGCCTAACCAGTGATTGGCTTGGAGGCAAAAGCAAAGCGTAATGGTTGATGGGTGTTTTTGTGATTGGAAGGCTGTATCCAGTGGGGTGCCGCATTGCTCAGTGCTGGGTCCCTTGCTTTTTGAGGTATATAGCAATGACTTGGACTTAAATGTTGGGGGTATGATTAAAAAGATTAAGAAGATTAAAATAGGCTGTGTGGTTGATAATGAAGAAGAAAGTTGCGGACTGCAGGAAGACATCAATGTACTGGTCAGGTGGGCAGAACAGTGGCAAATGGAATTCAATCTGGAGAAGTGTGAGGTAATGCATTTGGGGAGGTCTAACAAGCTAAGGGAATATACATTAAATGGTTTAACACTGAAAAGTGTAGTGGAACAAAGGGACCTTGAAGTGCAGGTCCACAGATGCCTGAAGGTTGCAGGCCAGGTAGATCAGATGGTTAAGAAGGCATATGGAATACTTGCCTTTATAAATCAAGGCATGGAATACAAGAGCAAGGATATTATGCTTGAACTGTATAAACACTGGTTAGGCCACAGCTGGAGTACTGTGTGCAGTTCCGGTCACCACATTACAGGAAAGGTGTGTAAAAGCAAAATACTGCAGATGCTGGAATCTGGAATAAAAACAGAAAATGCTGGAAATCTCAGCAGGTCAAGCAGCATCTGTGGAGAGGAAGCAGAGTTATCGTTTCAGGTCGATGACCCTTTGTCAGAACTGGAGAGTGTTCGGAAAGAATGGATTCTTAACAAGTAATGAAAGGGGGAGGGGAAGAAAGAACAAAAGGGAAGGTCTGTGATAGGTTGGAAGACAGGAGAGATTAGAGAGACAAAAGGGATGATGACCCAAATTCAAATGGTAATGCCAGGAGTTAGAAAAACATTAGTCAAGATAGGGTGTGAATGGGGGATAATGACCAACTGCCACTGGAAAGGGTACAGAGGAGAATTGCAAGAATGTTGCCTGGACCGGAGAATTTTGGCTATGAGGAAAGATTGGAGCTGCTGGGTCTGCTTTCTTTGGAACAGAGGAGGCTGAGGGGAGACCTGATTGAGGTGCATAAAATTATGACGGGCCTGGATAGAGTGGATAGGAAGGATGTTTTCCTTGGCAGAAAAGTCAACAACCAGGGGACATAGATTTAAAGTAATTGGGGGGAGGTTTAGACGAGACATGAGGGGAAACCTTCTTTACCCTGAGGGTGGTGGGGGTCTGGAACTCACTGCCTGAAAGGGTGGTACTGGCAGAAACCTACACTACATTTAAAGGATACTTGGGTGTGCACTTAAAGTGCCGTAACCTACAGAGTTATGGACAAAGAGCTGGAAAGTGGGATTAGGCTGGATAGCTCTTGGTTGGTCGGCACGGACACAATGGGCTGAAATGGCCTCCTTCCGTGCTGTAAATTTCTATGATTCTATGATGATTTATCAAAAGTTTACCATAACTTCCTTGCATTTGTACTCTATACCACTATTTATAATGCCAAAGATCCTGTATTTTTTTTTTAAAACAGCCTTATCAACATGTCCTGCCATCTTCAAAGATTTAAGTATGTGAACTCCTGGGTCTCTGTTCCTGCACCCACTTTAAAATTGTAACATTTAGTTTATATTACCTCTCCTCATTTTTCTTTCCAAGTGCATCAATTTTAATTTCTCTCCATTAAATTTCACTGCCACATGTCTTCCCATTTCACCAGTCTGTTTATAGAATCATAGAAATATACAGCACAGAAGGAGCCCATCATGTCCGCACCGGCCGACCACCAGCTAGCCAGCCTAATCCCACTTTCCAGCTCTTGGTCTGTAGCCCTGTAGATTACGGCACTTTAAGTGCACATCCAAGTATTTTTAAAATGTGGTGAGGTTTCCTGCCTCTACCACCCTTTCGAGCAGTGAATTCCAGACCCCCATCACCCTCTGGGTGAATAAATTTCCCCTTAAATCCCCTCTGAACCTCCTACCAGTTACTTTAAATCTATGCCCCCTGGTTGTTGACCCGTCTGCCTAGGGAAACAGGTCATAATAACAATAAAGGGAGAGAGGGAGGAAGAGAGGGAGGGAGGCAGTGAGGGAGAGACGGAGAGGGAGGGAGAGGGAGAGGGAGGGAGCGAGAGGGAGCGAGAAGGAGGGAGAGGGAGGGAGAGGGAGGGAGAGAGGGGGGCAGGCAGTGAGAGAGAGAGATGTTGTCCTGAAGTTTGCTATTATCCTCCTCACATTTCCAAACTTTGTGCCATCTGCAAACTTTGAAATTATGCCCCCTATACCCAAGTCCAGATCATTGATATATATCAAAAAGAACAGTGGCCAGATTGTACAAATAGGTCCATAGTTAGAATGGAAGCTGTGAATCAGTTGCCTGATAACTGTTAAAAGCTTATTAATACAGAGGGAAATGGTAGAAAAATGTAGATAGGAGATACGTTATAGAAACTACGTTCAGCAATTCTGGGGAACTGGTGAGGCCATGGGATACGGGACTACTGGGAAGGGTGGCTGATTGGGAGCACAGGGTAGGCAGAAGCTACCAAGGCCTGGTAGACGTGTTGGTTGGGCTATGGCAGCACTTAGCCTGGGCAAGTCCTTCATTGTGGGAGAGGGGTCCCAAGGTATGGTAGCACTGGGATGGCAGTGGCAGGAGTGGCAGCACTGGGAGGGAGATTGCTGGGTATGCACGTACTGAGGGGGGTGTGGGGTGCCAAAGTGCAGTTATAGTGATTTTCTCAAAGGCTGTATATAAATAGAAGAAATGGCTGTTACTTGGGAAAATCTGTATTATTTAAAATAAATACAGAACCTTATCATATCCTGAAGCACTTTACAACCAATGGATACTTTAACAAGGCCGACAATTTTATGTCAGCAAACATGACAGGTAGTTTTAATGCAGCAAGATCCCATGAACAGATAATCTGCAATATAGGATTTGCCACTACAAATTCCCTCCACTCTCTCCTGTCCACCACGACTGGATGTCTCCTCCTGCTTTAATCCAATCATTGACTTTAAAAGCACAAAAAGTACTTGAAGAACTCTAAGCTATGGCAATGGCTGAGAATGCAGCTTTTGAGAATGTGAATGGGGGCCTTGGGCCATGGACCTTGAGTTTAAAAAAAAAGACTTGATTTATTATATAGCGCCTTTCACAACCACCAGACGTCTCAAAGCGCTTTACAGCAAGGGATCAAGTTGCAATGGGGAAATGGAACACAGAGCATGATTGGTTAAGAGTCTGGCTACAGCAGGGATGAGGGGTTAATCTGTCTGGGAGATCTCAATGGCAAGTAAACAACAGTGCCACCCACCTTAGATGCCAAACTTGGGAGACTTTATCAGAGGCAAATCAAATGAATATGTTTAATTGTGCCTGAAAAGGCAAGGAAGAAATGTGACACGAACAGAAAGCATGCACATACACACAACTAACTATACATATATGTTGTAAGGTTTGCTGCACAGGTCTGTCTCTCTACATTACATTACAAATCTACAATTAAGAAAAATGTACTGAAAAGGGAAGGAGAAATCAATTTCAATATTAGAACAGAGAAATGGTGTGAAACTTGAGTCAGAATCATTCTGATGCACTCAACAATGATATGGGATACCCAATACAGATAATCAATTTTTAAACAGCACAAAAACAGTCTGGACAAGATTGCATTTGGCGGCCAACAATGAAAACTATATGATCATATGGCAATAAGAAAAACATTTTGGATCTCCAAGACATTTATACTGTAAATCTTATAATGTATTTTCATCTGCACACATTTCTTATAAATGTTGAATTGGAATTATGATATAATGTTCAATCGACAACTATTCAGAGTCCAAACAGATGAATGAATCAAGGTCTATGCAAATTCTGTACCTCAGTTCTATTAAGGTGAATTTAGAATTTATCCTACAGCAGAAAATGTGCAATATTCCGAAACATGAATTCAGCAGCGAACTAACAAAGATGCAAACATAGGCACATAGTAACCATAACATTGGGAAAAAGCATGCAGCAATCTATAGGAACATGTTATATTGTAAAGGAAGCCAGCACATGAAATATTTAGCATGTCAAAATAACATTTATAACCATGAAAATATTTACTCCAGCAACTGTTTGTTCAAACAGGTTTAAATTCCTGCTGTGACTGTAGTTCAATGATAGAAACATATTTGAATGTTCAGAATACTCGGTTCCTTGGGCCTACAACCCAGAATACTATTAATTCATTTTTGAAATAATACCAGCACTGTTATTGGCTGTTACAGCCCTGCAAAACTCTTGGTATACCCACGTAAAACATTACTTTTACACTTTTATTGTTTCTTGTGCATACTGCTTTTTCAAGGTCCCAGAGCGACCATCATTGTTTGCTTTAAATCATTTTTTTTCTGGTTCCATTAGTTGCTTTGGGGAAAAAAAACAGTAAAATAAAAATGTGATGGAGTATAGTGATCTAATCACAATAAAGAAATTGATAGTGGGAATAGTCTAGGACAGGGATTAGAAATGAAATAAAGCAGAAGAATGACCTCCTGCAGAGTGAAAGCTGAAGTGATTCACTGGGATGAATATAGGAATGTTTTGAGGAAATGGCATCCCAAGTGGACTGCGAAATGCCCTATATTGTGTTGCACCGAGATTTCTGAAAATCATTTGACAAAAGCTAGTAATTAAGTTCAAAGCAGCGACGATTCAGGGTCAAACTAGGGAATGGATAGGAAATTGGCTGAAGGGTAGAAAAAAGTCAGTACTTGTTAGAGGAGTTATGTCAAGGTAAGAGGGATAGAATTAATGAGTGGGTTGCCCTAGGGATCAATATTAGGACCAATAATATTTCTAATTTACATTAATGATTTTGATTCAAATACTTAATGTAAACAAGTCAAATATTGCTGATGATACCAAATCAAGTTTCTGAAGAGTCGTACAGGAAATACAAAATGAGTGGAGCAAAATAGGTAAGTAGGTACAGCAATGACAGATAAGATTTAATGCAAAGAAGAAAAAAATGGGTGACATATGTGTTCCATGAATGGTCTCAAGATAGCTAAGAATTAAGTTTAAAATGTATCCAATAGATTTAGTAGATTTACTGCTAAACATCTTCAGCTCTGCAGAGCAGCAATCAACAAAACAAATAGAATTCCAAACTAGATCTGCAAGATGGTAGAGTACAATTCAGAGGAAGTTATATTCAAAGGGTATAGTGTTCTATTTGGACCATATCTTGGAACTCTGTGTACACTTCCTATTAATGAGACATGAAGGAGGCATTCAAGCATCGACAGTTGAGAGAAGAGTTACAAGTCCAATCTTTAGCGTCAGAGTTGTAACAAACAAAATTACCTCACACTAAATTGCAAAAGTAGTGCAAAGCGACACAGTTGAAACTAGTGAAAGGAAAATTTAGGACTGATCTTAGGAAGATATTATTCAAATAAAGAGTGCTCAACACAAGGATTTCCAGATAAGAGTTGTGGAGATATTGGGGTAGAATTTGGCCAGTACAAATTTCTGGCGCACTCACCAGAGATGCGCCGCTTTTGTCCGCCTCGAAGTGCTCCAAAAATCTTCGGGCCGAGTTTGGCCGCTCCCCAGACTCTCCTCGATGGTGACGTAGCGTGGCCACTGGATTCAGGGGTAGAGCCAGTTCCTGGCGTTGAAAACAGTGCCGGGACCTCTGCACATGCGCGCTAGAGTGTGCGCGCATGCGCAGTAGCTCCTCGCCCCCATAATCTGTGAGAGTGTGCTGCAGGCTATGTGGGAGGGGCCGCAGCACGCTGCCCCAATCCCTGGCCGAATGGTTTCCCTCATCGGCAGCCCGCTGCCTTCCCAGGACGTGTTTTGGTAGTGGGAAAGCGGGTTGTGTAGAGGACACAGAGAGGCTGCAAAGAGATTTAGATACGTTAAATAAAATGGCTAAGGTTTGGCAGATGGAATACAATGTCGGAAAGTGTGAGGTCATCCACCTTGGGAAAAAAAACAGTAAAAGGGAATATTATTTGAATGGATAGAAATTACAACATGCTGCGGTGCAGAAGGACCTGGGGATCCTTGTGCATGAATCCCAAAAAGTTAGTTTGCAGGTACAGCAGGTAATCAGGAAGGCGAATGGAATGTTGGCTTTCATTGCGAGAGGGATGGAGTACAAAATCAGGGAGGTCCTGCTGCAACTTTATAGGGTACTGGTGAGGCCACACCTGGAGTACTGCGTGCAGTTTTGGTCACCTTTCTTAAGGAAGGATATACTAGCTTTGGAGGGGATACAGAGACGATTCACTAGGCTGATTCCGGAGATGAGGGGGTTACCTTATGATGATAGATTGAGTAGACTGGGTCTTTACTCGTTGGAGTTCAGAAGGATGAGGGGTGATCTTATAGAAACATTTAAAATAATGAAAGGGATAGACAAGATAGAGGCAGAGAGGTTGTTTCCACTGGTCGGGGAGACTAGAACTAGGGGGCACAGCCTCAAAATACGGGGGAGCAAATTTAAAACCGAGTTGAGAAGGAATTTCTTCTCCCAGAGGGTTGTGAATCTGTGGAATTCTCTGCCCAAGGAAGCAGTTGAGGCTAGCTCATTGAATGTATTCAAATCACAGAGAGATAGATTTTTAACCAATAAGGGAATTAAGGGTTATGGGGAGCGGGCGGGTAAGTGGAGCTGAGTCCACGGCCAGATCAGCCATGATCTTGTTGAATGGCGGAGCAGGCTCGAGGGGCTAGATGGCCTACTCCTGTTCCTAATTCTTATGTTCTTATGTTCTTATGTTCTTATGACTTCTATTTTTTATTTGTTATTGATTGATTGCTTATTACTTTGGTCTTGGTGCTTTAGGTGCAGTGTTCCTTCTATTTTTTATTTGTTAATTAATTGCTGATTACTTTTTGTGTTTTGTTTAGTACTTTGTAAGTCTTGGTGTTAGGTGCAGGTCCTCTCAGCTTCCTTGTATTTTTTATTTGTTATTGAATGCTTATTTTTGTGCTTTGTTTAGTGCTTGGTACTTTAGAATGTACTTACCTGCGCTGATTTCTTAACTCTCCACAAGGGTTTTCTGTGCGGACCACATGTGGCCACATACGCTGGCCTAAGTTAGTTTGGAGCAACTATTAGCTGTCCAAACTGGCTAAATGGCCAAAACAGGCGTAGGTGGCTGGTAACGCCCCCTTTTGAAAAAAAAACTAAACTAAAAAAAATCCTAACTGACTCACTTACACTGGCGCAAATTAAATGTGCAGAATGGGGATTTTAAAGATACTCCAGAAAAATCAAGTTGCTCCAAAAAAAATAGAGCAACTCCTGGCCAATTTTGGGCCCTAAAATCCTAGAGTTATTTAAGAAACAATTGGATGCCACAAGGGGTATGCTACAAAATTGGGATCTGACCGTAGATATTCATTCATGTACAACAATGCTCGTCACTAGCGTGTCTGAGCACCTTACACTTAGGGGTGTGCTTGTACTGCCTAATATCTAACTATATGATAACAGAACCAATGGGTGGAACAATCATATCCTCTTGTGATCCGAACTGAAAATTTGTGTCTTTTTTGAGTATACTTCACCAATCTTTTCAATGGTACACTGAGAAAACATTTTTGTTGCGATGAGGCCAGATACGATTCATTAAGCTACTTTATTTCAATGAGTGAACATATAGTGCAACAGAGTCACTGAGGTCAATCAGTATAACTTGTATTTGAGTAATAATACCAAATAATAAATACCCTACACTTCCCCACATCAGTGGGTCGTGATACTTGACTTAAATAAAATAACTCCGAGCTAACCTCCTGCATTCTCTTTCTAAGCCTGGCCTAAGCTTGACCATAGAGCCTTTGCTAGACCTATGTAGCAGCCTCTATTTTTATCTCCTAGAGTTCACCAGAAGGGAAGGCCTGCCAGACAACCCCCTCCTGTGTACCTGGGGCCAGAGCCTTCCAAATACAATGGGTGTGAGTTTTTTTTAATTAATTGCTGAATCGATCAATACTTAAAGTCTATGGGGAAACACGCACACACTAACAACAGAATAATATTATGCTTTACATGGCATAATGTTCCTGTCCTTATAAAACAGTGCAACCTCTGACTTACAATAGGAAATGCCACTGGAATTATTAGTATTTTAATTGTTTGAGTTTTTCCTTGCAATGTTTTGTGCTTGGTTGTTGAGGTCCTCTCCAGTTCCCTTCCTTCCCCTATCCCTGCCCTAATGTGTGCCGAATGTGCGCTGCTTTTTCTTCACTGCCCACAAGGTTTTTCAGAGCTGGCCACATACGCTGATCTAAGTCGATTTGGAGTAAGTTTTTGCTGGCCAAAGTGGTATAAATGGCCCAAACTGGCGTAAATGTCTGGGAACGCCCGCTTTTGAACAAAAAACTGACCTAAAAAAATCGTACCTAACTGACTTACTCTGGAGCAAGTTTTGGGGCGAAAATGGCATTTTTTAAACTTACGCCAGAAAAAACAACTTACTGCAAATAAATTGATGCAAGTCATGGCCAAAATTGGGCCCATAATGAGCATCTTCTAGACTATCAAATGGCAGGAGTTATTATTTCACTTTGCCTGGGAAAGGCTGCAATTCAAAATTCCCAGGAAGACTGGTGCCACTATCCCAACAGATTTAAAACTGAATTTTTATTCAAAATTGTACATTCAAAATTGTGTGGCTTG
Organism: Pristiophorus japonicus; assembly: GCF_044704955.1. Classification (NCBI taxonomy): domain Eukaryota; kingdom Metazoa; phylum Chordata; class Chondrichthyes; family Pristiophoridae; genus Pristiophorus; species Pristiophorus japonicus. The sequence continues at coordinate 93,269,544 of NC_091983.1, read as the reverse complement.
GGCCAGAAGATGAACTCAGTTAACAGGATGCATGCATTAGATAGGTTAGTAATTCCTATCAACAACAAGACTAAAAGAGGAGGAGAGTCAAAGACAAGCAGAATTTGCCAAACCAAATACTGTCCATTTCCAAAGACTTTTCTCAAAAGGGTAAGTAACCCAAGATACAGCTTTTGAACAAGGTCATTTATAGAAACTGCTGTAAAACTATTGAAAAATGATTTCAGGAAAATACTTCCATTTATAAAGCAGCTGATCACTTCTCTTATAAATGTCTCAAAGCACTTCATTGACAATTAATTACTTGAGTGCAGTGACTGTTATGTACGTAAAATTTACTTCAGATAACGTGCTTTAAGATGAAATTTTGATAATTTGTAAATCAGTATGAAAGTCACAAAGGGATACTGCAACCCTAAAGCTATTCAAGACTGCCATCACCTGCCATTACTGAGTACATCAAGGAGCTGCAGTCTCTATCCTTTAATATTATTAATGCCTTACTATTCTCATGGGAGGCTGAACACAATAACCTTTGGTACCAGAGGCTGTATTTCACTCTCATCATTTTCAAGATTACTAGCCAAAGGTGAATGTTATCAACACCACCAGAATGACAATATATCACTGCAGCCCCTCCAGTCACAGAAACTTTTTGAGTGTATCCATCAAGTGATACATTCTCTGTGTCACAACACTCTACTAGACTGAAGGAGTGCTGCACTGTCAAGAGTTGCCATTTTCGGATGAGACGTTAATCCGAGGCCCCATCAGCTCTCTCAAGTGGACGTAAAAGATCCCACGGCACTATTTCGAAAAAGAGCAGGAGAGTTATCCCCGGTGTCCTGGCCAATATTTATCCTTCAATCAACAGAACAAAAACAGATTATCTGGTCATTATCACATTGCTGTTTATGGGAGTTTGTTGTGCGCATGTTGGCTACCGTGTTTCCCACATTACACTCCAAAAATAGATTATTGGCTGTAAAGCGCTTTGAGGTTGTGAATCGTGAAAGGCACGATATAAATGCAAGTCTTTTTTCTTCCTTTATACTATGCCAATCAGATCTTTCTTAATATAAATACTAATTAGAGTTCTTCCGAAAGGTGCACAAGACAAAACCATGGTTCTAAAGTCATTACAGGGGCACGACCTCAATCTGGACTTCCGAAAACTGGAATTGTCCGAAAAGTGGACATTTCGACGTGTGGCGAAGAGCGGAGGATCGGCAGGCAGCGAGGTCCTAAATCCGGCATGAATTCAGTCCACGGCAGGGTCCAAAATCCAGCAAAACCCTAAATCCGGCACGGATTCAGTCGCGAGGTTTCCAAATTTCAGACTATTGATTTTCTTGTCTGAAATCCTTCAAAACCCAAAAACCGGCACGGACTCGATCCCAAGGATTCCACATTTCAGACCTCACTGCCTGCCGATCCTCCGCTCCTCGCCACTCGTCGAAATGTCCGCTTTTCAGATAATTCCGGTTTTCAGAAGCCTGGATTCGGGATGTGCACCTGTAATGACTTTAGAACCATGGTTTTGTCTTATGCACCTTTCGGAAGAACTCTAATTAGTATTTAGAAAAAGAACACATGTACAGACCACCTAGTTATGAAGGCTATATTGGATATTCACAAGTGTCAGTTATAGATGGGTTTTTACCACAATAATGTGATATGCAGTGATATCTGTCTCCATTAACAGACTGCATAGTCTAATGTCAAAACAGAAAATGCTGGAAATACACAGGTCCATCAGGATCTGAAAAAAAAGACAAGTTATCGTTTTGGGTAGAGACCTTTTGTCAGAACACAGTTGTCACAAAAGGACTCATCTGAAACATTAATTAATTTACTTTTTGAGATGCTGATAGACCACATTTACTTCCAACAATTCCAGATTTAAAACATTTAAAGTATTTTCTTTTTAAATTCTACAGAAGAATTATTTATTCCCTACCCCCCCCCCCCTCGCTATAGATGTGTACGTTTGAAGCAAAATTCTGTCATCCAGCTATAACAATTTTGTAAACTAAGTACATTGGGCCCCAATATCCGCCCTCTGTAAAAACGGTGCACTCTGAAATAAAAAGGGCGTCGAAAACTTACCTTGTGATTCTCCAAGCTCCTCAGGGCGTCTTCGGCCTTGGCGTGGCACAGCACAAGGGGTCGGGGGCGGAGCCAGGTCCTGTCGATGAAAACAGTGCCAAAACCTCTGCATATGCGTGCAATAGCTCCTCGCAGCCCGAATCTGTGTAGGCTGCGTGGGAGGGGCCCGAAGCACGCCGCCCCTAGCCCTGGCTGAATGGGCTCCCCGGGCATTGACGATCGGGACTCGGGCTTCCCTCCCGTTCAGCTCCCTCCCCCCTCCCGTTCAGCTCCCCCATCACCTCCCGTTCAGCCTTCCCCCGCCCCCTTCCTCCTGTTCAGCCTCCCCCCGCCTCCCGTTCAGCCTTCCACCCCCCCCCACTTCCGTTCAGCCTCCCCCCCTTCCTCCCTCCTCCCATTCAGCCTCCCTCCCCTCCCTCCCTCCCATTCAGCCCTTCCCCCTCCTCACTCTCCTCCCCTCCTCCTCTCCCTCCCTCCTCCACCCCCCCTCCTCCTCCACCCCCCTCCTCTCCCCCCCTCCCTCCCTGTCAGAAGCACAGAGAAACATTGACAGAGACAGAGAGAGACACACTTGGGGGGGCATCCCAGCACGCTGTTGGAGGGCTCCTGGTGCTGCAGTAGGTGAGTAGAAACTTAATTTTTTATTTATTGATTGATTTTTTTTTTGATTGATTTATTGGTTGATTTATTGATTTATTTATCATTTATTATTGATGATGGCTCTTTATTTCTAAAAGTGAAGTGTTTAATGTTTGTAAACTTCCTCCCCACCCCTATCTCTCATTCCCTATACCTGATTTATAAGTGCAGGCAAGGTTTTTCTGAGCGCACAAAAATCTACACTTACTCCATTCTAAGTTTGTTTGGAGTAAGTTTTCGCTGCCTAAACTTGAAAAACAAGCGTAAGTGGCTGGTAACGCCCCCTTTTGGAAAAAAAAACTGTTCTAAAACGAAACTATTCCAACTCACTAGAATTGGAGCAAACTAAATGATGAGAATTGCAATTTCTAAGATACTCCATTCTAAACTAGTTGCTCCACAAAAATAGGAGCAACTCGAGCCAAAACTTGAGCCCCATGAAACTGTGCAAGCAGATAACAAAGAATCAAAGTGATGTTGTTAGTAATAGAAGACAAACTAACTAAGTTTTTCATATAAATTTGTGACATGATACTCTCTAGTTTTAACTTTCATACATTGAAAAGCTCAACTTTTTAACAAGGGAACCTGGATTTATTTTAAAAGGCACAACACACAAAATATACAGACTGAAGGAAATGTGTATTCTGATGTCACACAGGTGCAAATACTTCTAAAGTTTAAAGGATTCAAAATTGTACAGTGAAAGCATAAAAGGAAGATGTCAGACCGAACTGAATACCTTTACTTCACAATGGCCCAGAAATCCCGGCCTCCCCGGGTCCATACAGAGTTTCTACGGACCCAGGAAGGCATCGGAAAAGCCGGTTTTCAGCGCGCAATGCGCACGCGCTGAAAACCGACTTTTCCAATCTGTCAAGTTTCTGGCTTGACAGAATATCCGCAGATCGGGAGCGAGGACATTTGCAAGGGCACGATTGCGGGGTTTACCTGATGAAAGCAGGCGCACAGCCTACTTTTACACGCATAAGATTTTTAAAACACACCAAGACATTTTAAAATAAAATTATAAAAACACATTTTATTGTTAAAAATCCTCCCCACTACGGTAAGTTTATTTTAAAGCATAATTTAAAAAACATTTTTTTTTAATTGGGAAAATATATAATTTTTAAATACATTAATAACTAATTTAAATTAATAAAAACATGTTGTGCATTTTTTCTATCTTTTATGAATGTTCTGGGGTGTTTCTCATTCATAGTAATAGGAATTTCGCAAGTCTGAAACTCCTATTACTATGAATGAGAATATACTGCACCTGATTGGTTGCCCAGAGCCATGTGACTCCAGCTCCAGGCCAGCGCACGTCCTGATGTGCACGCGCTGCGACGCGCAGTCAGGAGAGGCCTCCGGACCGGGATCTCGCGTGGCCGCAGCAGCTTCAAGTAGGTGGGCATCTTTTTTCTAAAACCTAGTTGAACACCCGCGGGAAGGAGAATTGGGAATTCTGAGCCAATATGTTCACAGAACGCTGCAGGACTTGCGATAGTGAACCCTTAAAACATCTATTACTTAGTTACAATGAAGCAAGGCAAAATTGCTGTTCTGTAAATCATGGGGACTTGAGTATTACAGCTTTGAATGTTATTTTACAGTCATAATAAAAAGACTTGCATTTATTCAATGCCTTATTGGGACTCTCAAAAGTACTTCAAAGTGTTTCACATTCAATAAATTGCTTTGAAGTGCAGTCACTATTTCTGTGCAAGCAAACATAGCAGCCATTTTCCATATAGCAAGGCTGTACGAACTGCAATGAAGTGAACAATCAGTTAATTTGTTCGTGGTGTTGTTGGTTTAAGCAGGAATTCTCACCGGGACATTGGGAGAACTCCTTGCTCGACTTTGAATAGTGCAATGGGCTCTCTCGTGTCCATCTGTAGTACCAGAACAGACAAATGGGTTAATATTTCATTCAAAATACTGTACATCCAACACTATAGCACTCCCACATAACTGTACTGGTGTGTCACCAATGGCTCACCATTGAAATGCATTGAATGGCGTGAGGTTGTTGCATTTGCGCGGTAGATATAAACTAAACTTGCCACAGAAAGTTACGTCTTGTCTATTTTAGTCTCAAGTACCCTTTTAACCACCTGATAAGTGTTAACTACTGCCAGTCAACCTCACTGGCACTGAAAATTAACAACTCCAAGTGTGGAGTCTCATTTCTTCAGTTTTTAATTGTTGTTCGAGATTTAAAAAAATATTTTTTAAATGCTACTTTCTATCTCTTTTTTTCTCTCTCAAGCCAATCTTTCTTTCCCTCTCTTTATTTCTCTTCCTGTACCTGACCTGACACTGAATTTACCCACTCTAATTTACACTTCCTTCTCAGTCCTTGTACAGTTAATTTTACAATCCATCAATCTGATTGGTTAAGGAGATACAAAGTTGCTTGCCCTGTCTACTCAGGTCACAGATGTCTAGTTTCCTTTGCTGCGACGTTATCAGCTCACACTTTCAGTAATTTGCCACGCAAAACATTTAAAAACCTAAATGTGCAAGGGTAAGTATAGCTGATGGCAGATGCCATTAGATGCCCTGTAACTGCAAATTATGGGCCCATGTAGAAAATATACACCCGCCCCCCCCACAAAAAAGCTACGTTGGAATGATGTATATTATAAATGGATGCTAAAATAAATCCAAAATACATTTAGTGTCCCTGAAACTCATGTCCCAAGTAAATATACACAGGAGGTATTGTACTCAAAGATTTACAGTTGTTAATATACTTGTTTTAGAACAGACTGCTGTATAATGCCTGCCAGCTAGAGTTATAGAGAAGAATGTTTAAGTGGCAGTCTGATAGAATCACTTGGATAATCTCACAAAAAAAGCCTGGAAAATCTTTAAAAGTGTAGCATTTTTAATGTGCTTGCGGAGATTTTCAAAATGCATGGCAGCAGGCTCTATTCATTCTCCTTACTTCTGGTTTGCCCACAGAGAAGGTAACAGTCACAAGTGTCATATTTCATTTCATTTTCAGAAACATCCTTTTAATTCTTCTTTAACCAATTACCGCGCACAGGTGTGCACCAAATTTACTCAAAGTAGCTCGTTAGGCAACGTCAAGTAGTTTTTTTTCCATAACAGTAATTTAAATACATTTCATGACAATGTAAACTGCACAGGAAAACAATTATTTCACTCCTAACTTAATCATTTAAGTCCAAATAAGGATACATTTGATTTTAAACACAAATATGCTTACACTTGAAGCTTGATATGAATGATGCTTCAATTTACCAGTAGAAAGATACACCAAGCATTCAAATTAAATACAACAATTTAAAACCAACCATTTTACAATAAAAGTTAAGAATTTCTGAGCACCAAAGAATTTAAAATACATAACGTGAGATGGCGTATCTTTTGTCCCAAACACTTACTTAGAGGAGCGATTTTTATTACCAATGCTGTTTAAAAAAAATTACTTCTCTAAACTAGCCACATAACTTACAAACACTGTTTTAAATGGAAGGTTAGGATCACTGATTATCATAGAATTAAAGTTAGAATTACAGTAGGGTCTGATTTAGAGAATCTTACCGGCACTGCTAGTGTGAGTTTGGAGGCGGGTCTGCTGTCAAAATGGCCGTGATTGACAGCGGGGTGGAAGTTCACTCTGAATCCACCTCCTTGTGAATTTCCAAAGTGCCAGCTCTGTCTGCAGTTTGCACACCAGGCACTAAATGGCAGGTCAGGCAATTGAGATACTTAAGAAGCTGCTGAAGCAATTTAACAGCATTTTACCAGGTCCTAACGATTTTTCCAAGTTTTTTTACGAGGGTCCCAGCATTCGAGGATAACGTCAGGTAAGTGTGTTGGGTTCTCAACAACTCTGAATTGGTTTGAATAGTTGACAGTTGCAAAAGTGGTATAAAAGCTACCATTTCACACCTGTTCAATTTCCGGTCTTAGAAGCTGGATCCTTCAGGATTTGGAATGCACTTTTCAGCTTTATGGAGGTTTGAAGTGTTTGCAGTAAACTCTCTATACAGTGTCACCTCCTCGGAGCAACCTCTCTCATCACTGACAGATCGCTTCTGTCATCTCAACTTCAGCTGCCATCTATTCCATCAACATCGGTGCCCGTGAAAAAATCTCATCTTGGTCCTCAGAATCACACCACAATCAGTCCCAACACCACCAAGCACACCAGCATCACCAGGCACACCATCAGCACCAACCTTCTCCGCATTCACCTGATGCTGCACAGGACACGGGGCATCAGCACCTGACCACACTGCTGCCCAGGAGGCCAGGGATAGCCTCACCATGACCAGATTGATTTCAGTTGATGCTGTACATCTTGGCTGCCACATGAAGCGCCAGGTTGGCACCACCCCACACCAACACCATAAAGCATCCTTGCAATGCCCAAGCCATTCCTTTCACACTCATTGGAGGGTTATCGTTATGTCTCACCATTCACTGCAATTCACTAAGCCACTTCTAAAAGTGAAGTGCTGTCCAAGAAGGCAAAATGTTGAAAATAAAGATTTCAATGTTTGACAACACATTAACAGAAACTTATCATGAACACTGCTGATAACACCCAAGTGCCTACTCTTGTTAGTTGATATGATTGAATTCCAGGACATAGTCGACGTATTTACTAAGGCATACGAAAGCATGGGCCTTACGATAAACATCAGTAAGACAAAGGTTCTCCACCAGCCTGTCCTCGCCGCACAGCATTGCCCGCTAGACATCAAGATCCACAGAGCGGCCCTGGACAACATGGACCACCTCCCTTATCTCGGGAGCCTCCCATCAACAAGAGCAGGCATTGACGACGAGATCCAACACCGTCTCCAGTGCACTAGTGCAGCCTTCGGCCGCCTGAGGAAAAGAGTGTTTGAAGACCAGGCTCTCAAAACTGTCACCAACCTCATGGTCTACAGGGCTGTAGTAATACCCGCCCTCCTGTATGGCTCAGAGACGTGGACCATGTACAGTTGACACCTCACGTTGCTGGAGAAATACCACCAACGATATCTCCGCAAGATCCAACAAATCCCCTGGGAGGACAGATGCATCAACATTCACATCCTCGTCCAGCCAACATCCCCAGCATTGAAGCACTGACACACTTAATCAGCTCTGGTGGGCAGGCCACATAGTTCGCATGCCAGACACGAGACTCCCAAAGCCAGCGCTCTACTCGGAACTCGTCCACGGCAAACGAGCCAAAGGTGGGCAACGGAAACGTTACAAGGACACCCTCAAAGCCTCCCTGATAAGTGCGACATCCCCACTGACACCTGGGAGTCCCTGGCCAAAGACCGCCCTAAGTGGAGGAAATGCATCCGGGAGGGCGCTGAGCTCCTCGAGTATCGTCGCCGAGAGCATGCAGAAATCAAGCGCAGGCAGCGGAAGGAGCATGCGGCAAACCAGACTCCCCACCCACCTTTTCCTTCAACCACTGTCTGTCCCACCTGTGACAGAGACTGTGGTTCTCATATTGGACTATACAGCCACCTAAGAACTCATGCTAAGAGTGGAAGCAAGTCTTCCTCGATTCCGAGGGACTGCCTATGATGATGATTGGACAAGAATGAGGGTGAATGTGAGGGGTGGCTAATGAGATGAGGAAGTGATAATGTAGAAAGAGAGGGATGGGTGGAGGTGCAAGGTAAGTTGGTGTGAGTAAGGATGTGCAGAAGTAAGGCAGGGAAGGCACAGTGATGGGGATGTAATGAGTGGCACAGCAGGATGAGGTTGAGTGTGGCTTTGCAGTATCGTTTTGTGATCTACTGAGATTATTGAAAGGTTTGCGCCACTGTAGTCTGATCCTCCTGACAACATCCCTGCTTGTGCCCTCCTGTGCAATGTGCAACCAGGTGACATTGCTGTCCTGGGGAGGTCGTCTCCACCCACTGGAAGGGAAGAGAACCTCCCTGCGTGCTGTGACTCCCTCCATAATTCTGATGGGTTTTAGACAGGTTAGATGCAGGAAGAATGTTCCCAATGTTGGGGAAGTCCAGAACCAAGGGACACAGTCTAAGGATAAGGGGTAAGCCATTTAGGACCGAGATGAGGAGAAACTTCTTCACCCAGAGAGTGGTGAACCTGTGGAATTCTCTACCACAGAAAGTTGTTGAGGCCAATTCACTAAATATATTCAAAAAGGAGTTAGATGAAGTCCTTACTACTAGGGGGATCAAGGGGTATGGCAAGAAAGCAGGAATGGGGTACTGAAGTTACATGTTCAGCCATGAACTCATTGAATGGCGGTGCAGGCTAGAAGGGCCGAATGGCTTACTCCTGCACCTATTTTCTATGTTCCTATAAGCATATAGAGGGAGTCATGGGAGAGCCTGGGTGCAGCCGTGCACTGCTTGTCAGTGTTTGCAGCACTCCAATGTTGCAGAACACTGACAGCACAACTGTCAAAATGACATGGTCCCTTTAATGAAACCCGCTGCTGACTGGTCCTCAGATGACGTCATCAGACCTGCTTCCTTTTAATTGGCCAGGAACCTCACAGGGTGGGCTTAACAAGCCCCATCATTGTAAAATCATGTCGGAGACCGGGATCGACACAGCAGCGGGGTTGTGACTCGCCAAGGATGTCACCTGCCCCAGACCCACCGAGGTTGGTGAATCCAGCCCTCGATGTTTAAAATACTCTTAGCCCTGTGTTAATGCAATAACATCTTCATCGCTCCACAATTTAACAGAAACCCAGTATTAAAATTAATATTAATTTTGGAATCAATAAGGTAAAATTGAAACAAAACTAAAGGATAGAAGTATAAGTATTCAACTTCCAAAGGTATAATTTCGACTCTCTCACTATTTGTTATTTTCACTTTGAAAGTTTCACTATCCAGGACACTTCCAGAGGGCCAACAACACAATTGAAAATCAATAACCTCATTCAATAAATCAAAATTGGCCAGGATTGTGAAACAGGTTAATGTAAACATGTGCTTAACCAAACTATAAACACAAAACCCAATTTCTGCTTGCACATAGGCACAGCAAACAAATGTTCTCACCAACGTCACAGCTCACAGGACTTTAAAGATACCAGTAATCAAAGGGGCATGTTGATCTACAGAACTACATCAAACATGTAAAGTTAACAGTTTACTGCATTGCATAATCTCAAATACTCTTATTGACTACAGACCTTACAGTCATTGATAAATATTGAACTTGTATGAAAATATCAAATGTCATCTACGGAATTACGTCAGACATATCCTTATAAAGAAACAGTGTACAATTAGACAAAGTCACTTTATAAACAGGAAATAATGGTAAATATTTCAAAAACAACAAAGAGTAAAAGACCAAAGCTCTGGACAAAAATCAATATATACATGACTCAACCTAGAATATTTCCAAATACTTATATAGTAAAGGTCATGATGGATTCACTTCAAACAACAATACACTATCCAGTTTATGGGGTACAATTTATACCACTTTTTACCAATACAAGCTTTTATAACTATATCAAGAGAAAAACAGTGGTAAAGGGGATTGTGGACCCATTAAAGACATGCAGATGAGACTACAATGGACAATAAGTAAATGGCAAACTTTTTTAATGAGTATTTCTATCTGTTTTCACAGTGGAAAGAGCATAAAAGACCAACCGTACAGGAACCTAAATATAAGTCAAGGAGAAGAACTTAATATGTAATAAATGGTATTGTAGAAAATAATGCTACTTAAAATAGACAAACCTCCAGGAGCTGATGGTTTCCACCCCACAGTATTATAAGAAACAGGTAAGGAAAGTTCAGATGGGTTAGTCAATAATTTTCTAATGCTCTCTATATTCAGGAAATGTGCCTATGGATTTGAAAATTGTAAGTATCATTCTATTATTTACGAAAGGAAAGAGAGAGGGAGAAACCAGCTAACTACAGACTCAAAAGTTTAACTTCAGTTGTGAGGAAGTTACTGGAATCGATCATGAGGGCAGTGTGACTGAGCACTTGGACAAGTATGAGTTGATCAAAGAGAATCAGCATGACGAATCACGTCTGACTAATCGAGTTGAAATTTTGAGGAGGTCAATGGCATAGTGGATAGAGGTGTCTGTGGATGATGTCCATATTCCAGAAGGCATTTGATCAGGTTCAGCACAAGAGATTATAATCAAAAATGAAAATGCACAGAATTAGAGGCAACACTGTGACATGGGTTGGTAATTGGTTGGAAGGTAGGAGACAGAGACTGGGGATAAAGGGACTGTAATCTGATTAGCAGAATGAGACAAGAGGTGCTCCCCAGGGATCTGTACTGAAGACAGCTATACACTGTATATACTAATGACTTTGATGAAGGAATAGATAGCTGTACATCCAAGCTTACAGATGATAGTAACTTCATAGGCATCGTGGAAGCTAAATTCAACATTGTTGTTCCCATTTTCCAGATGTGAAATAGGCACAACAATAACTAACTTTGCAGGTCAGAGGCCTGCATCCAATCAGTACGGGTGCTCGGGCCTCTGCTAAATTAGTCGGGGCCTTTTTTTAAGCGGCTGCCAATGAGCACAGGGTCTTTTTCAATATTGAAATAAGGTTTCTGCACCCATATCCAACCTGGACGCCAAAATTTGCTTAAACTAGTTGGAGTTTGAGCTTTGCAAGCTACAGCCAGTATTTTTGTATCTTGAGCTGCCTAATCAATGGCCCTTAAAGTGACCATGAGAAGACCACTCAAGGGAAAGCTTCAAAACTTCTTAAAAAGGTCCTTTTTGTGGAGTTGGAAGGAGTATGAGTGCTCTTATTGGCTCCAGAAAACAACTGCAGGCCACTGCTAGCCTGCCCTCGATCCTGCAGCCCCCCACCGCACATCAATCACCTACCCCTTGATTTAGGCCAAAGCTGGTTAAGGCCAGATAGGCCAGCTGTGTCATGGCGCCTAATTGGCACCCGCAGTTTGCTGAATTATGATGGTGAAGCCAGAGGACAAATTTAAGACATTCTTTGTTCTGGCGGCTTTCTTTGTGTGCCACCGGAATCACGCCGCGTTTCACGCACCAATATGTTTAGGCCCCAGTAAGTTATATAGATGGAAGAAGCAGGTTACAAAGGGAATAAACAGATTAAATGTGTGTGAAAAACTGTGGCAGATGATGTTCAATGTGGGGAAGTGTGATATAATCCAATTTTTATCCGATAAAGACAAATTGAAATATTTTCTTAATTGGGAGCGACTAGGAGCTGTGGTGGAGCAAAGGAATTTACGCATTAATATGCACAAATCACTAAAAGCTAATGCACAGGTACAAAAAGCAATCAAAAAGGCTAATGGAATGTTAGCCCTAAGTTCAAGGGGTTTAGAATACAAAAGTGAGGAAGTGATGCTTCAGTTGTGTAGAACCTTAGTCTGATCCCAACTGGAGTGCTGCTTTCAGTTTTGGGCACCAAACCTCAGGTAAGATTTATTGGCCTTAGAAAGGGTATAGCACACATTCAACAGAATATAAAGAATTAAATTACAAGGACATGTTGCATAAACTCGGCTTGCATTTCCCTGAGTTTAGATGATTACGCTCTTTAAAATGATAAAGGGATTTGATAGGGTAGATACAGAAAAACTATTTCCCAAATAATAACTTTTATTTATATAGCGTCTTCAACATAGTAAAACGTCCCAAGGCGCTTCACAGCAGTGTTACAAGACAAAACAGATACATTTGACACCGAGCCACAAAAGAAGAAATTAAGGCAGCTGACCAAAAGCTTGTTTAAAGAGGTAAGTTTTAAGGAGCATCTTAAAAGGAGGGACGAGAGGTAGAAAGGTGTAGAGGTTTAGGGAGGGAGTTCCAGAGCTTAGGGCCAAAACAGCTGAAGGCACGGCCACCGATGGTTGAGCAATTATAATGATGTTCAAGAGGCCAGAATTTGAGGAGCGTAGACATCTTGTAGGGTTGTGAGGCTGAAAAAGATTACAGAGGTAGGGTGGGGCAAGGCCATGGAGTAATGTGTAAACAAGGATGAGAATTTTGAAATCAAGGCATTGTTTAACCAGGAGCCAATGTAGGTCAGAAAGCATAAGGGTGATGGGTTATCGTGACTTGGTGCAAGTTAGTACACAGGCTGCTGAGTTTTGGATGACCTCAAATTTACATAGTGTCGAATGTGGAAGGCCGGCCAGGAATGAATTGGAGTAGTCAAGTCTAGAGGTAAAAAAGGCATGAATGAGGGTTTCAGCAGCAGAAGAGCTGAGGCAGGGGCGCAGGCGGGCAATGTAATGGAGGTGGAAAAAGGCGGTTTTAGTTATGCTGCGGATATGCGCTGGAAACTCATTTCAGGGTCAAATATGACACCTAGGTTGCGAACAGTATTGTTCACCCTCAGATTGATGCTAGGGAGAGGGATGGAGTCAGTGGTTAGGGAACACAGCTTGTGGCGGGGCCAAAGATAATGGCTTCGGTCTTCCCAATATTTAATTGGAGAAAATTTCTGCTCATCCAGTACTGGATGTCGGACAAGCAGTCTGACAATTTAGATACCAAGCAGGGACCGAGAGAAGTGGTGGAGAGGTGGAGCTGGGTGTTGTCAGCGTACATGTGGAAGCTGACTCCGTGTTTTTGGATGATATTTCCAAGGGGCAGCATATAGATGAGAAATAAGAGACAAGGACAAATCCTTGGGGTACACCAGAGGTAACGATGCGGTTACCTATGGTGGGGATTCCAGAAAAAGGGCATAGGCTTAAAATTAGAACTAAGCCAGTTAGAACAGAAATCAGAAAGCACTTTTTCACGCAAAAAGTAGCAGAAATTTGGAACTTTCTCCCTCCAACCCGCTAAGGCTGTGGATGCTGTGAGAATTCTAATTTTGAAGACTCAGATTGACAGTTTTTTGTTAGGTAAGGGAGTTAAGGGAGATGGAAAAAAGGTGATGGAAATGGAGTTGAGGTACAGATGATCTAACAGAATGGCAGAACAGGCTCCAGAGGCAGAAAGGCCTACTCCAGTTCCTGTGTTCTTATTAGTGATCATGCTGTTGGGAGAATCTTTTGCTTAGGTACCAATCAATTCCTCATACTTACATATCCAATGGAAACATTTCTACCCAATTGCTGCAATTGATCCAGTAGTGGATATTTAAATAAATGCAATAGCCAGAGTTTAATCTGCATATAGTTAAGTATTTTGTGACAGCACTGGTTAGTGATTTTCCTCAGTGCTTCTATTGGCATCAGCACCACAATGTAAGCACTGCATCTCGTGACAATATTTGCTCAACCTGACATGGCCGAAAGAATGCAATCAGCCCATCCATGATGTGGTTTTCTAATTGTTGGACCATAAGGCCACACAGGAAGTTACAAATTGTGACATGCACCAAACAACTGCAAATCTATCTAGTTGTTTGATAGTATCATGGAAATTCCACTGCAATGTAAACTGGGTAAGAAGATTCTACAACATCAACAGCTAATAAACGCTGCATAAATGATCAGAATTGTCACCTATATTATTGGTGACTACTCAACCAGAATGTTTGGACATTGATATGTGTCTCATTAAAAGATTTCAACTGTATTTATGAACTTAAGACTTAATATTTTATTTCGTACTAAAGTCAAACATTACACTCCCCAACATATTTACTATTGTACAAGTGTAAGAATTTTTTTTAAAGTGGCAATTTATAATACATCTGGAGAATACCAGGTTATTTTCAGAAACTGATTCAAAATGTACTTGTAGCCATGTGCGGCACATTTTCTATATATCCATCAAAACCAACAAATAGCACAATATATGATGAAACATCAACAATGTTTGCTCTTCATTAAAAAAAGAAAATATTAAATAATTATTGTTGATAATTATATTCAGTGCATGAACATATACTACACCCTACAGGAATGACAGCATAAGCATTTCCACGTGAATCTTATGAATTGCAGTACCATATGATATAATAGAATCAAAGTATTAAAGCAGGTTACTTACTTTTCATATTCCTCGTTGTCTTTATCACATCTGGCATCTTTATGTTTTTCCCAGTCCTTCCCATGTTTGCAAGTAGTTAACAAAATAATATCTTCTCCATTATGTACATGATACAAGGCATTTCTGGTTTCTGACCCAATGCCAGTTAGGTATCTTTTACCTTTAAAAACCAACAAGTATTTTCTTGTAGGTGGCACATTGTTGTACATAAGCCAGCCCCTCTCGCCTCCTTTTTGAGCATGCTCTTTGGAAAACAAGGGGATGGACACATCAAAATTTGATCGGAAGTTATCCATACTGATACTGGCTTTGGCTAACATAGCCTGCCCGATATCAAACCCCAAATCTTCCGTATAATCAGGCCAGGTCCCTGAATACAGATTGAATATAAGATGATTCCTCCCATTATTCCACAGTGGGAGGCTTTGAATTTTAGCTTTTACATTATGAACATACTGAAATGAAAGTTGATCTCTATCCAAAGTATCGATGCTGAGCACAAACAAACATGCTTGTCTCGGATCTGTTGTATAGTATCTCGAATCCTCGATAGTAGTAAGAATTTTCTGGTAACTTTCAGAAATCTTCTCCCCCTTTTGAAGCGGATAGATGTACACTTTGAATCCGTTCCTTTGGCAGAGAGAGGAATCAAAGCAAGTCTCCATCCTGCATTTTCGATTCTTGTAAACGTTCGCCTTGATTTCTCTCCTCTCCCTTGGAGAAAGTCCAGGGTTGAGGCCAAGGTGGGTGCCCTCCTCTTCATCATGTTGCCCATCCTCCGAGCTAAAATAGCTGCTCAAGAGGTTAATCCACACGGGCCAGCGGCGTCTGACTGGGGGCGAACCCTGATCTCGGAGGTCCTTGTGAAGATGATCGGGTGACAATGATGAAGATGAAGGTAAATGTGGGGGCAACTGTCGAAACCGCGCTCCTCCCAGGTAGAAAAGCAGCAAAAGACAAGCGCCGAATGACACTAGAAGATACCTTTTCTTGGCCTGCATGTGGACGAGCGGGGGGCCGCTAGAAATTGATTTTTTTTTTAAGGATTGGAAGGGGGGGGGGGGGGAAAGAAAGAGAAACACAGTTTCTACTAAAGTTCGATGTTTATAATCCCACATAATATCATAGTCAAAACAAAGAATAAATGTCAACTAAATCACAACATCTCACTTAAAAACAGTTAAGTTTCAGTGGCAAACATTTCTACAGCGTTAAAGAAAGGTAAGAGTGCAGGCTCTCCCTTTCCGGACTGCTTTTACTGTATGGATGTAAAGGCCTGCCGTTGTGTTTGGTGTGAGCTGGGGCTTGGGGCTGGGGGCTGGGACTGGTGTTCCCCGTGGCCCAAGCTCAGGCACAGCCCGCCCGCCGCCATGTTGACGTGGTTGCCAAGGCGAGAAGCAGCCGTTTCTTTGCTGCTGCATCCTCGACTCACTCACATCCCACCTCGCAAAACAAGCTGGGAAAGCCGGCACCCTCACCCCCAAACAGCCCGCAACAACAGCGGCAGAGGCAAGTGTCAATGGGCAGCAGGGGGAGAATCACTTTCATGGGATCTTACTTTAGCAATATAAACACTGCTCCATGTGCTTGAAACCGGTTCTGTTAGTGTGTCTCGGGATGTCTACCATCAAAAATCGTTATATCGGCACAAATACCGTCTTTAAACAAAAGAATAAATAAATCAACGCACAGAAAAAAATCTGTCTTAAAATAAAACTTTATTGTTTGGGGTTGGGAACGCAGTTGCTGCTCTTTAATGTATCGTCTGTTAAAGATGTCCATTGCCATAACTAGTATATTTTATTAAATATTATTTCATTTATAAGTACGATTATTATCGGGTACCTGGATCTGGTCTGGGAGTTGCAGTGCAGGAACCTGTCATCAGGAACAACTTTTTCCTTTTTTCATTCTTTTACTCTTTGAGATGATAGTCATCCTGTGTGTGTTTTAGAGTTACTTATGGTGCTGGTGCCCTTTTCCTTGGGCTGTCATCTGGAATGATCAGTGTCCTTGATTTTGTTTATTTTTAATTATTCAAACCTATCGTCTAGTCGGCGTAGAAGCCAAGGTCACCATCCGCAAAGGAAACATAATTTTTTATGACTCTGATCTGGCTGCAGATTTGTCGTGAGAAATGAAATTTTTTCATGCAAATAAAAAACACAAAGTATTTGTTTTTAAAAGGAACATTATTCGCTGTTTTGGAAAAAATAGTTTCCCCTCTCCACCATCAGTAGTTAGTGATAAAAGTCCTCATTTTGTTAACAAAACAGCTGGGGGAAAGTTCTGCCAGGAGGAGAAGAAATAAAATAATCGCTGCTTTTTTTGAAACCAAAGAAACTCCTTCAACTTTCAAAACCTCGTCCGTTTCAGACAACTCCTGCCATCCCTTTTACAGCGTGTGCGAGTGCATAACCAAATAAACGTGCACACTGTGATAGATGTGTGAAAGAGCAGAGACATCCATCAGCGCAAATCCCCTTAACGAGATGGTCACCCGGGGCTCGGATTGAAGTGCAGGAGACGCCGTTATTATTCCCTCTCTCAATTTCTTCCTGTCAGTCTCTTTTCTTCATTGAAGCACAGGGGAGGAAACAAATCCCCAATGCTGCGGACACTGACTCCTTCCAGCTTTGCCTCCGAGATGTGTAGAGAATTTCCTCGCTCCTTATTTTTGTTGCAGGGTGAGAGTGCCCGAGCTGTGCTGCTGATGGTGAGCCTCCCGGAGCCCTGCACACTTCCCTCTCTCCCTCTCTCCTCACACTGCCTGCCAGCCGCGTCTCCAACCCCAGTCTCCCTCTCTCCTCACACTGCCTGCCAGCCGCGTCTCCAACCCCAGTCTCCCCCTCACGCTCAGCTCGCCTGACAGCAGCTTTACTCCCGCCCCCTCCTCCTCGCGCTCTCCCACTGGCTGAATTGGCCACCGCCTTTGTGAAATCCCCTTTCCTGATTCGACAATTGACACGTCAATCAGCGCCGGCGGGTTTTTCCCACCGAGCCGCGCACGCTTGACGTGCGCTTCTGGACCACTGAGGAGAGCAGTGACATCATTCGACTCCGCCCCCCACTACCTTTGCAGTCTTAAAGGGGCAGGTGTTCATGAGTCACTGTCGCTTTAAGAGTGAAGTCGCCTAACGTTGCTCTATGTTCTCTTGCGTAAACGACAGTTACGTGCGCTCAAAGTCCAAATTTTAGCAATTACGAGTTCAACTGTAACACGAAAATAATTATTCATAATTGAAGTAGGTGCCTCAGCTGGGATCACTATGCGGGGACCAGTACTGTTTACATAAATAACTTAGATTCAGGAACTCAATGCAAAATGCTCAGGTTTTCAGATATCAAATCAGGAGGGACAGTGGATTTGGAACCAGCATCTCAAAAATTATAGAATGAATTGGACAAGACAGGTTAGTGGACAGAAATCTGGCAGATGAAATTTAATGTCGACAAGTTTTAAGCATTACACATAGGAAACAAAAATAGATGATGAGCATTTTATAGGAATCGTACTGAAGTATCTGACGATGAAGCTGAAAGAGTCTTTGGAGGTTTTGTGGCCTCAATGCTAGACATGTTCAACAATACTGAGTAGCAATTAATAAAACCAAAAATAAAAACAGAAGATACTGAAAACACTCAGTAGATCAGACAGCATCAATAAAACCAATTGGATGTTGAACTACAAAACCAAAACAAAAGAATATAAGTCAGCAGAAGCAGTGATCAAACTTCATTGTGCTCTGGTCAGACTGCACCTTCAATATTGCATGAGGCTAATCCCTATTAAAAGAGGTCTGAGTTATGAGGAAAGACTGGAGAAACCTAGGCTTTTCAGCCTGGAAGGGAGGCATATAAGAAATAGGAGCAGGAGTAGGTCATTTTGCCCCTCGAGCCTGCTTCACCATTCAAGAAGATCATGGTTGATCTGATCTTGGCCTCAATTCCACTTCCCTATCTGCTCCTCATGACCCTTGACTCCCTTATCATTCAAATATCTGTCTATTTCCATCTTAAATATATTCAATAATTCAGCCTCCACAGCTCTCTGGGGTAGAGAACTCCAAAGATCCACGACCCTCTGAGAGAAGAAATTCCTCCTCATTTCCATTTTAAATAAGGGGGCCCCCTTATTCTGAAACTATGCCCCCTAGCTCTAGATTCCCCCACGAGGAGAAATATCCTCTCTGCATCTACTCTGTGAAGCCCCCTCAGAATCATATATGTTTCAATAAGATCACCTTTCATTCTTCTCAACTCCAATGAGTATAGGCCCAACCTGCTCAACCTTTCTTCATCTCAGGAATCAACCTCGTGAACCTTCTCTGAATTGCCTCCAATGCAAATACATCCCTCCTTAAATAAGTATGCAGTACCCTAGGTGTAGTCTGATCAATGCCCTGTACAGTTGTAGCAGGACTTCTCTACTTGTATACTCCATCCCCCTTGCAATAAAGGCCAACATTCCATTTGCCTTCCTAATTGCTGTACCTGCATGCTAACCTTTTGTGTTTCATGTACAAGGACCCCCGGATCCCTCTGTACCTTAGCATTTTGTAATCTCTCCCCATTTAAATAATAATTAGCTTTTTTATTTTTCCGACCAAAGTAGATAACCTCACATTTTCTCACATTATACTCCATCTGCCAAATTTTTGCCCACTCACTTAGCCTATCTATCTCTCTTTGCAGATTTCTTGTGCCCGCCACACAACTTACTTTCCCACCTATTTTTGTATCATCAGCAAATTTGGCTACATTACACTCGGTCTGTTTATCCAAATCATTAATATAGATTGTAAATAGTTGAGGCCCCAGCACTGATCCCTGTGACACCCCACTAGTTACACTTCAAAGATCTCCTCAACCGAGACTCTGCCTTTGACTTGAATATTCTCGACTCCATCCCGCAGCATGCTACTCGCCACCACCTCAGTAAAACCCCAGCACTGCACAGAGTAGAAAAAGCCATAAAATAGCTTAAGAACATCAAGGCTTCGGGAGCGGATGAAATCCCTGCTGAGCCACTGAAGTATGGCAGAGAGGCACTACTGGTGTGAATACATGACCTCATCTCTCTCATCTGGACGGAGGAGAGCATGCCGGGAGATCTCAGAGATGCAGTGGTCGTGACCATCTTTAAAAAAGGGGACAAGTCCGACTACAGAGGAATCTCCCTGTTGTCAGCCACTGGGAAAATCGTCGCTAGAATCCTCCTCAACCATCTTCTCCCTGTGGCTGAGGAGCTCCTCCCAGATTTCGTCCACTATGGGGCACAACGGACATGATTTTTGCAGCGCGACAGCTGCAGGGAACAGTTCCAGCCCTTATACATGGCCTTCTTCGACCTTAGAAAGGCCTTTGACAGCGTCAACCGCGAGAGTCTATGGAGCGTCCGCCTTCGTTTCGGATGCCCCCAAAAGTTCGTCACCATCTTCCACCTGCTCCACGACGACATGCAGGCCGTGATCCTTAACAACAGATCCATAACAGACCCAATCCATGTCCGGACCGGCGTCAAACAGAGCTGCGTCATCACCCCAACCTTCTTAATCTTCCTCGCTGCCATGCTCCACCTCACAGTCGACAAGCTCCCCGCTGGAGCGGAACTAAACTACAGAACCAGTGGGAACCTGTTCAACGTTCACCGTTTCCAGGCCAGGTCGAAGACCACCCCAACCTCTGTCGCAGAAACATAGAAACATAGAAAATAGGCGCAGGAGTAGGCCATTCGGCACTTCGAGCCTGCACCACCATTCAATAAGATCATGGTCATCATCCACCTCAATACCCATTTCCTGCTTTCTTTCCATACCCCTTGATCCCTTTAGCCATACAGGCCATATCTAACTCCCTCTTGAATATTGCAAACAAACTGGCATCAACAACTCTCTGCGGTAGAGAATTCCACAGATTAATAACTCTCTGAGTGAAGAAGTTTCTCCTCATCTCAGTCCTAAATGGCTTACTCCTTATCCTTAGATTGTGTTCCCTGCTTCTGGACTTCCCCAACGTTGGGAACATTCTTCCTGCATCTAACCTGTCCAGTCCCGTCAGAATTTTATATGTTTCTATGAGATCCCCTCTCCTACTTCTAAATTCCAGTGAATACAGGCCCAGTCGATCCAGTCTCGCCTCATATGTCAGTCCAACCATCCCGGGAATCAGTCCGGTGAACCTTCGCTGCAGTCCCTCAATAGCAAGAACGTCCTTCCTCAGATTAGGAGACCAAAACTGAACACAATATTCCAGGTGAGGCATCACCAAGGCCCTGTACAACTGCAGTAAGACCTCCCTGCTCCTATACTCAAATCCCCTAGCTATGAAGGCTAACATACCATTTGCCTTCTTCACTGCCTGCTGTACCATCATGCCAATTTTCAATGACTGATGTACCATGACACCCAGGTCTCGTTGCACCTCCCTTTTCCTAATCTGCTGCCATTCAGATAATATTCTGCCTTCGTGTTTTTTCCCCCAAAGTGGATAACCTCATATTTATCCACATTATACTGCATCTGCCATGCATTTGCCCATTCACCTAACCTGTCCAATTCACTCTGTAGCCTCTTAGCGTCCTCCTCACAGCTCACACCGCCACCCAGTTTAGTGTCATCTGCAAACTTGGAGATATTACACTCAATTCCTTCATCCAAATCATTGATGTATATTGTAAATAGCTGGGGTCCCAGCACTGAGCCCTGCGGCACCCCACTAGTCACTGCCTGCCATTCTGAAAAGGACCCGTTTATCCCGACTCTCTGTTTCCTGTCTGCCAACCAGTTTTCTATCTGCGTCAGTACCTTACCCCCAATACCATGTGCTTTAATTTTGCACACCAATCTTTTGTGTGGAACCTTGTCAAAAACCTTTTGAAAGTCCAAATACACCACATCCACTGGTTCTCCCTTGTCCACTCTACCAGTTACATCCTCAAAGAATTCCAGAAGGTTTGTCAAGCATGACTTCCCTTTCATAAATCCATGCTGACTTGGACCGATCCTGTCACTGCTTTCCAAATGCGCTGTTGTTTCATCTTTAATAATTGATTACAACATTTTCCCCACAACTGATGTCAGGCTGACCGGTCTATAATTATCCATTTTCTCTCTCCCTCCTTTTTTAAAAAGAACATAAGAACATAAGAACATAAGAATTAGAAACAGGAGTAGGCCATCTAGCCCCTCGAGCCTGCTCCGCCATTCAATAAGATCATGGCTGATCTGGCCGTGGACTCAGCTCCACTTACCCGCCCTCTCCCCGTACCTCTTAATTAACTTATTGGTTAAAAATCTATCTATCTGTGACTTGAACACATTCAATGAGCTAGCCTCAACTGCTTCCTTGGGCAGAAAATTCCACAGATTCACAACCCTCTGGGAGAAGAAATTCCTTCTCAACTCGGTTTTAAATTGGCTCCTCCGTATTTTGAGGCTGTGCCCCCTAGTTCTAGTCTCCCCGACCAGTGGAAACAACCTCTCTGACTCTATCTTGTCTGTCCCTTTCATGATTTTAAATGTTTCGATCAGATCACCCTTCATCCTTCTGAACTCCAACGAGTAAAGACCCAGTCTACTCAATCTATCATCATAAGGTAACCCCCTCATTTCTGGAATCAGCCTAGTGAATCGTCTCTGTACCCCTTCCAAAGCTAGTATATCCTTCCTTAACTAAGGTGACCAAAACTGCACGCAGTACTCTAGGTGCAGCCTTACCAATACCCTATACAGTTGCAGCAGGACCTCCCTGCTTTTGTACTCCATCCCTCTCGCAATGAAGGCCAACATTCCATTCGTCTTCCTGATTACCTGCGGCGCCTGCAAACTAACCTTTTGGGATTCATGCACAAGGACCCCCAGGTCCCTCTGCACCGCAGCATGTTGTAATTTCCTCCCATTCAAATAATATTCCCTTTTACTGTTTTTTTTCCCAAGGTGGATGACCTCACACTTTCCGACATTGTATTCCATCTGCCAAACCTTAGCCCATTCGCTTAACCTATCCAAATCTCCTTGCAGCCTCTCTGAGTCCTCCCACTAATCTTAGTGTCATCTGCAAATTTTGTTGCACTACACTCTGTCCCCTCTTCCAGGTCATCTATGTATATTGTAAACAGTTGTGGTCCCAGCACCGATCCCTGTGGCACACCACTAACCACCGATTTCCAACCCGAAAAGGACCCATTTATCCCGACTCTCTGCTTTCTGTTCGCCAGCCAATTCTCTATCCATGCTAATACATTTCCTCTGACGCCGTGTACCTCTATCTCCTGCAGTAACCTTTTGTGTGGCACCTTATCGAATGCCTTTTGGAAATCTAAATACACCACATCCATCGGTACACCTCTATCCACCATGCTCGTTATATCCTCAAAGAATTCCAGTAAATTAGTTAAACATGATTTCCCCTTCATGAATTCATGCTGCATCTGCTTGATTGCACTATTCCTATCTAGATATCCCGCTATTTCTTCCTTAATGATAGCTTCAAGCATTTTCCCCACTACAGATGTTAAACTAACTGGCCTATAGTTACCTGCCTTTTGCCTGCCCCCTTTTTTAAACAGAGGTGTTACATTAGCTGCTTTCCAATCCGCTGGTACCTCCCCAGAGTCCAGAGAATTTTGGTAGATTATAACGAACGCATCTGTTATAACTTCTGCCATCTCTTTTAATACCCTGGGATGCATTTCATCAGGACCAGGGGACTTGTCTACCTTGAGTCCCATTAGCCTGTCCAGCACTACCCCTCTAGTGATAATGATTGTCTCAAGGTCCTCCCTTCCCACATTCCTGTGGCCTGCAATTTTTGGCATGGTTTTTGTGTCTTCCACTGTGAAGACCGAAGCAAAATAATTGTTTAAGGTCTCAGCCATTTCCACATTTCCTATTATTAAATCCCCCTTCTCATCTTCTAAGGGACCAACGTTTACTTTAGTCACTCTTTTCCGTTTTATATATCTGTAAAAGCTTTTACTATCTGTTTTTATGTTTTGCGCAAGTTTACCTTCGTAATCTATCTTCCCTTTTTTTATTGCTTTTTTCCCAATCCTCTAGTTTCCCACTAATCTTGGCCACATTATACGCATTGGTCTTTGATTTGATACTCTCTTTTATTTCCTTGGTTATCCACGGCTGGTTATCCCTTCTCTTGCCGCCCTTCTTTTTCACTGGAATATATTTTTGTTGCGCACTATGAAAGAGCTCCTTAAAAGTCCTCCACTGTTCCTCAATTGTGCCACCGTTTAGTCTTTGTTTCCAGTCTACTTTAGCCAACTGTGTCCTCATCCCACTGTAGTCCCCTTTGTTTAAGCACAGTACGCTCGTTTCTGACACAACTTCCTCACCCTCAATCTATATTACAAATTCAACCATACTGTGATCACTCATTCCGAGATGATCTTTTATGAGGAGATCGTTTATTTTTCCTGTCTCATTACACAGGACCAGATCTAAGATGACTTGCTCCCTTGTAGGTTCTGTTACATACTGTTCTAAGAAACAATCCCGTATGCATTCTATGAATTCCTCCTCCAGGCTACCCCGTGCGATTTGATTTGACCAATCGATATGTAGGTTAAAATCCCCCATGACTACTGCCGTTCCTTTTTCACATGCCTCCATTATTCCCTTGATTATTGCCCGCCCTACCGTGAAGTTATTATTTGGGGGCCTATAAACTACGCCGACCAGTGACTTTTTCCCCTTACTATCTCTAATCTCCACCCACAATGATTCAACATTTTGTTCATTGGAGCCAATATCATCCATCACAACTGCCCTGATATCATCCTTTATTAACAGAGCTACCCCACCTCCTTTCCCTTCTTGTCTATCTTTCTGAATTGTCAGATACCCCTGTATGTTTAATTCCCAGTCTTGGCCACCCTGTAACCATGTTTCTGTAATGGCCACCAAATCATACCCATTTGTAATGATTTGTGCCGTCAACTCATTTACTTTATTTTGAATGCTGCGTGCATTTAGGTAGAGTGTTTTCATCCTAGTTTTTAAACCATGATTTTTAGTTTTGACCCCTCCTGCAGCCCCTTTATATTCAGTGGCCCTTTTTGTTTCTTGCCTTGGGTTCCTCTGCCCTCCACTTTTTCTCATCTCCTTTCTGTCTTTTGTTTTTGTCTCCTTTTGTTTCCCTCTGTCTCCCTGCATTGGTTCCCATCCCCCTGCCATATTAGTTTAACTCCTCCCCAACAGCACTAGCAAACACTCCCCCTAGGACATTGGTTCCGGTCCTGCCCAGGTGCAGACCATCCGGTTTGTACTGGTCCCACCTCCCCCAGAACCTGTTCCAATGCCCCAGGAATTTGAATCCCTCCCTGCTGCACCACTGCTCAAGCCACGTATTTATCTGTGCTATCCTGCAATTTCTACTCTGACTAGCACGTGGCACTGGTAGCAATCCCGAGATTACTATTTTGAGGTCCTACTTTTTAATCTAGCTCCTAGCTCCTTAAATTCGTCTCGTAGGACCTCATCCCTTTTTTTACCTATGTCGTTGGTACCAATGTGCACCACGACAACTGGCTGTTCTCCCTCACTTTTTAGAATGTCCTGCACCCGCTCGGAAACATCCTTGACCCTTGCACCAGGGAGGCAACATACCATCCTGGAGTCTCGGTTGTGGCCGCAGAAACGCCTATCTATTCCCCTTATGATTGAATCCCCTATCACTATCGCTCTCCCACTCTTTTTCCTGCCCTCCTGTGCAACAGAGCCAGCCACGGTGCCATGAACTTGGCTGCTGCGGCCCTCCCCTGATGAGTCATCCCCCTCAACAGCACTCAAGGCAGTGCATCTGTTTTGCAGGGGGATGACCACAGGGGACCCCTGCACTACCTTCCTTGCACTACTCTTCCTGCTGGTCTTCCATTCCCTATCTGGCTGTGGATCCTTCTCCTGCGGTAAGACCAACTCGCTACACGTGCTACTCACGTCATTCTCAGCATCGTGGATGCTCCAGAGTGAATCCACCCTCAGCTCCAATTCCGCAACGCGGTCCGTCAGGAGCTGGAGGCGGATACACTTCTCACACACGTAGTCATCAGGGACACCGGAAGTGTCCCTGAGTTCCCACATGGTACAGGAGGAGCATAACACGTGACCGAGCTCTCCTGCTATGCCTTAACCCTTAGATACAATTAAATTGGCACAACAATGTTACAGTTTACTTACTGATATAAAAAAGAAAAAGAAAAGCTCCTCACCAATCACCAGCCAATCACTTACCCCCTTGGCTGTGACGTCACCTTTTCATTCCTTTCTACTTCTTTTTTGCCTTCTCTCCCCGCTGTAGCTGCACCGGTACACCTTTTATAGGCCGCTCCGACGCTGCTCCTGCCTCTCGCCAACTGCCGCTGCCTGTGCAACACCCACTGGGCTTTTTATAGGCCGCTCCGACGCTGCTCCCGCCTCTCGCCAACTGCCGCTGCCTGTGGAACACCCACTGGGCCTTTTATAGGCTGCTCCGACTCTGCTCCCGCCTCTCGCCAACTGCCGCTGCCTGTGGAACACCCGCTGGGCCTTTTATAGGCCTCTATAAGTGGTGTTACATTAGCTACACTCCAGTCCATTGGAAGATCCAGAATCGATAGACTGTTGGAAAATGATCACCAATGCATCCACTATTTCTAGGGCCACTTCCTTAAGTACTCTGGGATGCAGACTATCAGGCCCCGGGGATTTATCGGCCTTCAATCCCATCAATTTCCCGAACATAATTTCCTGCCGAATAAGGATATCCTTCAGTTCCTCCTTCTCTCTCGACCCTCTGTCCCCTAGTACTTCCGGAAGGTTACTTGTGTCTTCCTTCATGAAGACAGAACCAAAGTATTTGTTCAACTATTCTGCCATTTCTTTGTTCCCCATTATAAATTCATCTAAATCTGACTGCATGGGACCTACATTCGTTTTCACTAATCTTTTTCTCTTCACATATCTATAGAAGCTTTTGCAGTCAGTTTTTATGTTCCAGCAAGCTTCCTCTCATACTCTATTTTCCTCTCCTAATTAAACCCTTTATCCTCCTCTGCTGAATTCTAAATTCTCCCAGTCCTCAGGTTTGCTGCTTTTTCTGGCCAATTTATATGTCTCTTCTTTGGATTTAACACTATCCTTAATTTCCCTTGTTAGCCATGGTTGAGCCACCTTCTCCATTTTATTTTTACTCCAGACAGGAATGTACAATTGTTGAAGTTCATCCATGTGATCTTTAAATGTTTGCCATTGCTTATCCACCGTCAACCCTTTAAGTATCATTTTCCAATCTATTCTAGCCAGTTCACGTCGCATACCATCGAAGTTAACTTTCCTTCAGTTCAGGACCCAAGTCTCTGAATTAACTGTGTCACTCTCCATCTTAATAAAGAATTCTACCATATTCTGGTCACTCTTCCCCAAGGGGCCTCGCACAACAAGATTGCTAATTAGTCCTTTCTCATTACACATCACCCAATCTAGGATGGCCAGCCCTCGAGTTGGTTCCTCGACATATTGGTCCAGAAAACCATCCCTAATAAACTTCTGAAAATCCTCCTCCACCATATTGATATCAGTTTGGTTCACCCAATCTAAATGTAGATTAAAGTCGCCCATAATAACTGCTGGAACTTTATTGCACGCATCCCTAATTTCCTGTTTGATGCTGTCCCCAACTTCACTACGACTGTTTGGTGGTCTGTACACAACTTCCACTTGCATTTTCTGCCCTTTGGTATTCCGTAGCTCCACCCATACCGATTCCATATCATCCAAGCTAATGTCCTTCCTTACTATTGCGTTAATTTCCTCTTTAACCAGCAATGCTACCCCGCCTCCTTTTCCTTTCTGTCTATCCTTCCTGAATGTTGAATATCCCTGGATGTTGAGGTCCCAGCCTTGGTCACCCTGGAACCATGTCTCCGTGATGCCAATTATATCATATTCATTTATTGCTGCCTGTGCAGTTAATTCGTCCACTTTATTACGAATGCTCCTCGCATTGAGGCACAGAGCCTTCAGGCTTGTCTTTTTAAAATACTTTGCCCTTTTAGAATTTTGACTCCCATTCGTACGAAACTGCGAACTTACACAAAGGAACTGATTCCCGTAAACGGCGGTGCTACTGTAAAGGTCTCCTATGATGGAGCGGTGCACAAGCTACCACTCTGGGTGGTACCGGACGATGGTCCCACGATGCTCGGCAGGAGCTGGCTGGGAAAGATACGCTGGAACTGGGACGATGTCCGAGCGCTCTCGTCCACTGACGACACTTCGTGTGCCCAGGTCTTAAACAAATTCCCTTCGCTGTTTGAACCAGGCATCGGGAAGTTCCAAGGAACAAAAGTGCAGATCCACCTAATTCCGGGGGCATGACCCATCCATCACAAGGCAAGAGCAGTACCGTACATGATGAGAGAAAGAGTAGAGATCGAGCTAGACCGGCTGCAAAGAGAGGGCATCATTTCGCTCATCGAATTCAACGATTGGGCCAGTTCACGAAGCTGGACTTGAGCTCGGCCTACATGACGCAGGAGCTGGAGGAATCATCGAAGGGCCTCACCTGCATCAACACGCACAAAGGTCTCTTCATTTATAACAGCTGCCCGATAGAATTCGATCAGCCGCGGCGATATTCCAGAGAAACATGGAAAGCTTACTGAAGTCGGTCCCACGCACGATGGTCTTCCAGGATGACATCTTTGTTACAGGTCGGGATACAGTCGAGCATCAGCAGAACCTGGAGGAGTTTCTTATTTGACTCAACTGCATGAGGCTCAGGTTAAAACACTCGAAGTGCGTTTTCATGGCGCCTAAAGTGGAGTTCCTGGGGTGAAGAATCGCGGTGGACGGCATCAGGCCCACCGATTCGAAGACGGAGGCAATCGAGAATGCACCGAGGCCACAGAACATGACGGAGCTGCGGTCGTTTCTAGGACTCCTGAACTACTTTGGTAACTTCTTATTGGGTCTCAGCACACTGTTAGAACCACTGCATGCCTCACTGTGTAAAGGAGACGAATGGGTATGGGGCAAAAGCCAAGAAAATGCCTTTGTAAAAGCTAGAAAATTGTTATGCTCAAACAAATTGTTTGTGTTGTATGATCCATGTAAGCGTTTGGTACTAGCATGTGATGCGTCGTCATATGGTGTCGGTTGTGTATTGCAACAAGCTAATGATTCTGGGAAATTGCAAGCGGCTGCCTTTGCATTCAGAAGTCTGTCTAAGGCTGAGAGAGCCTACAGCATGATTGAAAAAGAAACGTTAGCGGTGTCTCTGTATGGGGTAAAGAAAATGTATCAATATCTGTTTGGGCTAAAATTTCAATTGGAAACTGACCATAAGCCACTAATATCCCTGTTTTCCGAGAGTAAAGGGATAAATACGAATGCATCGGCCCGCATCCAGAGATGGGCGCTCACATTGTCCGCATACAACTATACCATCCGCCACAGGCCAGGCACAGAAAACTGCGCCGATGCTCTCAGTAGGCTGCCGTTGCCCACCATGGGGGTGGAAATGGCGCAGCCCGCAGATTTAGTCATGGTTATGGAAGCATTCGAGAGTGAGCAATCACCCGTTACTGCCCAACAGATTAGAACCTGGACGAGCCAGGACCCCGTACTGTCCCTAGTAAAAAATTGTGTGCTTCACGGGAGCTGATCCAGTGTCCCAGTGGAAATGCAGGAAGAGATAAAGCCGTTCCAGCGGCGCAAAGATGAAATGTCGATGCAGGCAGACTGCCTTCTGTGGGGCAATCGGGTAGTGGTCCCCAAGAAGGGCAGAGACACTTTCATCAGTGACCTCCACAGTACCCACCCAGGCATCGTAATGATGAAAGCGATAGCCAGATCCCACGTGTGGTGGCCCGGTATCGATGCGGACTTAGAGTCCTGCGTGCACAGATGTAACACATGCTCGCAGTTAAGCAATGCACCCAGGGAGGCGCCACTAAGTTTATGGTCTTGGCCCTCCAAACCGTGGTCCAGAGTTCATGTCGACTATGCAGGCCCGTTTTTGGCTAAAATGTTCCTTGTGGTTGTTGATGCATACTCCAAATGGATTGAATATGAGATAATGTCGGCAAGCACATCTGCTGCCACCACTGAAAGCCCTGCAGCCCATGTTTGTCTTGTCACGCATGGACTACCTGATGTCCTTGTGAGCGACAATGGGCCATATTTTACCAGTGCCGAGTTCAAAGAGTTCATGACCCGTAACGGGATTAAACATGTTACATCTGCCCCGTTCAAACCAGCATCCAATGGTCAGGCAGAGAGAGCAGTGCAAACCATCAATCAGGGTTTGAAGAGGGTAACTGAAGGCTCACTGCAGACTCGCCTATCCCGAGTCCTGCTTAGCTGCCGCACGAGACCCCACTCGCTCACTGGGATTCCACCTGCTGAACTGCTCATGAAAATGGCACTTAAGACAAAGCTCTCGTTAGTTCATCCTGATCTACATGAACAGGTAGAGAGCAGGCGGCTTCAACAAAGTGCATATCATGATAGCGCAAATGTGTCACGCGAAATTGAAATCAATGATCCTGTCTTTGTGTTGAATTATGGACTATGTTTCTATGTTTCTATGTCCCAAGTGGCTTCCTGGCACCATTGTGGCCAACGAGGGGAGCAGGGTTTTTCGGGTCAAACTTTCAAATGGACTCATTCACCTGAAACACTTGGACCAAATCAAACTCAGATTCACGGACAATCCTGAGCAACCCACTTTGGACCCTCCCTCCTTTGACCCCCCCAACATACACACCAGTGGCAACCGACACCACAGTTGGCCACGAAGCAGAAGCCATCACCTGCAGCAGCCCAGCAACACACCACACCACGCAGCCTGGCAAGGCCAGCTGCATAGCAGCCCAGCGAGGGCCCAACAAACGATTCACTAAAACCAGCATTTGCACCGAGACGATCAACCAGGGAAAGAAACATAGAAACATAGAAACATAGAAAATAGGTGCAGGAGGAGGCCATTCAGCCCTTCAAGCCTGCACCACCATTCAATAAGATTCACCTCAGTACCCTTTTCCTGTTTTCTCTCCATACCCCTTGATCTCTTTAGCCGTAAGGGCCATATCTAACTCACTCTTGAATATAACCAATGAACTGGCATCAACAACTCTCTGCAGTAGTGAATTCCATAGGTTAACAACTCTCTGAGTGAAGAAGTTTCTCCTCATCTCAGTCCTAAATGGCTTACCCCTTATCCTTAGACTATGTCCCCTGGTTCTAGACTTCCCCAGCATCAGGAACTTTCTTCCTGCATCTAACCTGTCCCGTCCCGTCAGAATTTTATATGTTTCCATGAGATCCCCTCTCATCCTTCTAAACTCCAGTGAATACAGGCCCAGTCGATCCAGTCTCTCCTCATATGTTAGTCCTGCCATCCCGGGAATTAGTCTGGTGAACCTTCGCTGCACTCCCTCAATAGCAAGAACGTCTTTCATCAGATTAGGAGCCAAAAACTGAACACAATATTCCAGGTGAGGTATCACTAAGGCCCTGTACAACTGCAGTAAGACCTCCCTGCTCCTATACTCAAAATCCCTAGCTATGAAGGCCAACATAATATTTGCCTTCTTCACCGCCTGCTGTACCTGCATGCCAACTTTCAATGACTGATGTACCATGACACCCAGGTCTCGTTGCACCTCCCCTTTTCCTAATCTGCCGCATTCAGATAATATTCTTCCTTCGTGTTTTTGCCACCAAAGTGGATAACTTCACATTTATCCACATTATACTGCATCTGCCACTCTTTTGCCCATTCACCTAACCTGTCCAAGTCACCCTGCAGCCTTTTAGTGTCCTCCTCACAACTCACACCACCACCCAGCTTAGTGTCATCTGCACACTTGGAGATATTACACTTAATTCCCTCATCCAAATCATTAATGTATATTGTAAATAGCTGAAATCCCAGCACTGAGCTCTGCGGCACCCCACTAGTAACTGCCTGCCATTCTGAAAAGGACCCGTTTATCCCAACTCTCTGCTTCCTCTCTACCAACCAGTTCTCTATCCACGTCAGTACATTACCCCCAATACCATGCGCTTTAATTTTGCACACCAATCTCTTGTGTGGGACGTTCCACACAAGGAAGGCGAATGGAATGTTGGCCTTCATTGCGAGAGGGATGGAGTACAAAATCAGGGAGGTCCTGCTGCAACTGTATAGGGTATTGGTGAGGCCACACCTGGAGTACTGCATGCAGTTTTGGTCACCTTACTTAAGGAAGGATATACTGGCTTTGGAGGGGGTACAGAGACGATTCACTAGGCTGATTCCGGAGATGAGGGGGTTACCTTATGATGATAGATTGAGTAGACTGGGTCTTTACTCGTTGGAGTTCAGAAGGATGAAGGGTGATCTTATAGAAACATTTAAAATAATGAAAGGGATAGACAAGATAGAAGCGGAGAGGTTGTTTCCACTGGTCGGGGAGACTAGAACTAGGGGGCACAGCCTCAAAATACGGGGGAGCCAATTTAAAACCGAGTTGAGAAGGAATTTCTTCTCCCAGAGGGTTGTGAATCTGTGGAATTCTCTGCCCAAGGAAGCAGTTGAGGCTAGCTCATTGAATGTATTCAAGTCACAGATAGATAGATTTTTAACCAATAAGGGAATTAAGGGTTACGGGGAGCGGGCGGGTAAGTGGAGCTGAGTCCACGGCCAGATCAGCCATGATCTTATTGAATGGCGGAGCAGGCTCGAGGGGCTAGATGGCCTACTCCTGTTCCTAATTCTTATGTTCTTATGTTCTTATGTTGTTAAAAGCCTTTTGAAAGTCCAAATACACCACATCCATCAGTTCTCCCATGTCCACTCTACCAGTTACATCCTCAAAAAATTCTAGAAGATTTGTCAAGCATGATTTCCCTTTCATAAATCCATGCTGACTTGGACCGATCCCGTCACTGCTTTCCAAATGCGCTGCTATTTCATTTTTAATAATTGATTCCAACAGTTTCCCCACTACTGATGTCAGGCTAACCGGTCTATAATTACCTGCTTTCTCTCTCCCTCCCTTTTTAAAAAGTGGTGTTACATTAGCTACCCTCCAGTCCATAGGAACTGATCCAGAGTCGATAGACTGTTGGAAAATGATCACCAATGCATCCACTATTTCTAGGGCTACTTCCTTTAGTACTCTGGGATGCAGACTATCAGGCCCCAGGGATTTATCGGCCTTCAATCCCATCAATTTTCCTAACACAATTTCCCGCCCAATAAGGATTTCCTTCAGTTCTTCCTTCTCACTAGACCTTCGGTCCCTTAGTATTTCAGGAAAGTTATTTGTGTTTTCCTTCGTGAAGACAGAACCAAAGTATTTGTTCAACTGGTCCGTCATTTCTTTGTTCCCAATTATAAATTCAGCTGAATCTGACTGCAAGGGACCTACGTTTGTCTTCACTAATGTTTTTCTCCTCACATATCTATAGAAGCTTTTGCAGTCAGTTTTTATGTTCTCAGCAAGGTTCCTCTCATACTCTATTTTCCCCCTCCAAATTAAACCCTTTGTCCTCCACTGCTGAATTCTAAATTTCTCCCAGTCCTCAGGTTTGCTGTTTTTTCTGGCCAATTTATATACCTCTTCCTTGGATTTAACACTATCCTTAATTTCCCTTGTTAGCCACGGTTGAGCCTCCTTCCCATTTTTATTTTTACTCCAGACAGGGATGTACAATTGTTGAAGTTCATCCATGTGCTCTTTAACTGTTTGCCATTGCCTTTCCACTGTCAACCCTTTAAGTATCACTCGTCAGTTTATTCTAGCCAATTCATGTCTCATACCATTGAAGTTTCCTTTCCTTAAGTTCAGGACCCTGGTCTCTGAATTAACTGTGTCACTCTCTATCTTAATAAAGAATTCTACCATATTATGGTCACTCTTCCCCAAGGGGCCTCGCACAACAAGATTGCTATTTAGTTCTTTCTCGTTACACATCACCCAGTCTAGGATGGCCAGCCCTCTCGTTGGTTCCTCAACATATTGGTCTAGAAAACCATCCCTAATACACTCCAGGAAATCCTCCTCCACTGCATTACTACCAGTTTGGTTAGCCCAATCAATATGTAGATAAAAGTCGCCCATGATTGCTGTACCTTTATTGCACTCATCCCTAATTTCTGGTTTGATGCTGTCCCCAACCTCACTATTACTGTTTGGTGGTCTGTACACAACTCCCACTTGCGTTTTCTGCCCTTTGGTATTCCGTAGCTCCACCCATACCGATTCCACATCATCCAAGCTAATGTCCTTCCTTGCTATTGCATTAATTTCCTCTTTAACCAGCAACACCACCCTACCTCCTTTTCCTTTCTGTCTATCCTTCCTAAATGTTGAATACCCCTGGATGTTGAGTTCCCAGCCTTGGTCACCCTGGAGCCATGTCTCCGTGATGTCAATTACATCATATCCGTTAACTGCTATTTGCGCAGTTAATTCGTCCACCTTATCGCGAATACTCAGGTACCTAAGGAGGCCTCACAGGCTGGAGAGGCACTCTGGAGACCTGCAATAAAAGGTCACACTTTACTTTGAGCTCACAGTATCCAGTCAGACTCTTTATTCATACATAACAACTTCCCCTTCATAAATCCATGCTGACTCTGCTTTTCCGAATTTTGCTTTTCAAAATGTCCTGCTACTGCTTCTTTAATAATGGACTCCAACAATATGTTGAATAGACATTCAGTTATAGTGGAAACAACATCCTGGATTAATTTAAGAAACAATTGCATGCTACAATATGAAACATTAGGATCTCTGTGGATAAATTAAGATGGACCAAAATGGCTTTTCTCGTCCTTAAACAACTTATGTTCAATTGATCTTGTCAAATACAAAAATAACATTCTGAAAAATAAAAAGTACGAAAGCAAGCTAGTTAGTATATGAAAAGAGAACATATGT
The DNA here is from genome assembly GCF_044704955.1 of Pristiophorus japonicus. Taxonomy (NCBI): domain Eukaryota; kingdom Metazoa; phylum Chordata; class Chondrichthyes; family Pristiophoridae; genus Pristiophorus; species Pristiophorus japonicus. The sequence goes on along the minus strand of NC_091983.1, from coordinate 93,234,892 downwards.
ATTAATGTTTCAGATGGAGAACCTTTATTGGAAGTTAAATTATAATTAATACACATCTAGATTAACAAATACATTTAAGGTGAAATAAAGAGGAAATTGACATCTACAAATCCTGCAAGGGAAAAGGGGAAGGAATTAATATAGAAGCAAGTTAGCAGGGTGATCAAAGCGGCAAGGAGATTTCTAATAAATGATAGCTGAAATGGCAAAATATAATCGTGAAAAATCTTTTTGTACTTCATAGCTAATTAATTACTTTTGAAGAGAAATCACTGTTGTTATGTAAGCAAACAGGGCTCCCAATTTGTGCATACCAAGGTTCCACAAATAGCAATGAGATAAATGACCAATTAATCTGTTTTGGTAATTTTAGTAAAGGGATACACGTTGGCCCCTGCTCTTCTTTGAATATTGCCATGGGACCATTTATGTACATCTAAACAGATTTCTCATTTATAACAATGACTTACATAGGATTACATAGGATATATGGCACAGAAACAGGCCATTCGGCCAAATCAGTCCATTTATGTTCCACTCGAGCCTCCTCCCCTCTTGCCTCATTTAAATCTATCCGCATAACCCTCTATTCCCTTCTCCGCCATATGCTTATCTAGCCTCCCCTTAAATGTATCTATCATCATCATAGACAGTCCTTCGAAGTGAGGATGACTTGCTTCCACGCCAAAAAGGGATGAGTTCACAGGTATTTCAATGAAGGATCTAATATTCCAGATTCCGAACTACATCGTGAAGGGTGGAAGATGCCTGTGCTTGGATTTTTTTAACGTGTGGTGGCCGTTGCACACCAGCCATCATACGGGCTTGACAGAGCTAGGTCTTGGTCCAGTGGCAAGGTTTACCCAAGACTAACTGGAGACCAGCTCTGCTGCACAGACCGAGTGCGCACACTTATTGCAGTGTGGGCTGGCCTCTCCTGGGCCCCAGTCACTTCCCTCTACGGACTCTCCCCACTCCTTCACCCCTCCTGCTATGCCTGCCCGCACTGCAATCAGCGACCTGGCTTCATAGCCATCGACTACCTGCAACAGCACGCGCTGCTCCCTGTCGTGTTATGCCGCCACACGCTGCTCCCTCCAATGGCCCTGACCTGCTGATGGTCTTGCTATTCGCTTAAACCACTCCCTGTAGCAGTGAGTTCTTACCACTCTTTTGGTAAAGAATTTTCTTCTGAATGCCCTATTGGATTTCTTGGTGACTAACTTATATTGATGGCCACTAGTTATGCTCTTCCCCACAAGTGGAAACATTCTCTCTGTATCCACTCTATCAAAACCTTTCATAATTTTAAAGACATCTATTAGGTCACCCCTCAGCTTTTTTTTTCAAGAGAAAAGAGACCCAGCTTGTTCATCCTTTCCTGATATGTATACCCTCGCATTTCTGGTATCATCTTTGTACATCCTCTCTGCACCCTCTCCAGTGCCTCTATATCCTTTTTATAATATGGCGCAGTACTCTAAGTGTGGTCTAACCAAGGTTCGATATAGGTTTAGTATAACTTCCCTACATTTCAATTCTATACCTCTTGAAATAAACCCTAGTGTTCGGTTTGCAATTTTAATGGCCTTGCTAATCAGTGTCACAACTTTTAGCGATTTGTATATTTGTACTCCAAGATCCCTATGTTCCTCTACCCCACCTCGCACCCTCCAAGTAATAAGTGACCTCCCTATTCTTCCTACCAAAACATAATACCTCACATTTATCTGTGTTGAACTTCATTTGCCAATTATATGCCCATTCTGCAAGTTTTAATGTCCTCCTGTAATTTGTTGCAGTCCTCCTCAGTATTGACTATTGCCCCCAATTTGGTGTCATCTGCAAATTTAGAAATTGTGTTTTTGATTCCAAAGTCTAAATCGTTAATATGAATTGTGAACATCAATGGTCCCAGCACTGATCCTTGTGGAACACCACTACCCACCTTCTGCCACTGTGAATAGCCACCCTTTACCCCTACTCTCTGCTACTTGTCCCCTGACTCTGCATTCTCTGACCTTGTTCATCAATCTATTGTGGGGTACCTTATCGAAAGCCTTTTGAAAATCGAGATAAATTACATCTACTGCATTACCATTATTTATTCTCTCTGTTACCTCAAAAGATTCAATAAGGTTGGTCAAGCAAGACTTTCTCTTTTGAAATCCATGCTGACTATTCATTATTATATTTTTGCTTTTTAGATGTTCTTCTATTTTCACCTTTAGTAAGGATTTCATGATTTTTCCTACCACCGATGTTAAGCTGACTGGTCTAATTCCCTGGACATGTTCTATCTCCCTTCTTAAACATGGGTATTATGTTAGCTATCCACCAGTCCTCTGGCACTGCGTCTTTTTCTAATAAATTATTAAATATGTGTAGTAAGGCCTCTGCTATCTCTTTCCTAGATTCTTTTAAAATGCATTGATGCAATCCATCCGGTCCAGGGGTGTTATCCTCTTTGAGTTTGATTCATTTATTTATAATATCCCCTCTTTTTATTTTAAATGTACTTATCTTATTACTAATCTCATCATCCAATGTCATGCCCACCTCTTCTATCTCCCTGGTAAATAATGAAGCAAAATAATTATTTAATATTTCTGCCATCTATCGTTTCCTGTGGTATTATCTTGTCTATCCCCCAATGACCCTATTCCCATCCCAACCTTCCTTTTTTTATTGATGTGCCTGTAAAATATTTTACTATGTTATTTTATGTTCCTTGATAATTTAGTTTAATATTTCCTCTTTGCCTTCCTAATTGTTTTTTTGACTTCTCTCCTAATCTTTTTGTATTCTCCCATATCATGCTGTCCCTGGCTGTCTATGTATGCCTCTTTCCTTATCCTCAATTGTTTCCTTATGGCTTTATTCATCTATGGAGTCTCACTAGTGTGGATTTAGAAACAATGAAAATTAGTAAAATTTTCCAGATGACACCCGATTAGGTGGGACAATAGAATAAAAGGAGGCAGCTCGGAAATTATAGATCAAGTTGGATAAAATATGTATGTCGACAGAAACATTACAGAGGAAATGTAAGGAAAATGGCCAAATGGTGATGCAATAGCTAAGGATGAAACTGAAAAATACATAGGAGTCTTAGTAGATTCAACACTGTACACTTCTAACCATTAAGAAAAATATATTCCAGTGAGGAGAAAAGGGTGTAAAAGAAAAGATAGCCATCCGTGGCTAACTAAAGAAATAAAGGACGGAATCAAATTAAAAACAAGGGCATACAAAATGTCCAAAACTACTGGGAGGACAGAAGATTAGGAAGCTTTTAAAAGCCAGCAAAGAATGACTAAAAGAATGATGAAGAAAGGGAAGATAGACTATGAAAGTAAACTAGCACGAAACATAAAAACAGTTTCTATAGGTATATAAAAAGGAAAAGAGTGGCTAAAATAAATGTTGGTCCCTTAGAGGACCAGACCGGGGAATTAGTAATGGGGAACATGTAGATGGCAGAAACTCTGAACATATATTTTGTATCAGTCTTTACGGTGGAGGACACTAGCAATATTCCAACAGTGGATAGTCAAGCGGCTATAGGGGGGTGGGGAGGAATTTAACACAATCACAATCACTAAGGAGGTGGTACTCAGTAAGAGATTGGGATTAAAGGCGGATAAATCCCCTGGACCTGATGGATTGCATCCTAGGGTCTTAAGTAGTGGCAGGGATAGTTGATTCATTGGTTGTAATTTACCAAAATTCCCTGGATTCTGGGGAGGTCCCAGCAGATTGGAAAACTGCAAATGTAACACCCCTATTTAAAAAAGGAGGCAGACAAAAAGCAGGAAACTATAGACCAGTTAGCCTAACATCTGTGGTTGGGAAAATGTTGGAGTCCATTATTAAAGAAGCAGTAGCAGGACATTTGGAAAAGCATAATTCGGTCAGGCAGTAAGCATGGATTTATGAAGGGGAAGTCATGTTTGACAAATTTGCTGGAATTCTTAGAGGATGTAACGAACGGGGTGGATAAAGGGGAATCAGTGGATGTGGCGTATTTGGACTTCCAGAAGGCATTTGACAAGATGCCACATAAAAGGTTACTGCACAAGATAAAAGTTCACAGGGTTGATGGTAATATATTAGCATGGATAGAGGATTGGCTAACGAACAGAAAACAGAGAGTCGGGATAAATGATTCATTCTCGGGTTGGCAATCAGTAACTAGTGGGATGCCGCAGGGATCAGTGCTGGGACCCCAACTATTGATAATCTATATTAATGACTTGGAAGAAGGGACCGAGTGTAACATAGCCAAGTTTGCTGACGATACAAAGATGGGAGGAAAAGCAATGTACGAGGAGGATACAAAAAAAATCTGCAAAAGAAAATAGACAGGTTAAGTGAGTGGGCAAAAATTTGGCAGATGGAGTATAATGTTGGAAAGTGTGAGGTCATGCACTTTGGCAGAAAAAAAGTCAAATGGAGAAAAATTGCAAAGTGCTGCAGTACAGCGACACCTGGGGATACTTCTGCATGAAACACAAAAGGTTAGTATGCAGGTACAGCAAGTGATCAGGAAGGCCAATGGAATCTTGGCCTTTATTGCAAAGGGAATGGAGTATAAAAGCAGGGAAGTCTTGCTACAGTTATACAGGGTATTGATGAGGCCACACCTGGAATACTGAGTGCAGTTTTAGTTTCCATATTTACGAAAGGATATACTTGCTTTGGAGGCAGTTCAGAGAAGGTTCACTAGGTTGATTCCAGAGATGAGGGGGTTGACTTATGAAGAAAGGTTGAGTAGGTTGAGCCTCTACTCATTGGAATTCAGAAGAATGAGAGGTGATCTTATCGAAACGTATAAGATTATGAGGGGGCTTGACAAAGTGGATGCAGGGAGGATGTTTCCATTGATTGGGGAGACTAGGACTAGTGGGCATAATCTTAGAATAAGGGAAATTTCTTCTCTCAGAGGGTTGTAATTCGGTGCCTCAAAGAGCTGTGGAAGCTGGGACATTGAATAAATTTAAGACAGAAATAGACAGTTTCTTAACTGATAAGGGAATAAGGGATTATGGGGAGCAGGCAGGGAAGTGGACCTGTGTCCATGATTGGATCAGCCATGATCATATTAAATGGCGGAGCAGGCTTGAGGGGCCATATGGCCTACTCCTGCTCTTCTTTCGTATGTCCTTATTACAGGGCAGAATACTGAACTACACAGCCAGCACAGCAGCTTATAAGTCAGAGAAGACTGTGATTAAACGATATAGTACTGTGGCCAAACTGCAGCTTGAGAATTATGTTTATTCTGGTCACTGAGAAACAGGGAATACATCCAAGCAAGTAGAGAAGAGCCGTGAGGCTGATTCCTAGTAAAGGGTGGAGTTATAAGGAAAGCCTGGAGAAACTTGGGGCTAGAACCTCTAGTTTTTTTGCCTGCTTAATGCTCACTTAATGCCTATTTTACTGCTGAAATGACGTATAACGCCTATATATCGGCAATTTTGGCACAAAATGGAAACTGGCAGGCATTTTTTTGAAATTTATCGCCGAGCGTTACTTTCCCCATATGCTTAACGCCGAGAAAAGTATTACCACCCGTCCACTTTGTTTCGGCGGAATCAGCAGAATGGGCAAGTTCAACATCCATAATATCGCCCAGTGTTACTTTCCGCACGGAATTAACGCCGAGATTCAATATTAATGCCCGGCGACTGTTTTTTGTCATAAAGAGCATATTTACCCAAACTAGCAGCCATGGAGATCGCCCATCGTCAATTTCACCATCTCGCACACATATCGTCACAATATCGCTCGCCCAAAAAACCGCCCACAAAAAGTGGAACTAACCAGAAGGAATCTCACAGCGTTATGGACGCCATGTTGTAAATCACATGTCGCGTCCTTTAAAAGGCTGCTGTGCTTCAACCTCGGCGGAGTTCGGGTGTACTCTGCAGGTCGTTGGAGTTGATGTGAACATCTCTAAAAACATCTTGACCACACTGTGACCGATTGGAATTGAAGAGGTGTCTTCATCGGGACATTCCTTGTTTGTGAACAATCGATGGAAAACAGAGAGCTACTGAAATGGGGCCTGTCCGTTCTCACCCTCCCTTGGTGACCAAATACATGCAGCAGACTTGACATCGCCGAAGGAACGCTGCATTGCATTATGTGTCCAATGTAAGAAGTGACAGACAGATGAAGAGGAGCAGACATTACACCGCCCCGCAAGTACAAGGAGAAGCATTCTTACCTCGACTTGCCTGACACCACCTGCCTTCGGAGACTGCACTTCCACAAAGAGGTTATCACTGAGGTATGCCAACTAATAAGGGCAGATCTGCAGCCTGCCATCACCATCAGTACTGCACTGTCCATTGAGGTCAAAGTCACCGCGGCACTGTCGTTCTACACCTCGGGTTCTTTTCAGGCCACAGCTGGTGACATTTGCGGACGTTCTCAGCATGCCACACATCGCTGCATTAGACATGTCACTGAAGCCCTGTACGCATGCAGGAGGGACTTGATCAGCTTCCCTATGACCAGGGAGGCACAGAGTGAGAGGGCTCTGGAATTCTCCAGAATTGCTAACTTCCCCAAGCTGCACGGAGCAATAGACTGTACGCACATCGCGATGCGGGCACCTTTTCAGGATGCTGAGGTTTTCAGGAACCGCAAGGGATTCCACTCCCTGAATGTCCAACTGGTTGTCGACCACCAGCAAATTATACTGGCAGTGAATGCTCAATTTCCAGGCAGCATCCATGATGCTCACATCCTGTGTGAGAGCACTGTATCTGACGGTTTAACAATGAGCCACAAGGTCAATGCTGGATGCTGGGGACAAGCACACACCAAAGCCACACACGCTTTCAGTGCCTCTGATCTCCCTCTCTCTGTCTCCTCTTCTGCACATGTCATGATGACCCTTGACCTCCTGAATTGCGGGAATCGAGCGTTGCCATGCCGTTGCTAAGGACGGCCACACTTTTCAGCAGAAGGTCAGAAAAATTTAACACTACCGCCCTTTTGATATCGCTCGTGGTAACGCCCATTTTCAAAAATGTAAACTAGGTGTTTTGAGAATGGGTGAGAAGCCGGCGATCTGAAAACCCTTTTTTAACGCCCATGCCGGGAATAATGCCCATTTTTCGGCGATAAGCTCAAAAGTGGGCGTTCTAGCCCCAGGGGTTTTCAGCCTGGAAAAGAGATCTGTGAGGCATTTTATAGAGGTGCTGCATACTAGAAAGTTAAGGGTATGGAAACGATAAATCCAGAATATTAACCTTAAATTAAATTGCCAGAATAGAACAAGACAACAGAGGCTCAAACTAGAAAATGGTAAAGTTAAGACTTGCATCAGGAAGTTCTCCTTCACATAAAACATGATCAACAGGTAGAATGGAGTTCCAGATAAAGAGCTAGAAGTGAAAACCCTGGAATCATTTAAGTACTGCAATGGGGACACTGTAGTATCTTCCTGGATAGATGGGCTAAAGGTGGTCTGAATACTGATATGGATACTCTGCGACTTCCCCCATGTAGACTACGGAAAGTAAATTGAATGCAGGATAATTGGTGGTCAACAGAACGTGAATTTGTGCAGCAAAGTGGAATTGCCATAAATTATTGATTGCTATTTTATCATTGATCTCAGTTAAATGTTTTGCGATTATCATTTAATTTGCTTACGCAGACGAACAATATTTGTGCAATTCATCGAATAACGTTCATTCATTTTTCTGCGCGTTAAGACTCACAAAGTAAATTAAAGGTTTTAAAAGTTCCCATATTTTACGTAATTCTCTTCAATGTATGTCCCTATCGTGCACATATCGGCTCGTGAACATCATCAGATTCAACTCGGTTAAAAAAATGGTTTGTATTCACTTTATCTGCGATGCATTTATGTTGATATTCCAGTCACGTATGTTGAATATTTCAAGCAGTGATGCATTCTATTCAGACAGATAGGTTAGTCTTCATATGCAATCGCAATTGATTTCCATTTCATGTAAATCGGTAAAAACAAAAATGCTGTTGGATCCAATCTTGCATTACCTGGATTACATCTGCACATCGCTTGGTGTGATATAACAGTACAGGAGCTTGGCAGGTGCTGGGCTTTAAGGAGCACATAGAAACATAGAAACATAGAAAATAGGTGCAGGAGTAGGCCATTCGGCCCTTCGAGCCTGCACCAGCATTCAATAAGATCATGGCTGATCATTCACCTCAGTGCCCTTTTCCTGCTTTCTCTCCATATCCCTTGATCACTTTAGCCCTAAGGGCCATATCTAACTCCCTTTTAAATATATCCAACGAACTGGCATCAAAAACTCTCTGCGATAGAGAATTCCACAAGTTAACAACTCCCTGAATGAAGAAGTTTCTCCTCATCTCAGTCTTAAATGGCTTACCCCTTATCCTTCGACTGCGTTCCCTGGTTCTGGACTGCCCCAACATTGGGAACATTCTTCCTGCATCGAACCTGTTCAGTCCCGTCAGAATTTTATATGTTTCTATGAGATCCCGTCTCATCCTTCTAAACTCCAGTGAATACAGGCCTAGTCGATCCAGTCTCTCCTCATATGTCAGTCCAACCATCCCGGGAATCAGTCTGGTGAACCTTCGCTGCACTCCTTCAATAGCAAGAATGTCCTTCCTCAGATTAGGAGACCAAAACTGAACACAATATTCCAGGTGAAGCCCTGTACAACTGCAATAAGATATCCCTGCTCCTATACTCAAATCCCCTAGCTATGAACGCCAATATACCATTTGCCTTCTTCACCGCCTGCTGTACCTGCATGCCAACTTTCAATGATTGAGGTACCAATACACACAGGTCTCGTTGCACCTCCCCTTTTCCTAATCTGCCGCCATTCAGATAATATTCTGCCTTTGGGTTTTTGCCACCAAAGTGGATAACCTCACATTTATCCACATTATATTGCATCTGCCATGCATTTGCCCACTCACCTAACCTGTCCAAGTCACCCTGCAGCCTCTTAGCATCCTCCTCACAGTTCACACCGCCACCCAGCTTAATGTCATCTGCAAACTTGGAGATATTACACTCAATTCCTTCATCCAAATCATTAATGTATATTGTAAATAGCTGGGGTCCCAGCACTGAGCCCTGCGGCACTCCACTAGTCACTGCCTGCCATTCTGAAAAGAACACTTTGATCCCGACTCTCTGCTTCCTGTCTGCCAACCAGTTCTCTATCCACGTCAGTACCTCACCCAATATCATATGCCTTAATTTTGCACACCAATCTCTTGTATGGGTCCTTGTCAAAAGCCTTTTGAAAGTCCAAATACACCACATCCACTGGTTCTCCCTTGTCCACTCAACTAGTTACATCCTCAAAAAATTCTGGAAGAGTTGTCAAGCATGATTTCCCTTTTATAAATCCATGCTGACTTGGACTGATCCTGTCGCTGCTTTCCAAATGCGCTGCTATTTCATCTTTAATAATTGATTCCAACATTTTCCCCGCTACTGATGTCAGGCTAACCGGTCTATAATTACCCGTTTTCTCTCTCCCTCCTTTTTTAAAAAGTGGTGTTACATCAGCTACCCTCCAGTCCATAGGAACTGATCCAGAGTTGATAGACTGTTGGAAAATGATCACCAATGCATCCACTATTTCTAGGGCCACTTCCTTAAGTACTCTGGGATGCAGACTATCAGGCCCTGGGGATGTATCGACCTTCAATCCCATCAATTTCCTAACACAATTTCCCACCGAATAAGGATTTCCTTCAGTTCCTCCTTCTCACTAGACCCTCGGTCCCCTAGTATTTTCAGAAGGCTATTCCTTCATGAAGACAGAAGTAAAGTATTTGTTCAACTGGTCTGCCATTTTTTTGCTCCCCATTATAAATTCAACTGATCTGACTGCAAGGGACCTATGTTTGTCTTCACTAATCTTTTTCTCTTCACAAATCTATAGAAGCTTTTGCAGTCAGTTGTTATGTTCCCAGCAAGCTTCATCTCATACTCTATTTCCCCCCTCCTAATAAATCCCTTTGTCCTCTGTTATATATCTGGACTTATATTTACTCTGTACAGCCTTGGGAGCACAGGTATTTCTGGAGGCTTCACAGCTTGGAGAGGCACTCTGGAGACCTGCAATAAAAGACTAAGGTCACATTTTACTTTGAGCTCACAGTGTTCAGTCTGACTCTTTCTCCATTCACAACAACTGGCGACGAGATACAGTTAGCGAACCCAAAGATGCAGAGAACAGTGGGCATCCTGGAGAAATTTTTGGTGGGAGATGATTGGGAAACCTTTGTGGAGCAACTCGATCAATACTTTGTGGCCAATGAGCTAGATGGGAAAGAGAGCGCTGTCAAATGAAGGGCGATCCTCCTCTCCGTCTGTGGGGCACCAACGTATGGCCTCATGAAGAATCTGCTCACTCCAGCGAAACCCACGGAGAAATCGTACGATGATTTGTGCACACTGGTCTGACCTGAAGAAAAGCGTTCTGATGGCGAGGTACCGGTTCACACCTACAAAAGTTATGAAGGCCAGGAAGTGATGAGTTATGTTGCCGAGCTAAGACACCTTGCAGGACATTGCGAATTTGAAGGACATTTGGAGCACATGCTCAGAGACTTTTTTGTACTTGGCATTGGCCACGAAACCATACTTCGCAAACATTTAACTGTAGAGACCCCAAGCTTGAGTAAGGCCATAGCAATAGCCCAGGCTTTCATTGCCACCAGTGACAATACGACAATAGATTCTGGATCAGTTCCTATGGAGTGGAGGGTAGCCAATGTAACCCCACTTTTTAAAAAAGGAGGGAGAGGGAAAACAGGGAATTATAGACCGGTCAGCCTGACATTGGTAGTGGGTAAAATGATGGAATCAATTATTAAGGATGTCATAGCAGCGCATTTGGAAAGAGGTGACATGATAGGTCCCAGTCAGCATGGATTTGTGAAAGGGAAATCATGCTTGACAAATCTTCTGGAATTTTTTGAGGATGTTTCCAGTAGAGTGGACAAGGGAGAACCAGCTGATGTGGTGTATTTGGACTTTCAGAAGGCTTTCGACAAGGTCCCACACAAGAGATTAATGTGCAAAGTTAAAGCACATGGGATTGGGAACTGTGTGCTGACGTGGATTGAGAACTGGTTGGCAGACAGGAAGCAAAGAGTAGGAGTAAATGGGTACTTTTCAGAATGGCAGGCAGTGACCAGTGGGATACCGCAAGGTTCTGTGCTGGGGCCCCAGCTGTTTACATTGTACATTAATGATTTAGACGAGGGGATTAAATGTAGTATCTCCAAATTTGCGGGTGACACTAAGTTGGGTGGCAGTGTGAGCTGCGAGGAGGATGCTATGAGGCTGCAGAGTGACTTGGATAGGTTAGGTAAGTGGGCAAATGCATGGCAGATGAAGTATAATGTGGATAAATGTGAGGTTATCCACTTTGGTGGTAAAAACAGAGAGACAGACTATTATCTGAATGGTGACAGATTAGGAAAAGGGGAGGTGCAACAAGACCTGGGTATCATGGTACATCAGTCATTGAAGGTTGGCATGCAGGTACGGCAGGCGGTTAAGAAAGCAAATGGCATGTTGGCCTTCATAGCGAGGGGATTTGAGTACAGGGGCAGGGAGGTGTTACTACAGTTATACAGGGCCTTCATGAGACCACACCTGGAGCATTGTGTACAGTTTTGGTCTCCGAACTTGAGGAAGGACATTCTTGCTATTGAGGGAGTGCAGCGAAGGTTCACCAGACTGATTCCCGGGATGGCGGAACTGACATATCAAGAAAGACTGGATCAACTGGGCTTGTATTCACTAGAGTTCAGAAGAATGAGAGGGGACCTCATAGAAACGTTTAAAATTCTGATGGGTTTAGACAGGTTAGATGCAGGAAGAATGTTCCCAATGTTGGGGAAGTCCAGAACCAGGGGTCACAGGATAAGGGGTAAGCCATTTAGGACCAAGATGAGGAGAAACGTCTTCACCCAGAGAGTGGTGAACCTGTGGAATTCTCTACCACAGAAAGTTGTTGAGGCCAATTCACTAAATATATTCAAAAAGGAGTTAGATGTAGTCCTTACTACTCAGGGGATCAAGGGGTATGGCGAGAAAGCAGGAATGGGATACTGAAGTTGCATGTTCAGCCATGAACTCATTGAATGGTGGTGCAGGCTCGAAGGGCTGAATGGCCTACTCCTGCACCTATTTTCTATGTTTCTATGTTTCTAAATCTGTGAGCACACAAGTGCTACTACAAGTACTGTAGAGCAGGTCACACATACCTGCTGATGAATCAGAGTCCACCATCAAGGGTAATGAATGCAAGGCCATGAACACCTTGTTGGCCCTGCGGGGGTGATCATCGTTTCCATTCATGCCGATTGAAAGGATACGTTTGCAAGGGCTGTGGAACAATGGGACACCTCCAACGAGTGTGCAGGTGAGCTGCAAACCTTGTTAAACCTGCAAACCACCATGTTGCAGAGAAGGACAGATCCACGGAGGATCACGACGAACCAGAGCCTCAGATAGAGGAGGCAGAGGTACATGGAGTGCACGCATTCACCACGAATTGTCCCCCCGATAATGCTGAATGTTGAACTAAATAACACCCGGTGTCAATGGAGCTGGACACTGCGCGAGCCAGTCAATCATGGGCAAAAAGACTTTCGAAAGGTTGTGGAGCAACAAGGCTTCAAGGCCAGTCTGAACTCCAGTTCGCACGAAACTAAGAACTTACACTGAAGAATTGATTCCTGTAATCGGCAGTGCTACCGTAAAGATCTCCTACGATGGAGCGGTGCACAAGCTACCACTCTGGGTGGTACCGGGCGATGGTCCCACGCTGCTCGGCAGGAGCTGGCTGGGAAGGATACGCTGGAACTGGGACGACGTCCGAGCGTTATCGCCCACTGAAGACACTTCGTGTGCCCAGGTCTTAAACAAATTTCCTTCGTGTTCGAACCAGGCATCGGGAAATTCCAAGGAGCAAAAGTGCAGATCCACCTAATTCTGGGGGCGCGACCCATCCATCACAAGGTGAGAGCAGTACCGTACATGTTGGGGAGAAAGGGTAGAGATTGAGCTAGACCGGCTGCAAAGAGAGGGCATCATTTCACCGATCGAGTTCAGTGAGTGGGCCAGTCCTATTGTTCCAGACCTGAAGGGAGATGGCAGCGTCAGAATCTGTGGCGATTATAAAGTAACTATCAATTGTTTCTCCCTGCAGGACCAATACCCACTACCAAAGGCTGACGACCTCTTTGTAACGCTGGCAGGAGGAAAGACATTCACGAAGCTGGATCTGACTTCAGCCGACATGACACAGGAACTGGAGGAATCATCGAAGGCCCTTACCTGCATCAACATGCACAAAGATCTTTTTGTTTATAACAGATACCCGTTTGGAATCCCATCAGCGGCGGCGATATTCCAGAGAAACATGGAAAGTTTACTGAAGTCGGTCTCGCACACAGTGGTCTTCCAGGATGAAAGCTTGGTCACAGGTCGGAACACAATTGAGCACCTGCAGAACCTGGAGGAGGTTTTAGTCAACTCAACCGCGTGGGGCTCAGGTTAAAACGCTCGAAGTGTGTTTTTCTGGCGCCTGAAGTGGAGTTCTTGGGAAAGAGGATTGTGGCGGACGGCATCAGGCCCACCAACGCGAAGACGGAGGCAATCGAGAACACACCGAGGCCACAGAACGTGACGGAGCTGCGGTCGCTTCTGGGACTCTTGAACTACTTTGGTAACTTCTTACCGGGTCTCAGCACCCTGCTAGAACTACTACATGTCTTACTACAAAAAGGGGGCGAATGGGTTTGGGGCAAAAGCCAAGAAAATGCCTTTCTAAAAGCGAGAAAATTATTATGCTCAAACAAATTGCTTGTGTTGTATGATCCATGTAAGCGCATGGTACTAGCATGTGATGTGTCGTCATATGGCGTCGTGTGTGTATTGCAACAAGCTAATGATTTTGGGAAACTGCAACCAGTTGCTTATGCATCCAGGAGTCTGTCGAAGGCTGAGAGAGCCTACAGCATGATTGAAAAAGAAGCATTAGCGTGTGTCTATGGGGTAAAGAAAATGCATCAATACCTGTTTGGGCTAAAATTCGAATTGGAAACTGATCATAAGCCATTTATATCCCTGTTTTCCAAGAGTAAAGGGATAAATACCAACGCATCGGCGCGCATCCAGAGATGGGCGCTCACGTTGTCCGCATACAACTACGCCATCCGCCACAGGCCAGGCACAGAAAACTGCGGCGATGCTCTCAGTAGGCTGCCATTGCCCACCACGGGGGTGGAAATGGCGCAGCCCGCAGATCTAGCCATGGTAATGGAAGCATTTGAGAGTGAGCAATCACCAGTCACTGCCTGGCAGATCAAAACCTGGACAAGCCAGGACCCCTTATTATCTCTGGTCAAAAGCTGTGTGCTTCACGGGAGCTGGTCCAGTGTCCCAGTGGAAATGCAGGAAGAGATAAAGCCGCTCCAGTGGCGCAAAGATGAAATGTCTACACAGGCAGACTGCCTTCTGTGGGGCAATCGAGCAGTGGTCCCCAAGAAGGGCAGAGACACCTTCATAAATGACCTCCACAGTACCCACCCAGGCATCATAATGATGAAAGCGATAGCCAGATCCCACGTGTGGTGGCCTGGCATCGATGCGGATTTATAATCCTGTGTTCACAGATGTAATACATGCTCACAGTTAAGCAATGTACCCAGGGAGGCGCCGCAAAGTTTATGGTCTTGGCCCTCCAAACCGTGGTCTCGGGTATACGTCGACTATGCAGGCCCGTTCTTGGATAAAATGTTCCTTGTGGTTGTAGACACGTACTCAAGTGGATTGAATGTGAGATAATGTCGGCTAGCACGTCCGCTGCCACTACTGAAAGCTTGCGGGCCATGTTTGCCACACACGGCTTACCCGATATCCTGGTGAGCGATAATGGGCCATGTTTTACCAGTGCTGAGTTCAAAGAATTCATGACCCGTAACGGGATCAAACATGTCACATCTGCCCCGTTTAAACCAGCGTCCAATGGTCAGGCAGAGAGAGCAGTGCAAATCATCAAACAAGGCTTGAAGAGGGTAACTGAAGGTTCACTGCAGACTCGCCTATCCCGAGTCCTGCTTAGCTACCGCATGAGACCACACTCACTCACTGGAATCCCACCTGCTGAACTGCTCATGAAAAGAGCACTTAAGACAAGGCTCTCGTTAATTCACCCTGATCAACATGAACAGGTAGAGCAGGCAGCTTCAACAAAGTACATAACATGATCGTGCAAATGTGGCACGCGAGATTGAAATCAATGATCCTGTATTTGTATTAAATTATGGACAAGGTCCCAAGTGGCTTCCCGGCACTGTCGTGGCCAAAGAGGGGAGCAGGATGTTTTGGATCAAACTTTCAAATGGATCCATTCACCAGAAACACTTGGACCAAATCAAACTCAGATTCACGGACTATCCTGAGCAACCCACCTTGGACCCTACCTTTTTTGATCCCCCAACATACACACCAGTGGCAACCGGCACCACGGTTGACCACGAAGCAGAACCCATCATCCACAGCAGCCCTGCAGGGCCCAACACACCAGGCAGCCCAGCAAGGCCAGCTGCGCAGCAGCCCAGCGAGGGCCCAACAAATGATTCAACAACACCAGCTTTCACACCGAGACGATAAACCAGGGCAAGAAGGGCCCCAGATCGACTCACATTGTAAATAGTTACACTATTGACTTTGGGGAGGAATGTTGTTATCTATGTGGACTTGTATTTACTCTGTACAGCCACCAGAGGGCTTATCCCCTGGAGTCCGAATGGATCCCATAATCCCTTGGGAGCACAGGTATTTAAGGAGGCTTCTCAGGTTGGAGAGGCACTCTGGAGACCTGCAATAAAAGACTAAGGTCACACTTTACTTTGAGCTCATAGTGTTCAGTCTGACTCTTTCTCCATACACAACATCCTCCTCTGCTGAATTCTAAATTTCTCCCAGTCCTCACGTTTGCTGCTTTTTCTAGCCAATTTATATGCCTCTTCCTTGGATTGAACACTATCCTTAATTTCCCTTGTTAGCCACGGTTGAGCCATCTTCCCAGTTTTATTTTTACTCCAGACAGGGATGTACAATTGTTGAAGTTCATCCATGTCTTAATGCAAGGAGTATCCGCAATAAGGTGGATGAATTAATTGTGCAAATAGATGTTAACAAATATGATGTGATTGGGATTACGGAGACGTGGCTCCAGGATGATCAGGGCTGGGAACTCAACATTCAGGGGTATTCAACATTCAGGAAGGGTAGAATAAAAGGAAAAGGAGGTGGGGTAGCATTGCTGGTTAAAGAGGAGATTAATGCAATAGTTAGGAAAGACATTAGCTTGGATGATGTGGAATCTATATGGGTAGAGCTGCAGAACACCAAAGGGCAAAAAACGTTAGTAGGAGTTGTGTACAGACCTCCAAACAGTAATAGGGATGTTGGGGAGGGCATCAAACAGGAAATTAGGGGTGCATGCAATAAAGGTGTAGCAGTTATAATGGGTGACTTTAATATGCACATAGATTGGGCTAGCCAAACTGGAAGCAATACGGTGGAGGAGGATTTCCTGGAGTGCATAAGGGATGGTTTTCTAGACCAATATGTTGAGGAACCAACTAGGGGGGAGGCCATCTTAGACTGGGTGTTGTGTAATGAGAGAGGATTAATTAGCAATCTCATTGTGCGAGGCCCCTTGGGGAAGAGTGACCATAATATGGTGGAATTCTGCATTAGGATGGAGAATGAAACAGTAATTTCAGAGACCATGGTCCAGAACTTAAAGAAGGGTAACTTTGAAGGTATGAGGCGTGAATTGGCTAGGATAGATTGGCGAATGATACTTAGGGGGTTGACTGTGGATGGGCAATGGCAGACATTTAGAGACCGCATGGATGAATTACAACAATTGTACATTCCTGTCTGGCGTAAAAATAAAAAAGGGAAGGTGGCTCAACCGTGGCTATCTAGGGAAATCAGGGATAGTATTAAAGCCAAGGAAGTGGCATACAAATTGGCCAGAAATAGCAGCGAACCTGGGGACTGGGAGAAATTTAGAACTCAGCAGAGGAGGACAAAGGGTTTGATTAGGGCAGGGAAAATGGAGTACGAGAAGAAGCTTGCAGGGAACATTAAGGCGGATTGCAAAAGTTTCTATAGGTATGTAAAGAGAAAAAGGTTGGTGAAGACAAACGTAGGTCCTCTGCAGTCAGAATCAGGGGAAGTCATAACGGGGAACAAAGAAATGGCAGACCAATTGAACAAGTACTTTGGTTCGGTATTCACTAAGGAGGATACAAACAACCTTCCGGATATAAAAGGGGTCAGAGGGTCTAGTAAGGAGGGGGAACTGAGGGAAATCTTTATTAGTCAGGAAATTGTGTTGGGGAAATTGATGGGATTGAAGGCCGATAAATCCCCAGGGCCTGATGGACTGCATCCCAGAGTACTTAAGGAGGTGGCCTTGGAAATAGCGGATGCATTGACAGTCATTTTCCAACATTCCATTGACTCTGGATCAGTTCCTATGGAGTGGAGGGTAGCCAATGTAACCCCACTTTTTAAAAAAGGAGGGAGAGAGAAAACAGGGAATTATAGACCGGTCAGCCTGACCTCAGTCGTGGGTAAAATGATGGAATCAATTATTAAGGATGTCATAGCAGTGCATCTGGAAAATGGTGACATGATAGGTCCAAGTCAGCATGGATTTGTGAAAGGGAAATCATGCTTGACAAATCTTCTGGAATTTTTTGAGGATGTTTCCAGTAAAGTGGACAAAGGAGAACCAGTTGATGTGGTATATTTGGACTTTCAGAAGGCTTTCGACAAGGTCCCACACAAGAGATTAATGTGCAAAGTTAAAGCACATGGGATTGGGGGTAGTGTGCTGACGTGGATTGAGAACTGGTTGTCAGACAGGAAGCAAAGAGTAGGAGTAAACGGGTACTTTTCAGAATGGCAGGCAGTGACTAGTGGAGTGCCGCAAGGTTCTGTGCTGGGGCCCCAGCTGTTTACATTGTACATTAATGATTTAGACGAGGGGATTAAATGCAGTATCTCCAAATTTGCGGATGATACTAAGTTGGGTGGCAGTGTGAGCTGCGAGGAGGATGCTATTAGGCTGCAGAGTGACTTGGATAGGTTAGGTGAGTGGGCAAATGCATGGCAGATGAAGTATAATGTGGATAAATGTGAGGTTATCCACTTTGGTGGTAAAAACAGAGAGACAGACTATTATCTGAATGGTGACAGATTAGGAAAAGGGAAGGTGCAACGAGACCTGGGTGTCATGGTACATCAGTCATTGAAGGTTAGCATGCAGGTACAGCAGGCGGTTAAGAAAGCAAATGGCATGTTGGCCTTCATAGCGAGGGGATTTGAATACAGGGGCAGGGAGGTGTTGCTACAGTTGTACAGGGCCTTGGTGAGGCCACACCTGGAGTATTGTGTACAGTTTTGGTCTCCTAACTTGAGGAAGGACATTCTTGCTATTGAGGGAGTGCAGCGAAGGTTCACCAGACTGATTCCCGGGATGGCGGGACTGACCTATCAAGAAAGATTGGATCAACTGGGCTTGTATTCACTGGAGTTCAGAAGAATGAGAGGGGACCTCATAGAAACGTTTAAAATTCTGACGGGTTTAGACAGGTTAGATGCAGAAAGAATGTTCCCAATGTTGGGGAAGTCCAGAACCAGGGGTCACAGTCTGAGGATAAGGGGTAAGCCATTTAGGACCGAGATGAGGAGAAACTTCTTCACCCAGAGAGTGGTGAACCTGTGGAATTCTCTACCACAGAAAGTAGTTGAGGCCAATTCACTAAATATATTCAAAAGGGAGTTAGATGAAGTCCTTACTACTCGGGGGATCAAGGGTTATGGCGAGAAAGCAGGAAGGGGGTACTGAAGTTTCATGTTCAGCCATGAACTCATTGAATGGCGGTGCAGGCTAGAAGGGCTGAATGGCCTGCTCCTGCACCTATTTTCTATGTTTCTATTTTTCTATGTTTCTATGTGGTCTTTAAATATTTGCCATTGCCTATCTACTGTCAACCCTTTAAATATCATTCGCTAGTCTATCCTAGCCAATTCACACCTCATACCATCGAAGTTACCTTTCCTTAAGTTCAGGACCCTAGTCACTGAATGAACTGTGTCACTCTACATCTTAATAAAGAATTCTACCATATTATGGTCACTCTTCCCCAAGGGGCCTCGTACAACAAGATTGCTAATTTGTCCTTTCTCATTACACATCACCCAGTCTATGATGCCCAGCCCTCTTGTTGGTGCCTCGACATATTGGTCTCGAAAACCATCCCTAATACACTCCAGGAAATCCTCCTCCACCGTATTGCTACCAGTTTGGTTAGCCCAATCCATATTTAGATTAAACCTCGGACTGCTGGCTTTGGACTGGATAGTCTTGGGAGAATTCAAATTAATCCTTTCCTTCTTGCACATACTATACATAGTGTCATGCTTAAGCATCATTGTATTGTGAACAAAGAAAAAAAGGAGAGTATCAAATTAAAAACCAATGCGTATAAGGTGGCCAAGGTTAGTGGGAAACAAGAAGATTGGGAAAATTTTAAACGACAGCAAAGTATGACTAAGAAAGCAATAAAGAAAGGAAACATAGATTACGAAAGTAAACTTGCGCAAAACATAAAAGCAGATAGTAAAAGCTTTTACCGATATATAAAACGGAAGAGAGTGACGAAAGTAAATGTTGGTCCCTTCGAAGATGAGAAGGGGGATTTAATAATGGGAAAAGTGGAAATGGCTGAGACCTTAAACAATTATTTTGCTTTGGTCTTCACAGTGGAAGACACAAAAACCATGGCAAAAATTGCTGGTCACGGGAATGTGGGAAGGGAGGATCTTGAGACAATCACTATCATTAGGGAGGTAGTGCTGGACCGGCTAATGGGACTCAAGGTAGACAAGTCGCCTGGTCCTGGTGAAATGCATTCCAGGGTATTAAAAGAGATGGCGGAAGTTATAGCAGATGCATTCGTTATAATCTACCAAAATTCTCTGGACTCTGGGGAGGTACCAGCAGATTGGAAAGCAGCTAATATAACGCCTCTGTTTAAAAAAAGGGGCAGACAAAAGGCAGGTAACTATAGGCCGGTTAGTTTCACATCTGTAGTGGGGAAAATGCTTGAAGCTATCATTAAGGAAGAAATAGCGAGACATCTAGATAGGAATAGTGCAATCAAGCAGACGCAACATGGATTCATGAAGGGGAAATCATGTTTAACTAATTTACTGGAATTCTTTGAGGATATAACGAGCATGGTGGATAGAGGTGTACCGATGGATGTGGTGTATTTAGATTTCCAAAAGGCATTCGATAAGGTGCCACACAAAAGGTTACTGCAGAAGATAAAGGTATGCGGAGTCAGAGGAAATGTATTAGCATGGATAGAGAATTGGCTGGCTAACAGAAAGCAGACAGTCGGGATAAATGGGTCCTTTTCGGGTTGGAAATCGGTGGTTAGTGGTGTGCCACAGGGATCGGTGCTGGGACCACAACTGTTTACAATATACATAGATGACCGAAGAGGGGACAGAGTGTAGTGTAACAAAATTTGCAGATGACACAAAGATTAGTGGGAAAGCGGGTTGTGTAGAGGACACAGAGAGGCTGCAAAAAGATTGAGATAGGTTAAGCGAATGGGCTAAGGTTTGGCAAATAGAATACAATGTCGGAAAATGTGAGGTCATCCACCTTGGAAAAAAAAACAGTAAAAGGGAATATTATTTGAATGGGGAGAAATTACAACATGCTGTGGTGCAGAAGGACCTGGGGGTCCTTGTGCATGAATCCCAAAAGTTAGTTTGCAGGTGCAGCAGGTAATCAGGAAGGCGAATGGAATGTTGGCCTTCATTGCGAGAGGGATGGAGTACAAAAGCAGGGAGGTCCTGCTGCAACTGTACAGGGTATTGGTGAGGCCAATACTGCATGCAGTTTTGGTCACTTTACTTAAGGAAGGATATGCTAGCCTTGGAGGGGGTAGAGAGACGATTCACTAGGCTGATTCCGGAGATGAGGGGGTTACCTTATGATGATAGATTGAGTAGATTGGGTCTTTACTCGTTGGAGTTCAGAAGGATGAGGGGTGATCTTAAAGAAACATTTAAAATAATGAAAGGGATAGACAAGATAGAGGCAGAGAGGTTGTTTCCACTGGTCGGGGAGACTAGAAGTAGGAGGCACAGCCTCAAAATACGGGGTAGCCAATTTAAAACCGAGTTGAGAAGGAATTTCTTCTCCCAGAGTGTTGTGAATCTGTGGAATTCTCTGCCCAAGGAAGCAGTTGAGGCTAGCTCACTGAATGTATTCAAATCACAGATAGATAGATTTTTAACCAATAAGGGAATTAAGGGTTATGGGGAGCGGGCGGGTAAGTGGAGCTGAGTCCACGGCCAGATCAGCCATGATCTTTTTGAATGGCGGAGCAGGCTCGAGGGTCTAGATGGCCTACTCCTGTTCCTAATTCTTATGTTCTTATATTTCTTAAACATATTGATCAATTATTCATTAATTCACTTTACATTGAATTGTAACTAATTATTGAGAAGGTAAACGTGCACTTTTTAAAATCTTTTACATATACACACAGATTTTGAGGCTAATTCATTGTGATTTTATCATTCCTTAGAAATAAAAATAATGTCGTCTCAAAGAAAGCATCCTGTATTTTTCAATATATGTTAACTATTTATGCATTCATTTTACTTATCCCTTTAGTTATATACACACACACGTTCCTCTAACTCTTTCAACCGTTCCAATTTTATCACTAAAAGTACATTTTGTTTAGTTACTTGAAAGTAAATTAAGTGGAAAGCAAGACACTATTGTTTAAATAAAATAATTACATGAGTGGCTTGTAAACAATAAAAGATTGTGTTCCTTCGCAACTCTAAGAACTCGTCTGCAAAATCTCGAGATAAAAAATATTTTTTGTTGTGTCCGGTTTCCTATCAAAACAGTTATTTACATTGCCTTCTTCAGGAAAACCCCAACTACAAGCAGCAACAGCACAGTAGATTTTATAACCATTTAATAATAAATACCGTATAATGAGGAGTAATTTGATACGTATTAGTCTAATTCGCACGTGAGACGAGTCTCTTTCGAATGTTGCACAATACAACAGAGAAGCTAATGCATGTTGTGCATAACAAACATTATTGAAACGTATTGTTATTGTAATATAACCCTTGAAATGTAAATGTTCTGAACCCAGGGCAGTCTGCAATAAACCCAAACAAACACAACTGAACTTTTTTGTTTCTGTGTGAACAGCATTTGTGCAGCTTCGCAATTGAGTATTTTCAAGGAACAGAAATCTGTCAACTGGGTTTGGGACAGAATATTGTCATTTTATGTTTTGTAATATACTATGCATTCTGTTATATATCAGTTTGAATTTTTTTTTGTAATATCAGCTTAGTTTTAAAATATCTAATTTTTCTTCTTTTTCGAACCAGTTGAGTGAAATTATTCACTAAAAGCGACATCTGGTGGTTCAACTGGCTGCTAAAACGTTAATAACATTTTGAAAAGTGGAACCTTTCATTATTAAACATGGAACCACTGGTTTCCTCATCAACTGATGCACGCACACAATCACAAAAATCAATCAGGGAAACAGACTGCACCCTGAATACGGTACATCTTGCCACTCAAACAATTTATTTATCTGTTTCCGTATTTTGGAAGCGATTTAATACTGTTTTATCTAATTTATATAAATATGTTTCATTAATTTGACCCCTCCCCCCATTTTTATCCAAAAGGGGGTATTTTGATTCGTTTTTTTGTGGAAACAGTCTTAAATACTTCACTGTGAAATTTAATAAACAAAATAAAACATTTCATTTCAGTGCTGAAGATTAAGATACCAGTGTATGATCCAGCACATTTTATATTGCACCGGGAGATAGGGAGCTAATAAAAGCATGAGCTAACTGTTTTAATTAGCTTATGGTGGCAGCCCTAAGTTGACAGGCTTCTCATGTCTGCCTTAATAGGCTACTACAAGTCAGTTTCAGTTGCCATTATCAGCACACCCTCCATTTCATTTCAATATCCATTTATAAAGACATATGGTGTCAGTGCTATAGAGTAATAGAACATTTGTTCACTTAATTTCCTACATAATGTGTTCCTGATCTCAATCGTGTCATCATGGAACCCCAGAAGAAGAGGTGAAAATCAACAGGCAGGTCAGCCTGGGCCATCCTTTGATGTTCCAAGAGGTCAGACCAAGAATCAGAGAATCAGAGAATGGGTACCGCACGGAAGAAGGCCATTTGGCCTGTTGAGCCTGTGCCGGCTCTCTGCAAGAGCCCTTCCACTAGTCCCACTCACACGCCCTTTCCCCGAAGCCCTGCAAAAGATTTTCTTTCAGGTACTTATCCAATTCCCTTTTGAAAGCAGTGATTGGGTCTGCCTCCACCACCCTTTCAGGCAGTGCATTCCAGATCCTAACCACTTGCTGTGTAAAAAAGTTTTTTCTTATGTCGCCTTTTGCCAATCACCTTAAATCTGTGTCCTCTGGTTCTCAACCCTTCCGTCAATAGGAACAGTTTCTCTCGATCTACTCTGTCCCCACCCCTCATGATTTTGAGATTGGCAAGAAAGAACTTGCGTTTATAGCCCACCTTTCATGACTTCAGGACATCCCAAAGCACTGTACAGCCAATATAAGTTTGAAGGGTCGTCATTGGTTTAATGTCGGAAACTCTGCGTCAATTTAAGCACAGCAAGGTCTCACAGACAGAAAAGATATAATGACTAGATAATGGCCTAGAAATTAGCCTCCATAGCACCTCCCGTTATCGCCCCCGGAGGCTTAATGACCTACCGACCCAGTGAGATGAACAACTCCCGCTAACTTGGCCGGGAGGTTTGCGGCGGCAGTAAGACATTGCACCACAGTCGCCTGCACCCAGAGATCGTGATGTAATTGCCATGCGCATCGCCCCAGTAGTGCCCTGGCCCCGAAATTTGGTTCTGCCCCCTGCAGCATCACCAGGCGACAACACCAACAGCTGCAGGAGACATTGTTCGGGAGGCCGGGAGCTTCAGGGGTCGAAGTTAAAGGGGAGGTTGCTGAGGTAAGTACAAACATTTCTAAAATCGTGTTTTTCAAATTTTTCCATTCCTCTTCGGCTGTGATCGATCAGCCCGCACTCTGCTGGAGTGTATGGGGCTGATTGGGCCGGATCACGGCTGTTGTCGGGGACCAGCTCACTGGTCCCAATGCAGAGCCTGCAGTGATGGCCCTTCCCTTTATGGAAGGGAAGGAGCCTCGGAACGCGGCAGTGCTGCACGGCCCATCATGCAGTGCTGCACAACGACTGCCCCGTCTATGTCCTGTAGCGCTCCAGGAAGGAAGTGGAGCGTTTGATTTAGTTATCCACTTCGTCCCTGGAGCGCAAATACCACAATTTTTAAAAGCTGGAAATCATTTTTGCCTGCCGTTAATTTTCTCAGCTTTCAAAAGTTAGCACCCCAAATGGGGTGATACTGAATTTCTTCCCCAATGGGCTGGATTTTCGGGTCATTTGCGACCGGGTTTTCGCCACGTCTTGACCCTCCGCGGCGAGAAACTGAGGGCTCAGTTGTTTTTCGTCCAGTCGCGATCCTCGGCTCGATTTTTGCGGTAGCTGGGGAGAGCTGCGCTGGAGGTGTAACGGCTCCCATTGCAACACCGTCCGAGTTTCAAGAGTCACCCGACCGTACGCCGTGTCGCAATGACCGTCAGGGTCCAACCCTGCCGGTGGCGGAAATTTGAATAAACTGAAAAAAAGGTAAGTTAAAGATTTTATTTTTTTATAGTTTTGCAATGATTTGAGGTAAGGGTGTTGGTAATGTTTTTTGAATTTTTTTTGAATTTGATTTTTTTCCCCCCCTCCCAAGGCCTCTCTCGGAGCATTCCTGGCCCCGCACTAAAGTTGGTGAGGATCCTGTTTTTGCGCCGTGAAAAGAGTGCAACGCCTCCCTTTGCACTGTGCCCCTGGCGCAGACCCCAAATGCCGAAAATTAAGTAATTAATCGGTAACGCTAATTGGGCGATAATTTTCCCGCCCTGCCTCCATTTACATTCTGAAACCAGAGAAGCTGAAAATCCAGCCCATGTTTTAGTAATGTTAGTTGAGGGAAGGTTATTGACCAGGATACCAGGAGATCTCCCCAATCTCATCTTCGAATAGTGCCGTGGAATATTTTACATCCACCTGTGAGAGGGCAAATAATGCCTTGGTTTGACATCTCATCTGAAAGATGGCACCTGCGACAGTGCAGCACTCCCTCAGTACAACACTGAAGTGTTAGCTCAAGTCGCTGGATGGGACTTGAAGCTGCAATCTTCTGAGTCAGGGGTGAGAGTGTTACCACTGAGTCAAGGCTGAAGCCTGGGACCATCAGACCATTTGCTACATCTTTTTGGCTGACGAATGGTACAGTGTGAGAATCATAGAACCTTACAGCACCAAAGGAGGCCATTTGGCCCAACAGCTTGTGCCACTCCTTTGAAAGATTTATCCGATTAGTCCCGGTCCCCTGCTCATTCCCCGTAGCCCTGCAAATGTTTCCTTTTCAAGTATAAGCCCAATTCTCTTTTGAAAGTTATTATTGAATCTGCTTCCACCATCCTTTCGGGCAGTGCATTCAAGATTATGCCACTCACTACATAAAACATATCTCTGCATCTCCCCCCTGGTTTTGCCAATTATCTTAAATTTGTGTCCTCTGGTTACTGACTCACCTATCAGTGGAAACAGTTTCTCCTTATTTACTCTATTAAAACCACTCCTAATTTTGAACACCTCTACTAAATCTGCCCTTAACCTTCTCTGCTCCAAGGAGAACAACACCCAGCTTCTCTAGTTTCTCCACTTCACTGAATGTGAAAAAAGTTGCTCATCTCACAATCTTTATTTTCTTAATTTCTGTTAAAGTCCTTACTTCAAAATAGCAATGGCATATTGAACACCCACAGATGTTGCATTTTCCCTATAAATGGAAATGGCACATAATTACAAGAAGCATTGCAATTATACTGATGCTGCTTGAAATTCTAGAATCATATATAGATAAATGGAATGGCATCCTCCTGTACTAAAATCTCTGTGATTCTACAACAACGTTATAGTAGCAAAGAAAGCACGGGGTTTATAAATTAATTAAATCTACCAAAATCTTGGAAATTTTTAACAGGAACTTCCACAAAGCTTCAATTGGTCAAGACCAAAACTCATAGAATCATAGAATAGTACAAAAGAGAAGGAGGCCATTTAGCCCATCGAGTCTGTCAGCTCTTTTGAAGAGCAATCCAGTTCGTTGCACTCACTCGCTCTTTCCCCATATCCCTAAAAAAAATTCTCCTTCACGTATTTATCCAATTCCCTTTTAAAGCTACGACCAAATCTGTATCCACAACCCTATCAGGCATTCCAAATCCTAACCACTCGTTGCGCAAAAAAGTTTATCTTCATGTCGCCTTTTGTTCTTTTGTAAATAACCTTAAATCTGTGTCCTTTGGCTATTGACCCTTCAGCCATTGGAAACAATTTCTCTTTATTTACTCTATCTAAAGCCTTCATGAATTTAAACACCTCTATCATATCTCCTCTTAGCCTTCTCTGCTTGAAAGAGAACAACTCCGGCTTCTCCAATCTACCCAGTTAACTATAAACCCTCCTCACTGGAACCATTCTAGCAAATCTCTTCTGTACCACTTCCAAAGCCATCATGTCCTTCCTAGTGTGTGGTGCCCAGAATTGGACACAATACTCCAGCTGGGGCCGAACTAGTGTCTTATATAGGTTTAACATAACTTTCTAGCTTTTGTATATGCCTTTATTTATAAAGCCCAGGATCCCATATGCTTTATTAACTGCCTTGTTAACCTGTCCAGCCATCTTCAAAGATGCATACGCACCCCAGGCCTCCCACTTCTTGCATGCCCTTTAAAATTGTACCATTTAATATGTATTGTCTCTCCTCATTCTTTCTACCAAAATGCATCACCTCACACTTTTCTGCATTGAATTTTATCTGCCATGTGTCCATCCATTCCACCAGCCTGTCTATGTCCTCTTGAAGTCTTTTACTATCTTCCTCACTGTTTACTACACTTCCAAGTTTTGTGTCTTCTGCAAATTATGCCCTATACCCCCCAATTCCAATTCATTAATGTATATCAAAAACAGCAGTAGTCCTAGTACTGAACCCTGGGGAATTCCACTCTATACCTCTCTCCAGTCCAAAAAAACAGCCATTCACTACAACTCTCTGTTTTCGATCCATTAGCCAATTTTGTATTCATGCTAATACTGCCCCTTTTACCCCATGGGCTTCAATTTTGCTAAGAAGCCTAACATGTGGTACGATGCGCCTTTTGAAAGTCCATATACAAAACATCAACTGTACTGCCCTCATCCACCCTGATAAGCTCATAATGAAGGATGAAACTGAGTACTGTGTACAATGAGCAAGTGTGATCTTAGCTCCTTTAATGAGACTCCAGAGTGCAGGTACCTTGTGGGTTGCTGGGATCCCTTGGGATTCCTACAGATAGGCCCTCTGGTGGTAGTGTAATACAGGTTGCAAGGGGTTAAATACGTAACATCACTCTCCCCGTGAAGTTAATAGTACACTTATTTACAGGGTGAGACGATCTGGGGCTTTTCGCTCCCTTGGCGATCGTCTCGGTACAAATGCGGGTGTGGGTGAGTTGGTTAGTTCTTCACTGGGCTGCTGGGCAGCCAGCCTTGCTGGGCTGCTGGGGATGGTGAGTTTGGCTTTGTGGTCAACCATGATGTCAGTTGCCACTTATGTGTGTGTGTTGGAGGGTCAAAGTTGGTGGTGTCTTCTTCAGTTTGTTCGTAGCTGTTAGTGAACAGCAATCTGATTTGGTCCAAATGTTTTCTGTACGTTAGTCCATTGGCCAATTTGACCTGAAACACCCTACTCCCCTCTTTGGCTGTGACCGTGCCAGCGAGCCATTTGGAACCATGTCCATAATTGAGCAAAAACACAGGATCATTGATCTCAATATTGCGTGACAAATTTGCGTGGTCATGGTACATACTTTGTTGATGCCGCCTGCCCTCCATGTGATCATGGAGATCAGGGTGGACAAGAGAGAGCCTTGCTTTGAGCGCCCTTTTCATGAGTAGCTCGGCTGGGGGAACCCCGGTGAGTGAGTGGGGTCTGGTGCGGTAGCTGAGCAGCACTCGGGACAGCCGGGTCTGCAGGGAGCCTTCCGACCACGTTTCAAGCTTTGCTTGATGGTCTGAACTGCCTGTTCTGCCTGGCCGTTGGATGTGGGCTTGAATGGGACAGATGTGATGTGCTTGATCCCATTGTGGGCCATGAATTCCTTGAATTCAGCACTGGTGAAACATGGCCCATTGTCGCTGACCAGGACATCAGGCAGGCTGTGCGTGGCAAACATGGCTTGTAGGCTTTCAATAGTGGCTGTGGATGTGCTTACAGACATTATCGCACATTCAATCCATTTTGAGTAAGCGTTCACGACAACCAAAAACATTTTGCCTAGAAATGGGCCCGCATAATCCACGTGGATCCTCGACCACGGTTTGGAGGGCTATGACCACAAACTTAGCGGTGCCTCTCTGGGTGCATTGCTCAGCTGAGAGCAAGTGTTGCACTAGCGCACGCATGACTCTAAATCTGAGTCGATGCCGGGCCACCATACATGGAATGTGGCTATAGCTTTCATCATTACAATGCCTGGGTGGGTGCTGTGCAGTGCTTGGGCAAGACCACGCGATTGCCCCACAACAGACAGTCCGCCTGCAGGGACATTTCATCTTTGCGCCTGTGGAACGGCTTAATCGCCTCTTGCATCTGCACTGGGACACTGGACCAGCTCCCATGGAGGACACAGTTTTTTACCAGGGACAGTAAAGGATCCTGGCTGGTCCAGGTCCTGATCTGGCAGGCTGTGACAGGGGACTTTTCGTTCTCAAATGCATCCATTACCATGAGCAAGTCCACTGGTTGTGCCATTTCCACCCCGGTGGTGGGCAATGGCAGCCGATTGAGAGCATCTGCGCAGTTCTCTGTGCCTGGTCTGTGGTGGACTACATAGTTGTATGCCGACAGCGTGAGCGCCCATCTTTAGATGCGGGCAGAGGCATTGGTGTTAATCCCTTTGTTCTCAGAGAACAGCGATATGAGCGGCTTGTGGTCAGTTTCAAGATCAAACTTGAGGCCAAATAAGTACTGGTGCATTTTTTTTACCCCGTAAACGCATGCCAGAGCCTCTTTTTCAATCATGCTGTAGGCCCTTTCGGCCTTGGACAAATTCCTGGATGCATAAGCGACCGGTTGCAAAATCCCCGATTCGTTAGCCTGTTGTAACACACATCCGACTCCGTACGACAACGCATCACAAGCCAGCACTAATCTTTTACAACGGTTATACAGAACAAGCAGTTTGTTTGAACACAACAGATTTCAGGTTTTCTTAAAGGCAGCCTCATGTGAATTCCCCCATACACAGTCATCTCCCTTGTGCAGTAGCGCATGTAGGGGTTCTAGCAGGGTGCTCAACCCAGGTAGGAAATTACCAAAATAGTTACGGAGTCCCAGGAACAACCGCAGCGCCGTCACGTTCTGTGGTCTCGGTGCATTTTTGATGGCCTCCGTCTTGGCGTCGGTGGGTCTGATGCCATCTGCTGCGATTCTTCTTCCCCAGAACTCGACCTCCTGCGCCAGGAAAACACTTTGAGTTTCAACCTGAGCCCCACGCGATCCAACCGACTCGCAAATAAGTCGTCTGCCTTGGGTAGCGGGTTCTGGTCCTGTAGCGACAAACGGTCAATCATTACTTTATAGTGCCCACAAATTCTGACCATGCCATCCTATTTAAGTACCGGGACAATAGGACTAGCCCATTTATTGAATTCCACCGGCACGATTTTGCCTTCTTGTTGCAGCCTGTCCAGCTCAATTTCCACTTTCTCATGCATCATATATGGTACCGCCTGTGCCTTGTGGTGGATGGGTCGCATACCGGGGACCAAATGGATCTGCACTTTCGCCCCCGAGAAGCATCCAATGCCTGGCTCGAACAACGATGGAAATTTGCTCAGAACCTGGACACATGAGGCGTTGTCGATGGACGAGAGCGCTCGGATGTCGTCCCAGTTCCAGCGGATTTTTCCCAGCCAGCTTCTGCCAAACAATGTGGGACCATCTCCTGGCACAATCCACAGCGGGAGTTCGTGTACTGCTCCATCATAGGAGACTTTGACTTCTGCACTGCCAATTACAGGGATTAGTTCCTTGGTGTAAGTCCTTAGTTTGGTGTGAATGGGGCTGAGCTTGGGCCTGTGTGCCTTGTTGCTCCACAGCCTCTCGAAGGCCTTTTTACTCCTTATGGACTGACTTGCACCTGTATTCACTTCCATCTATACTGGAATTCCGTTCAGTTCAACTTTCAACATTATTGGTGGACATTTCGTGGTGAATGTGTGTACCCCGTACACCTCTACCTCCTCGGTTCAAGTCTCCGATTCAGTCTGATCCACAGTGGATCGATCTTCCTCTGCAACGTGGTGGTTTGCAGGGTTTGCAGCTCGCCTACACATTCGCTAGAGGTATCCTATTGTTCTGCAACTGTTGCACGCATAGTGCTTGAAGCAGCATTGATGGGGCCGATGATCACCTCCACAGCGCCAACAAGGTGTTAACTGCCTCGTATTAACGATTGATGGTGGACTCTGG
Source organism: Pristiophorus japonicus (assembly GCF_044704955.1). Taxonomy (NCBI): domain Eukaryota; kingdom Metazoa; phylum Chordata; class Chondrichthyes; family Pristiophoridae; genus Pristiophorus; species Pristiophorus japonicus. The sequence goes on along the minus strand of NC_091983.1, from coordinate 93,204,059 downwards.
GTCATCTGAGGTCGTGCAGCAGCAGCCGGCGTGTACGTTCTGCCTTGTATATTCCTGCTCGAAAATGACGTTACTTTGTGCACAGTACTGGCCGAAACTTCTTTGCTCTGCGAAATCTGTTTGGTGTTGTCGTTCGTGGGCATAAATGTCTGGGCTTTCGTTATGGCTTTATTTAGATTCGGAGTGTCAACGGTTAACAGTTTGTGAAGGATTGCCTCATGGCCAATGCCCAGTTCAAAAAAGTCTCTAAGCATTTGTTCTAGGGATCCCTCAAATTCACAATGTCCTGCGAGGCGCCTTAGTTCGGCGACATAGCTCGTCACTTCCTGGCCCTCCGACCGTTGACACGTGTAGAACCGATATCTCGCCATCAAAACGCTTTCCTTAGGATTTAGGTGTTCCCGGACCAGCGTACACAATTCTTCATAGGATTTAGCTGTTGGTTTGCCGGAGCTAGGAGATTCTTCATGAGGCTACAGGTTGTTACCCTACAGACAGTTAGGAGGATCGCCTTTCGTTTGGCAGCGTTCTCGTCCCCTTCCAGCTCGTTGGCCACAAAGTATTGGTCGAGTCTCTCCATGAAGGCCTCCAAATCATCCCTTCTGAGAACTTCTTCAGGATACCAACTGTTCTTTGCATTTTTGCGCAGTTGTTCATTACCTCATCGCCAATTGATAAGCTCATAATAAAGGATGAAACTGAGTACTGTGTACAATGAGCAAGTGTGACCTTAGCTCCTTTAATGAGACTCCAGAGTGCAGGTACCTCGTGGTGACCTGCTTATATACCGTGCTCCCAAGGGCTGCTGGGATCCTTTGGGACTCCTACAGATAGGCCCTCTGGTGGTAGTGTAATACAGGTTACAAGGGGTTAAATACATAACACACCCTCTCTGTTATCTCATCCAAATACTCAATCAACTTAGGCAAACACAAATCCGTGCTGGCTCTCCTTTATTAGTCCATACTTGTTCAAGAGGCTGTTAATTTTCTCCTGGATTATTGCTTCTAAAATCTTCCCCATCACCGATGTTAAAGTGACGGGCCTGTAATTGCCAGGTTTATCCTTCTCCCCTTTTTATGAACAATGGTATAACATTTGCAAACTTTTAGTACTCATTTAGTACCTCAGCCATGCCCTCTGCCTCCACCAATAGTTGTGTCCATTTTGGTCCCAAATCAACCCCACTGCTCCTCTGTCAACCCGTTTACTGTTAATATGCCGAAAGAAGACTTTTGGATTTCTTTTGATGTTAGCCGCCAATCTATTCCCGTACTGTCTCTTTGCCCCTCTTAGTTCCTTCTTCACTTCACCACTGTACTTTTTATAATCAGGCTGATTCTCCCTTGTATTATCAGACTGACATCTATCATTCCTGCATCATCCTATTCTCTAACTCCTACATCATCCAGGGAGCTCTGGCTTTGGTTGTCCTCCCTTGTGGGAATATACTTGGACTGTACCCGAGCCATCTCTTCTTTAATGGCCACCATTGCTCCATTACATTTCTGCCTGCCAGTCTTTGACTCCAACTTACCCAGGCCAAATCCCTCTTCAATTTTCTGAAAATGACCCATCTCCAGCTAAGTTTTTTAAATTGTAGATTCTTCCTTGTTCTTCTTCATAACTAATTTAAACCTTACAATACTATGATCACTATTCCTGACATATTCCCTGACTGTGACATTCTCCACTTAACCCAGTTCATTCCCCGGCACTCGATCCAACAATGCCTCCTTCCTCATTGGGCAGGAAACATAGATCAAGAAAATTCTCCTGAATACACTTCTGAAATTCCTCCCCTTCTCTCCCCTTAACACAATCACCGCCCCATTCAATATTGGGGTAGTTAAAGTCTCCCATGTACAGTAGACACCTCAAGTCGCTGGAGAAATACTACCAACTATGTCTCTGCAAGATCCTACAAATCCCCTGGGAGGACAGACATGACAACGCTAGCATCCTCGACCAGGTCAACATCCCCAGTATTGAAACATTGACCATGCTTGATCAGCTCCACTGGACAGGCCACATAGTTTGCATGCCAGACACAAGACTCCCAAAGCAAATGCTTTACTCGGAACTCCTTCACGGCAAACGAGCCAAAGATGGGCAGCGAAAACGTTACAAGGACACCCACAAAGCCTCCCTGATAAAGTGCAACATCCCCACTGACACCTGGGAGTCCCTGGCCAAAGAAGGCCCTATGTGGGGGAAGTGCATCCAGGAGGGCGCTAAGCACCTTGAGTCTTGTTGTCGAGAGCATGCAGAAATCAAGTGTAAGCAGCGGAAAGAGCGAGCAGCAAACTAGTCCCACCCACCCCTTCCCTCAACAACTATCTGCCCCACCTGTGACAGAGACTGTAGTTCTCGTATTGGACTGTACAGCCACAGAAGAACCCATGTTAAAAGTGGAAGCAAGTTTTCCTCGATTCCGAGGGACTGTCTATGATGATGATGATTATTGTGTATGTAAGCACTCTGTTAATGACTCCACAAGGCAGGGCTATGGCACTTGAACTGTACAGACTGTCGTCCTTTATTGCAACTCCTAGAGTGAGGACACCAAGAGGTGAGTTCCCTTTTATACTTGGTTACCTGCAGTGTACAGGTGACCCTTAGGTCTCCAGCAGCAGCACCCTCTGGTGTACAGGTATGGTATATACAGGGTGAAGGTACATTCATGTCTAGTGTTATAATACATCATTGACATGCATACATAACAACACTCCCTCCTAAGCCTTTCCCAAGTCCTTATTGCCATGACATTGGTAGGTGATCAGTAGTGGGCTGTGGGAGGTTGTGGTGAGGGTTGTGTAGGTGCCAGGTGTGATCCCTGTGCTTGTGGCTGCCCTCATCCATTTCTCCCCCCTCACACACAGACCATGTGGGTGTCACTGTTGGAGGATTCCTCAGTGGCGGAGCCAGTGCAGTGGGTAAGGTACATACACTGTAGAGTGGGTAAGGTACATACACTGTAGAGTGGTTAAGGTACATACACTGTAGAGTGGGTAAGTGGTGACGTGTGGTGTGGGCAAGGCCACAGGGCTGTGTGGGCTCCTTGTCCTTCCTTGGTGGTGGAACTCTGGCCATCCCAGGGTCCGCCGGGAAAGCTGGAGGGTACTGGCCTCTCGCTCCTGGTGCTGGCCCTGGTGGCCAGGGGGGGTAGGGCCGATCTGGGGCAGGTTGGCAGTGGTGGTGGCTGTGCTGCCCATTGAACGCTGTCCCAGCAGTGGGTCTGCTCCCACTGGGTGTGTGTGTGTCCTTCCTGGGGCATCACATTTGTCCCAAAAGCCCAGGCTACACGGTCAGGTAGCCCGCTAGACCTGGGGGTCTCCCATGGGGGGTTTCCTCTGGCATTGACATTATACCTGTAGAACCTGGTGTCCTTTAACAGTCTACATTTTACATGCATGACACATTGGCTCTGATCGCAACTAGTCGATTCTACACTGTTATCTCTCTTCACATGATCACATTTTGCATTTACAACACTTTCTTCTGTATCGGTGTCTCCATACAGGGTTACATTTATCATATTAGCATTTCTGGCATCATTATTTAACAGTACAAACTTGTTACATCACTTTTAAAAGCATTCAATACATTTTTTCCATTAGTTTTTCTGGCATCACCATTTAACATTGCATTTGCATACCTTCATTCGCTTACTGCACTTTTAACTTTAATGTCCTTGGCATTGCTGTGCCTAGAGTGGAGCTGTCCCTTTAATTGCCTTGGGTTGCCAGTCTCCTTTAAGAGGGCATTCCAATCCGATTCGCCGCTCGGTGCCACATGTTGCTCCTCCAACGCTGCTCCTCGTGGTCTGGTCACGGCCATTTTGATTCCAGGTTCTTCGCCTCGTGGTGCGGCTGCCATCTTCTCGATCTCCTCCAGATAGGCTGCGGTGATCCTTTTCTCCCCAGATTCGGCCACGGACGCCGGGAATCCACCTTTTTCACTGATCTTTTTCCCTCGGAGTCCTGCCACGGCCCGGAAGGTGAGGTCTGGACGTTTCGGTTAAATGATCTCGCCGCGGTGTTGTGCAGTCTGAGTCGTCGCCACGTAGTCGAGCTGGATGGTAGGATTTCTAGGTGTTGCGATGGATCCAAGTTTGGAGCCGTGTAGGATGTTGATCGTTGGGGCCCAGAGGCCGTCGTCGCTCCGACCGATTTGGACTTGCTTTATCCATCTTCTTCCCAGCAGCGTTGGACCATCGCCGGCAACGATCCACAAGGGGAGCTTGTACATCGCGCCGCCATGGGACACCTGGACCTCCACGCTGCCAATGACTGGGATGGTGCCTTTTGTGTAGGTGAGCAGCTTTGCCTGGATTGGGGACAGTTTTGGTCGTTCAGCGGGATTGTTCCAGAGTTTTTCAAAGGCCATCTGACTCATCAACGACTGGCTTGCCTCTGTGTCGATCTCCATCGAGACTGGAACCCCGTTGATGTCCACTTCCATTTTCCACGGGGATCTCTGGGTGGAGCAGGTATATATTCCGTACTCTTCTTCCAGGTGCTGAGCAGCTTCGTCTTCATCAGTATCAGAGCCCAGGTGATCGGCCAACTCTTCAGCGACGCAGTGAGTAAAACTTTTTCTACACATTCGCTGAAGGTGACCTTTAGTGTTGCAACCTTTGCAGGTGTACTCTTTGTATTGGCACTGGTGGGCCCTGTGGTTTCCTCCACAGCACCAGCACAGGGCTAGCCGGTTGGCCTCATATGGTGGACTCAGGGTTGCTTGACTTAGGGCAGCATTCTTGCCTCTGAAAGTCGCCATTCTGTTCACTGTACTCGTCAGTTTAGAGTCCTGGGTGTGGGTCATCATTCGTTTGGAGTTGCAGACTGAAATCATGAATGCCTGGCTCACTTTGATTGCCTTCTACAGGGTGACCATAGTGTCCGTGGAGAGCAGTTTGTGGAGGAGGTCCTCGTGGCTGATTCCAATAATGAAAATGTCCCTTAGTGCTTCGATGAGATGGTTGCCAAAATAACACGGTGCAGCCAACCTTCTTAAATCTGCAACATACTTAGCAATTTCTTGGCCTCTGGGCCGCCGGTGCCTGGCTGTGAAGATGCTCTCTTTAGGTTTCAGTTGCTCTTGTATTAAAGTTACGAGCTCTGCATAGCTCTTGTTTGTTGTCTTTGCTGGGGCTAGCAGGTCCCTGACGAGGCCATGGATAGTGGGCCCACAACTGCTGAGAAGAATTGCCCTGCGCTTGTTCACCAGTGTGGCCGGTGAGTCCCCATCCTGGTCATTTGCTGTGAAGAAGTGTTCTAACCTTTCTACGAAGGCGTCCCAATCTTCCCCATCAGTGAATTGTTGGAAGTTTCTGAGATTAGACATGATGTTCGTGGAATTTGTAACCTCGTCGCCAGTTATTGTGTATGTAAGCACTCTGTTAATGACTACACGAGGCAGGAGTATGGCACTTGAACTGTACAGACTGTAGTTCTTTATTGCAGCTCCGTGAGTGAGGACGCCAAGAGGTGAGCTCCCTTTTATACTGGGTTACCTGCAGTGTACAGATGAGCCTTAGGTCTCCAGCAGCAGTACCCTCTGGTGTACAGGTATGGTATATACAGGGTGAAGGTACATTCAGGTCTAGTGTTACAGTACATCATTGACATGCATACATAACAATGATGATGAGTTAAAGTCTCCCATTATCACTACTCTATAATTCTTGCACCTCCCATTAACTTGTTTGCAAATCTGTTCCTCTATCTCCTTCCTACTATTTGGTAACCTATAAAATACACCAAGTAGCATAATAGCTCCTTTATTGTTTCTTACTTCCAACCAAATAGATTCTGTCTTTGACCCCTCCAGGACATTCTCTTTTTCTAGCACTGTAATATTTTCCTTAATCAAAACTGCTACCTCTCCTCCTTTTTTTTCTTCTCTATCTTTCCTGAATACCTTGTACCCAGGAATATTAAGCATCCAATCCTGCCTTTTTTGAGCCAGTTCTCAGTTATCACCACTACATCATTTTGCCACATGGCTATTTGCACCTGCAACTCACCAACATTATTAATGACACTTTGTGCATTTATACACAAGCACTTTAAACTTAACTGAGACCTCTTTGTATTTTCTATGATCCCACCAAATTCTGTATTATTTCTAACTCTGACTGTCTCTCCCAGACTTCTGTGCACCTTCTTTCTACTTTTGAATATTACATCTTTGTGCCCAACCCCTTGCCGAATTAGTTTGAGCCCTCCCCCACAGCACTGGTTAACCTGCCTGCAAGGTTATTGGTCCCAGTTCTTTTTGGATGCAACCCATCCATCCTGCCACAGAACTGGTCCCAATGTCCCAGGAATCTGAATCCCTCCCTCCTGCACCATTCTCTTATTTCTACTCTCACCAGCACATAGAATCATAGAATGGTTACAGCACAGAAGGAGGCCATTCGGCCCATGCCAGCTCTCTGCAAGAGCACTTCAGCTAGTCCCACTCCCCCGCCCTTTCCCCATAGCCCTGCAACTCTTTATCCTTCGGGTACTTATCCAATTCCCTTTTGAAAGCCACGATTGAGTCTGCCTCCACCACCCTTTCAGGCAGTGCATTCCAGATCCTAACCACTCGCTGCATAAAAAAGTTTTTCCTCATGTCGCTTATGGTTCTTTTGCCAATCATCTTAAATCTGTGTCCTCTAGTTCTCGACCCTTCTGCCAACAGGAACAGTTTCTCTCTATCTACTCTGTCTAGACCCATCATGATTTTGAACATTTCCATCAAATCTCCTCTCAACCTTCTCCGCTCTAAGAACAACCCCAGCATCTCTAGAATGTCAACTTCACTGAAGTCCCTCATCCCTAGAACCATTCTCAATAACCTTTTCTGTACCCTCTCTAACGCCTTCACATCCTTCCTAAAGCCCTGTGCTCAAAATTGGACACAATACTCCAGTTGAGACCAAACCGGTGTTTTATAAAGGTTCATCATAACTTCCTTGCTTTTGTACTCTATGCTTCTATTTATGAAGCCCAGGTTCCCATATGCATTTTTAACCATTTTCTCAACCTAACCTGCCACCTTCAACAATTTGTGCACATATACCCCAGGTCTCTCTGTTCATGCATCCCCTATAGGATTGTACCCTTTAGGTAATATTTCCTTTCCTCATTCTTCCTACCAAAATGTATCACTTTACACTTTTCTGCATTAAATTTCATCTGCCACGTATCCGCCCATTGTACCAGCTTGTCTATGTCTTCTTGAAGTTTATACAGAATACCTGGCACTGGTAGCAGTCCAGAGATTACTATCTTTGAGGTCCTGCTTTTTAACCTCCTCCTTAGCTCCTTAAACTCTGACTGCAGAATATCAACCATCTTCCTCCCTATGTCATTAGTTCCGACATGGACCAAGACTTCTGGCTCTTCCCCTTCCCCCGCAGAATGTTCTGCACCTTCGCCCTCATGTCCCTTACTCTGGCACCAGGGAGACACCATACCATATGGGTCTCATGTCAACGGTAGCAGAACTTCCTGTCTGTTCCCCTGACTATTGAATCCCCAATTATTACTGAATTCTTACACTTTGCTGTGTCCCTCCATGCAGTCCTTTGCATCACGGTGCCAGGCTCGGGTCTGCACTCCTTTGAGGTGTCGGCATCTTCAATGCTGAATATCGATTGAGAGTGCCACACTCCTGAAGGATTCCGGCACTGCCTGCCTACCATTACGGGTGGCCACCCACTTGCTATTCTGTCATGTATCTACATGTTGTTTGTAGCCACCAGATGAAGGCTGGAGGCCACTGAGCAGCACGCACATGGTGCTGCTCGGGTATAAAAGGCCAGCCATTTTGTGAGTCAGGCACTTTGGGCCGTAATAAAGCAGGAACAAGGTTGTACCTTGTTCAGTTAAACAATACTCAGTTTGTACCTTTATTGCATACATAACATTTGGCGATGTGAATACATGAACCTTTGTTTGCAAAATGAGCACGATTGGATTTTTAGAGCGATTCATGGAGGGAGAAGATTGGAAGACTTTGTGAGCCGTTTGAACCAGAACCAGTACGTTTGGGCCGGGCCATGTTCCTCACTGTGTGCAGTTCAAAGATCTATGGTCTGATAAAGAATCTATTCATGCCGAGTGATCCAACAGAGAAAACGTACAAGGAGTTGTGTACATTGGTACGGGAGCACCTCAAGCCAGACGACGGCATCATCATCTTGAGATACAGGTTTTATACACGCGTTCGATCGGAGGGCCAGAGTGCGGCGGAATTCGTTGCCGACCTGAGACGTCTAGCGGGACCGTGCAAGTTTGGGACGGTGTTGGTAGACATGCTGCGGGACTTCTTTGTTACCGGTATCAACCACGAGGTGATCCTGTGCAAACTTCTGTTGGAGTAGTTGGATTTAAAAAGGCCCATCCAGATCGCTCAATCATGTATGATGATGAACAGGAGTTTAAAGCAAACATCGGTGAAGAACGGAACCTCAGCAAGTACTGTAAATGTGATCGATTCGGCGTTTGGCAGAGCAGCACATGGCAGGGCCTCTCCAGCTGCATTTGCGAATGATTCGGCATTCAGCAGAGCGGCACATGACGGCAGGGCCTATCCGGCTGCGTTCGCGAAACCTGTGGCTGCCCAAAGTCCGCCAGCGGGAATTTAACCGACTTCTCCGTGTTGGCGTTGTGGGGGAAATCATCGGCATCAGCAGTGCCGATTTAAGCAATATGGTTGCAAAGGCTGTCTGAGAGTGGGGCATCTCCAGCGCAAGTGTCCGCAGATGAACAAGCGAGCTGCGACACACCACGTGGAGGATGAGAGTCAGACTAGCGCGGATCCGGATACACAATCCGAGATGCCAGAGGAGGAAGTGTATGGACTGTACTCTTTCATAACCAAGAGTAAACCAATTTTGATTAATGTGAAGTTTAACAGGATACCTGTATCGATGGAACTGGACACAGGGATGAGTCAATCCATCATGAACGAGAGGGCATTTAATAAGCTGTGGGATACTACAACTGTGAGGCCCAGGCTGAGCCCTGTTAATGCCAAGCTGCGCAGGTACACCAAAGAACTAATAAAGGTGTTTGGCAGTGCACAAATTAATGTGTCGTATAACGGTGCGGTTCACGGGTTGCCGCTGTGGATTGTTCCAGGCAATGGCCCAACGCTGCTCGGCAGGAGCTGGTTGAAGAAAATCTGATGTGACTGAAACAACATAAAGGCGTTGTCGTCAGAGGAAGATACATGTGCTCAAGTATTGAGCAAGTTCCCCTCGCTGTTCGAACTGGGTATCGGCAACTTCACGAGAGCCAAGGTGCAGATCCACGTGGACTCAGATGCAAGACCCGTCCATCATAAAGCTCGAGCAGTGCCGTATATGATGAGGGAGAAGGTCGAAATTGAACTGGACAGACTCCAGTGTGAAGGGATCATTTCAGCGGTTGAATTTAATGAATGGGCCAGCTCCATTGTTCCTGTGCTGAAAAGTGATGGCACAGTCAGAATCTGTGGACACTACAAGGCTACGATCAACAGGGTTTCGAAACAAGATCAGTACCCGTTACCGAAGGCTGATGACGTGTTTGTGAAGCTAGCCGGAGGGAAGTCATTCATAAAACTGGACTTCACATCGGCCTATATGATGCAGAGTTGGTCGAGACGTTGAAGAGACTTACGTGCACTAACAAGCACAAAGGACTGTTTATTTACCACAGGTGCCCGTTTTGAATTCGCTCGGCTGCAGCAATATTCCAGAGGAATATGGAAAGTCTACTGAAGTCCGTTCCCAGAACCGTTGTGTTCCAAGATGACATCCTGATCACCAGTCGTGACTCCAACAAACATCTGAACAACCTGGAAGAGGTTTCTACTTTGGACAGAGTGGGACTCAGACTTAAACGCTTGAAGTGTGTCTTCATGGCACCGGAGGTCGAATTCTTCAGGGGGAAAATCGCTGCTGATGGCATCAGACCTACTGACGTGAAAACCAAAGCCATCAAGAATGCACCCAAGCCGCAAAATGTGACGGAGATGCGTTCGTTCCTGGGTCTACTCAACTACTTTGGTAACTTCCTATCTAATTTGAGCACCTTACTTGAACCACTGCACATGCTATTGAGAAAAGGCAATAACTGGGTGTGGGACGCATTGCAAGACAGAGCTTTTGAGAAAGCCACCAATCTGCTTTGCTCAAACAAGCTGCTCGTACATTATGACCCATGTATATGTTTAGTTTTGGCCTGTGTCGCATTGTCATATGGAATTGGTTGCGTGTTACAACAAGCCAATGAGTCGGGGAAACTTCAATCTGTCGCATCCAAAAGTTTGTCTCAAGCAGAAACAGCCTACAGTATGGTAGAAAAAGAAGCTTCAGCGTGTGTGTATGGTGTTAAAAAGGTGCATCATACCTGTTCAGTCTGAGGTTTGAATTAGAGACCAATCACAAGCCGCTCATTTTGCTGTTTTTCGAGAGCAAAGGTATCAATACCAACGCTTCATCCCACATCCAAAGGTGGGCGCTGACATTATCTGCCTATGATTATATCATTCGCCACAGACCTGGCACAGAGAATTGTGCCGATGCTTTGAGCCGGTTGCTGTTGCCCACACCGGAGATGTAAACGCCACAACCGGCAGATTTAATGTTAATCATGGATGCTTTTGAGAGTGAAGGTACCCCTGTCACGGCTCAACATGTTAAGACCTGGACCAGCCAGGACCCGATATTATCGGTGGTAAGGGGTTGCATCCAAAGGGGATTGGTCTGCCATACCTAAGCAAATGTGCGAGGAGGCCAAACCGCACATTCGTCGCAAGGACAAACTGTCTATTCAAGCAGATTGCATGTTGTGGGGCAATCGAGTTGTAATGCCTAAGAAAGGGAGAGAGAAGTTTCTGCGTGAGTTACACAGCACACATCCATGTATAGTGATGATGAAGGCCATTGCCAGGTCCCACGTATGGTGGCCAGAAATTGATTCTGAGCTGGAAGCATGCGTGCATCAGTGCAACACCTGCATGCAGCTCAGTAAACCACCAGCGGAATCGCCGCTGAGTCTGTGATCATGGCCATCCAAATCTTGGTCTAGGATCCATGTAGATTTTGCAGATCCCTTCCTGGGCAAGATGTTTTTAGTGGTGGTGGATGCTTATTCGAAGTGAATAGAATGCATAATCATGTTATCCAGTATGTCTACAGCAACCATAGAGAATCTCCATGTCATGTTCGCGACACATGGTCTGCCTGACATAGTGGTGAGCGACAATGGGTCATGCTTCACTAGTCAGGAGTTTCAGGAGTTTGTAAAACTTAACGGCAAAAAACATGTAAGGTCAGTACCGTTCAAGCCTGCGTCCAACGGGCAAGCAGAACGTGCAGTACAAATTATCAAGCAAAGCATGAGGAGAGTAACCCAAGGGTCACTGCAGACCCATTTGTCTTGCATATTGCTGAGTTACAGGACAAAACCCCACATACTCACAGGGGTCTCGCCTGCTGAACTCATGATGAAAAGAGGTCTTAAGACCAAGTTATCTCTTGTACACCCGGATTTAAGTAACCATGTTGAATACAGAAGACAGAGTCAACAAGGGTACCATGATCGCGCAACTGTGTCACGTGAGATTTCTGTGAATGATCCTGTATATGTGTTGAATTATGGTCAGGGTTCCAAATGAATCGCTGGTACAGTCATGACCAAGGAGGGCAACAGAGTATTTGTCATTAAGCTCAAGAATGGGCAAACTTGCAGGAAACACATGGATCAAACAAAGCAGTGGCACACAGATGAGCCAGAGCAGTCGGACGAAGAAATCGTCGATGACCAACCAACTTACCAGCAGCCTTCAGGGACTCAAGGGTCATCAGTGAACCCGGAATTTCCATCACGGACTTGTTCAATAAAAATGGACTTACAATTCTTGACATGGCCATTGCCACCCCCAATAAGTCAGCCATCCAGCCACCAGTCACAACAGATTCCGCACATTCACTCAATTGAACTGAGACAGTCAACCCGGGAGCGTAAAGCACCGGACCGTATCAACCTGTGAAAGACTATGATAAGATCGCCGAGGAGGGTATTGTCATGTATGTACATGCTGATTGTAGCCACCAGATGGTGTCCTTGTTGGAGACCACTGAGCAGCACGCACATGGTGCTGCTCTGGTATAAAAGGCCAGCCATTTTGTGAGTCAGGCACTTTGGGCCCGTAATAAAGCAGAAATAAGTTGTACCTTGTTCAGTTAAACAGTACTCAATTTGTACCTTTATTGCATACAAATAACATATTCTGAGCTCTATCTGGCTGTGGGGTGACCACTTCCTGGAACCTGCAATCCAGGAAACACTCAGCCACCCATATGCCCTACAGTGAATCTATCTGTACATCAAGCTTAGAAGCCCTCAGCATGAGTTTGAGCAAATGGAGGTAGTTCCTGCAAACATGGGCATCCAGGACACATGAAGCATCGTGAAGTTCCCACATGGTGCAGGAATTGCAGGCTATGGGTCACAGCTGTCCTTCCATTCCAATTAGAAACTTAAAATAAACTGCTTAGATACAAGTTGATTATTTATATAATTGGTGTTAATTAGGTCTGAACTGCACTGCTATTTTTCTATTTGCTCCTCAAAGCGCACTACCCAAAGACTAAGGGCTAGAACCCCCACTTTTGTGGTTATCGCCCAAAAATGGGCATTATTTCCGGCGTGGGCAGTAAAAAAGGGTTTTCAGATCGCCGGCTTCTCGCCCATTCTCAAAACACCTAGTTTACATTTTTGAAAATGGACGTTACCATGAGCGATGTCAAATGGGTGGTAGCGTTAAAATTTTCTGACCTTCTACCATAAAGTGTAGCCGTCCTTAGCAACGGCATGGCAACGCTTGATTCCCGCGATTCTGGAGGTCAAGGGTCACCTGCAATCCAGGTGTTTCCTGGATTGCAGGTTCCAGGAAGTGGTCACCCCACAGCCAGATAGAGCTCAGAATATGTTATTTGTATGCAATAAAGGTACAAATTGAGTACTGTTTAACTGAACAAGGTACAACTTATTTCATGCTCAGAAGAGGAGACAGAGAGAGAGGGAGTTCAGAGGGACTAAAAGCGTGTCTGGGATGGGTATGACTGCTTTGGGAGGAAGGAGGAAGACTTTAGAGCTTCACAGCAAGTAGGCAAACAAAAAGTAGCTGTTACCAGCCACCATATTTGACCGAATTTGCCCTATAATGGAGGGAGAGGAGGAGGCATCACAGCATGCTGTGGAGACTGACACTGGAGAGAGCAGTGAGGTGGGAGAGGAGCACATTTGAGGCCGCAAAAGAGCCAGGAAGTTCTCAGACGAGGCAAATGCCTCCCTCCTGCAGGAGGTCGAGTTATGCTGCAGTGATTTGACCCAGGGAGGGTGCGGGAAGCCCACCCCAAAGGCCTACCATCAGAAATGGACCAAGATCACAGAGGTGGTCTCGTCGACGACCAACGAGGTGCATGAGGGCAAGCAATGCCGCAAACGATGGAACAATCTTGTGGGATCCGCAAGAGTAAGCATTACATTGATTTACATGTATTTATGTATTTATATAATTTGATTTGTAACAGTCATGAGTGACTATCAGCAAATGTGAGGTCTTGCACTTTTACCGGGAATGTTTTACTCAAAGCCTGCGGTCACGGTGTACGTCTTTAGGCAAAGAATAATAATAATCATAATAATTGTCATGTATCTTATATGGCCACTGTTGGTACCATATCAAGGTGTGCCACCAGAGGGCACAGCAGTGGAAGACTTGTAGGTTACCTGATCAGCTGTGCCTTGCTTAGTATAAAAGGCAGGCCCACCAGGTGTGATCCTTACTCTGGAGTTAACTAATAAAGGACTAAGGTCACTACAGTTCAAGTACAACACACTATCTCGTGGAGTCATTACTGGAGCAAAGAGTAGGAGTAAATGGGGACTTTTCAGAATGGCAGGCAGTGACTAGTGGGGTACCGCAAGGTTCTGTGCTGGGGCCCCAGCTGTTTACACTGTACATTAATGATTTAGACGAGGGGATTAAATGTAGTATCTCCAAATTTGCGGATGACACTAAGTTGGGTGGCAGTGTGAGCTGCGAGGAGGATGCTATGAGGCTGCAGAGTGACTTGGATAAGTTAGGTGAGTGGGCAAATGCATGGCAGATGAAGTATAATGTGGATAAATGTGAGGTTATCCACTTTGGTTGTAAAAACAGAGAGACAGACTATTATCTGAATGGTGACAGATTAGGAAAAGGGGAGGTGCAATGAGACCTGGGTGTCATGGTACATCAGTCATTGAAGGTTGGCATGCAGGTACAGCAGGCGGTTAAGAAAGCAAATGGCATGTTGGCCTTCATAGCGAGGGGATTTGAGTACAGGGGCAGGGAGGTGTTGCTACAGTTGTACAGGGCCTTGGTGAGGCCACACCTGGAGTATTGTGTACAGTTTTGGTCTCCTAACCTGAGGAAGGACATTCTTGCTATTGAGGGAGTGCAGCAAAGGTTCACCAGACTGATTCCCGGGATGGCGGGACTGACCTATCAAGAAAGACTGGATCAACTGGGCTTGTATTCACTGGAGTTCAGAAGAATGAGAGGGGACCGCATAGAAACGTTTAAAATTCTGATGGGTTTAGACAGGTTAGATGCAGGAAGAATGTTCCCAATGTTGGGGAAGTCCAGAACCAGGGGTCACAGTCTAAGGATAAGGGGTAAGCCATTTAGGACCGAGATGAGGAGAAACTTCTTCACCCAGAGAGTGGTGAACCTGTGGAATTCTCTACCACAGAAAGTTGTTGAGGCCAATTCACTAAATATATTCAAAAAGGAGTTAGATGTAGTCCTTACTACTAGGGTAATCAAGGGATATGGCGAGAAAGCAGGAATGGGGTACTGAAGTTGCATGTTCAGCCATGAACTCATTGAATGGCGGTGCAGGTTTGAAGGGCTGAATAGCCTACTCCTGCACCTATTTTCTATGTTTCTATATTTCTATGTTTCTAAGGACACAACAACTGGCGACGAGAATACGAACTTTCACACGGAAATGGCTACCCTTGGTACTTTGCAGCAGTTTGCCGATGGTGATGATTGGGATGCCTTTGTGGAGAGGCTAGAACACTTTTTCACAGCAAACGACCTGGCAGGAGACGACCCAGCTGCACTGGCTTATAAGTGCCGTGCTATCCTGCTAACCAGTTGTGGGCCCAACGTCTATGGCCTCGTCAGGGACTTGCTGGCACCAGCGAAGACAACGACCAAGTCATACAAGGAGCTCGTAACCCTGATCCAGGAGCAACTTAAATCCAAGGAGAGCATTCTCTTAGCCAGACACCGGTTCTATACTCACCGATGGCCTGAAGGCCAGGAAGTCGTGAAGTGCGCCGCAGAGCCCAGGAGGCTGGTGGCACCGTGCGAGTTCGGCACCCACCTTAACGAAGCGCTGAGGGACATTTTTGTCATTGGAATTGGCCATGAGGGCCTTCTTCACAAGCTACTGTCAGCGGATACCACAGTCACTCTGCAGAAGGCCATCTCTGTGAGCCAGTCATTCATGTTCTCGACCTGCGGCTCTCGGCAGATGTCTCACCCTCAGGACTTAAACCCGGCAGGTACTGTGCACAGAGTGGCTCTGTTCAGGAGCTGGACTGTAGAGCGCGAATCCTCTCAGGGATGAGAGAACAGGCCCCCGAGTCCCTTAACTCAGAGTCCGCCGAGGGGAGCTAATCGAGTAGCACCATGCTGGTGTTGCGGAGGGAATCACAGGGCTCACCAGTGCCGTTTTAAAGACTATGTTTGCAAAGGCCATGGCACAAAGGGCCATTTCCAGCGAATGTGTAAGAGAAATAGGACTCACTGTGTCGATGAGAAGTCCGCAGATGGCCATGAATCCAGCATGGATTATGAATTGTTAGACAGAGAGGCAGCCCAGTCCTACGGGGAGGTACATAGCATGTTTACCTGCACCACCGAGTGCTCCCCGCTGAAGATGGAAATTGAGATAGAGGGAAGTCCAGTCTTCATGGAAGTGGACACGGGGGCGAGCCAGTCAGTGATGAATCAAGAAGCCTTTGAGAGGCTATGGGACAATCCGGCTGAACGACCCGAGTTGGCCCCGGTTCAGGCAAAACTGCGCACCTACACCAATTAAATTATCCCAGTCATTGGTAGTGTGAATGTAAAGGTACCTCATGATGGAGCGGTACACAAGTTACCTCTGTGGATTGTTGCAGGTGATGGATCAATGCTGCTCGGCAGAAGCTGGATGGAGAAGATCCAGTGAAAGTGGGAAGATTTCACCCTTCCAGCGATCAAAGCCCTCTGCGCTCAGAGGCAATTCGAAGGTGAACCCAGCACCGATGAGCTGACCAGCACGGCACCCGAGACACAGACCGCTCAGCACGACTGTGTGGAGATGATCCAGCTGAGACGACCCGAACGCACCTTCCAGGCTCCAGTGGCAGGACTCCGGAGGGAGAAAATCGGATCCAGCAGCGACTTCCCAACTACGGAGGCAGAACCCAGGGGGAAGAGGATCACCGCAGTCGACATTGTGGAGGAAGAAATGATGGCGCCCGCACCACGAGGCGATGCGCTAAAGACAAAGATGGCCGCGGCCAGACCACGAGGTGCAGTACTGATGGAGCAACACGTGGCACCAAATGGAGGAGCAGATTGGGGTAAAGCAAACAAGGCTCTCTTAAAGGAGGTCGGCAATCCACTACAATTAAAGGAACAGTGCCACACAATTAAGCAATGTAACAAGAATTGTAAGTTAGAGACTAAAGGTGTAACGGGTTATGTAAAGTGTGTAACTGACCATGTAAAATGTGTAACTGATAATCGGAATTGTATACATGCAACCAGTGAGGAAAAGTCGCGCAATCGTGATCGGACCCTGAGAGTGTCCATCATAAGCAAGGAAAAGCTGTGCGATGCAGGATTCCCACCACACGCAGCCAATGCAACGGGCAGACACCCATTGGGTACACACAGGTCCAGCAAGCTACCCAATGCAGTAGCCTGCATCCCGGGGACCAGAGTCAGGCACCATGAAGTGTGGCCACAAGCAGCCAACACACATGAGCTGCGAAGCAAGCGACCTCAGCAGGGCAATGGCACCGGTGGTGATACCATGCCCTGGGTCAGCTCCATCTCTCAGGTAATCGATGGCACCAACGGCCACGAGCCTGAAGGAGCAGACTGCACTAAGGTCATACCCCTAGATGTAGGGTCACCCGCCACTGTTTCCCCAGAGGAAACAAGCACCAGTCAAGATCTCAAACCAAGCGACGCTCAGGCCAACGAGTCAGCGGTTCCATGTGCACTGCTAGACAACAGTTCCTCGAGGATCAGCTGGGACTCAGGGCATGAAGAAAGGACGAGGGAGGTCAGACGTGAACCTGCCTGATGCTAGGAACCATGGCAACAGCCCCGAGAGCAGGCTACACAAGCCAAACGGCTTCCCACTGCCAGCACCGGGCACTGAACCACCACATGACTGCAGGGACACCACCCAGCAGCTCCGGAACCAGCTTGTCCTTACGCACCAATCACCGCATCGACAAGGCACCTAACGCTCTTGTCGCACCATGGAAACACACAAAAAAAACATGCAAAACCCACTTACCTGAACTTGTATGTAAATGAATGCCAGGAGCCCCCGCCACACCAACGTGGGAGGCGGGAGAATGGAGTAGTCAGAAACACACACACACAAACAGCAACCACCAGCACGCTACTGCACCAACTACCCACCCAAGGTTGAGCCGGCCCACTAGAGGTCTACCAGACAGAACTCATATAGAGCTAAGCCCAGAGCGCAAGTAATGCAGAGGCGATTTGCACTGAGGGTTCAGGGGGGAGCGATGTCATGTATCTTACATGGACACTGTCGGTAACATATCAAGGTGTGCCACCAGAGGGCACAGCAGTGGGAGACTTGTAGATTACCTGTACAGGTGTGCCTGGCCTAGTATAAAAGGCAGGCTACCGGGTGTGATCCTCACACTGGAGTTAACTAATAGAAACATAGAAACATAGAAAATAGGTGCAGGAGTAGGCCATTCAGCCCGTCGAGCCTGCACTGCCATTCAATAAGATCATGGCTGATCATTCCCTCAGTACCCCTTTCCTGCTTTCTCTCCATACCCCTTGATCTCTTTAGCCATAAGGGCTATATCTAACTCCCTCTTGAATATATCCAATGAACTGGCATCAACAACTCTCTGCAGCAGGGAATTCCACAGATTAACAACTCTCTGAGTGAAGAAGTTTCTCCTCATCTCAGTGCTAAATGGCCTACCCCTTATCCTACGACTACATCCCCTGGTTCTGAACTTCTCCAACATCGGGAACATTCTTCCCGCATCTAACCTGTCCAGTCCAGTCAGAATCTTATAAGTTTCTATGAGATCCCCTCTCATCCTTCTAAACTCCAGTGAATAAAGGCCTAGTTGATCCAGTCTCTCCTCATATGTTAGTCCAGCCATCCCTGGAATCAGTCTGGTGAACTTTCGCTGCACTCCCTCAATAGCAAGAACGCCCTTCCTCAGATTAGGAGACCAAAACTGAACACAATATTCCAGGTGAGGCCTCACCAAGGCCCTGTACAACTGTAGTAAGACCTCCCTGCTCCTATACTTAAATCCCTTAGCTATGAAGGCCAACATACCATTTGTCTTCTTCACCACCTGCTGTACCTGCATGCCAACTTTCAATGACTGATGAACCATGACACCCAGGTCTCGTTGCACCTCCTCTTTTCCTAATCTGCCGCCATTCAGATAATATTCTGCCTTCGTGTTTTTGCCCCCAAAAATGGATAACCTCACATTTATCCACGTTATACTGCATCTACCATGCATTTGCCCACTCACCTAACCTGTCCAAATCATCCTGCAGCCTCTTAGCGTCCTCCTCACAGCTCACATCGCCACCCAGTTTAGTGTCATCTGCAAACTTGGAGATATTGCACTCAATTCCTTCAGCTAAATCGTTAATGTATATTGTAAAGAGCTGGGGTCCCAGCACTGAGCCCTGCGGCACCCCACTAGTCACTGCCTGCCATTCTGAAAAGGACCTGTTTATCCCGACTCTCTGCTTCCTGTCTGCCAACCAGTTCTCTATCCACGTCAGTACATTACCCCCAATACCATGTGCTTTGATTTTGCACACCAATCTCTTGTGCGGGACCTTGTCAAAAGCTTTTTGAAAGTCCAAATACATCACATCCACTAGTTCTCCCTTGTCCACTCTGCTAGTTACATCCTCAAAAAATTCCAGAAGATTCGTCAAGCATGATTTCCCTTTCATAAATCCATGCTGACTTGGACTGATCCTGTCACTGCTTTCCAAATGCGCTGCTATTTCATCCTTAATGATTGATTCCAACATTTTCCCCACTGCTGATGTCAGGCTAACCGGTCTATAATTACCCATTTTCTCTCTCCCTCCTTTTTAAAAAAGTGGTGTTACATTAGCTACCCTCCAGTCCATAGGAACTGATCCACAGTCGATAGACTGTTGGAAAATGATCACCAATGTTTCCACTATTTCTCGGGCCACTTCCTTGAGTACTCTGGGATGCAGACTATCAGGCCCTGGAGATTTATCAGCCTTCAATCCCATCAATTTCCCTAACACAATTTCCAGCCTAATAAGGATATCCTTCAGTTCCTCCTTCTCACTAGACCCACTATCCCCTAGTACATCCGGAAGGTTATTTGTGTCTTCCTTCGTGAAGTCAGAACCGAAGTATTTGTTCAATTGGTCTGCCATTTCTTTGTTCCCCATTATAATTTCACCTGAATCTGACTGCAAAGGACCTACGTTTGTCTTCACTAATCTTTTTCTCTTCACATATTTATAGAAGCTTTTGCAGTCAGTTTTTATGTTCACTGCAAGCTTCCTCTCGTACTCTAATAAAGGACTAAGGTCACTACAGTTCAAGTACAATACACTGACTGCCTCATGGAGTCATTGTTAGAGCATCTTAGGACACTACAAGAATCATGATTACATCGGTCAGTTATGTCCTGTATCAGTCTCTGTGACAGTACCTAGCAATGATATTACGCAATGATCTCATGCCATGTTGTCCTGGTACCTTTTACAGAAGAAGCTATCGATGATTTGGTCCATGCAGAGGCGAATGGGTGGGGGGGACCACCAGTCCCCAGCGACATCACTGACTTGGAGGAGCGAGTGCTTGCACTCGCGGGGAAGCAACCCCGGACAGCCACGGATGCATCTGCAGACCCTGAAGTGATGCCACGTGAGTAAAGCTTACACCATTGCATGATCTAAAGTCAATAGATGCCACACTAGCTCATATCTGAACAATCATATGATAGATGATTTCTAAAAGTGCCATAGAAATAATGCTGGCCTCATGAAAATCATTGTGTTGATGGTCAATGTGTTGATGGTCATGAAATATGATGTCTGCGATGATTTTGATAGCGGTGGTGCGTTTGTCGTGCATATGCTGTGTGTAACACTAGACTCACCTTGTCACCCTAGCACCTCCCCTTCTCCTCTAATAACCTCAGTTGTGTCTTGCAGCTCAGCCAGCAGCGCAGCCCCAGTCAAGGCCACAGAGGCCAGCAGGTGGGAGTCGGCAGATGATCCTACTATATCTGGTGCTGAGGAGCTCCTATTGTCGCCCGTCAATCCGCTGGGTCTGTTCTCGACGGATGAGAGCGCGGACTTCGAAGAACTTGCATCGCCACGCTCCAGAACCCATTCCACCCCAAGGCCATCTATTGGTCCTCCGGTCATTCCATCCTCCACTCTGAAGGTGTCAGCCCCAAGCACCTCTCCACAGGGCACCCCATTTGTCTCCAGGACGGCGCCGACCCTGCGGAGGCCTCGTGGACACGGCAGGTCTGTTCCACGAGTGCGACATGACAGCGGAGAGATGGTACAGTTGTCCAGAGGACTGTAGACATTGATGACCAGCTCATCGAAGCATTAGGAGGCATATCCCGACACCTGGCCACCATTCCGTGCATGGCGGAGTTCCTGGATGCGATAGCCAGGAACACTGCTGCCACAGGCCTCTCAGTGGTCCCTGAGTGCGGCACTCCACCCCTAGGTTCCGCCCCACCATTGCAAACGACAGATGAGAGCAAGGACCAAGATCCTGCATCAGAGAATGTTGCCCCCTCGGCACCCCCCGCTCCTGTACCCGTGCAACCACCGCATCTGCCTTCATCCCCCCCCCCAATGAAGAACTGCCTGAGGAGCTCCTTGGCCAGGCGCCGTGGAGCAAGGAGGGGAAGGGGTAAAGGTGGGGAGAAAAAGGAGAGGGGGGAAGGAAAGTGAGGTGCCTGTGCACAGGTGATGACTGTGTTATATCTGCATTTGGCTGTATGAAATTTGTTGCAATGTATGGGGGCTGGGGACCACGCTCCTGCTTTGCCTTTGTATTCTGTGTTGGTGGGCATGTTGAACATGTGATTTATGTCAATGGTGGAAAATGTTGGGTGTGGGCGGGGGTTGGGTTTTATTGGCTGTGATACTTATGATTTCAGAGCAATGTTGCTATTAAACTTTTGTTATTGAACATAACCTTGTTGCGCATTGTCTCAGATATCTGGACCGTTACACACTGGTGATTCCTTACCATGAAAGGGTTAACTACAACTTAACATCAATCAATGTAAACTTTAACTGGCACCAAGGTGATGGGCACCATTGATGTCTGAGCTGCACACACACAGCAGTGTGTCAGCGTTGACACTCACATCAGCGCTTTTTCAGGAAAATCTTACCAATATCAGCTCCTCATGTCGGAGTGGGATTTAATAAACGCCAGCCACGCCACTGGCGTTCGTCCCAGTTAGTTCCACTTTTTATGGGCGTTTTTTTGAGCCGGCAATATTCTGGGCGATATGTGTGCGAGGTGGTGAAATTGATGGTGGGTGCTCTCCGTGGCCACTAGTTTGGGTAAATATGCTTATTACGACAAAAAACAGTCGCCTGGTGTTAATATTGAATCTTGCCGTTAATTCCGTGAGGAAAGTAACGCTGGACGATAATATGGGCGTTGAATTCACCCATTCTGCTGATTCCACCAAAAAAAAGTGGCCGGGCAGTAATATTTTTTCTCGGCGTTAAGCCCATTGGGAAAATAACGCTCGCCGATAAGTCTCCTAAATGGCAAAATGGGCGATATATGGGCGTTATACGTCATTTCAGCCGCTAAAATGGGCGCTAAGTGAATGTTAAACATGCAAAAAAAGTGGAGGTTCTAATCCTATATTCTTTATTCAAGCTTAAGAAGAACCACTGAGATACTAAACACAATGAACCTAAATATTGTGTATACTTAACCTAGATACTTATCTTAAAATCTTCGGGTTCTGCGGCTTTGTTCCTTTTGAGTTGGACATAAGGAACCTCCTTCCTCCTTTCCACCAAATTCCTACTGTCACCAAATTCTCAGCTTCCACTCTGTTTGCGATCCACTCTGATTGGGATTCACCCAGCTCTATCTCCAAGCTCTTGAGCCCACTATTCAACTGTTACATTATTATATCTAATCATGGCCACATGCATGAGGAACAATCAGCATAGGTCCTACTCCAAAATCACATTTGTGTCCATTCTCTGAACTCAGCAATACATGATTCAGAATAATTGATTATTACTATTAATTTAAGTCAATTTTTTAATTTAATTTTTCCCTCAATGTTTTCTCTACTGCCCTGAAGACATTGATTCATGTGGGGTATGATTTCACAGCTGGCTGCCTTACAATACCTCAACCAAGTACCCATTCATTACATGCAAACCTTTATATTGAGTTTCAGCAGGACATTTGAGAGCAGGGGCATCACAGCTGAGCCCAATCTTGTCTTCATACGACATTCAAATATGTGGATTTTCCAACAGGTGTTACTACATAGTGATCAGGAGTGGCAACCTT